>NW_024386835.1:7040425-7640425 GCF_900408965.1 Simochromis diagramma | reverse complement strand
GATAACTGAGCCCGTCCCCGCGCACGGAGCAATGGACTTCAGTTTTACTTGAAGAGGCAAATGGAGAATCCAGCAAAGTATCTCTCGTCAGTGCAGGGTATTGACTCTGCGCGGGCACCCCTCGGAGAGATTATGTGGAACAGTACTGAAACTGAGGCAAAAAGCGACGGGAGAAGGGATATGGTGGCACGCACAGTAACGGGCTGTCTGCTTTCTCTGCTTATCCTATGGACCCTGCTGGGGAACATCTTGGTGTGTTCCGCGGTGCTGCGCTTTCGGCACCTACGGACCAAAGTCACCAACATTTTCATCGTGTCCCTAGCGCTGTCGGATTTATTCGTAGCCGTCCTGGTCATGCCCTGGAAAGCTGTGGCAGAAGTAGCTGGCTATTGGCCGTTTGGCACTTTCTGTAATGTGTGGGTTGCTTTTGATATTATGTGCTCCACCGCCTCCATCCTTAACCTCTGCATTATCAGCGTGGATAGATACTGGGCCATCTCCAGTCCCTTCCGCTACGAGAGGAAAATGACCCAGCGAGTTGCCTTTGTTATGATTAGCATCACTTGGACGTTGTCTGTGCTCATTTCATTCATACCGGTCCAGCTAAACTGGCACAAAGCCAGCGGTGACGACATGGTTGGGGCGCACAACTCTTCCATAAGTAGGCAGGTAGAGGAAAACTGCGACTCCAGTCTGAGCAGAGAGTATGCGATATCCTCCTCCTTGATAAGTTTTTATATCCCAGTGGCAATTATGATTGTAACATATACCAGGATATATCGGATTGCGCAAATACAAATTAGAAGAATAGCCTCTCTGGAGAGAGCGGCAGAACATGCGCAAAGTTGCAGGACCAACAGAATAGAGTGCCAACACCACAACACACTGAAAACGTCGATTAAACGTGAAACCAAAGTGTTCAAAACTCTGTCGGTGATCATGGGTGTCTTTGTGTGTTGCTGGCTACCTTTCTTCGTTTTAAACTGCATGGTCCCGTTCTGCGACAGGCCGGCGGCGGACCGGGATGCGGGTCTTCCGTGCGTAAGCGAGACGACCTTTGACGTCTTCGTGTGGTTCGGCTGGACCAACTCCTCCCTGAATCCCATCATATACGCCTTCAACGCTGAGTTCAGGAAGGCCTTCGCCAGCCTCTTGGGCTGCCGCTATTTCTGCTCCAACACGCCAGTGGAAACTGTTAACATCAGCAACGAGCTGGTGTCGTATAACCAAGATACCCTCATCCACAAAGAAATCGCGAACGCTTATGTGAATATGATCCCCAATGTCGTTGAATGTATCGAGCATGAGGAGACTTTCGACAGGATTTCACAATTTTCTCACAACCACGAAAACGCCACCGACTCGGTTTGTGACCTGGAGGACTGCGAGGCAGACATCAGCCTTGACAGGATGTCACCATTCACACCCAATGGATTACACTGACTCCACACCTTGTCTCTCCCCGTGCGTAACTGGATGTATTGATAATAATTTCATTGTTCACTCAGCTCTTTGCCTCTTCACAGGAGGTTTCTGTGCAGCAGCCCTTGCTTCTGGGTTCAGGGCTGTCTTGGAACCCTCTAACGGACACTTAAGCAGGGGCATGTCTCTGCAGCCACAAGGCCAACCTGACATGAAATGTGATGTTGTCTTGTTGTCTGAAACAAATTTGATGTGTAGGTGTTTATTTAAATGACAAGTGAAGTCTGTGTTCCTTTGTTCAAGGTTCAGTGTTGCTAAAGCTGTTGTTTACTCAGAGGCTTTAATGGCATCATCGTCTAATGTCCATCATGACTGAGGGAAAATGTTTGTAAAAACAAGACTCTTTGCTGCTTAATAACTTCATGTGTATCCAGTGTTCGCCTTTCCACTGAGTATGAAAACTGGGGGAAAGCCTTACAGACAGTGAAACCAAGACAGTCAAATGCAGTTATTTCAGAGCCTTATAGCTTATTCAGATAACAGCTTTGAGACATAAAAGGAATGTGTCCTGTAGAATTCAAGTTACACGATGCCAAAATGCAGTATTAAAGCGTTTTGCCACTGCACCACCCCAGTGACTCTTCCAACATGCCTGGATGATAAAAATCACATAATCTAATGCTATAAATACAAAAAAAGGGGAATCTGTGTGCATTACTACTTTTTGTGATCATTTATTTCTCATTGAGGCCAAAACTACTGTAATGCTTCTGCTTTATGAGCCCAATTCAACTCTGACTGAAATAACTAAAAGGAGAAAGATTGACCAAAGACTTCAAGGAGAGCATTGATAGACACAACAAGGGTGCAGTGTTATGTCAGCTAGAGGAAATGTTACTATAGAAGCCTAAATACATGTGTGGCCATTGGCCCAACACAACTGGATGTCATGCATCACCTCTCCCACATTTCTCTCTTATCTTTGTACTGTACAGATGACCTGATCTGAATGTATACTACTGTCCTTTAAACAGTGAAGTGTGTCATCATTTGTCTAATAAAATGCTGTCATGCATCGGAGTGAGCTGGTATCTTCATGAACCCAATATTCACGTTAACGGGATTTCAGGTGGTTTCTGTGCAGCTTGGAGAATTTTATTTTAAGCATAACAGGAAGTGAGTTCATTCTTATGCACATCCACATCTGACCCGTTCTTTTGACATGTTTCTTCTTTTGGTATTTTGCATTCTTTGAACATCTTAACAGCTGAGATTGACAGGAAGTGTTGGCAGAGAAACAGCTAGTGAGGGGACATGACATGCACCAGAAGTGCACTCAAAATGAAGAACGTTGTGGTTACTTGGTTGCATGGTATACAAGCTGCTGCCCCACCAAGACTTGATTTGACCTGTCTTCCACAGGTTTGGCCAGCTGGTGTATTTTCTATTACACATGAAGAAAGGTTTGAAGTCACAGTTGTGTAGGTAAGGCAATACAAAGAGCAGAACATGGAAGCGAAGCAGCTCGTTTTTGTACTTACAATTTATTTGTCTGGAAAGCAATATTTTTTTATTTAATGTAGAAATCAATCAATGTTTAGACATCGTAAATAACATGATATCTGAAGCAAAAGTTTGAATCGCCAGAAACATCTGTTAGTTTAGCCTTTTTTTTCCAACAAAAGACAAAACCCACTATGTGAAAATCCCTTCATGGTTTGATCCCTGCATTTGGCACAAGTAAACAGAAAATGCTCCTTTTTGCCACAGTTATCTAGACTGATGCACTCCAACTCAATCATTCGTCTAAAATTGACTTCCGGAGTCTGGATACATCAACCTCCGGTTCAATGCTTTACTAGGCTTCAGGATGAGTGACAAGTATTGGCCAAAGGAATATGCGAATAGGGAGGGATTAACAATGCAATGACTGCCAGAGAGTACATAATGCATATCATAGCTGTATAAATCATCAACAAAAGAAAGTCTGTGGCAATAATTTAGATTCCTTCTATATCTGCAATACCACAAGGAAGCTATTTACCGCAACATGTTAATGTACAAAAAAAACACAAGATTATTAATTCCCAAATAACTTCATTTGCATTTTTTGAAAACTTTCTTTTTACATTGTATGAACTCAGGTTTTTAATATTAACCCTATTAACCCTGGCAGCATAAATCATTACCTGATTTATGCTGCCAGTGGTGGAAGAATTATTTAGACAGTGTACTTAAATGGGAACTCTACATTGGTAAGCAGCTTCCTGTAACCCACCTATTAAAAAAAGAACGTTTTTGTCTCTTGGCAGGGAGACGCAAACAGATTCTGCATGACATCTGTGAGTTTTGTTTGAGGTGTCACTTTAAGACACCAAGTTAAAAAAAACAAACAAACAGAAGAACATGCGGGGCTACTCATGTATGCTTGAGGTTATTTGCCATTATTGGCACCAGACATTCAAATTTCTGAGAAAACTGAAGCTGGTAAAATTGTGGGTAATACAAGCAGATTTTGAAAAGGAAGAAAACTGAGTAAAAAAAAAAAAGACTTTCAAGCTGCTTAAAGCACAAGCTTTATAGTCTGAGTCTGGTGACGTTAGAGGAGTCCAAAACTAAATAAGAGAAAACGCTGTAAAAATATGCAAAAGCATTTAACTTGAGTCAGTCATGCCTTCAAAATAATTTAAAAGCTGTAGTTGTATTTTAATTACTTAATCTAAATCAATCCACTGTATCGCGAGTTTATAACAGGCTTCCCATGTAAAATATAAGAAAATAGTGGAATAATGAGTACTATATTTACTTTGCTTGCTTAAATACTATTACTTATTTTGCTATATAATAAATCAAATATTAATTAAACCACTCAAAAATAGATGTTTTGATGTCTAAACAGTCACATTTTATTTCCTCTGCATTTCTTTTTTTTATTTGATAAGTGAATTAACGTTTTCAGTGTAGAATTAACTGCTAACAATTACAATAAAGTAAGACATGATAGCACAAAATGGAAAGATATACACTTTTGTTGGCCACACAGAATATCAAGACATAGCTGAAAATTTATAATTCAACAACACTAAAAAAACAGGAGTTTAAAGCCTCATTGCATGTCTCAAACCTAAAGTTATAACTCAAGTGATGGAGGAAAAAATAATCTACGTCCACACAGATATCCAAATGCGCTCTAAATGACACAGCTGTTCTTCTGCAAAGTATCTCCCTTGACACATTTTTCTTTTCTTTTTTGTTAGAAATTAAGTTATGTTCCCTCATAAGAGAAAATTTCACACAGATGCCAGGGGAATACAATTAAATGACACTGAGAAGAAAGCCTGTTATAACTGGAGCCCTGAGGCTGCGCTTCAATGTTATACTAACCTACCACCTCCTTCCCATTGCTGGTCAGTGTTTCTCTCATTTGGATGAAAGGCGGGTGATGGCAGGAGGGGACTGATAAAACAGGCTGCATCTGACAGAATTGGAAAGTAGGTGATACCTCAGCAAGAACACATCAGACTTTGACTGATGATTTAGCAGTGACTGGTACCATCATATTCAGGGCTTAAGGAGTGATGCACTTTGACCCTTCATTTTTCATTAATTGCATCAGGGGTATAATTAAAGTAGAAGGTTTTGATGTCAGATTTCCTGGGTCATGACATCTACTTGAACTGACACAGGAGTAAAACATATTTAAGGCTTTTTTTAAGCATTCATTCATTAAATGAGTGAAAAACAGGGAAGTAGAAGAATTCCAGGTTACGAGCTGTTTATTCATTCTCTGTGCTGTGCCATTGCAGTGGGGAACAGATTTGAAAGGTGGTTTGACCTCGATATACAGGCATGACAGGAGAGCTGGAGAGGAAGTAGAGGCAGGCTTTAGGGGGGTTACACCATCCGTCAGGACACATTCATCAAAATCACTCTGCACGCACGCACACACGCACACGCAGCCAGCCACATGAAGCACACGCATTCAGAACATTCAAAACCACCGCTACAAGAGATTTGCTCGAATCTGTCTTTTTTACCTTGCTAGAAAGTAGACACTACTTTTTTTTCATTTCACTCCCTCACTGGGTTCTCAGCATGTCTTTTTCCTTATTCTTCAGAAGATTTCAGTCACCTTAGAAAAAGCAGAAGAGGCAGTTGTTTCTTTTCCTTTTTTGAATGGTGTGAGCTGCAAGCAGGGTAAAAGGGCCCTTTAATGACCCTAACTCAAACCTGGCCTGTATTGTGGGATAACCCATCACTACCTACAGATGGCAGTTTCAAAATCACGGACAAGTTCCAAAAAACGTCGAAAATTAAGTATTAAGCTACGCAGCTTTGTTGACTTTTTTTTTTAAACTGAAAGACATGGCTGACTGTGTCACTGCTTCAAACACTGTTTACGTGAAGAAAAAAGTGTTCCCTTTGAAAATATTAAACAGCTACAAGCATGTTTTAGAAGGAAAACATCAGTAAAGAGTGCAACAACAATAAAAATAAATGGCAGAAAATTTGCAGCGGCGGTAAACAGTGTTTATCTAGCAGCTGATGTGAACATCAAACTTCTTCAAAAAAAGATTCAAAAAGAAAATGCATGATGCAATGTTGATGCTTTTTACTGGAATTTCTCCACTGACACTTCAGGGTAGCTGCGCGATCACAGGAACCCACCAAAGGAAATTGGACATGACAAGTGACAGCCAGGAGGTGAGCACAGGTAACATTTGGCAGGAATTAATATCATGATTTTTTATTTTTTTAATTTAAAGAAGAAAGGCTATGCTGTGCAATGCTTGTTTAGGTCTGCTACCATGATAGAAGTCACTGATTGATACCAGTGTGACTCAGTTCTGAGTTAGCCTCGGGGTAGAGTGGGCTTGAAATAAGTTTGACTGTATTTTTCTAGGAGACTATAATTTGCATTCGTCTACCCCAAGAGTGCAGTAGACTGGTTTGATAATATAGATCAGTATAACATTTCTGAGTGAAATCTCACTAATATTAATGTCTCTCCATCTTATTCCTTCACTTTTCGTCCTACACCGACACTGTCATGTTCCACTCAGACAATGACTCTTTCAACTCCACCAAAGTTTTAACAATTGCATGTTTTTTCTTCTTGAGAAAAAAAAAAGACTTAGGCTGTCTTTTGAACTGAAAGAAGAACTAAAGAAGCGCTCTCTTTCAAAATCACCAAAACACTGTTGCATACCTGTATTAGAACAGTTCAACTTTGAAGATCAGACATTCCTCTCTGACACTTTCTTTTAACTGTTGCTGCCATACCATCCTTTTCCTCTCTCTGACGCAGTCTGAGGTTTTGAGTTACTCTGGTGAGCTTGAATGCAGAGACTGACTGGTGTCTATTTCCCCAAAAGGCTCCAGGTCCTGCACAAACTCTCACGTGGGCAGAGCAAAACAGGTGATGTTGAGGCAAGACTCAGTTTGGAGTGTTTGTGGTTTCAGTACAAACAGTTTCTCTCTGAAGGAGAGGGACAGAACAGGAAATAGTCAAAAAATACAAGAACAAGAATGTACACTTTTAAGGGGGAAAAGTAGTTGCCAGTATTTATTTATTTATTAGAATTAGCCAAATGCTATTATTCGAAATATTATTCTGTTATACTGTTGTTGTGATTTGGTGCTATATAAATAAAACTGAATTGATAGGAACACAACAACAACTCAAATAACAACTTGTTACAACAAAAGGTATGCACAAGAGCACATCTGAATGCACAATGCATCAAACCTTAAAGCGGAGACAAACATATATTAACATTTTAACAGTGAGGAAGTCTGATAAATTATTTTTCATAAGGGCCATCTGGATGTGCAACATAGCATCTTACCAACGCACAGACTGGCTGGAGTCGTTTTTTTCATGACAGTAATGCTGTCTGTACCAGACATTTAGTGACTTCTACTGAAGGGATCCTGATCAAGTGCCAGTATAGAGCAAGTTTGAAGCCAGATTGCTCTCATTTGGAAAACAAAACAAAGTTTACAGATGGCTGACATTGTGAGCAGCCAACATTACAATGTACTAAAAAAAGAAAGGGATTCTATATAACTATGAATAAAATATTAATAAATACTGGCCGATCCTCAGAAATGTAGAAAATCATGCTGCTTATAATAATAAAAAAAAACCCCAAAAAAACCAAATTAAAATATCTTTTTATTGTGAGAAAAGATCCCTGTTCTTGCAGCGCTTATAAAAAAACCCCAGAAAACACTGAACTGACAGGGCCTCTTCTTATAATTAAAACAGCTCTATCACAATAAAGAGATAAAAAAAATCCCACTGTTGTAATCATGGCATGGTGAGTCATAATTATGAGACCCTCTTTTGAAAATATTGTGGTAATTTCTGCATATGCAAAAGTTATAATTACATGATTTTTTTTCCATTGATAACTGAGGACGAATTATTGTTTCTTTCCATAATCTTCCTCTGAGAGGTGAAAAATATTCACGCAATCAGTTGCGGAGAAATCAGCTACTGAAAACTGTATTCAGGTTTAAATAGTCGTGTGTCAGTGTAATTTAATCGTTTCATCAAAATGACCACTATGTGAATCACCTGCCAGACTCCATATGGGAATGAAAGCCCTGAGGCAAGTGTTATGTAGTTTTACAAGGAGGATGAAAGCATAAAATGGAAAATGCTGCATGGAGAGCAATGATGCAGTGCTCTTATGTACAAACATCTGAGCTTTAAGTCAATACTTTAAGATCTGGTGGTTATAAATAAATAATGTGTGGATCTTTTGCTCTGTGACTCTTCATCGCCTTGTATTTTGTTATTGTCATCTAGCAGACGTCGTTCAGATAAATCTGCTCTGTGGAAAATTGGAGTTCACGCGACACGGTCAGGTGCACATTTGTAACACTTTGCAATTGAACAGCAAGAGTCCATCTATCAGCTAAGACTGACTGTTAATTATGGACACAAATAATTTCATTTGTTTCAGTTTGAGCTGTCTCCCTCACATCGTGATGTGACTTTTAAATACTTTGCAAGGAGATATTTTAATTGATCTTACAACCCTATATTAAAAGCTTTGAATGTAAATAAAAACGTGCAATGATTTATAAATTGCCAAAACTTTTACACTATAAGCTATTGCACTTGGACTTATTTTAATTTTGTAGATGATCACTTTAATTCATGTTACTAATTAAGTTGCCAATATTGTTTTATGACCTTGTAGATTAAAATATATGAAATGATTTCAGCTACAGCACTTTATTATTTGTTTTATGTACAACATTTTGCTTGTTACGGCTTCTTGTAAAAGGTGTTACTGCTGCTACTGCTTATGTTGGGACTGGTCCGACTGTAGAAGTCGCTGAGTAATATTTAGATATAAGAGAAGAGTGAAAACAGTCAAGTTAACACTTTCCTGTTTTGTTACTATTTAATGCAAAAGATCTACATCTAATAAAAACTCACTACCTATATTGTAGCTGTCTTGTGTGGTTTTTCAGATCTTTTGGGTTTTGTTGAAAGGAAGTTTTTTTGATCTCACTTTTGGTTTTTAGGCCTAATGAAGGTCTCCCTCACTTGCACTTTCTTGGGCCTTGTATTTCAAATTACAGCGAAAAGCTATAAGACACAAATTCAATACTTTATGCTCCATTTGTCATGAAATAACAAGGGAACAAGCCTCACCTGGCCATGAAACTGCCTGTCAGTCAAGTGTCAAATTATTTTGGAGACCTTGAAAATGAGGGACTATGTAAGGAAAAAAGGAAAGAAAGGATGTCTGGAATATATAAACAGTTAATTCATTTTTGGGGGTAAAAACCTCTTGCATAAAGCTGAAAGTCTGCATGTCAATCACATCCTAATTGTTTCTTTTTCAAATCCATCGTGGGACTAAAGGGACAGGGGACTAAACTACAAAGATTGTGTCTTTTGTTGGGTCCAACAAAAACATGGTGTCCACAATAAAACTAAACATGTAAAAAATACACATTATATTATTTGATTATTTATTTTAAATGTATACAATTAGGACAAATAACTAAAATCCAAAAATAGCATGTATATTTTGATCTTATTTAGGAATTTTAGAGATTTAAAAGAAAAATCATTTATGTTTCAGCATAAAATCATCCCTGGAGCTTTTATGATAGCGGCGCGCTTTTGCTTTATTTAAGAAACAGTTATCCCTTTGAAAGTGCAAAAATAAATGTTATTACCCCCACACAAAAAAACACAGACACAGATAAGAAATCAGGAGGGGGACAAAGTCACAGTACTGCAAATAATCGTTTACTTTCATATAAATGTCATCATTTTGCTGTGGACACTGAATTGCAAAAGAGACTGTATGAAAAGTGTCATTCCCTTCCAGTTTTATACATTCAATGTTTAGAAGAGTTTAAAATATTAAATGTGCTATAATTTATGGAGGGAAACAGATATTTCGTGTAAATCTGTAATTTATATAGGTATATCAGAGGACACTCCAACTAAGCTATAAAATGTTTTAATAAGAACAAATAAATGTCTGTGGGGTTTCGAAGATGTCTGAAAATGAAACTTCACTTCTTTGAGGGCAAAACTGTAAAATAGATTTTTCAGCTGTTTACATTCCTGGTAGTTCTGGTGAAGCCATCTCTGGTACAAGATTTTAAAAGAGAGGTATGTGTCAAAGGAATTCCTCTATTGTAAGTTTTTCATGATACAGAAAACATTAAACAAAATTCATTTCTTAACCATGCTCACCAGACACTTTACTAGGTACACGTGGCTAGATTCAGGCTGAACTCCCCTTTGTTTTTAGAACTGCTTTAGTTCTTCATGACATTGATTCAATAAGATGGTAGAAACGTGGATCAGAGACTTTGGTCCATATTGACATGACAGCATGATATACAGCTATATATCCAGCACCTGTCTGGCTATCTGATACCAACAAGCATATCACATTTACCTAGATCACCTTTGTAATTTGAAGACGTCTTGGCCATATCTCCATGGATAAATACAATGGTTTGCTGCCAAACCAATGTATTGGTTAATTAGATATTTCTGTTAACGGGCAAATGAACAGGCATACCTAACAAAGTGGCTGGTGAGTGTATACCCTAAAACACTTTAAAGAAATACAAGACCTTGGATGATGCCCTCATCTTCTCAAGGGAAAGGACTCAGCACTTCCCGTAACACAGGTCATCCCTGCAGGTTAACTGCACACAAAGGTGATGGTGCAATCTCGCAACGAGACAATGACAAATGGGACAGCACTTGGAGACTTAAAGCACTGATTATCATAAAATCTATTATTCCATAGCAGACCTGTATGAGTCATAGTCTCTTTCTGGTCTGATCTCCTCCTGTGATGATGGGCAGAAGCAGAAGAGTGAAACTTTGTTCCAGCTGCTTTAATTGGACCAAACTGAGTTAGGCTCTGCTGAGAGTGCATTTAAGAAATTATCTCTGTGAGCAGTATGACAGTTTCTGGTGTGATTATATGATTTAGTGCAGTTATTTGTCTTTTGGCTCTAACATGTACTCTACTTAACAAAGCTCATTTAGCTTCATTCAGTCATGTTACTCTTAGTTTACTTGTTAATGTACACAGTGCCTTTATAACAGCTGTTATACAATTAATTGTATATTTATCATTACCGGTGTTGCAAACAAATATGCTGTAATTTGCTTGTCCTGAAGTATGAGTCAAACATAAATTCAGACAGGGAATTATTTTTGCTTTCTTTTTCTTTTCATAAATTATGTTAAAAATAACAGCAACAGCAATGTGTGTGTTCATGAATATGGCTACTAAATAAAATTATTAGGTCTTGAAGATTTGTGTCTTAATGAGGTATGTGCATACTGTTATTTGAAGTAACAGTCACTTTTGTTAGAGCTTTATATATATATATAACATATATAAAGCTCATCACATATATGTGTTGGTATTTTTCAAGTAGTAGTTTGTTTCTGGTAAATAATCTCACAGTGTGAACTATAATCCCTTTGATTTGAGCCCCGTAGTCGCAATAACAAATCACACATTTAGAGTAATTAATTGTAGAGGATAGATTAATACCATAAACCCACCTTTTAATTTGACTGTTTTTTTTTTTTTAACTTATCTGTCATTGTCTTTAAATCTGGTTGACAATTTATTTATTTATTTATTTTTAAAGTATAATTTGCAAACAGAAGAATATTCTTCACATTGTTATGGATGGGCATGAGTGAAGACCCCACTTTAAACTGCAAAGGACAAGCTCTCTAAGTGCTCTAAAAAACTGAAACCAACGTGACATTTTAGATGAACAGAGAGATACTTAAGTCTGTTTGTACTCATGAAATCCTCATAATGCTTAACATTATACCCTTGCAGTTAGCTTTTATATAAGCAGTGCGCTAACAGCTAACAGCACAGGTCAACACATACTTATAGCTATAGGCAGCAAGATATGAAGTTTGTCCTCAACTGTGTTGACATTACAACCTGTAATAACAGAGTAATTACATATAATACCATTTGAAACCCTTCTGACAATACCTATAATACACGTGATTTAAAATGACAGATTACTTCCTCTTATGCTCTAAACATCATCTCTTTGCTCCTCTCTACATTACTATGCACTGTACTAGTTCAGATTAGGCAAACATCCACTCACTCCACTACTTTATCTACTTCCTAGCTGTAGGGTTTGCTTTGACAGCTCCATGACAACTTTGACCAAAGTTACATGTAATCCTTGGGGCTCAGGGAGTCCTGTGTGAAAGTGGCTAATCCCACCGGTGCCTCTAATAAGGCAAGCCTCGCCAAAATTATTCAACAATGTCAATATTTTCCTCCCACATCACTTCACTATCCTGCTTATTACTCAGTTAAGCTCCAGCAAAGGGCACCTTTTTGTCTGAGAGGGAATTGACTAAAACTCCAAAAATTAAAAATTCATGAACAATTAACCTGATCCGTGACTGAAGTTTACTTATTCTGATTAAACAGTTGCTGCGGCACATTACGGTGATACTTTCAGAGTCAAAACGTTTTGCATACAATGGTGTAGTGTGGCAATACTGATGGAAAGGTAAGAAAAGTACGGTCAGATATAAATCCAACATGCAATACCAGCTGCAAAGCTGCAACATGCAAAGTGTGCTGAAGGATAAACGTGCTCATGCAAAATACTGACTTTCAAGTTCATTAGAACTATACAAACTTTATAAACTACAGTTTCATATATGTTTGCACATGTTTCAATAAATTTTTCAATTTTCCTTTCAAAGTTTAAAGAAATGAAGGCTCAGAAGCTTTCCACACTACTGTATACAAAATGTAAAGACATGAGTTTAAAATGAAAGCTGGCTCCACTGTCTGGGCCTTTGTTTCAGCAGATTGCAGTGAATAGTCATGCACCTTAGTTTGATTTCAGCAGTTTCCTGCAATATTTCCATCTGCTTGCATATAAAGTTATTTTATTCATGAAGCAAACAATTGTTTTTTTGGATTAATGCTCTCTACAGAAACAGGATACTGTGATTGCCTCTACATGCAAGGAGAGAGAGAGAGAGAGAGCGAGTATGTCAACAACCTTCAATTCAATTCCCATTAGACACTAATTGTTTAGATTAGTGATCTCAGCTTCTTAGTCTGCAGCTTATGCTGACCGAATCCATGCATTTGCAATCTGAAATAGTTTCCTGCTTGTTACTAATTGCTATTCAGTCCCCACAAGACCACAACTCATGACGCCATTGATGCGTCAGGTACGTACTGTACTGTATCCTGTTTCCTCTGGTCCCCACAGTGATCAGGTAATTACTATCAAAATCAGATCCACTGACAAACAACAAAACATTTACTGGTGGAATTACATTGGATTTGGTAATAACTGAATATATCATTAGTCTTGAACAGTGAGGTGAAAATGCAATATTATCCACCAGGCGAACAAACCACCCCGGGTCAAGTAGTTTTATAATGTGAAACGTCATGAAATGCAGAATATAATCATCACACATGAGTCTCGTGTGTTGATCATGCCTGCATGGTAACACAAAAAACCAAAAGTCTTTGTATTTTGTTGAACACACTCAGAACATTTTATAGTTTTGTTTGTTTGTTTTATTTTGTTTTTGTTTTGGTTCACTTGTTTGCTTTTTATGGTGACATCTGTTGATCTTGGAACCACGGCATTCCTATTTTTATATTAGTACAGAATAATAGCATTATTCTACTTACCTCTGAAGAAACATGCATCTAGATGAAGAAAGTAATAAACCACAAGCAATTACATCAACATAATTTTTTACAACACTTCAAAGAGAATGCCAAAGATAGCAGGTAAAAAAATTTCTTTTATACGTAGTGCTGAGTATAAATAATTCAATTGGTTCTGTAGCTAGGGAGCAAATTAAATGTCTGATAAGGAATAATTTCTGGAGAATCCGCTCGCAATCTAAGCAGAGGCCTACTTCTCACACTGTGTCATCATTGAAGTGGCTGGGTGAAGGTGACAGAGAGCAGAGGTGGTGCTGCCTCTCTGAGTGTTGACCTGTGATGACTGAGGAATCGGTGGCAGGTTAGTGGATGCTGGCTCGGGCTTTGATGACCTCTAATATTAAGGAATCAGGTTGCAAGCCTTTTCTGGTAGCACGGTAGCAGATAATTATGCACCCGTGTGTGGGCCTAAAGAAATTAATAAGTAAATAGATAAATAAATAACTTAGCAAAAATGTAAACAACCCAGCCTCACCCTCTACACCCTGCCTCACCCGCCCCACCTTCTTAATGAACAGCTAGCAAAACATTTCCAGTAATTTTGACCTTGTTGGATTATTATGTATTTAATATATTGAGCTGTTTGAATGTATTTAACCTGTTTTCTTCCAGTTTTGACTGCTGTGAAACAATAATTTTTCCAAGTTTTGGGATAAATACATTATATCTGACTTAATTTGATGCACAGTCTTTATATGAGGCAAAATGGGTGCAAACCATAACCTGAAATTTAACACTTGCATATGGGAGTGATGTTGGCATATCTTCCTCTCCAAGCAGGAACAATCTTAAAAGTTCTTTTAGCACTAGATCCATGAATTCATTCTTCATCTATAATGACTTCAAAGGCAGCTGCCTAATATCTACTGTTATGTATCTCTTAGTCATTGATGGATGTGTTATTTTATCCATAACAACCTTAGTTTCGGGGTGGCTGGAGAGAAGAATTATTCTTAATCAACCGAAGAGTGAAAAAAAAAGCAGGAAAATCTACGACCTGACTGCAAGAAGCATTTCATGGTTTCAATAAATAATAAATAAGTTCAGTGCTTCTCATTTCTGACACTATAAAGATCGTATGATCAGCAGTGCAAAACATTTCCTTGACAAATAGAGCTTGATATTACTCCACCATGGTGCAGTTCCCATGGAGCTGTCAAATTATTCTGTGTAAACTACTGCTATACAATAATTAAATAATAAATACAAAAAATACAAAAACTAAATTTCTAGAAAATAGAAACAAAAAAAGAGGATGCTATTAGTCTTTAAAGAACACAACACTCAACTATTTATCAAACTAAACCCAGTCAGGAGCTTAAGTTAATATTTTAATGCACTCGCTATTGAACAAATAAACAAATGGAAATATAATAAATGGAAGAGAGTGCAGGTTTGACATTTATATGGACTTGTGATTTCCAGAGACAGATGTCTCATGACAGCTTGGAACTAGGAGGGAAGTCTTTGTCCCCCACATTTTAAATAAACATTACAAATACGTTTAAATTGCTGTGGTGTTTGTAACACTGTTTTAGAAAGATATAAAAAGAAAGAAATTCATTCCCTTATCACTTTGCTGCAACTCAGTTGCTTAAAGTTTTCAGTCATGGCATTAATACAGAGGATTTACTTCACTAGTTTGATCAAATAGATAATTTGGAGAAATCCTTTTTACTGTGACAGCTGCATGCTTGTTGTACAAGCAGCACACAAAAAGCATTAAATACTGAATGTAACAAGCATGACGTGTTGTGTGGGATCTGGCTGTGGGTGCTATTAATGTTAGCAGTAATAAAGTTAGCAGACATGCCCATTCTTCTTCTTTTCTTTTCTTTTCTTTTCTTTTCTTTTCTTTTCTTTTCTTTTCTTTTCCAAAACTAAACACACTATTTAAGTGGGTATTAAATACATGACAAGGACTCACTTTTTCTTACTACAAACCTGCTGTATATGTAGCTGGAAATGCAAGCTGAAGAATAACTAAAATAGCTGCCTATATGGTGATAATTCATTTGTCCACTGAAAAATAAGGTCTAAATTTAAGGGTCTTTTTGTGTTGCCTTACTCTTTGAGTCCTTAAATGGCCTGTGGCTCAGTAAAGAGGAGTGTGAAACTAGAAACCTCAGCTGTGTAAACCTTTGTAGGGCTAGGAAAGTTAATACACTTTCCTCCCTTTAGGATTTCAAATGCTACGTGGACAAATAATCTAGAAACTGTAACATGGAGTTTCCCATTATTTAGTTTTTCTCAGGAACTAAATACAAACATAAACTGACATTTTATTAGCAAGTCATCCTTATTGTCTTCTTATCAATTGAACCAATTACTTAAACTGGATACATCATCAACCACCAAGTACTGGTGGGATTGAATTACGTAGTGAAACAAAGTACTATTTTCAGTGTAATCCTGGGTTTGTTGCTGAATGACTGCTTCATCTTATGTTTTTTTGTGTACAAGGGCACATTATGTGTTGACACTGATGTCCTAAGTGGGCCCCAGGGAGAGCTTCTGTGTCTTTCTTAAATATACTAGGGCAACATGTAATATGACCATTAATGTGGTTGAACCCATGACTGCTGACCAGAGAACAAAGATCTTCAAGAACTTCATTCAACCAGTCAGCTCAATCAACTAAGAATACAATGCTAAAACTATAATAATAACATATAGAAACCCACTTTTAAAGTTGAGACAGTCTTCTAAATGTAAATAAAAAACAAAATGCAATGATTTTAAAAACGGACTTAATTCCAATAAAGTAAGGAAAACAAATGTTAGAACTAAGAAAATAAGACAAATATTAGCTCATTGTGATTTTAAATGCAGTAACACAACTTTTTTTTTTTTAGGTTATTTTTAACAAAAGGCTGGAATAGTAAGAGGGACAAAAAAAGTGAGTTTCTCAGACATAAAGATGAGCAGAGATTCACCAATCTTTTGCATGCAAAAGATGTATATAAAATGTGAAATAATGTCAGAATAATGTTCTTCAGTTTAAAATTGTGAAGAACATTTCATTATACTAAGACCCTACGACAATACAAAGAAAACTCCCTCAATCAGTCTCCCAGATGGTGACAACGGGAAGGAAAAACTCCCTTTAACAGGATGAAACCAGCAGAACCAGGCTCAGGGAGGGACGGCCATCTGGCATGAACCTGAACCTAGACACACCACAGCTTTATCACAATAGTATAATCAAAAGCAGTGCAAAGAAGTATGGCAACAAAATTTTCTGTATAAAACTGTATAAAATAAGAGAGATAATAGGAAAGAATTGAACGTGTTTTATCCGTGTTTGAGGTATTTGGCGGTTAAACTTTGATGTCCCATCACAGCAGAACAGAGGCCCATCAGTGATAGGGAGCCTAGACAATGGTGGTGTAGATGAAGATGGTGGCTTGAATGGAGACCGAGTGAGGAGGGAGAGGTGGTGATGTGAAGGAGCTCGGTAGCACGAAGATGTCTGCAAGCGAGGATGACAGATACACAGTGAATGCTGATTGGCCTGAAGAAAGCTGGGTGAAAAATAATTGGACTAGATCTGTGATGTCACAATCAGCTTGACAGTGTGAGAAAGTGGAAGTGTGGAAAAGCTTCAATTCTTTGTTATCTTCTCATGAGCTTCATTAGATCATGACTGACTGCTGCCTTAGTCAGCATGACAGGTTCACAGAGGTGGTTAAACAGCGTGTATTTTCTTCTCTGTTAACATTTAGCTGAAGCCAGGAGGCACTTCGTGTTGCTGCAGAGCACATAGAGTGAGAGCTCAGTTGAAAGAGTTAAGTTGCTGCAGGGTGTAAGACATTGTATGTCACATTTTGTGAACAAACATCCACCATATGCAATGACTTCATGGTGTCTCGTGTCTTCGTGCTATGTAGCACTAAACTATTTGGTCAATTGCTTTCATTACAAATGAATGGACAGATAAGATGATAGGGTCAGTCTTCCTATCAGCTTTCTGGCAATAAAAATAATAAATACATTACATGATACAGTAATACTAAATATCTGAAAAATAACTAAAATATAAAAACTAACATATTTGACATATAAATATGTTAAATCTTTAACATTTTTGGTATTAGTATAATTATTTTTAGTATTTATTTTCTTGTGGTCCATTTAATTTATTCAGCTCCAGGCATAGTGGTCACTGATGAACAAAAATATGAAACAGAATTGGCTAATTTCCATCTGATCCCTTGTTAAATGCTTCATTATAAAGTTAAATGTAAGAGTCATGTGTGGCAGGCAGGATTTGGACCCAAATGCATAACAAAAAAAACAGCTTTAATGGGAACAAAATACGGAAAAAAGGCTGGCCAGGAAGAAGAAACAAAAGCAGAAAGACACAGAACGATGAGGGATGAACAGAGTCAAACTGAGGGAATAAATACAAAAAGGCGATGAGAGCAAACAACAGACGTCTGTGAGGACAGATGACAGTGGACAAAATAAAACAGACTGTAACTTAACTCGGGAACAGAAACATGGACTTGACAGAGAACAAAAACAAACTCAGGGACTTAACTATGACTACAAATTACAAAAGGAGACTAAAGCAGGACTGAAAAGAAAATCACAAAAAAGAAACTAAGTGGAAAGATACAAAGGTGAAAATATGAACCACAGGCAAACTAATAAACAACCTGAATATATTTAACCATAACACTTGAATGACCAAAAAGCACAAAACACTGGGCAAAAAACACTCATGACCATGACAGTAAGGTTAAATGCAATTGAAACCTCATAATGTTGTTCTACCTTTTAGCGAATGAGCATATTGTCGTGTAATACTTTGGCATTTCTCCCAGTTTCATAATTATACAGCTCAGGCTCAGGTCATTCACTCACTGGAAGATAAAGACACTTGGTCTAGCATCTTTGTTATGTACGTAAATGTGAGATATTGACAATGTGCAATCAATTAGAATGGAAAAGTATTACTTAAAGCAACCCACTTACTATGCGCCTGAGTGTTGTCCTAAAGAAAAGCTGTGGCTTCAAGGTGATCCTGCTTTTATTGCTTGTGATTTTGTTGACCCAGGAAAAATAAGAAATTCTTGCAGACAGGCTTTACTTCGGATAAATGTTTCTGCTGCTCAGAGCATTTCTTGCTTTTCACGTTATATTTTGGTGTCTGAGTTATCCAGGACTTGGTTTCAAAATTGATCCGCTTGTCTATTCATGCCTTTGTAATTTTCTTGTCATTGTATGACTTGATAATCTTTTCAATCCCTTTTGATTGTTTTGTCTTTGACCTTATGTTTTCAGCTTTTCTTGCTTCTCAGAGCCACTGCCAATACCAAACAATCTGTAAAGCTTCAACAGAGTTTTTGATAATCATTGATTTGATTGATTGATTCTCTTCTGAAACAAAAACACAAGCCTTCAAACAGCGGCCCTAAACCTTTTCAGTGCAACATTCGCACAACAGTCAAGATAGCGATGTCCAGAAACACAACAAATTGAACTGGACTTGTTGGTCAATTGTGTCTGTTTCTTTGCCTCCTTCATTGCCCAGCTATTATTGAATGTGTGACCTGGTACACCAAATCCCTAAGAAACACTATGACTGTCCAGTGACGTAACATGTCCCTCTTTTCATGCTGGTTGCACTTGGGTGAGTGTGTGAGCTGTAGTGTATGTGCAGCAGCTGAGCACATATTCTTTAGTGCATGTACTGTACGTGTAAACACTTAACAGATCCTGTTTCCAGTAACCTGTAATTAGATGAAAACTAACCCACTGCACAAAAGTGACTCATGTTCTGCAGAGCTTCAGTGATAACAGATGCTAAATCAGAATCACAGTCCTCTAAGTACTCAAATATAAATATGAAAGATGAAAAATTTGAACTCTATATATCAATAAATAAAACAAATACGTTCAGAGTACACTGTTAGATTAGATATTAAAAACTGAACAACACTGCATACAATGTAAATAAAATATTACAAGAAATTATAACAAGAAATAGACCAGGTGTTAAGTGGTGGCCACAGGCAAGAAGGATTTCCTGAAGTTCTATGGTGCATCGTGGTCGAATCTGTCACTGAGTGAGCTCCTGTAGCTGTCCAGCAGGCGATGGAAAGGGTGGGAAGTATTGTCCAGTGTTGGCTGCAATTATAAAACACTTTTAGAAAGTTAAGAGAAAGAGTCAGAAAGTTAAGCTTCACGCCCACAGTGTTGCTGGTCTTGCTGATCAGTTTATTGAGCCTGTCGGTGTCAACCACCCTCAGTCTGCCGTCCGAGCACACCACAGGATAAATTATTAAAACCACCTTATTGCCCTGGTCCATGCTTCAGTTATAAAAAAAAAAAAGATAGTTCCTTTTTTAAAAAGAGCATTTATAGAGTATTTCATAAGAGTAGGGTATAATGATTAGTTAAAATAACATTTTACAAGCACTGCATGTTGTAACTTTGGCCAGAAATTGAGACTTCCAGGAATTTTACCCCAGAATCCAGCTATCTTATCATTTTATTGGACTTCTTTTATTGCTGATGCAGTTTTTCCTCCATGTACCTTCTCTTGTCTATTGTTTGCTGCTGTTTTTGTCACGCGGGTATTTTGATGAATACCCATTTTTGAGAACAGGCTCAATGTGATGATTCAGCGCTAAAGACAACAAGGAGCATTGCTCTTATCAGCAGCATGGAGTTTGCTTAAAATATGTGCATATTTGATTAAACACTAATTAAAAACAGAGAAGCAAGAAGCTCTCCGCATAATAATTCTTCTGGCATTCGCGTTATAGAGGATAATTGTGATGTAATGGACCAAACAAAATAAGTATATTCAGAAAAATCACATAAATTCATATTTGTATTCCCAATATTTGAACCACTCTGAACATACCTGTTACCTGTTACCTGACTTTGATTTCCCTCTAACGTGTTGAGCGTCCTCTGACTTGTGTAAACAAGATTAGGCTTAAAACTTTCCTTTTTGCTAAAGCATATAGTTAGGGCTGGACCAGGTGACCCTGAATCCTCCCTTAGTTATGCTGCAATAGATGTAGGCTGCCGGGGATTCCCATGATGCATTACGCTTTTTCATTTCCAGTCACCTTTCTCACTCACTATGTATTAATAGACCTCTCTGAATCATATCATATATTGAATCATATCTGTTATTAACCTCTGTCTCTTTTCCACAGCATGTCTTTTATCCTGTCTTCCTTCTCTCACCCCAACCAATCACAGCAGATGGCCCCGCCCCTCCCTGAGCCTGGTTCTGCCGAGGTTTCTTCCTGTTAAAAGGGAGTTTTTCCTTCCCACTGTTGCCAAAGTGCTTGCTCATAGGGGGTCATATGATTGTTGGGTTTTTCTCTGTATCTATGAAGCGCCTTGAGGCGACTTTTGTTGTGATTTGGCGCTATATAAATAAAATTGAATTGAATTGAACCGCAGAGGGAGCATTCTTTTCTCATTGAAAGTAGGCCACAGGTTAAAGGAGAGCAGGAGGATCCTGGGTGCTCTGGCTGCGGTTGTCATTTCATCTCTGCATCCTAAAGTCTTACAGGATTACTGGTAACAGGCTATGGGGGTTGCTAGACTCAAATTACTCTTGCAGAAGCATAATATTTTTCCCCAAGTCCACTGTAAAGATCGGATGGCGCTCAAGGCAGCCAAACAGCTCGTTTAAGTAACCCTGACTCACATAGCTGCCCAGGAGTGATAAGTGAACAATGAGGTTGTGCTGCACAAGACAATAAAAAGAGATAAGGATGACGGCCTTTGGCTTAATGGCTGGATCAGTTGTCAAAGTTTAAAAATAGAGGCCAAATTGACATCATGACAGAGGCCTTTCACGTATATTGATACAACGATCAATGCTCTGCTACTCTGGGCAGAAGCTGTGTGATTTCAGAAAGAAAACCTAGAAACATGAGACGTGAGATACGTGAGATACGTGCAAGCATGCATGTGTGGAATCTGGATGACACAGCTTCTACCTCTTTATGTAGCTCTTTATTCAAGGGCTTTATATTTACAAAGGTAAGAGCTTCTCAGTTTAAGTGTCTACAGGGTCAGTGAAGAGCTGGGACAGTCAGATGATGTCACAGTCAAATATCTCCAAACATTGCCACAGTGGGGTGGATAATACAACCCTCCAAATGTGACCCGGGACACACAACATCATTCACACATCAGCTGCTCTAAAACAAACTGAGAGGCTTGTGAACAAACAAGCTGATGTTCAGTCTGCCTTTTTATTGTCCATTTTTATTTCAGTGTTAGTATCTATCCTGTTTTATTTCTGTTATCTTTTTTCAAGTGTTTTCATTAAGTAGTTCTCCACATTTTCCAAGGTCTTGGAAATGTGTTTGGACAACAAATGGTTGCTTATTTTTTTTTATAACAAATATTATTCATGTATTTACATGAAAATCCTTGAATCATGTAAGTATGTTTGATTTCAAATGTGAGCCTGTGCAGCGTAATTGTGTATTACAGTCTTTTTGCTTTGAAGGACTGTCAATGTACAAAACCTGCTCTGTATTTTGTAGATTTTTTTCTCCTTGTTTGTTTGTGAGTGCTGGCCTATCCTGAGCTGCCCTCACCACGAGAAGTCCTTGCAATTAAACTGATAAACAGGATGTTTGCATAAGACCGACTATGTTTTCAGTGTGTGAACAACTGCAGTGTGGGTCAAAGTCAGCTTAAAATATTGTCTGAAAATAATAAGTTTGTCTTTAAAAACAGTTAATTTTTTTTCTCAGCACATCCTTTAACCTCTGGGGGTTAATGTTATTAATGTTATTTTTAAAAACTGTTCTCTCACATTTTAATTAATTAGAAAACAATAAATGTGACGTTTAAATGTGTTTTTTTGTATGTTGATTATGTTGTTTTTGCTTTTTGTGATTGCAGCCATGACTTACAACATGAAACAAGTGACATCAAATTGTCCTAGGATAAACTGCAACAGTATATATATAGGTAAAAAGCAACATCTAAGTCTTAATTCATGCTCAATAATCCAGGTAAGGAAATATCCCCAAAATTTATTCTGTTCATCTGGATCAGATAATGATCAGATCAATGGGATTTTTGGATTAACATTTTTATGTTTCTAATTTCATTACTGGAGCCAGCCTAGCTAGTTCTCTTTTTTTCATTTGATCTATAAACACTAACTAGCTGATTGCTTTCTATTTTGGCTATTCATATCTTCAGTTAGGTCAGTAGCAATGTGGTTTAGCTTAAAAATGTCAAGGTACTTTTGTAAAGATTTGGATTGGTATTTTCATTGTAAGGAATAGTATCATCTAACCTCTTTAATAGTAAGCTCATTTGTGTTTGTGTTTCATAATAAGTTCAGCTTTGATCTTATGAGAGCTGGTCTCCATACTGCTATACAGGTGCACATTAGTGGTGCATAACTGTTGCTATTTTGAAAACCATAATACCAATATAGCTCCTATTACGGGCGATCGTGGCTCAAGAGTTGGCAGTTTGCCTTGTAATCGGAAGGTTTCTGGTTCGAGCCCCGGCTTGGACAGTCTCGGTCGTTGTGTCCTTGGGCAAGACACTTCACCCGTTGCCTACTGGTGGTGGTCAGAGGGCCCGGTGGCGCCAGTGTCCGGCAGCCTCGCCTCTGTCAGTGCGCCCCAGGGTGGCTGTGGCTACAATGTAGCTTGCCATCACCAATGTGTGTGTGAATGGGTGGATGACTGGATATGTAAAGTGCTTTGGGGATCCTTAGGGACTAGTAAAGTGCTATATAAATACAGGCCATTTACCATTTTATTTATTAATTATACCTCCCTCTGTGCATAAACACACTGACTGCAGTGCATGGTATGTAGAAATGCTTTCCCAGAGCTAATCAGTCATTTCATGGTGCTAAATTTCTGTTTGCCAGATGTTAGTTTGACATTTGATTAACTGTTGCACCGTTAGACAGTTGTTTTGAATGTCTCACTGCAGTAATTGACTTTGGGCACTTCAGTGAATTTTCGTTACAGCTTTTCTGGCAGCTCAGACATTTCTTTTTGACTTTGCTTCCTGTTTCATTCTCCATGCGGTGCTGAGGGTGAGCTACAAATATGCCTTTCTTTAAACTATTTCAAATCTTAGTCTATAAATGTGAATGTGAAGTGGCCACCTGTTCACCTTGAAATTTTTGAAACACTTCTCAGTCTGTAATAGATTATTAAAACTCCATCGTGGAGAATATTCAGATCTGTATGGCTGGAAGAACCCATTTTACGCCTGTGCAATAAAATGTTCATCATATCTGCAAGTGGTGAAATCGGGTGGACTGGGCCTTCCAGAAATTATGTCAACAAATTAGATTTTTTTTCACTACATTTGAGTTAAACTGACATCTGGCTTTTACACTGCACAAAGTGTAAAAAGCACAGTGCTGTGAGATGCCCACCACTGGCAGGACAAATGAGTGAAGAGAGAATACAATTTTAATCAGTTTAAGCTGATGGTGGGTGTCCTTGACAGGTGTGCCAGTGGATCCTGTGGTGGAAATTTGCAATGCAAATCCCGGTGTCTAGACTTTTCCCTTAACTATAGAGGTCAGTGTTATGTTCACTGCACAGGTTTGTAAACAGTCTCAGGAACCTGAGGACCTAGTGATGAAAAAGAAAGATAAATTATTAGGCTTGGTGAAGGGAAAACCCCACACAAACACACACAATTTTTAAAATCCTTTTCAGCTATAAATTATATCGATAATTATTTTGCATCATGAAGAATTGTCCCTAAGGCTTTACTGTGTTATTGTGACTAGACTAGATTATTACATGTGAGTGCATGAATATGTATGTACATGAACATAAACATTTTTAAAAGCAACAGAAGGGGCTTTAAACAATGTCTATTTCATTTGTTGTGGTGCGTTATGCCAACATAAACACATAAATAATGTCACATAAAATTTTAGCATCTCATCATAAACAGACTGTAATAAGTTAAAGAGTAACTAACCAAAGAAATGTGCAAATGATAAGCAGCAACACCCCAATCTCAACTGCCCCAGTGACAGAGAGCAGAGAGAAGCTGTTCATTAGAGAGGTCTGCCCATAAGGTTGAGAGTATATAGTTATATATGTTACAAAATGTGAGAACTTGTAGAATAAAATGTGAAAAAGTGGGAAAAAAATTGGACTTGTCAGAGAGGGCTGGTTGAGCGATGAGGGGAAAGGGGAAAAAAGAGTGCACAGGGTGACGGAACAAAACAGAGACTAAGGAAGGTGAGGAGACATAGATTTAATGGCATGCTGCAGTGGTGATATAAACACCTGGGGAGTGAAAAGAAAAGTGAGTGGAGATAAAGTGGCTGGTCCTACAGCAGACTGACCCTCTAGCAGTATAACTGGAGAATGCTTTATAAGCTTCATCAAAAAGAAAAGTTTTAAACCTAAAACTAGAGAGACAGAGTTTGTCTCGCCTCTCCACTGCAGCATTTTGGACTGACTGAAGAATTTTCAGGGAACTTTTAGAACAATCTGATAGTAATGAACTCCAGCAGTCCAGACTAAAAGTAATGAACGCACACATTCGTTTATCAGCATTTCTCTGAATGGAAGTTTCTAATTTTAACAATAATGCACAGATAAAAGAAAGAAGGCCTACATATTTGTTTAATATTTGCATATCCTAATCAAAGATGACCCTAAGATTTCTCAAAGTGTTGCTCAAGGCCAAGGTAATGCCATCCAAAGTCAGTATCTGTTAAGACACGTGGTGATGAGTTTGCTTGTTTTTAGAGCCAAATAACCTAAATTCTGTCTGAATTCATGAGAACTATGCTACATAGATAAACATAGCTGGTTATCATCTGCATAGCAATGCAAATGCATGCAGGTGTTTATAATAGGTGTTTATAATAGTATGTGTAATATGTAAAACCAGCATGTATTCAACAGAAGGTCAGAAAAGCATTGCCTGGTTTTGATTGTGTAAACATCATAAAACTGTGGATGCATCCTACCTTTTATCAACAGTTCAGGTGGCTGCTAATGGTGGAGTGGTGTAGGAGGCATTTTTATTGGCTTAAACACAACAATCTAAGTCAGTACTGGTGCTGACTTTGTCCGTCCCTTTAAGACCACAGTCTAACCATATTTTAGCGGTTTCGCCCACTACTAGCAGGGTGTAACTGATAAAGTTTCCAGTGAGTTGAACCTGCACCACACTCATTACATACTATAAATTCCAGATATTCCACTAAACATAGTTGGGTGACGTCTCCCATAGCTCCCTGGTATTCTAGTGGTTAGGATTTGGCTAACTACTACAAGTCAATAAATGAAAAGTATTAAAATGATCATATGTGACGTTAAGAGGTGCAAAATATCATAAGGATTGGTAAACAGAGTTCAGACAGAGAGTGTATCTGGCTATGAGTAAAGGCGCTCTCTTTGGACTTCTGCAGATGAGGAGGCTGCACATTCTGGAAAGCAGCAGAGCAGGGACAACTGGCCTGGTGAGTGCGAGGGATGAAGTTGCATGGTCTACCTACAAACATACACAAAAGCACAAAAGCATTACCTTAGCCAAATAATAATGACCTGAAATAAAAGGCTTCTTTTCACTGACAGACACAGACAGCAGTTCACCTGTTCGAAGCATAGCAGACTGTCACACACTGTGCTCGCTCTGTTTATGTAAAAATGTTAAAACAAAAAAATGTGAGACCACTTTCAATCATACAGCTGGTTTCTTGGTTCTTTAAATTCACCCTGTACATGTGCACAATAACCCATAAACTGCAGGGCCACAGTTGAAACGTCTCCTTTTCGGGTGTAATATTTTTACTGCTGAAGAAGTTATGGGATAATGAGGCATTTTGTGACAACAGCAAGCGCTGAGTTTAGCGTTGCTTCTTTAAAACTGTTTTTCTTTAAAAGCAGGCTGAAATATTCTACCCTGCAGTTATCATTATGCTAAAAATAAAAAGATGGAAGTTAGACTGTCACTTAAAATCTGAAAGTTTGTTGTGAATGAGTCTAAATAACATACTGCCACACAGGCTTTTCATGGGCTAATTTGGCTCTGTGGGATTTTAATGGCTGGTTTTCAAGTCACTGTAAGAGTTGAAGTGTGTCAGCATTTTTCGCTAAAAGACCTTGGTGAATGTTAAACCTGCATCTCTGAATAACTTGAAGATTTACTCAGGAAAATTAAATGGACAGATGGCAACAGTCAGCAGCGGGCTCTGGCTTTTTATTGCGAGAAAAGTAGGTTATTTTGTTTTTTTTAGGATGACACAGAGGGAAAGAGAGAGAGAAAGAGATTTCCTCTCCAGTCACATGAACACTTATTTTTGTACTAATATTTTAAATCGTCCAACTGTGTTTTAGACAGACAGGTGGCTTTTAGGTATAACCTAGAAATCCATGGCCTAAATCCCTTGCTTATCATCCTCCAGAGATTCACAAACTCATGGACACACACACACACAACTACAAAAACAAAGAAAGCAGCACAGGAACACAGCTCACAAGATCAAACGGGCTGCATCTGATGCCCATGGTAAAATTTTCCACATTACAAAACCTCTTGGTGATTGGTTGCACTTAAAAGTTTTTTTTTGTGTGTGTGTGTGTCTTCCACACTACAAACCTTTAGAGGCCAGGGAGTTAGGGAGTTATGTGGTCTGAATGTTTTTATCTGAGTATACTGCATCAATGTGACAGCTTCTTGAGATCCTGGAGGCTACTTTGTGTCCTCTTTCAATTCACTGTAAGCCGTCACCCCACGTGATTGAATGTAACTTTGTAATTTTGGTTTCTTGTTTGTTCTCACAAGAAAAAGTCACTGCTCTCTAAGGCAAAATAATAATGCCCATATTTCACTACAAAATGATCCACAGGGATCATTCTCTAAATGCTCCTGCTGTGGGCGTGAAAGATGATTCCTCTCTTAAGAATTCACATCCAACCTGCATCCAAGATTGCATTAATGGACTAAAAGATAAACCCTCTGGGTGTGCTTTTTGATATTTAATGGGTCTTCTTTTTTTAATCAGCTGGCTCTCTTTTCCTTGTATGTATTTGGAAAACAAGACATTTAGAAATCTGAAATCTGCTGTATCTTTAAGCTAACTGCATCAGACTACAAACCCAACTGGAGAGTTGTGATGGGTAATGAGGGACAAATTAAAGGAGGAAACAAAAAAAAACCTACAAAAGTAGCTCGAATGTTGCTCAAAGCATTTTCAGTGCTACTAAACATACTACTGCTACTACTTGCTACCATCACTACTGACTCAACTTGAGCACTAAAAGAGCGTTCTTACTTCAAGGTGCATTCACCCATTCATACAAGTGCTTTTTTCTACACTTGTCTGTGCTTTGCAGTTCAATACACAGGCTGGGGGAAGCAGGGAATCAAACCACCAACCTTCCAATAAGTAGAAGACCCACTCTACCTTTTGATATAGACACTGTTCTCATTTGCAGTGATGTTGCTTTTTGGATATTTTGTGTAATATAGATAAGGCTGCATGTCTCTTGGACTGGAAACAAAATAATCATAGAAGTTTTAGTACTGTTCCCTGCTGTCATTCTTCTTAACCCAGTTTACCCAGTTAACAACATTCTCAACCCAGTAACAATGTTGTTACATTCTTACTGTCATGGTCCGGGTGTGCGGCTGTAAAATTCCACTGGATGTCTGAGCTTCCCTGGTATCTGCCCATTGGCAGGGCCAACAGCCTCCCTCCCTGGAGCTGATTGAGGCAATTAGGCTGAAGATTTAAGCTCCTCGCTGACACTGCTTCCTCGCCAGTTTGTCAACGATCCCCTGTTGGTAACCAGGTCTCACGCTTCATGCTAGTAATTCTCAACTGCTTTACTTACCTTGTGATTTTGTGCTCTAGTTGCTCCCGGATACTCCACCTAACTACTCATCTAGGAAATCTGGTTCACCTGCCTGTTCTTCAGAAATGTCTCCTTGCCTCACCTGCCTGCCCTCACACCATCACAGAACCTTCAACGCTCAGGACAGCCGACACACACCACCAAACTCACCCGGACTGCACCACCTCTCCTTCAATGCTTCCATCTCCCACCTGCACAGTAAGACAAAGAAATTCATAGCATCCATGGGGCGGATGCTATGGGGCGATTGTAGCTCGAGAGTTGGCAGTTCGTCTTGTAATCAGAAGGTTGCCAGTTTGAGCCCCAGCTCGGACAGTCTTGGTCGTTGTGTCCTTGGGCAAGACACTTCACCTACTGCCTACTGGTGGT
Source organism: Simochromis diagramma (assembly GCF_900408965.1). NCBI lineage: Eukaryota > Metazoa > Chordata > Actinopteri > Cichliformes > Cichlidae > Simochromis > Simochromis diagramma. The sequence continues at coordinate 7,611,504 of NW_024386835.1, read as the reverse complement.
GGTCAGAGGGCCCGGTGACGCCAGTGTCCGGCAGCCTCGCCTCTGTCAGTGCGCCCCAGGGCAGCTGTGGCTACAATGTAGCTTGCCATCACCAGTGTGTGAATGACTGAATGTAGTGTAAAGCGCTTTGGGATCCTTAGGGACTAGTAAAGCACTATACAAATACAAGCCATTTACCATCCACTCTCTCCAAGACACCTCACTGGGTACCAATTTAACACCGCTCTCCTCTCTTCCTAATTACCTAATTACCAGTCCAGCTCCGATTGCTTCCTTGGACCTGTCACTCTGCTTTTTCTCCTCCCTCCAAGCCAAGTCCCCACGCCCAGTTTATCAAGCTTTAAGAGTGCTATTGTAAATATCATCCCTGTGCTGGTTAATAAAACACTGTTAAAACCTTTCCTGGGTTCTCTGTACTTGGGTTTGGTTTTGGTACTGAGCCTCCGGCTGTTTTGTGATGCTTGCCATGCAGCAATACTGTTACATTTATTTACAAGTAAAATAATCAATTTAAATAAGTAAATAATTACTTACAAGTAGGGTTAACAGATTTTTAATTATGTCAACCGGTAACAGTTGCCCAAATAAGAAAATAAAATCTGCAGAAAAGATGTTAATAGCCACCACCGGCCTCTGTAAAAGAATCCACTTCAGGTTTTACGTAAAGTAAAGCTGTTGTCAGAATGAGTCAGATCAGGGGGGATTTGTTTGTTTGTTTTACGTGCTTTTTGGTGCCAAAGACTTACTTTTTGTTGCTAAACCCCTGACACAGCTTCACTACTGCACACAAGAAATTCTATGCAAAACATGCTACAATTATTCACTTGATATAATTAACGCAGGCAGCTTGAGTTAAAATCTTGATTGCAATTTCACATAAAATTACAGGATCACTCATAATTGAATTATTTTTAAAGGGGATCTTTTAGGAAAGAATATATTATTCACCTGACTGTTGTGTTAAGACAGTTACAGTTTTTATGGATTGGCCTAGGATCTGCCATCTAATGGTTAAAAATCAAGAATGCTAGGCTAGTTAAAATGAAGCATATTATGCTGGAAATTCCAAAGTAAATAACAATTGGTTGGCATTCAATCAGCTAATGTCAATCTGGGTTCTTGGCTAGCTTAGCAGCATAATGCAGAAACAACAGCATTATGCTGTTGTTATGCAACATAATTAAACCTAACCATGAACAAAATGTTTCATTTTAAGATTATTCTCCTTTGTCATTTTGCAAAACACACATTACCAAACACCACAAGGATAGTACTGGAAGGTTTTCATATCGGCATAAGAGTTTGTTTGAATTGAACTGAAAAGTTTGTGAGATCTTCTTCACCTCAAAACTTGGTGTAATCCCATCTCATTAAAACAGAAGACATTGGGTCATCGTGCATTCATAATTTTTATTTAGACATTGATGGAATGTGAAAAATGAGTATTTAACTCATCTGTTCTATTTAGTGCTTGGATTTAAACACTAGGGACTGACTCTGATTATGATTCTGAGATTGAATGGAGACTTGGCTCCCACTTGGTCCAAAAGACCTCGAGGTTTGACTTAAACTTCATTCAAAGGACTTAAGAGTAGCCTTGAAACTGCCTGCAGCTGTTATGTTTCCAATGCCCCACACCAACAGATATCTTTCTTGTCTGCTGGCTAAAAGCCTTCAAGCACTGGACACCAATCTTTTCCCATCGCTTCAAATTCTACACGACTGTAACATTTTCCGCAGTCCTCAACAGAATTAATGGAGGTCAAGGTGCACAACTTTTAAATGCAAAACTTCAAACAGCTTCAATTTCAGGTCTTACTCTCTGCCTTGGGCCTGTTCAAGAGGACTGACTTCAGCAAAAGTGTGCTTTACTCAGAATTTAGAAGAACTCAGAAGAAAGTTGGTGTTGTATTCAAGACAGGTTGTGATCAACCGTTCTTAAATACCAGCTTTGCCTGCTTATTTATAGGTGCCCTATTTATTCTCTGAGTTGGAAGAAAGTAAGTAACAGAAAAAAATCTCGTTTTGCTGAAGGACATTAATTACTGTTCAATCCAAGATAAAGTTCAGTTATTCAGTCATTCCTTTAGTGTGAATCCATTTTAAGCATGGCCTATGAAAAAGGGGCAAAGCTTTAGGCAAAATAAAAAGGATATGTGACAAAAGTGAAGTCATAACCCAGAGGCTGACGTTCATCTAATATGGGGATTATATGATAGTGATGACTGATAGAATTAAAGAAAGACAATGAAAGAAAAAAGAAAGAGAAATCTGATTTATTGCTTGCTGTTATTCTATTCTCTCTGAACCTTATCAGCTCAGAGCTGCTCCTTTATGGGTTGTATATTGCTTCAATTCAGCATTCCCATCTAAAGAAAGAGGTTAATTGCCTTCTTCTTTCATTCACTTTTACATTGTCACCTCCAGAGCTTCAACTAGCTGTCAGTCATCCTTTGCTAAATATGAATTTTGCTGACCTGGCGCAATTTCACACTTTACATTCAGGTTCAGCAAGGCTCTGTTTTTTTTTTTTTTCTACAGCAAGTCGACTGCAGGGTTTTGTCTGTCTGCTTGTCGACACGTTTACACAAAAGCTACCAAGTGAAACTTTGGAATTTTATTTCCAGCTTGTACAAAGGAAGAACCCATTGAATTTTAAAGTAGTTCTACATCACATCAATAAAACTGCGAAACAGCCCAACTGGCCTAAACAGAGGGTGCTCTCTTCATGTGTCCAGTTATTTAATAATGAGAGGACGTTTCTGCCTTCAAAGAGAAGATCAATAGCTGTGTTAATTTGTTACTCAGCCCATCATTGGGGGAATCACTGGTTACTTATGTACTGCTGGGATGCTCCTCGAGCATTTAATGAGATAGTTGCAGCGGAAAGATAAGACTGCAAACTGGTGAGGAAAGCTTAAAGCAGTGAAAAACCTGATTCTTTTTCTTTTAAGGCCACGTATAAACATCTGTTTCCTATTCGTCTTCCTACTTTCATTGGGCTCTGCTCTACTTTGCTGCTTCTCTGGAGTCTTAATTTATTACTCAAGCTCAGTATTGCAATAAATAAAGTTCACTTATTTCAAATGATCACCCCCTATTGAAATGTCAGTATGTGACAAGTTGATTCTGTAAAGTTGTTTCGTGTGTGTGTGTGTGTGTGTGTGTGTGTGTGTGTGTGTGTGTGTGTGTGTGTGTGTGTGTGTCTCATCGACCAAGCTATTCTTAGCCTGGGTTTGCCTTTTCTCTGCCCTCCACTGCAAGGGTTTGTGTTCTTGCTACTATGGCTTCATCAGAAGAGAGGCAGAAGTACAGTTTTCTACCATTATACATTACAGCTACAGAGCTTCCTTCCCACAAAACATTCCTCTTCTGTACCTAAACACAAACACTGTGCATCCTGACAGCTCCAGCAAAGACAAAACACGATTTTTGTTTGTTTTCCCTCCCTGTACTCTAGATAAGAAAATTGTTTCTACAGTTTGTTTTTCAAAACAAAATCTAAATTATTAAAGTGAGTTTCTCAAAAAAAAGGTATATGTGTATATAAGAACATCACAAAGCTGTTTATATACTGACAGTTGAGTTGATGATTACACCCCCTGGTGCCCCTGGACACATCGTCAGTGATGTAACCTGGGGTCATTGGGGGTTTCGGGTCTTTCAACAATCAGACCCCCTCTCCCAGGCGACCCAGCCAGGGTTGATCAAGCCCCAGCTTGTGTCCAGGTAACGCTACCCTACATGCCATGCCTCTCCTCTTTTGATCCACAGCCACCTCGACGCTGCTTCTGCTGGGTTGTTGACCACCTTGATAGCTCTTCCCTGGTTAGCCCCTACGATGCCTAGCATTTTGTATGCCCTGCAAAGGGACTGACCCGCAAATCCTCGACATCCCACTTCGATGGGTTGGCATCTTGCTCCCCAGTCATTACTCCGGCACTCCTCCACTTTATTGGTATTGGTAAAGTTTGGAGAATATACCCCTTGATTTTTTCCTCAATGGGTGATTTAAAAGACCACTCATTCTAAAGATAAAACGATCCCAAGGAGGCTTGAGAGCAGCTTGTGTCAGCATTTCCCCTGGGGTTGAGAGAAGAGACATTCTCATTATAACTGTGCAGAGACCAGTGGGGCAGAATTAGTTCAAAGAAATCTTCAAATGTTCCATTTATCCCGTAGTACAGTGCATAAAATTATTTTCCAGGGCACTATGCTCTATCCTGATCCCTGGGATATCCACAAAGTTAGGTAGTGGATAATGTTAATGGGGAATGCATCTCCTATAGCTAGTAGTTGCTCTGCCCTATATCAGTAAGCACCCTAAATGTGGTTTAAAATGAAAGAAGGGACCTTCACTTTTCATTTACAGTGTTGATATCTACTTGATAAAAATGTATGTGAAATGAAAATGGTTTCCTTTAATCCTTCAGCAGCTGGTGAGAAAGCCCTGAAAGGCCTCATCATTTTGTTAAATTGACCATCAAGAAGAAATTGTCTGTAAGGACAACTACAGCACACTCAATCAATACTCTAGGCGGTTTTATAAGACAGCCGCTTTGTAATTGGATATGTCCAAAGGTTAAAATGAGATAGGTCTGTCTAGAGCTGAGCTGCAACATACTGACAATTGACAATTAAAAATTTATAGTGTTACTGATGTTAACATTTGAAACAAGGATAGCGTACCATTATACGCAACTGGGTTTTTTTGTACTGTGCCCCCCAGGCCACCATGCTAAGCACCTTCCTTATCTTTTATCTGTCTTAAATATTTTTTTTAAAAAGGTCTTCATTTTAACAAAATGCAATTTAATACAGCAGAGGTCTACTTCAGATAAGCTAGATTTTACACAAAGCTAGCTGTCAAGCCAAATCTCAAACTGAGCTGGCTTTGGTCGTTTGAAAATATAAATATAAAATATAAGAGGATCTTAAACAAAAAAAATACTACATAAATTACTTTATAGCTTTAAAATCTATTTATGTGCATGTCTTATCACACCATTTAAAACAATAGTGACTGGATGACCTTTTAATATAATTATCAAAAAGATAGGTCTATACATAACCGTCCATTCATGTGACTATATCTGTTATACAGTTTGGAACAGAGATTTTCTGATTGCTGAGGATAAATTACTGCAGGTAAAGGAGAACATCTGCACTCATTACCCATAATCAGACAAGAGCAAAAAATGGCAAACTTGGTTATGCTTCTGAAATGACATTGAACATGGGGCTAGATTTAGGCATGTGAGTATGGTGAAGACAACCTGCTGAAGTTCAAACCTAGCATTTGAATAGGAAGGAAAGGTGATTTATGTAACTCTGAATGTAGCATGTTTGTTGGTGCCAGATGGGCTGGTCTGAGTATGTTAGAAACTGTTGGTATTTTCCCACATAACCATCACTAGGGTTTACAGAGGATGGTCAGAGAAAGAGAAAATATTCAGTGAGCGGTCGGAGGGGAATGCACAGACATCATCGATCTGATAGGATGTTAAGTGTAGTCTAGAGGATAGAATAAATAAGGTTGTAAAGGGATGGATTTAAAATAAAGGCTCATTTGTGGCGAAGTGTATTATATATAACATTTTTAGGCATAATACCTTAAATAAAATGCTAACTATTGAATGAAATGCTATGAAATGCTGGTAAGCTGCAATGCTCTCATGGCCACATGCTGTCTAGACTATTCAGAGAAACTGTATCTGTTTTATTTTTCTTGTTTTCTACATCTGTTTTCTGAGCATTATGGGCTGAGGGTTGAAAAATGAATTATGCATATGCACACAAGTATTGCACTGTCAAAATGTATGCATGAATTCTGGACAAAAACCTGTTGGATGAAAAATAGACTGTTGGGGTGGAATTGCTCATAGAAAAAACAAGAAAAAAAACATTTCCCAAGCTATAAGAGTTTCTGCAAGTGTGTTTGTCGGTGGCAAATGCAGTTCTAAAAAAGCTGTTGCCTTGCTCGGGGAAAAATAAAAATGTCTGTTGTGATTTCTGCTAAATGTTCCTGCCACACTGCCATACCATGTGAGACAGAAAAGCTCTGCTGCAATTCTTTTTTGAGTAATAAATAAAAATGCAGCAGGTTAGTTCATGTTTACTCCCCTCCTTTCCTATCATGAGTCACTTATTGTTGATATGATATGTGGTAAACCGTCAGTCCAGAAAATTATCTCATAAACCAGACTTTATTATTATAGAAAGTTTTCAAGAAACCAGGACTAAAAGCATCAAATGAAATGTGCTGAATATGTGATATACTGCAAATACCATATTCCAGCTTTTTTTAATATAATGTATGAAATTGCCTGATGTCTGCCAGTGTAACATTCAAGCCAACTCATGCTTTTTTTTAAGAATCCATTTAGTTGTGTGTGCACCGAGTCTATATTTGTTTAAAGGTAAAACAACAGAAATTATACCATCTGGTTTCCCTAAACCAGCCACTATCAGTTGTTATCAGTTCCATAAATATTTCCTGTTGGGGACTTCCTCTACCTTCAAGTCGGTTCAGTGGGCTGTTATCATCCATTGTGATTTCTGACAAGCAGAGAGCAATATGGATCAGGTAGACATGCTCTAGTGGTTGTGCAAAGAAGTGCTTTTAAAATTTGCAGTAAGGTAGCAAATGCAGTTATGTAAATGTGAAAGGGTGCATTTTAACCCAAGCTGTGATTTCTTTAAATAATTCTAATAATTTGCTTTTTACTAAATAATAATAATGATCAAATGAAAGATGCTGGCATTTGAAAACTAAAATAAAAAGCAAATCATAAAAAATTGACATGAAAGTGTAAAAGGGTATTTATATTTAAATTGGTATGTAACAGATGTAAGTTGATTGGGTTAAGCCTTCACCAATAAAATGTAATGTTTTTTTAATTAAAAAAAACAATAACATGGCATTGTTTTTATGAGAAGAAACACATTCGCCTCATTTTTCAGATTTCAAATGCAGAGTTTACTGCAAGTATACTGCGTAAGCTGTATTTTTATTACAGAAATACTGAGCATGACTATATGAAAAATCAACAGAGTGATGTTCAATTAAGAGTTCAGTGACTGTTCTGGATCTTTTAGAGGTATCAGACTATTTATCTTGGCAGACTGAATTCATTAGTTGCTACAACAAAATTCATTTTCTGAGCCAATATTTTGCATCAGTGCCGTAGCATTTACAAAATTAACTGTTGTGAAAACCAGTAACTGACCATGGTTCTGTTGAGTGCACATTTTAACTAAATACTAAACAAAATGATTATCATTTTGGGCAGTTCACATGTTGCAGGGATTTAGTGTGTAGACAAAGGCTAATCCCATGTAATTACTGTGAAAGCTCTCAGTGGGATGATGCTCCAGTAGGCAAATAATCCTCAACTGATACAATTATAGACTTCTCAGATAAGCATGTTTTTGACAATTTATTATCACTGTTCCTTAAATATACTTTAAAATAATAACATCCATCTACAGTCTTAAGATAAACGTCTGTTTGAACAGAAGAGCGTAAACTGTGTGGATCATGATGAGATTAGGCATTTTCAGATTATGGAGGGGGAATGTGACTGAGCAGCAGACGCTGTATTTATGAACCTGTGAGGAAAGATGTGGCCCAGTTCTACATCACCCATTAAGGTTACTGCAGTCATCAGCTGTACAAATGGTGCACTGACATGCTGCCATTTGAAACCTTTTCAAGAGGTGAATAGTGTTGTTCTTTAGTAACAGCCAGGAGACCGATGAACATCCATTTGTCTGAATCAGACTGGAGTTAAAACAGGTCAATTTGTGTATGGGGATTATTTAAAAATGTTACATTTTAGCAAATAATTCTTTATATATTCTTTATTAGCTCACCACCTGTCATTAAAAACAAGACAATGAAAATATTTTAGTCAAAAATGAGTTTAAAACTAAAAATGATATTCTGCTTTATTAGGCTTTATTGGCTGCTGTTATAACCAAATTTCCCCTTGTGGGACAATTAAAGGATTATTCTATTCTGTTCTATTCTATTCTATTCTATTCTATTCTATTCTATTCTAAATAACTACATTCACATTAATGAGGAATGCAGCAATGCATGTAAATGACTGCAGCTTGGCATCTTAATCAAATAATAATAATAATGTGCTTCATTTAAACAGATAACAACAATAGTTATATTTTAGCAATAAATATATCATTTTGATTAAAGATTAAAGGTGGAGGAACCATTACATAAACATAAAGAATAATGGTAATTACCAGTATCAGTTTAATGCAGCTGTGGCGTAAACCTTATGATGGGTGGTGGTCTAATAATTTGCTTTTTAAACTGTAGACACTGTTTACATGCTAACTTAAAGTTAAGGCAGATTTCATTATCCCAGCTTCTTTTTTTTTTCTTTTCCTTTTTTTGTGGCAAGATGTTTATCTCCAGGATTTTACTAAGCTGCACTGATAATGTTTGGCAGCTGAAAACTGATTTTATTTGGATAAAGCATTGCATTGAGTTATTTAAGGTTTGTGAAAGGTGATGGAAAATCTTATTTTCAATCTTTGAGTGAGAATGTAGAAAAAAATGAACACAATCACACTGCAACACATAATCATCTGATGAGATCTGTAGATAAATTTCCTATCTGTGTGTCACAGCCTGCAAATCTGCCTCTAAAAGGCTGAGTAGAGCACACAGTACTCTTGCTTAAATTAGTTTGTTGTTGTAGAAGATTTTTGCTCTCCTACACCCTGCACCCACTAATAGCCCATGAGACCGCTGGGTCTAATGACTTTTCTCGGTATGCAGATTTGTCCTGTTTATTGTACTTACGCAGTAACATGGGAAAAATTAATCAGCATCTTTGTTCATCTTGCTCCTAAATAATTTTTGTAAAACTGAAGGCAGATATAGACTAAACTACTGCAGACTACTTTACCTCCTCTAGATAAAGAGTGGCTTCAGTGGAAATGAAGCTGACTGTGAGGTCAAGCACAAAAGCAATCTCAAGCTATTAGACTACTGAGACATTGAGAAGCTTCCCTATATTAAAGGTGATAAACCCATTCAGTGTTTTAAAATGGGTTTGGACTTCTAGAAGAAAATGTGCAGTGTCCTGGAGTGTTTCTTGATGGCTTCGGGTCAAGAGATTTTGCAATAGTTTACAGGGCAGATGTCTCCATTTCATACTCAATGGCTATACCTGCTTTTTAAAATAAATAAATAAATTCCCAAATCAATTCAAAGTGGCACTAGGAAACCTTAAATAAATCCCACCCCACAATGTGACCAGATCAATTTCCATTTTAAAACACCCTGTAAAATTAGGTTAATAGTTTTTGCCACTTTCTGATCTAGTGGATCGACCCTCTGGAGTCTCAGAGCTTTTACTAGACATTAAGAAAATAATAAAGAGTGACCTGTTGAGTTAAATGGGATTGTCATAACAATATTCATATACTTGAAAGGTAGTTATTTTCACACTTAAGACATTAATGGCAAGGCTTATGAGGACTGAAAACGAGTCATAAATCAATAACTTTTACAGGAAAAAAAAAGCTTGTGAATCAGTTGGTATCTTGGCACATGTAATTCTGGGACTACAAATTGTGATGGTTTACTTCAGTGCACTGAGCTTTGTATGTATAATCCTCTCCACTTACTCTCCAGCTTCTGACCACATGAACAAGCTTTTCCTGCAGCTACAATCCAGTTGTTTCAAGCGATACTGCACTCTCACTGAAAGAACAGTGATGACACACATTTCCTGAAATCCTTTTCACAGGCTTCAGATATTGAATTTCCTATGTGCTGTCTGACCTGCTGCACTGGGCTCAGACTGCACTTAATTCAAATGAATCTCTGCAACATGTACTTTCTGGTTTTGAATATTATATTTCATTCATTTGATACTTTTTCTTCAATGGCTAAGTTTTTTTTAAAGGTCGAGTAATGAAACACAGTCGAACTATATTTTCAGCATGAACACATAACTAACAAACAGTAAACTAACAAATACAATAAATCTGTTTTAACCCTTAAAATCATTGCTGCTGCAGTGTGCTTATCTTTACAATATTCTAGTTTCATAATGCCGCAAACCATTAAAATGTATTAAAATTTTGGTGATTTGAGCAGTGCTAGAGCAATGTTTAAACCTGAACTGAAATCATCTAAACCCAATATATACAGTTAGGTCTATGAGATTTTGGATAATGACACAGTTTCTGTTATTTTAAATCAAACAATTGTGATGTGAAGTGCAGAATTTGACCTTCAATGAGTTCACAAATTGTATTGCATTATTTCTCTTTAGAAATTACAGCCATGTTTATTCACAGTTTTCAGATGTTCAGAAGTAATGGGATAGTAATAATATTTAAACTTAGTAATGAACAGCCTTTATGATTAAAGGATCGTTATAAATGTTTGATGAAAATTCACTGCAGCCACCGTCAGTCAGTTGCAGCTTGTTTGTGCGTCTTTCTGCCTTTCTAGGATCAGGTGACTGACTTGGTTATTAAAGAAAATATCTGATTTCTTTGCTTTGAGAAACTCTTATTAGGTTGTATTTTGCAGCATGCCTTTGGTCATTATCCATTTGCACTGGGAAGTACTGTCTGCAGCATTTGGCTGAATCTGAGCCGAGAGTAAAGCCCTGTACACGCCAGAATTCATCCTGCTACTTCTCAGCAGACACATCCTTAATAAACACTACTGATCTGGCTGCCAGTGAAACCATACCATAATACTGCCTCCACCATGTCTGACAGATAATGTGGTATGCTTCAGGACATGAGATTTTTGTCACCTCCTCCATCTTTGTAGTTTTCTCTTCAAATTCATCTTGGTTTCATGTATCCAAAAAATTCTAGCTTAGGTTTTCTTGGTTGTTATTTAGTCCCGGTCATGTGTTTGTCTCGTCTCTGTCCTTCCCTCAGCTTCCCCCAGTTACGTCATTCTCGTCTTTATGTTTGTCTCGTTACCTGTTCCTCCAGTCACGTCTCTGTGTGTGTCTCGTGACTCTCACCCTCTCGCCCCTTGCTCTGTCTCTCACTCTCTCTCATCCCTTGATCTGCCTTTCGGCCTCTTTTTGTCCCTCGCTCTCTGTCCCTCTGTTGTCTGTGTTTTGTCTGTATGCGTCCCAGTGTGTGTGTTTCTCATTCATCCTGTTTTAGTTTGTCAGTCTCTTGTCCTGTGCGTGTTCCATGTTCATCTGTGTTCCCTCCTCTGGTTTGTTTGCCCTTGTGTGTATTTATGTCCCTATCGCCGTCTGTAATGCGTCGCAATCTCTCTCATTCCCTGGCTGTGTGTTCTCTGCCTGTCCGTGTAGTTCCTAGTTTCTTCCAGTTTGCTTTCATGTACTTTGCACTCCAGCTATGAAGCTGCATGTTGAGTTCGTCCTGTCTCTGAGAGTCTGCTTTATGGGTCCTCAATCCAGCTTGCTTCACACCACCATTTGACAATTTATGGTCATTGAAGTGTCTCTTAATAATGACTTTGATGCACCTACCTCCTCGATGGTGTTCTTGACATGTTTATTGTTTATTGTTTGTTGCAAAGTTATTGTACTTGACCAAATAATGAATTCTGAGATAACCCACTTTGTCTTCTGTGGTCTTTCAAGCCTTTTTTGTGCTGCTGAGCTGCTCATTGTATTCCTTCTTTTTAAGAATAAACCATATTGTTGATTCACTTCTAAAGTTTCTGCTATCTCTCTGATAGGTTCATTTTGTTTTTTCAGTCTAAGGATGGTACTTGTGTCAGCATAATGAGACACTACAAAAACGCTCACTTGTCAGTTAATTGCCCAACTAATTTTGAGCATCTTAGCTGAATGTCTGTACTTCTCTTTGTGTGTGTGTGTGTGTGTGTGTGTGTGTGTGTGTGTGTGTGTGTGTGTGTGTGTGTGTGTGTGTGCGTGTGTGTGCGCGTGTGCATGTGTGAGCGTGTGAGATCAAATTTCTGTAAGTGCAATTAATGCTACAAGCTAATATACATTTGGATAAGACATGAACACCAAATGTCTTAAAGCTTAAAACGTTCCCCATCCCCTCTACTCTCCTCCTTTTTACTCCCCATACACAACTATTGCATTTAATCAATTTTGATATTTCTTTCACCCACGCTTTGTCCTCTCTCTCTCCTGTCCTCTCCTTGTCCTCTCACACTCTTTCTTTCAGCAGGTATCTGCTGGAATCTTTTTTCCTCAGTTCTCACCAAATGCTTGTTAGATGGAACTTTGGTGTTTTCCTCTATAATAGTTCATCTGCAGGTGTTAATGTGATTTAGCGCTACATAAATAAAACTGAACTGAGCTGATCTGTAACTCTGAAGAAGACATCAGATGATCTGCCAAGGTGAGTTCTGAGTGCAGGTCATCGGTTATTAGTGTCAAAAATGACAACAAGGTTTAGAGTCCTCTTTGGTCCTCTCATTGCTCATGTCTTTTGAGAACTGCCATTAATCGGTGTGTGGTTCTCCAGCTGCACCACAGCACAGAGAAAGGCACTCCAGAGGGTCATCAATATGGCCCAAAAAATCATTGGACATCCTCTTCCCTCCCTGAAGGACCTGTACAGCACTCGCTGTCTCAAGAGGACACGCAACATCCTACAGGACGGTACACACCCAGGACACCGGGTGTTTAAGCTGCTGCCATCTGGCAGGAGGTTCAGGCTGCTGAGGTCCCGGACAAATAGACTCAAGGACAGCTTTTAGAACAGGGCAATAGCCCTGATCAATGCAAATAGCTGACCTGACTGGCTACCTACCTGGACTTTTTTGGGGGGGTTAACAACGGTAAAAACAGTAATAATAATAATATTTATATTTATAACAAGGTGCAATAATAATTAATGTGCAATAATAACAGTGTGCAATACAAATACAGTTATTCTTCTTTTTTATTACTGAGTTATTATACTGTGATGTGTCGTATCGTGTCGTGTTGTGTTACATGTAGTTACAGTGTTACAGTTTTCCAATTTCATTGTACTATTGTACTATGTATGACTGTGCAATGACAATAAAGAGTTATCTTATCTTATCTTATCTTATCTTATCTTATCTTATCTTATCTTAAGGTCAGGAAGATTCACTGAGTCAATTCACATTTGAAACAACCCATAACTTATCAGCTGCTTCCTTCTTCAGCAGTATACAGAAATACACTTGCTCAAACAGACACACAGCTCCTCTTGACATGTTGCTCAACCATTAAAAAAGTTCAGCCACAGCCATAGAGCCTGTCTTTTTTAATTAGCTCAAGCACTTTGGTCCTGTCAGTTCTGCTGCTTTGGGACAGTTGCTGACTGATTGAGACGATAGAGAAAAGGAAATCAGAATTCATTATTGGAACTGGCAGATGGCAGGAAAAAGGAAAATAATAAATGAAATCAGATCAAAGATATGAAGTTGATGGATGAGTCCCACTGGGCATTGGTAAACATGAAGTTTCCCTATGATCAGAAGAAATGAGCCTCGCGACCCTAGCATAACACCATGATCGTGTCATAAGACGACATCAGGAGTTAGCACAACTTGATGATAAATTACTCCGTGGTGTTTGTAGAACAAGCAGTTGAAAATCATTTTTAATTACAGAAGTAGTTCATGATTATAAGTGAAGGATCAAATAAATGCAAATAAAATGCACTGCTCAAAAGCCTATTTTTACACTCGTAAAACTCATGTTAAACACATGATGAACGATCTTTACTTGAAGGGGGAGAGCCATAGTTTGTTATCCACTACAGTACTTACTGTCCTGCTTACTTTGGGTTCAGGTAGCAATTAACATCAAGCTTTCATTATTGTTATCTGAACTTACACTTACTTTTCTCATATTTATGGCAGCCAGTGTAGAAAATTATGTCCCAGGTTGCTCACAAGTTGATAGAAAAACCTCCACCTGGAATGAAATACAAACTTGTGTACAAGCCGACAGTGAAAAACTGACACCTCTATTTGATCAACAAATTACAGGGTCAGTTTAAATCAACAAAAGCTGGTTACCAGCCTCTGTGTCAGGCTCGGTCCTCTAAAGTCTTTATCAATTTGACCTTGAGCTGAAAGTAAATGCTAAGATCTGGATGCTAGAGAAATATTCTTTTCAGTCTGCATTTTGGAATACAAGGCAGAACAGATGGCCTGTCCAATGAATTGCAAAAAACTGACTGTTTGATCGAATCAGCTTTCTGCCTTTGTACAATCAGGTGTTTTCTGAGATGCCGGCCAACTCTGCTGAATACTTTTCCCCTGTAAATCGTGCTATTGAGAGGTTTTTTTTGAGAGAGAGAAATTGTATCACTGTGACTTGAGTATGTCTTGCATACTAAGTTGTGCCACATACACAGTTCAGTTCAGTTCAGTTCAAATCACAAAAGGTGCCTCAAGGTGCTTTATACTGCAAGATAAAGACCCTACAATAATGCAGAGAAAACCTCAACAATCTGATGACCTCCAATAAGCAAGCATTTAGCAACATTCGGAAGGAAAAACTCCCTTTTAACAGGAAGACTCTTCCAACAGAACCAGTGCTCAGGGATGGGCAGCCATCTGCCACAGCTGGTTAAGGTTAAGGGGAGGAAGACAGGACAAAAGACACGCAGTGGAAGAGAGCCAGAGATTAATAATAACTTCTGATTAAATGCAGAGTGGTGTATAAACACATGAAGTGAAGGGAGATGAGTGCAGCAGAAGAAAGGCTCACAGCTTCATGGGAAGCCCCCAGAAGCCTACACCTTTTATACAGTGGGGAGAGGAGGGCATAACACTGACACATGCACTTTATGTCGGTTGATTGGCAGAAACTGTCTTGTAGTCTTTGGATACAGTATTTAGGGAAGCTTGATGCATCCTGTTACTATCACAAGACTTCTCTTTTTCTTTAAGCCACTACCTTTTATTAGCTGTGAAACTCTGGTTCCTCTTGTGATCTTACATATATAAACATAATTCCCAGAGGTGCTGGGCTCAATATCATGCTTCTTAAATTGTGTTTCATTACAAAGCATGTTAGTCAGAAGTTTTGTGAAGCATGAGAGTTTTATCTATGTATAATCAGCGCTAGGCTATGGACTGGACAGGAGTGTGGGTCTGGAGGTTTGAAGTCGATGTAGCAGCAGCGCTAAGAACATTAGCATGATGCTCCCCTCCTTAAACTACAGGGTGATGAGAGGTGCCGCATTGCTGCCTGACTGCGCTGCCATTGCTATACTGTATAAGGTCACTCCCCCATCCCACCCTGCCCAGAATGGTGGTCTGTTGCCATGGTAACTGATGAATATGTCATTTATGTTAGGTCGATGTGATGGCAGGGAACGCAAGCCTCTGGCCCTGAGCTTTCTTTCTGCGAGTACAGGTGGAGCTTTCTCTCCATTCCAGGAGATGCTGACAGGAGGAAAACATTATCCGCGATGGTGTTCCACTTTGGGGAGTGATTCCATTTATAAAGATCCGAGCCTGACAAGCAGATTGCCATTGTTCATCAAGCCAGACAATATATTTACAGTATGTTAACTCATTGCTTCTTTTGCTTTAATTATAACATCTATGTCTCTTACCATCTTGTCAATTCCAGTTGTAATGGAGTTTGGCACTTTTTTTTCAAGCAGATTTTAAGAGTAGGTGACAACATTTGGCCCATCTGTCACAAGTTTGAAATGGAAACACGATGAAAGTTTGCTTTTACGACAATCATTTTTGGACTTTTATTTCAAGCTATTTACAGACAAGGCTCCAATGTGTTAACAGTCTGGGACTCAAATGTGCTGCATTTGAGCAAGGTTTATGACTTTAAGTAATTGAGTAATTTATTTTCACTGGATCACTTTGACTTGCATCACACCATGCAGTGTCCAGCGATAAAAGGGCACAGAGGTTGAAAAAAGCCATCAATTCTCTGAAATAATGAAACCATCTCAAAAGCAAATCAGCTCATTGTCGAAGCCAGTCTAATCAGATTTGGCCTTTCACTGATAGAATCCAAAGACTTGTTGCTTTTTCTTTTTTCTCCCCATGTAATGTTAGGCTAGCCTATTGATTTGTTCGAATAATAGGCCAGCACACATCTAATTGTTTTCGAATCAATGTTTAAATGCATAACCCCAAACAAATGACTGTGAAATGAAATCAGTAGAGCTGTCTGCTCTCGAATACCAAACATATTCCAACCCTGTTGCAACTTAACTCATTTCAAGATCTTTGTCATGTTCATGTTTTCCATGTTGTTGTTTTAATGACACCATAATTCAAATTGTTAAGGTTTTCATCCAAAACAGGTGAGAAGACCAACACTTGGGGGATGATTGGCTTGCAGTGAAAGACATGTTTGTAATGTTGCATAAAGTTAGCTTTTATTTAATTAAGCCAGCAGACTTGGTGAACTACATATGATGGCAACATTACAGATGAAGCATAGTGTGTATGTAAGCACATATACACAGCCATAGAAAGCGAGTGTGTACATATTGAGTCCAGCTCTGTTTGGTGGGTGATGGTATAAAAATATTTTTATTTTATTTTATTGATAAAAATGACTTTATCTAGAGATGTTTATCTTATTTGCATGCTTATGTATCTACATAAACATAAAAATTCAACCTGCAGTGACTTTTGAAAAGTAGTCAGTTAGAGACCTGAGAGGAACTACACCTGTCAGCACTTGGTTAATTATTTTAAATTGTGTAGTTTTTATGGTTGAACTTACTTTCTTTTAAAGACCACGTATCTGCATTCACACACTCCACATTTTGCTAGACTTTGATTGAATTCAATAAAATTAGGTTCTTTCAAACTCCATTATGTGTGGTCTCCCTATTTTGTGAGCTTTGAGCCAGCTCGCACACAGACACACACACAAAGTGACCGTCTCGGCCAGTAACAGGAGAATCACTCCTGGTTAAGCACAAAGCATCATCCCAGGGTGTCATGCAATGTTGTTCTAACAAAGGCCACCTGTGCCTCCCTGTTGTACACAAGCTTTCTTTTTTTTCATGCTGATCGTTCTGTTTTTCTCTGACTTATTCCCTTCACTGATTACATTTAGACTTTTAAAACTATTTGGTTAGGTTAAGTCACTAAAAAGGACTAGGTGAAAAAAAAACTACTGTGGTTTGTGTAAATGCGCCCGTTCACAAAACAGTAACCCTAAAGTTCAGCGTGACAAACGTGTCTTCCTAACACAATAACCTGGCACGTTAGCTTATGCCAACAAAGGACACTTACAGCTACGATTAAACAGCTTTACCTGGGAATGAGAACAAGCTCATGTTACTGTGTGAATAAAGAATGTTTCAGCTCTACAAATTTTATTCAAATTGAGGATGTTTAGCTGATATTTAGAGGCAGTCCAAGATGTGTTAGTTACAGTGATCAGTGTGTTTTTCTTTCTTTGTTTTTGATTAAAACTGATAAATCAATGTACAGTACAAATGAAATGTGTGCTGTAATAAACCAGAGAAAAGAATCCGCTAAACCTAAGTACCCGATGCTTACTAAAAATACACACACTCACATACTTGCTTGAGGGTGTCTGAAGTAATAAAGCTTACTTGTGGTAAACTATCACCACTGAGACTGAAGAGAAAGCAGGTGCTTCAGGGCCACAGTGGCCTTATAAAAGGGCTGCCAGTGGAAGGACCCTATAGCCAAATTGTGTTTTATTAAGTGCAAATGTCAACAAAGGTCTTAAAGCTATAGCCAACACAACAAGATTGAATGGTTCACAGTATCAAGAGTGCCCCCAAACCTTCCTGTTGGGTGGCATGGTTCAACCAATCAACTCTCCAGTCAACAAAAGAGGGTCGGAGGATAAGTACCACAAAAACAAGCAAAAAAATGCCCCAAGACGCAGGTGTGGGAGGCTGGGATGCAACAGGTCAATGTTCCTTTGCAAAACAAGACGTGCCTGTATTATTAAACGCCAGTGAAGTTTGCACCGCAGTGCCAAGGGTCTAATACTGTTGGTGTTGGTTGTGAGGATGGGGAGGCAGCATCCTTGTTATTATCAAGTGACAGGAGAATCCTGGCTATGTTTTTGTGTGTGTGAAAATCGAAATATACTATATGGACAAAAGTACGGGGCCACGTAAATATTACACCCCCAGGAGCTGTTTGGCCATGGAAACTGATGCCATGACGCTCCCAGCACACAGTTTGGTGCTGATGTTAATGATTGAGGTCTGGAACTCCTCAATCATGGAAGGTCTGCAGTAATGGCACTGAAAGCACCTACATTGAAAGATTAAGAAGTGTGACCAAATACTTTAGTCCATACAATGTAGCTTTGATAGTTGCATATGATTTAAAGAAAATACTAGCTGTTTTTCCAAAGGGATTTGGGATATACAGGGAGCGCAGAATTATTAGGCAAATGAGTATTTTGTCCACATCATCCTCTTCATGTATGTTGTCTTACTCCAAGCTGTATAGGCTCGAAAGCCTACTACCAATTAAGCATATTAGGTGATGTGCATCTCTGTAATGAGAAGGGGTGTGGTCTAATGACATCAACACCCTATATCAGGTGTGCATAATTATTAGGCAACGTCCTTTCCTTTGGCAAAATGGGTCAAAAGAAGGACTTGACAGGCTCAGAAAAGTCAAAAATAGTGAGATATCTTGCAGAGGGATGCAGCAGTCTCAAAATTGCAAAGCTTCTGAAGCGTGATCATTGAACAATCAAGCGTTTCATTCAAAATAGTCAACAGGGTCGCAAGAAGCGTGTGGAAAAACCAAGGTGCAAAATAACTGCCCATGAACTGAGAAAAGTGAAGCGTGCAGCTGCCAAGATGCCACTTGCCACCAGTTTGGCCATATTTCAGAGCTGCAACATCACTGGAGTGCCCAAAAGCACAAGGTGTGCAATACTCAGAGACATGGCCAAGGTAAGAAAGGCTGAAAGACGACCACCACTGAACAAGACACACAAGCTGAAACGTCAAGACTGGGCCAAGAAATATCTCAAGACTGATTTTTCTAAGGTTTTATGGACTGATGAAATGAGAGTGAGTCTTGATGGGCCAGATGGACGGGCCCGTGGCTGGATTGGTAAAGGGCAGAGAGCTCCAGTCCGGCTCAGACGCCAGCAAGGTGGAGGTGGAGTACTGGTTTGGGCTGGTATCATCAAAGATGAGCTTGTGGGGCCTTTTCGGGTTGAGGATGGAGTCAAGCTCAACTCCCAGTCCTACTGCCAGTTTCTGGAAGACACCTTCTTCAAGCAGTGATACAGGAAGAAGTCTGCATCCTTCAAGAAAAACATGATTTTCATGCAGGACAATGCTCCATCACATGCGTCCAAGTACTCCACAGCGTGGCTGGCAAGAAAGGGTATAAAAGAAGAAAAACTAATGACATGGCCACCTTGTTCACCTGATCTGAACCCCATTGAGAACCTGTGGTCCATCATCAAATGTGAGATTTACAAGGAGGGAAAACAGTACGCCTCTCTGAACAGTGTCTGGGAGGCTGTGGTTGCTGCTGCACGCAATGTTGATGGTGAACAGATCAAAACACTGACAGAATCCATGGATGGCAGGCTTTTGAGTGTCCTTGCAAAGAAAGGTGGCTATATTGGTCGCTGATTTGTTTTTGTTTTGTTTTTGAATGTCAGACATGTATATTTGTGAATGTGGAGATGTTATATTGGTTTCACTGGTAAAAATAAATAATTGAAATGGGTATATATTTGTTTTTTGTTAAGTTGCCTAATAATTATGCACAGTAATAGTCACCTGCACACACAGATATCCCCCTAAAATAGCTAAAACTAAAAACAAACTAAAAACTACTTCCAAAAACATTCAGCTTTGATATTAATGAGTTTTTTGGGTTCATTGAGAACATGGTTGTTGTTCAATAATAAAATTATTCCTCAAAAATACAACTTGCCTAATAATTCTGCACTCCCTGTAGTGTGCAATATAAAGATGCTTAGTCATAGTGCAGCTGTGTAGACAAAAGATAAAGTCTGACAAATTCCATAATTATGGTTTTCACATCAAAGTAAATTACAGGTTTGACACAGTTAATTTGGTGGATAAACCGATGATTGTTTGTCTCTTTTGTTTTCCATTAGCTGTGACCAGATGGAGAAGACAAATCCAGCAGCGAGTGTTTAATGCAGTGGGCAGGCAGACTCCAAAGTGGGTTAATCCTTCACTGCTGAGGCAACAAACTCCAAGGGTGAGCATGGCAGAGATGTAGCGTGCAATAAATGTCTGCTTAGAGTGAAATGATTATAGAGTTGAACAATGTTAGAATTATACGGAGAGATAAATAATCAGGTTATGTTAAATTATATCATATCATCATTAAGTCATTAAAATGCATTTCCTTTGAGACTATTGTGGTAGAAAACATGAAACATGAATGATTTTTGTGATGAATATACTGAAATACAAGCAGGATTCAGCAACATGAACAAGGCAAAGACATCTGGTTGGTTGTCATAATTCAAGTGCTGAGGCAGACTATGTAGAGAGAATACAGTGCACATCTGTAGGGCAGGAAACCTTCTGTCACTGTTCATGTAGATATACTTCAACACACTGTCAGAAACCCAGACTTGGAGAACATTTTTGTCCTCATATTTAACCATAACAGAACTGTGTAAAAAGGAATATACTTATTTTAAACTACAAAGTCCAGGCAGTGTCAGAAAAAAGGGCTCCAATGTACCTGGATAAGAGGCACAGAAACATTGAAGACTGCAGAACTGCTTTCATTGGGTAAAATAGAAAACCACAGAAATTCATATTTTCATTTCTTTCATTGAAAGTTTTCTCATTGTAGAGAACGGAGACAATCTTGACTTCAACATGAAATGAACTTTAAACTTTAAAAAGTATTTCACACCTGCAATCAAGAGATACAGCGATACCTCAGCACTCAGAGTTAGCCAAACCAAGTCTATATCTACCAAACAAAGTGCTTTAAAGATGAAACTGTCTTTTTTCACAGTGCTAAAAACTAAAACTACATGTTTTAAATGATCAAACACTTTTTAATTTTAGACAAATTATTATTTAGTTTACTACTAAGGGAAAATAGCTATCCAGACCTATCTGGGCCCATGTGAAAAAGGATTTTCCTCCTACACCTAATGACTGGTTTGGCCACCCTTGGCAGCAAGGATGAAAAATAACATGGTTTCCAAACACCAATCAAGTGTTTGGAAAAACTGCCAGTGAGTCTTTCACATCATTGTGGAAGAATTCTGGCCCACTGTCCTTTGCAGAATTATAATTCAGACAAATTGAAGGCTTTTTGAGCACGAACAGCATGCCAAACCATATCAACAGCTATTAACTTGTTAGAGTTAAGTGATTAGGCCACTCCAAAAATCTTAATTATGTTCTTTTTGAGCCTTTCAGAGGTGGACTTCCTGGTGTGTTTCAGAAAATTGTCCTGCTGCATAACTCAAAACTGAATTCACAGTTCCATCTATTACAGCAAGTCGTCCAGGTCCTGAAACACCAAAGCACTCTACCTCCACCATTTTTGACTGTTGGTATGATAGTCTTTTTAAGAAATGCTGTTATAGTTTTACACCAGATGTAACAAGACGCAAACCTTCAAAAAGTTCAACTTCTCTGTTGTCAGTCCACAGACTATTTTTCCAAACATTTATGGCAAATGTGAGACAAGCCTTTGTGTATCTTTTTTGTCAGTAGTGTCTCGGTCGTTCTGTCCTTGGGCAAGACACTTCACCTACCGCCTACTGGTGTTGGCCAGAGGGGCCGATGGCGCGATATGGCAGCCTTGCTTCTGTCAGTCCACCCCAGGGCAGCTGTGGCTACAACTGTAGTTTTCCTCCACCAGTGTATGAATGTGAGAGTGAATGAATAGTGGAATTGCAAAGCGCTTTGAGGGCCCTGAAAAGCGCTATATAAATGCAATCCATTATTATTATTATTATTATAGTGGTTTTCTCCTTGGAACATCCCATGGGTTCACTTTTGTCCAGTCTCTGTCTTATTGTTGAAGTCTGACCTTAGCTGAGGCAATTGAAACCTTCAGGTTTTTAGATGTTGCTCTGGGTTCTTTTGTGGCCTTCTAGATGAGTTGCCGATGTACTCTTGGAGTAATTGTGGTAGGCTGTCCACTCCTGGGATTGTTCGCTACTGTTGCAAGTTTTTTTCTCTATGTGAATAATGGCTCTCACTGTGGTTCACTGGAGCCTTAAAAATTTATTTTCAACCCTTTTTAGACTGACAGACGGAAATTACTTTAGATTGTGGCATGATGTGTTGCTTTTTGACATCTTTTCACCTACTTCACTTTGTTCTCCCCGTGTTTCGTGGGTTCTCACCGGGTACTGCGGCTTCCTCCCACAATCCAGAGACATCCAGTTAGTGCGGTTAGGTTAATTGGTCATTCTAACCCTGAGCCCACCCACCCCTGAGCAACCCTGACAAGGAAAAGCGGAAGAGATAGGATGGATGGGAGTGGCAGTTAAGTTTTCCACCAACAGTGAAATGGTAAATGGCCTGTATTTGTAAAGCGCTTAGGGACTAGGGAAGCGCTATACCACTCACTCCCGTCCAGTCATCCACCCATATTGACACACTGGTGATGGAAAGCTACGTTGTAGCCGCAGCTGCCCTGGGGCACACTGACAGAGGCGAGGCTGCCGGACACTGGCACCACCGGGCCCTCTGACCACCACCAGTAGGCGTAGGGTGAAGTGTCTTGCCCAAGGACACAACGACTGAGACTGTCCAAGCCGGGGCTCGAACCGGCAACCTTACGATTGCAAGGCGATCGCCATAACAAGTGAATTGGAAAAGCACTTAAGAAAATGCATGGATGGTTATTTTCAAGTGGAATCATATCACCCACATTGCAAATTGCTGTCAGCTGTCATTCAGTGTATGATTTGCTGTGCTGCTGCAGAGATCCAGGCCAGACCAGGCAGAAGCTGTTTCATCAGATGAAAAGAGGCTAGTAACATTTTTGTAAAATCAAATGAGCATTACAACCTGGATTTAAGATAAAATGTTAAATATTTACACACAAGGAGTTGTTGAATACCAGAGTGCATCAATTAAATGGAAGGAAAATCCTCGATGGGTTCTGTTTTCAAATGGTTAAAGGAATTGTTTACCGAATACGAAATTTGATTTTCAGTCATTCTCTCTTCATAGGACATGTGAGTGGGATTCACACATCGCCTCCTGTTGCACCCACTTCTTATTTTGCATAATCTGAAGTTAATTTGACACCGCTTCCTGACAGGTTGGTTAACCAGCGATTTATCAAGCATACATTACTCTGCAGTGTTCTCTCATTAAACATATACGGCTTTGCAGCAGTGTGGTATCATAATTACTCTCTCAGCACTCACCCAGCAAATCATTCTGTAAATTGCACAGTAAGTAATGCTTCTGACAATATATGTCTCCAATAGTAGCAAGCTGGAACAGAGCTGTAAGGGACAACATTCTCCGTCTTCTTGTATGTTAGGTAAATGTAATCTGAGACACTAACTCACTGGATATTTGCAAAAATTAAAAGGACACGAAGACGCATGGAGGTTCTCCACCACCTTTCTACAATGCTATTTGAAAACGTGGACATCCCATCATAGCATGACACATACACACAGAAACACACTTTGTGTCTGTGTCTATATGAGGGGGTAGAGTGTCAGCCCCCAGGCAGCGGACTTTCAAATATTGAGTACGCCCTACTGTGGAACAAACTGCGACTGCTATCCAATGCCACGCTTGTCTGCCTCTGTTCAGATCACTTCCTCCGCTGGCTCCAGCCATCTGGTGGGAGGTAGCCTTGGCTCGTTTCAGATTTGGAAAGGATCCAAATAGCTTTCCCTGTCAGCTTTACTGCGCTCTCTGCGTTCTCTCTCCCAGGTTGTGTATATTAAGAAGTTAACCAAGACATCAGGATTACAGCTATAATCCTGAAATTTATGTCTCTCCTCAGATGCTCGTCTGTCCCACCTCTCATTTATTAGGCTCTTAGGGAAGACTCAGATGAAGAGAGATGGGATGTTGCTATAACTGGTCTTACTAAAGAAGAATGATCATATTTCTGGTGGTTCTGGCACACCTCTGTTTAGTGTCAGGACACAATCATCTGAGATGTGTTTCTTGCAGTGATAAACCCATAAAGCATGTTTTGGTTTTCTGGCCCCCAGCTGTACTGTTTTGGTCCAATGTCAACATGAAGACAACACTGTGCACAACCAGATCAGTATCAAAAAGCCAAGAAACACCTAGCCCATTAAGTTTTTTGTGGACATTTTGGCAAAGCAAAATACATTTTTTCAGAGACATTGGTAGAGACTCAAATAAAGTGAAAAAAACAGTGACTAACAGACCGAAACAAAACTCTGTATGCACTCTAATATTAGACAGAACTGTAAAAGCAATCAGTGGAATCAACATCTAATGTAAGCCCCAAACCACAGTCATTTTTGTGACTGCTGAAGAGCCTCAGAACAGAATAGGAGCGATTTGTTTCATCTTAATGAGAGAGACAGACAAATACTTGCTTCATTGCTTTATCTAAAAAAAATTGCAATCATATAAAAAAAACATTGAAAAAAAGCATTGACTTTACTTAATTTTTTATGCTCAGTAAATATGTAAAAACAAGAAATATTTTCACACATTTGACACTGCTTCTCGATTATGACTGTGCTTCATTCCTTCATTTACAAGGACGTTTGCATCTTAGTGGCATCTTGGGCTTTTCCATTCGTGTCAGAGTTAATAGACAGAACCAGCTCCATTTCCTGACCAGGCGAGGGGATGGGCATTTTATTAATCTTGGCAAAGCTCTGGCTGATGTCCATAAAGGTTTTATTTTTGGTTTCCGGGAGGACGACATAGAGGTATATGGATCCCAGAATGCAGACTGCCACAAACACAAGGAAGGAAAAGGACTGCAGCGTCTCCTGTGCAAACAGAAAACATACAGACAAGAAACATGAGACATATCAGATTTGTGCATACACTGTGCTGTTTTCAACATCCTTACCCTCAGTTCATCATTCTTCAATCAGATGACATCTAGTAAAGTTTATTAAAAAACAAAAATTTTACAGCAGAATTTTAAACAATTAAATGATTACTGGCGTGTCCACCTCCACACAGCTGGATCGTGACATTTTTCAGTCCATCTCTGCAGAGACATCATCTGTGGCATCTGTTTTGTCATCTGTTTTGTCAAATGTGTGTCATTGATGAGGACAGCATAACATTCCCATGATTTTCCGCTCAAAAGAATCCTACAAGCATATAAACTGAACATTACTCTTCTTGTATATACTTGCATGTAGTCGTGTGTTCAAGTACCAAAAGTATGAAAGGTAACCTTGTCCTGTGGGTTATGCCAATAATAGAGATTAGTGACAGATTTAAAAATACACACTGACTGATTACCCAGAGGGAGATTTAGATGTGGAGAGAGGGTTTTGTGCGTGTGCGTATGTGAGTAAGAGAGAAAGACAGAGAAAGAGTCTGAGAGAGAAAGGTTGGGTGTAGGGCAGAGAAACTTGGCTGACCCTGACCAGTATGTTACCAACTATAATCCCTCGCTTATGAGGAGGCAGACCGCAAATGCAGAACTATGTACCAGGTATTAGAAATGCAGTGTCCAAACAACCACGACCTCAGTAAAGAACTACTTACCACTTTGATTTCAGTTGGTTATATCACCACTGCTGTTAGTCTCTGACACTGTTTTCCTCTGTTGAGAGTATTTCATAATAGCGCCATAAAAAAAACCAAAAAAACCTCAGAGCATCGTGCAAAGGGCCTGACCCAATTTCCATGCTGCCTCTGTGACGTAACACTCATCTGCAAAGTTAGCAAGTTCTTCAGAAAGAACTGCCTTTCTCTCTCAGTTGTCAGGGTAGATGAGTCATCTTACAAACAGGACATTTATGCGTTCACTCCATTTGTCATTAATCGAATTTTTGCAAGCCCGTGGATTGACGAGGATGAGACAGTCCTGATTTTGACACTGGGATAAGCCTTTGATCTGCTGTGGTGGCTCAGCTGGGTTCAGTGTGGTGCACACGCAGACAGTAAGGCATGAACACAAAGACCCAATTGCTGTACACACACACACACACACACACACAAACAGACACACTTTTTTCATGCTTAAATGAATGTTGGCTGAATAATGTGCAAACAGAAAAGGCGAGGTGAATGCTCTAAAATGCACTGCAGACGTACTGTAAATCTAATCTGGTCAAATGAGTGTCCATGCTTGGACATATACTGTCAGTCACTGGTTTCTGGTGCAACAATGAGTCATTGCTGGGGGTAGGGGTTTGCCGGTGTTAAAAGGGGGATATTTGCATGGCTGTGGGCTTTCATAGATTGTGTTGCCTGTGGGAGGCACAACGAGGAGATGGAGATGTATACAAGATTTGAAATGTCCACACTGGACTGATTTATGGATTACACCGATCAGCCACAACATTAAAACCCCTGGGAGAGAATAACATTGATCATCTTGTTACAATGCAGTGTTCTGTTGGGAAACCAGGAGTCCTGGCATTGATGTGGATCTTTTGACGTTGTCTTCAGACTCTCCAGATTCCAATATGATCAAGCTTCCTTGACAACCCACAGGACCCAATGGATCTGCTGCCAAAGTCCTGATGCCCGACTCTACAGTTGAGTGTTGTGGCTAATCCTTGGCTATATCATTGTTGTTACAATATGAGCATACAAGACAAAAAAACAACAATACCCATTAAGCATCATGTTTATGGATCACAGCTGCATTAATAAGGCAAACACAAAGTCATTCAAAACTCATAGCGTATGAATGGATTTGATTGAATGTGATGGGTCATTAGGTTTTACAGATCTCATGCACAAATAGAGCTTGTTGTTATTGCCCCATTTTATACTTATATATACATTTATATTGGTGTGAAGCATCGCATTGGAACTAGAGCTCCTGCTATCTTAGCATTTCTCCATATGATGACTTCACCAGCTTTGGTAAGGGTTAAAAAAATGGCAAGTGAAAGTTTCTTCTTTTCATAAAATTCACTGTGGCAGAAATTGACGTTATACTGTTTGTTTGTACTGGCTGACTACATAAAATTATAGAGCAGCGTGCATAGTTTGTGAAAAGCTTGTCTGAGTCAATAACTGCAGAGTTCCAAACCTCCACCGTTATTAGCATCAGCACACAAAGTGTGCGCTGGGAGCTTCATGGCATCAGTTTCCATGACAGAGAAGCTCTTGCTCTTGCAAATCTTAGGGAATGCTTTAGACTCCAATTGCAGCAGAAAGAAGGTCTTGCAACCCTGTAGTGCATCCTGCTTGGTGCATGAGTTTTTGAGACCTTTACATCATGTTTATTGTTTGTTTATTTTTTTTTTCAGAAAAACCTGATGTACACAATTAGACACATGTGGTGCTACTGTGAGCAATAAATACACATAAATGCTCGTTGTAGCAAAAAGGATACAAATTAAAACTAATATGCAAATTGATATTTAATTTCTTTCCTCTTAATTTTTCAGAAGGTTCCATAAATCCTCCAGTTAGACTTTTCTGGCAATTATTTCATGGTTCAGGCTTTAGAGGTGAAAGCACGCATTAGATCTGTTAAATTTATATTAAAAAAAAAAAAAGAAAGAAAAGAGCCAGTTAAACAAAAAATCTCTGTTAAAACTTCAAATGAGGCTGTCAACAGTATCTCAAATGAACACATACAGGATGGCTGGAGCCTTTTCGTGTGGAGTTTGCGTATTATTCCTGTGCCTGTATGGTTTTCCAAATTAGCCAAAGGTGAATTGATTTGGAGAACTGATGATTCAAAATGATGATAGTGTGTGGTTGTCGGTGTTAGCTCTGCGATGAACTGGCAATTTGTCTTGAATATAGACAAATCCAAGATGGCGGTACACATCGAGTTAAGATATCTCACTTATCTTAACTGCACTACTGTATAGTTCTGTGTAAATAATCATTCTGTACATACGATCATTTTTAATCCTACAACTGTTTATAACTTGCATAGTTCACATTTCTGTATAACTGTATATCTCAGATTTCTGTATAGTTTTTTATTTTATTTCATATTTATATCCTGTTCATATCCTGTACATAGCTTGTACTCACTACAGCCTGTACATACTTATAGTTATAGAATATTCACAACATACTTCATACCGTGTACATTATAACATACCATAATAGACCCATTTCTGTAATATACTTACATATCTATATTATTGTTAATATATATTGTAATATATCTATATCACTAAAGCACTTCTGGATGGATGCAAACTGCATTTCGTTGCCCTGTACCTGTGCATGTGCAATGACAATAAAGTTGAATTCTATTCTATTCTAATTCTATTCTATATAGAGGGATTATGGCAGTCTTGCTTTGATTGATGACTTTGATTTGTTTTAATTATTTTACCTGAAAAAATAGTTAGTCCCTTTGAAACCATGACAGTGTTTAATATTAGAGAGATCCAACCTCTGGTCTTTTAAACAGAGCCAGTAGGATTCCCATACACCGAGTATTAAAAAAGTGAATACACTCTGGGCTAATTAAAATAAATCTCCAAAGTGGAAGATAAAATATACAATTTGCATGTGGCAAAATTTGGGTCAGGATTGTAAATGGTAAAATGGCCTGTATTTATATAGCGCTTTACTAGTCCCTAAGGACCCCAAAGCGCTTTACATATCCAGTCATCCACCCATTCACACACAGGTGATGGCAAGCTACATTGTAGCCACAGCCACCCTGGGGTGCACTGACAGAGGCGAGGCTGCCGGACACTGGCGCCACCGGGCCCTCTGACCACCACCAGTAGGCAACGGGTGAAGTGTCTTGCCCAAGGACACAACGACCGAGACTGTCCAAGCCGGGGCTCGAACCGGCAACCTTCCGATTACAAGGCGAACTCCCAACTCTTGAGCCACGATCGCCCCACAGGATTGTCCCCCATGAACCTTGTTAACATGCTCCATCTGGTGCCATCATCATGTATTTGGCTCAAATATTTGATAAAATACAAAAGATGACCAGTCAAATCAGTAGTAACAGTAATTAATTGCTATCCTTTAATTTTCCAGGGCCAGTGTCTCAGTTGTCTGTATCAGCCTTTCATTGATCAGGAAATAGCCTTGGTGGAGTTTTCGGGAGTGTTAATTGGTATAATTGCTACTTAATGTGTTCCTTTCCTGCACCATAGGCCTGGGAGCATTTTGCATATCTGTGTTCAGGTGCTGCTGTCCTTTTAGATATCCATGTAGGGAATTAAAAAGTGCTAATAATTGATAATATTTCATATTACAAGATTTTAACTGCTATATTTTATAACCCCATTTGAACACCTAGCTCTGCAGAGCACTAACTGACACCTCAGCAGTGGCCTGCCATGAAAAGATGGGATGTGACAGTTAAACGGTGCGTTGTCTGGAAAGGGGTCAGAGCTGGTTTCAGGTGCATGTCAGAAACCAGTCAGTCACTGCTGGGATCTGGATGCCAGGCATGTGCCTGGGAGTTCGTGGGGCTAGCAAAACCCAACCAACAAAAGCAACGAGCAACTCTGCAATATTTGTGGAATTGGCTGGCTAAAAATAACCTTCTGTTGCTTTCTGTTTCTCACACGTGTCCAAATCTTCCCTGCCAGGTCAGCCTTATCTCTTGCTCTGCTCTAGGACTTTCAAAACCCATTTCTCCTGTGACACACTCTTATTGTATACCTTTATTATCTGTTTAATTACCTATTCAGCTCTACAGTATATCTACTTGACCTTCCATTTCCTGACATAAATTACCAGCAATCTCATTGTTCAGCCATCAAAATACCAAAAAAAAAACCCAAAAAAAAACAAAAAAAACACCTGTTTATCATGACATCATACCTCTTTGTCCTGTCTTCCTACTGGTCAGTGGTACATGACAGGTAGAAGTGCAATATATCATCCTTTATTTCTCCAATCCTTATTTTTTACAAGAATGAAGTGACAGTGCAGACACAATGGTGAGGTGTTCAGGCTCCAGTACATCTACTGACAACTCTTCATTTAAGGATTCATAGTCTGGTGTAGCTCTAGCACAGGAGAGTATAGGTGTTTCATTACATGTACAGGGTACCTGACATGCTGAAACCGGCAGGGTTCAGCACATTTCTGTAAATGACTTCCACAATGCAAGCTTCCTATTCTTAGCAGTGGGTGTTGCTTACCTAGTTATATTGTGATCGGTAACATGACACAAAGGAAAACAAATGTAGTTTTTTGTCACACTGCCAATGTGAAGATGTGGATGGCATTTTTGTTTTTTAGTCACACTTCATTCGAGACTGAAATATCTTTACAGATGAGTTCCCCCACCAAACTTTGTGTTTCAGAGAGAAGTATCTGGAGAATGGAGCTCTGACGAGTTTTCCAGAGTTACACTTTGGCGTAACACTCTGGTAACCGCTTCTCTCCTAGCGCCATAGCCAGATCTCGATCGTTAGATTTAAACTCTTCTGTGGTGGTGTACCGAGGTAAAACCACAAACACTGTGTCATTTTCCTAGTGCTTATGGGCCTGACTGTATAGCTATGAAAGAGTGACTTTGCAAACATTTTAACATCTCCAAAATTAATTACACTTTGAGAACACATCTGTTATTCCTGTGGGAGCTCATGCATCACACAGTCAGTGTGGGAGTGGAAGTGCAGGAACGCATCGCCCAATGGGGTTTTGAGATGTTTGGGCTTTAATTTGGTTTTTTTCTTAAATTCAGCAAGACTAAAGGAAAAGGAAAAGACGGATCATGCAAGAACAACTTCCACCTCTAAGAAAACACCATCTAAGTGTTTGTTATGCCCTTTTCAGCTATTTTAGTTCTTCTTTCACTCTTTGCCTCCAACACATGACACTCTGGTACAGCTGACTGAAAGGACAAAATTAGATTTATCTGGGGGGGCTACTGAGCGAACAGGCAGAAAACATTTGACGGAAGGTCAAAACGGCGTCACTAAAATGTCCACCGTGCCTCAAGCAAACTTTCACTCTGATCTCAAACTTCTACGATGACTTTTGTCGAACTTTTTCTTTCTCACAATGAATGTGCCCTTAAAGCTACGGTCAGAGAACCTCGCTTTGTGGGAAAGTTGCAAAGGCGGAGGGAAGAACATATTGTTTCTGCTAAAAAGGTGAAACTCTGTTTAGTTGTAATTACAATCAGGTTCTGAGTCACTGTTTTCATGGCAAACACATATGCTCAACATCTGCTCTCTAGGCTAAAACCACTTCTGATTGACAAGTCGTTTTGTCAAGCCACTTATCATTTATCTCGTCCATGTCAAAACCATAGAATATAATTCATGGTGCTGTAGCATTTTCTGTCGCATACGTCACATAGGGCTGCTAGAATGTAGAAACTGTAACCAAGATCACACACCCGTGTACCGTAAACCGAATTCATTTGCATTTCCAGTGTAGTTCAATCCCATATTCATTAATTTTCAAAGCCCTGCTCCTGTTTTCAGAACTTATCAAAATCTTATCCCTGAAAAATCCACTGATAATATCATCTGTGCTCATCTTCATCAGTCTGTGAATACACTGTACAACTGATTCCTGTTCACAAAACTCCTGATGAGTGCTAGAGGCTAAATATCACGCACCCAACTGGATCAACTGGAGGTCAGATTCATTCCTGAGTTCCTGCACTCTTATGATGATCATTGGATGCCCGATATTTCAAGGAGCAAAGGAGTGCTTGAGAAAAAACACAAGAACAAAGATGCACGTGAAATCCCAGAAGGAATGTTTAAGATAAGACAGGGCAAAGGAATCATGAAATGACACGTCACAGGCTTCTTTATGTCACTCTGTGTAATTAAAACATCATCACACCCAGCTTTAGCTATAAATTCACATGCACTGAATAGTTAATCGTATTGGTAGTCCAGGCACTCAAACACAATTATTCAAAATGTATTTACTTTGCAGAGTCATGTACCTGTGTAGATGCATCCGTATTAACTACCCTGCTGCTCAGAGCTTTAAAGTATTACATTCAATGTTTTTCTGCATTAATTCACTTTTTTAAATCAGCTGCATCAGATAGAAAATAGCCCTTTCTATTTAAAAAATCCTCCAGGTTAATTGGAAATAAAATAATTTATGTAATTATGAATGATTTATTAACTGAAAACTCTGGCTTCACGGTACAATGTATTCATTCACAGATGAATCTATTTAACTAATTCATTAGAAATCAGCGAAGACAAGCAAGAATACAATGAACAAGTTCGTTTAAGGGTGCAGGAACATCAGCGTACATATTTAGATTTTATTTTTTTATCTCACAAAGATTGAAATGTCAAATGCCATTAGGATCTAATGAGGGACAAGTGGGTCATTATAACCAAGGGCAAAGTTCTGTCTAAAAAAAAAGGCAGAACCATGTCCTCTGCACACAGGGCAGATATAATCAGACAGTAGCACTTTATATTAGGTAATGTAAGAAAAGCAAAGTTAAAAACTCAAATATGCCATGTAAGAAATATAAAGGTCACACTTTCAGTTGAAATGTCATTTTTAAAAATATCTCTGTAACGATGTGTTATATAGATAATGCCGTTTTCCTAACGAGCCAGATAATGATGGTATGGTGTCTTTAGCAACAAAGTTTTCCTACTGTGGAGTAGCTAGAAATTGCTATCACTGTCCACAGTAATAGTTTAACAATTTTAATAATGCTCTAATTAGAAAGCACAGAATTCAAGTTGCCAGAGTGCAATCTAAAAATGGCAGCCACACTGAAAGCTGTTTCGAAATGCCTGAGAAGATGATTTTGCCTCTCTCTTTTTGATTAAGATAACTTAATAACTTCAAGACATAAGCAACGCAAAACCTCCATCTGAGTAAGAAACCAAAAGAGCAACACTTCACACTTTTAAGAAGCCCATTTAAGAGCTCTGTTGGTTTTTAACTCACTGACACTCACTGGAAAGAGCAGGTGGAGAGAATGAGGTGTGTCTGCAGCTGCAGAGCAAGCCTCGCAGTTGTGAAGCAGCACTGGTGAATGTTTGCCCAAAGCTCAGTAGATTTGTCACCAGAGACAACTTGCTGAATAGATATAAAAACTCACTGAATCTATAAAGCCAACAGGTTGCCAATAAAGAAGTCTGCTTAAGTGTGATAATCACTGCTGTGAGTGACAGGAATGCCAAGCACCCAATCTAATGTGGTATATGTTAGGTTATGTGATAAAGAAGGCTCTATGCAGTCCTATAAAAAACTAAGTATACCGTTAATGCTTCAATAGGAATAAAGAGCATAAGGAGCAGCCAGCATTTGATGCACCTATTGCACCTATATAAACACAAAGGTTTGTGTGGTTTGCTTGCCTGGAGCATACAGGTTTATTTTAAAACAGTGCAATGAGTTTCCCGTGTATGGACAGAAAAATCACCCCAAGCTTAGAGTGCTCAGAGAAACAAACAAGCAAAAAAACCCAAGAGCTACATCTCAGACTCTACAGACCTCATTGAGCATGTTAAATGTTAAAGTTCATCAGAGAATAATTAGAAAGAGGTTCAACAAGGATGGCTTGTTTGGAAGGGTTGCAAAGAGAAAGTCTCTCTCTAAAAAGAACATGGCAGCAGGGCTTAGCTTCGGAAAGGTGCATCTGAACAAACCAGACTTCTGGAACAATGTCCTTCACAGAGATGAGACCAGAGAGGAGATGCTGGGCCATAACGAACAGCACCATGTTTAAGTACACTGGTAGAGAGGTGATGATTTGGGCTTGTTTTACAGCCACAGGAGCAGGGCACCTTGCAATCATCGAGTCGGACATGAAATCCTGTGTATACCAAAGTATTCTAAAGATGACCAACCGTTTTCAAGAAATGAATACTTCTAGTTTTCCTGCCGAAGATGATTTTACATGCTATTGAATCATGGAGTGCACTCCATTTGTGAAAAATGTTGTTTTTATTATAGACTTATACCTTGAAATAGGTAAATGCTGATATAGGAAAAAAATCATCTGTCATGAACAACAGACTGCTGTATGTTGTGTAAAGTTTGAAAAATAGAAGACTGACACAAGCTTTACAGACAGATCCAGAGAGATCAGCAATAGATGCTTTAATTAAAATCATATTCTGTCAGTAGGAATTACCAGATACAACTCACTGAACAGATCATTGGGAGTGATACAGCAAAAACTACTTAAGTACTCAAAGAATAAAACAGCTCGATATAAATTTTTAAAGGGATCGTGCACAAGGAAAACAGCAGGTTGTTGGAGATCTGTGTTATGAATTCTAACCTCAATATACTGAGGGTACAGTGAAGCACAGAAATGGAAATGTCAAACTGAAGAACACCTTTGCTTGCAATGCTGTAAACAAACTTGTCTTCACTTGTGCAGTACAGAGTACTGAGACACAATTAATACTGAGACACTTGGACAAAATTAAAGCAATGAACTGTGGATGACTCGAAAGCTTCACTGGCTGAAATGAGAAGAATATTTTAACCACTAAACGGCTTCATTTTTTGTGCGCTAACATGAGATTGAAATGAAAAATAGCAGCAGTGAAGGACACAAAGAGACTGATATAGTTATAATTGTTTAAAATGTGAAAGAGGCCAAAGGAATAGCAAATGAGCTTAATTTTAATCATTTAGTTATAAAATCCTTGGAAGATGAGCACTAACAACAGAGGGGGGAAAAGGAGGAGACACATACTATGTGAAGCATGAGGCTGGCAAACAAGTATTCAGTCTGTGGAATGAGGAACCACATTGCTTCGATAGAACTATGTCAGACTGATTTATCCTCTTTTCAGTTCAGTATCTTTTATGCTAGCCTGCATTCAGATCATAAGCAGATGTATATGATAGGTTGAGGCAGCCACAAATTGTCAGATTCAGTGTATATAGCAATGATTCACCGAGTGGTTCATTTTTAAAGGTAGATAACCCGCATTCATCGCCTTTTCATCAGGATTCCCATTTTTGCAATGTTTGATTAAAAAAAAACTCTCACACTTCAGTAAAAGTCCCTTTTTTCACTCTAAAACGCTAGATCCCCCACCCACCGTCTTAAAGGAATACTGCTTGTCTTTACAAAGAAGTTGGTCCACCTTAAAACAAAACAAAATGAAAGAATATAAAAGAATTGTTTTCATGCAGTATCAAGAGAAAATAAATCAATGAATGACCATTAATATACCTTCAAAGGACACCGCAGCCAGCCAAGTTGGACAGTTATTATACAGAATGTACTCATTAAGGTTGCCTGTCAAGATATTAATGGCTGCTACAAAATATCAAAGACAGAGGGATGAGAAGAAAGAAACAGCGATGGTTCATTTATAATACACACACAGGCTGTGATTTCCCCAGTAAAACTCCAGGGTTTCCTCCAGTGTCTGCAAGCCAGCTGCGCCCGAGCATCAGATTTTAACATGCTTTTTCAGACAGGAGGGGTCGACAGTCCCAATAACTTTACTCGCTGAAACTATAAACTCTTTTGTTCTTCTTTACAGTTCCAGCCTTTCCCAGCTTTCCTTCTGCACCTCTGAATTCAGTGTTATAGTGTTAAAATTACATGTGAGCTTCACTGTAAGTAACTGTGTCACCACTGCCTTTACAGAACGCGACTGAAAATCAAAGTCTGTGTCTTCAGATAATGTTCCTGTAGGGGGACTCCCACCTCTGCCTCCCAGATGAGAGTTTTGCATTTGTCACAGCAGCTCAGCAGCAGCTCGTTAAAAACACCTCGTGCAACAGCATTTAATGAACATATATGTGCCGGCGTTGTTAAAAGAAAGTCTGATATGGGACAGAACAACCTCCAAGATAATAATGTTATTTTTTTTTGTGACTGGAAGAGTACTAAAGGTCTAGAAATAAAGAATTAATAACCTTGGGCCGTCCCCTGTACAGGTATTTAAAAATGCAATTAAAATGCAGCAGAAAAAAAGAGAATAATAAAAAAGTAGTAATAAAAAGTATTAAATTAGTAAAAAAGTATAAATATTAAAAAAGAAAATGAAAAAATGAGCATGTTATGGTTCCACAGTGAAAGTGTTTAATCCAGATTCATATTTTAAGCTTAAAAACAGGTTTTTGATTTTTCTGTTTGTTTTGTTTCATGTTCATCACTGCACATATGTGAGTAAAAAAATATTCCCAGTGACTCTATTGCTTCATAGCTTATTCTATAAATTTCATTTTCCCAATAATGGGAAAAATAAGCATGCACACAGTGTGTACAATAGTACGGAGCTCCATATGTCTTGAACTCCAGGAGCCATAAACCTCCTATCCAGTAAAAAGGCCTCTAAAATCCTCGGGCTTTTTTTTTTTTGGCTTGGCAGAGATACTACATGTGCCGGGCATTCTGTTATCTCACACACAAAAGCTCAGCGCCATTCTGTGTGGCAGAAAACTGCCGCTGGAACACCTGCAGTGAATTGTCTGTGTTATCAGCCTGATTTCCCCCTACTACACCCAGAGTGGCAGTACAGTTTATAATTGTGTTGGCACTGGTCCAGCTCCTGTTGGGGAAAACTGCAGCCACTCAAGCTGCACAGGAGGTTATACATGTAGTCCAGTCGCATGGAGGAATTTAACACCCTCGTTCAGAATGGTTAGCCCTCTAAGCAGACGCATCAAAATGCTGCCAGTCTTCCCCCACCATGATGGAAACCATTCAAAGTGCCCATCCTTGACGTCTGCTGTTTGAAGTGTAACATATTTGAAATAGCTGTAATAACAACCAAATTATTTCATATCAGTTTTTCTTTTGTTCTGGTGCGTTATTCTTCTTGGAGAGCAATCAAAAACGATCCCGTTCCCATATCCCTGTGCTTTCTGCTGCACTGCTTCAGTGATTCTCTGAATCCCCAGTGCTGATCTTGTCTTTGAGAAAGCGTACACTGCAAGAATGTGCAGTTGTTGAAGACATCAGTCCAGAATCAGAAAAGTGCTAACCATCTGAGTCCACCAGCTTGTCCGGGCTGTCTGGGTTGTGCTTGCAAGCTAAGGCTCTTTTAGTGTTCATAATGATGAGTTTATTCAATCTTTGGACATTAATAGATCTGATGGTGCTTCGCTGATCTCCATTTTCTTCTCATGAGGAATATAAATTGATTTCTCTGTCCAGCGTGCTTGCTTTCCTCTTTGTGATCATGGCCTCATATTACCAAGTCTAGCCTTATTTCTTGTCAGTGACTCACTCGCTGCTTTACAGGAGATAACTGCTATGAATGTAGCTGCACAAGAGTAACTATCCCCATGGGCCACAGATTCTATCCAACCCAGGCATATGCTACATCACAGGCCTTGTTAAAAGGGATGTCAATTCAAGACGTTTGACTTCTCACACTGGGAGCGGATTTCCTGAAGTATCTAATCTCTCTGGATTGTCTATCAGGATAGTCAGGTTGACTTTAAAGTAATACAGGCTGGTCTTATCTTTATAAAAAGTTAAAGAACTAATTTCAATGAGCTGAAATCCACTAAGTGATAAGACTATAAGGCTGCAACGGATAAACTAGAAATTGCTTCAGATAAAGCAGTTGGTTCTCAGGAAATGAGGGCAAATCCAAAGGCCCAACACATTTACAATACCTAAAGGTCAATTTTAGTCCCATAGGATCTGCTGTATTGTGAGCTGGCTGATGGCTAAAGACAAAGGCAACCAAATGTTTGTAAGAGACACACACATACACATAAAATGGCTCAGAGTATGAGACCTGCTGAAAGAAATACCACCAGCACTGCACAAGCACAATAGTTAAAACTCCAGAGGAAGTCAGATGTCCACATTTTGCAGCCCAGTGTCTATGTCTGTTATAGCTGTAAACACCATTAACATTAAAGGATCCGACCACATCAGCCTTGATCTTAAAAAAGCAAAAAAATACAAATAAAAAGCTCACACATCGACTTGGGTGGTAGAAATGTCATCCATCACTAAAAACATGCAGTTTAATTTATCTGGCATAAATCTGATGTGTGTATGAATGCGATGTTTCTATGCGTGTGAGTGAAAAGATGTGGTTGTTGTGGTAGCTCAAATTATTAATTTTTAATGCAACCTAAATTATGGCACAAAAAGACCGAATTTTTTTCTCCAAACAGTTGCAGTAAAACATGCTGCAGTAAAACAATGAAAAAAAAAATAGAAAAACAAACAAACAAAAACACAGGGATGCAACAAAAAGAGTTACGATGAGAGGAGGCAGCGACGAACAGTTGCCTGGAGCAACCCGTTGGGTTTCAGGAGATGAAAGAGGACCTGGTGTCTTTCGGGAAAACATTCCAGTTTTACACACTGATAGGCTCTTCTGTCCTCAACTCCTGTATATTTTTATTATATCACCCCAAATTTCATTTCTAACAAACAACATTCAAGGATCTTTTTTTTTGCAGTTTTTTTGAGAAATCATGTGCATTTAAAGCAAAACTCTCAGCCTGCTCTCTATATTAACCTCTGCACAGTACTTTTGGGTGCTCTGTCTATCCTTGGCTATTTGTAGCAGCTCTTTTTAAAAGGCTAAAGTAACGAGTATCGGCTTGTGTGCTGGTTGGGAGAAAATACACCTGAACCGCCACCTTGTTCAAATAAAAATCCTTTTCTGTTGGCACCAAACTACTCGAGCTCTTATGCAGCGTTGAATGTAAATCTGTTTCTGTGTCTATGCATTCAGCATTGCTGTCACGTCTCACACGGTTACACCTTGTTAAGAAATGTCCAAACAGTGAAACCGGCGCATCAGCTGTACAGCAGGATACATATCAATGCAGGATGTGTTAAGGCGCAGTGTTGCTGGACATTCGAAGACATTTTGACTAAATGGATGAACAACATCAGACATCACAACATCTCTGAAACACGTGAGATAAAATTTTAGCATTACTGCACAGCTCATGAAGGCTGTCCAAACTTTTAATCTTTACTGCTGTTAAGCTCCAAATACACTGCAAACATATACCAACATGTTCCAAAATACAACTGAATCTTTAATTAAAGATCCCCAACTCCAGAAATGAAAATGCCCTTTTCTTTTAAACTATAGATCAATCCAAGTATCGATAGTATTGATACCAACTGCCGGTATTGGTATTGGATTGATAATAGCATGACAGGATCGATAACTTGTTTCTACCCTCCAAGTTCACTTTGTTCCCTAATGAATCATGTTAATTTTTGATTTATTTATAGTCTGTAGCACATTTAAAACAACAGAAGCGGAAAGACCGAGTTTCAAAATACAAGAAAGGCTATAAAAGGTGTTTTGCTGGTAATTATTCCAAACATTAAAAATCACAGTGATTTAGCGCTTAATAAAATTTATTCAGAATTAACAAATTGATAATGATTCATCTCATAAACCATGATACGCTACTCTTCCTCACATACACTGCCTTAAAATGATCAGTATTGGTATTGGCAATATCAGCCTTGTATTTACTTAGTGTCAGATCTGTACAAAAACTTTCAGTACTACCACCTCTAGTTTGCAGGATTTTCGTTTAAAAATTCAATTCTAAACTAAAACCTCTTTGATATCACTGATGGTAAGTTCTTAATTTTGGAAAATAGCTTACAAGCTAGACGGGACATTATAAAACAGTTTTCAAAAGTAGTGATTCTCATGAAAATTATATCTAATCTGTAAAGTGGGTTAAGTGCCCCTTAACAGTAACTTTTACTGCCAATATTTTGCTGGTACGGAGTTAAAGCTCACAATTTTATCACACTAACCAGGGAAATAAAACCCCAATTCATAATTCCTGTAGAGTATGCCCTGCATGGCTTAACTGCTTTTCCTCACGGCTGTGCCAGGCGAGGCTTGTAGTAAATGAAGCAGGATCACAGTTTTCATATCTGCGCTTTACATAAAGGTCAGGATTATGTTTAAAGTCTTCTGTGCTCAATCCAAGTGCCTTGAAGAAAACTACCTTATAAAAGTTAAGTGGTGTGCGTCGGAGCGCCAGTCGAAGCGAGTTCATCTTCCTATCATCATTTTTAAATACATTCAGGCTTACAAGCATGAATTTCAAGAACATTTTCTTCATTAGGTTAAAAATCACGCGTTGTTTGGTTAATAACACTACAGCTTTGGCTTCTTTTGTAATATATTTTTTTATTGTAAATTCAATATATGCTCCTGATGTTGTAAACCTGAGTGAGTAAGCTGCAAAATCATACCATAACTAAAATACAGTGAACATTATGGAGTGACAACATTGATATTTAATAATGATGATATCATGGGAATGATACACATATCCACATATTTAAAAGACGGACATAGCTTTGATATTAAAAAATTAAGCCACTGGTAAACTATGTATAAAAAAATTGGTTCACATTAATACTAAAAAGAATGATAAAATGCATTTAGTGTGGGCCTTCCTTGTGACTAACAAGTCATTACCCTATGAGATGGTGGTTAAAATACTCAGTCTATATTTGATATGGATCTAAACTAACCAACGACTGGTGTCATGGTGTCTACACTCATCTTTTACATCCAGTGGCCAATACCCCAGTGTGTGGATACGATTGCTCCACAGAGGCGACCTGTCGAGGGTGTACGCAGTACAGTAACAGCTGAGAACTGCATAAGCAGTTAAGAAACTTGATTGGCAGATGGTTGTGGATGTGAGTGAGACGTTCACACTTTACAGAAGCTAGCTTTCCTCATTTGCCAGTTTTCTCTAACCCCATTTGGCAGAAAAGATTACGTTTTATACGTTTTATAAGTATACTGTGTGTTATTTTTGTCATGATAACCATGTAATTAAAAACAGATATTGTGGTAGCCTGAGAGTATACATAAATAATGCCACTTACTTGAATAAATGGAAAAAGGAGGCCCACGGCAAAGTTAGATAGCCAGTTTACTGTGCCAGCGATCATGAAGGCAGCAGGTCGATAAGACTGTTCAAACAGTTCCCCGGTCAGGATAAAGGGGATGCCACCTGACAGAGAAAAAGACAGATGCACCATTAGTTACAATAACAAAGAGCTTTGGTCAGAGAGGAATTCTGTGTTTATTGCTTAATAATGAGACTTGTTTCTTGTTAACTCTTAAAGTTGAAGTATGAGCTACCACCTTTAAAGTAAGCCGTGTTATCTTTGCCTTTTCTGCGTGCCTTCCTACTTTTAACCAGAAATGTATCAGTCCAACTAAATCCAAGGATACTGTACCATCCTTGCATTTAGTTTCCACAGCACATATTCCCCTTTTTATCAGAAATCCATCAGTAATTTCTCACACTGAAATGAAGTATTATTTGTATCTACTGGAGTTTGACTTGCAGAATTTAAATAAGCAGGCACTTTCCTTGCTTTACCTGACCATCAAACTACATGTGTTCACTGTGCTGATTTAAATCAGATGAATTTATAATAATTACTTTGCTAAATTCTTTTCAGCTGTATTAATTTTATTATTTTAAAAAAAAAATTCTCTAATCTGTTCTGTTGTTGTTACAATTGACAAAAAAAAAATGTGCCAGGTGACTTTAAGTTCGATATTAATAATCACTCTAACTGTACTGCAACAGAATTTCTTAACATTGCTAAATTATTCATTTAGGGCAATGTGTTACCAGCCCCACACAGGATCTGGCTTTTACGCTTGACATATCTGTTAACTGTCCCCTAATGAAAGCCATTATTCTTACACCAACTCGTAAAAAATATGTCTTGTTGTCTTGAGTAACAATAATAAGCACAATCCAAGGTTCAACCCTATCAACTGACTCATTCATCATACTCAGTTTTCTATCTTTGCTATATCTTCTAAGGTTTGTGAAAAATTTCTGTTGTCTGAGTTTTATTTATGAGTTCCACGACACACCGATGATGTGGAAGTCTCAAAAACTCACAAAAAGTAATTTAAAAATGTGATACATTTGGCTTTAAAGGGTTAAAGAGGTTTTACCTGTCATATATCCCTGGCACCTCTCTATCATGAACAAATCCCTTTCATCTGGCTGTGATCCAGATTACTTTAAAACAACCAGTTTCTTCCCTCCTCAGACTCCACTGCTTTAAAGAATTACAGACCCATTTCCAAACAGCCATTTATTTCAAACATCTTTGAGAAAATTGTTGCTCATCACTTCCTTCAGCTGGCTGAGGGAAACATATTTGATTAATTCCAATCTGGTTACTGATCAAACAGCACCACTAAAACATGACCATAACCTAAAATTACTAAAAATATAACACTAAAGATAAAGGTGACTATTCCACTTTGGTCCTACTAGACTCATCTGCTGTCTTTGACACCACTGATCATGTCATTCTTACTAACAGATTACAGAATTAGGTTGGCATCACTGCCACAGCTCTCAAATGGTTTTCATCACAATTATCTGACAGATACTTCAGTCCTTATCCGCACCTGTCTTATGTGGAGTCAGTCAAGGCTCAGTCATTGGCCCATTTCTGTTTTCTTTACTAATGTTACCCTGGTTGAGCTTCAAAGCCATTTCTTACCATTTATATGCTGATGATACACAGCTGTACTTTTTTTGTCAAGCCTAACAACCTGAACAGCCTCCCCTACATCAGGGGATGCTTCATTGTCTGTAAAAAATGGATGTCCTCAAATTTCCTCCCATTTCAATTCTGGTAAAATTGAAGTTTTTATGATCAGTCCTGAGAACTTCTCTGTGGAGCTCACATCAAGAAAGTGCATCAGCTCACTCTGGAGTAATATCATATCATCTCCTAAGGACGTTGGTATCACAGCTCTTAAGTTAATCTTGTTTCCTTCATCCAATAAACATCACAAAAAATAAATCCTGACTGTGATTCAATAATGTGGTATTGTTAATACGCAGTTTAGTTT
The DNA here is from genome assembly GCF_900408965.1 of Simochromis diagramma. NCBI lineage: Eukaryota > Metazoa > Chordata > Actinopteri > Cichliformes > Cichlidae > Simochromis > Simochromis diagramma. Next base: position 7,568,638 of record NW_024386835.1, on the reverse strand, counting down.
TCTCCCGCCTTGATTATTGGAATCATTAACACAAACACCACAAGTTGTGAAATTATTTAATGGGAATCCTCTACAGTTTCTATTCCAACAATACATGCGTATAGGCATAAATCCTGGTATTAAGGTCCAGACCCAACTTTTGTTGAAGTGAAATAAAAGTTGCTTCCCTGTCGTCTTATCAATAAATGACACAACAACACAGCATGCAGTTAGAATATTTTCTTAAGCACACAAAACACATGAAGATGGATTTGCAAAATTCTTTTCGCCCCTCAATTATGGATGTAAACACAGTGCCACAGTTGAAAATGGCTAAAAAGAGAAAACCTTCGGGCATTCTTATACAAACCACAGAAACAGTAAAAGGCAACCATCTCTTGGAGCGCTGAGTCTTGGGTAGATTATGGTGGCAGAGAAGCCAAGAGTACCAACAATTTGTTGCAGTGGGCGTATAGCATGTGCAGTAGATTGAAAAAAAAAGCATGATTAAGGGCGCGTGCAGCATGTTTTGCTTGAATGTAAATGACTGAAAACAAAATGCCTTTCAACATTGCTGTGCATGGACAAGTGATGGAAGAGAATCACACGCAGGGTCATTGTTTATTTTCACAATGTAGACACTATTATTATAAGTTATGCCTAATTTGGAATAAGCTCCAGCCTACAGAATACTGATGTGAGGGTATAGATGGTGTTCTGTGTAAACCAAAGCATGCTGTCGATTGTTGTTCGCGGGCAGCTTCGAACGTGGCTCCCTATAACCTCACACATCTCACAGTTTCTCCCACACTGATTCTAAACAAAGACATGCACACATGGATGAGTTTATATCTGCATTGTTACTTGTCTGGTATGATTTAAGATATCACTGCTATTGCCTTGTGCATTGTAAATGTGGTTGAAATATCCAACAAAAACATCGGCTAAGATAAAAATCTTTCAGACCAGTGGCTTTTGCATTTAATCCTCACAGCAGGTTTTTTGTTGTCACATAATTGCTTCTGAGGCGACAGTTAATGAGCTACAAGCCACATGAGCATTTTCAGCGTGTGGTGAATAAAGGGAGGAATGGCTTCCATTAGCCCTTAGCATCCTCTTACATTTAATTGCTTGTAGTAATAAACTATCCCATTGATGGAAAAAGATGCTTTTTAACAAATGTGACCAGCTGATTAAAAGTGATTGCATGTGTTCATGCAAGAACAGAGCTGACCTACCTACCTACCACAGGGATAAAGGACTGGCTCTGTGTGAGCACATTACAGCCTCAGATTCTTGAACAAACCAAAACAAACAGCAGCAGGTAGTAGAGATGATAATCAGCTTCACATCAGGGGCGTTATTTGAAAAATTCACTTACTGTGATATTGTTTTCTTTATAATGCTAACACTAGTTATTTATAAAGCCTTACTCTGATTGAGAAATGATCTTTTCCTCTTCCCAAAGTCTAAACTTGACACCAAGCAGTTTTAATGTCGATTAATTAGGGGTATGACAGTCTGAGATGCATACCAGTATAGTTCTGTCTTTCTGTCTCACCTGGTTTTATGCAGCAATGAACCCCCCCCCCCCCACACACACACACACACACACAGCTTTGGCTTTGTGTATCAGAGCCTAATGTTACAGTAGCAGAAAGAAGACAGTGAGCAGCTGTGCATGAATATGAATTCACTAATTCACATAACTAATTTGCATTTCACATTCGAAGCCTTAGTTTTAAAGTTTGCAAACGCGACTCACATTTACTGATAAATTTCAGACATGTTAGGCATTTTGTCCCTGATTCATCCCCAGGATTGCAACTCTGATATAAATGTAACACAAAACTAATCACAGTAGCAGGACAGCACCACACAGGACAGAACAAATGTGCAGACACACAATGCAGAGAGAATGTGTATATATGTATAAGTTGTATAAGAGGCTAGGGTTCGGTGTGTTTACAACTATTAAAAAAATGGATGAAAAGCAAAGTGATATTTAGAGCAATTTAAGCTTAAAAATGTTGGCAATGCCTTACAATTTAACTTCAGTTAATTAAGTGGTTGAGGATTTGCCAAGGACAGCCATTTAATTGGGCTATTCATGTTATACGGCCAGCAGCATAAGTTTGTGGAGGAGACGGCATGCTACCATCTATGTGCTAGTTTTACCTAAATGTCAAAGCCCTTTTCTCTGGAAACATCCGTCTTTATGACCTGTGCGGATACATTTTTACTGTACGGCCTATTTATGTTAACGATTAATATCCAACTGCGTATATACATGATAAGATAAAAAAAAATGTATGGGGGGAGATTCCTGCTAGTGGGAATTGCATTTATCAAAGTTATACTGGCAAATGTTTTCTGCATTAAAACATACAATTGTTTGGATTACAACACGTTCACACTGTATGAGGGACTCGCAGCTGGTGGGCAATGCATGCATAAATTACAGCATTCTGACACATTCGTGTTCATGCAAAAATATGACATGTGCATTGTTCCAGTGTTTATTGTAGCGTACATCAAAACCATACAAATGGAAGAAGAAATTTCAAAGGATATACATCCAAACACAAATCTCAGAACCAATGCTGTAGCTTTGCTATTCACTTGCTTACTAATGGATGGCGTGTTTAAGCGTATTATTAAATAATTAGCATTTATCTGCTAGTATGACAGAATGCAATTAAAGCTATTTAATAATTAAGAGATCATTTGTGACAGAAAACAAAAGGTTTAATTAAAAAAACATGAATTAAATCAGGCCTGAATGATATAACATCACAGAGCAGATCAGACCAAAAAATGGGTTGGATTTGTGACAGGAACTGTTGCACTGTCCTTCTGTTTCAGCTTGACCTGCTGCGATGTCAGTGGACTGGTTACGCGCTACTAGTGCCAGACCCTTGATCTGTTGTGCCTCAAGCAGACAGAGCTGCAGAGTAAAACAAATACAAGAAGGCCTCACTAGAGGCCAGTGGGTTTCTTTTTCTCTCACCCACAATTAGTTGTGACAGATCTTTTTGTTTTAAATCAACTTAAATATTTATCAATCAGTGTTTTATGCCAATGCTGGAGTTTTCATTTTTCATACATATAGTTTTGTTTCATTTACCAAAGCATAATCAGCATTATTGTTTATGAGATGGTCATAGTTGGTTTTAAATTATGCACAGGTCTCGGAGACACTGCTGTTCCTGGAACAATCTTGGTTATGTGCGTAGTCACCCCTAATGGCACATTCTGAGCTAAGAAAAATCCTGTGTGACCTTGTCATAACTCATGTGGCTTACTCGATTGCTCTCCGTTTGTTGTATCTATGTTTCTAATATTATCTAACAACAGCTCACACACTAATTACATAATGGGATAATACTGTCACAGTAGCAGAATGGTGCCCAGCAAGGGCACAGCAAGGGTGTCATATTTTGCAGTATATTTAGAAACTTCCAAGTATTTAATGGATTTAGAAGTAAAAAATAATCGTGCTCAGAAAATCATCATTAATGCCAGTAGATGCGTTTAGAGTTAGACTGTTAAAGTACCAGTTTTTAACATTTCCACTTAATATTTAAACACATCACTGTGGAGTTTGAAAAGCAGCACCACTACTTAAATTGATGTACTGCTGAGCAGTTCTGAGTTGTTCTGAGGACTAAAGTAAAGTGAAGTCTGGTATTCATTTACTAATTGTGACTTTATAAAATCTTGGCTAAAACATTTTAATCCTTGTGAGTTTGTTAAAGGTTATAGCAGAGCATTTATGGAGACCATCTGCAGGGATAACATTTTATTAAAAAAGCAACTAAAGGGAAAGATTATTTTTCTCGCTGATATGACAAGAAATGTAGAAGTCGTCTAAAATGTTACATGACTGAGAAAAAACTGTCAAAAGTCACAAAATTACTAGGATGTTTCTGCTTTTCTTTGCACTCCACAGAAACGCACATATCTATTACCGGCTCAGCTTCAAATAATCAGATGAGACTTATAAAGTAAGGCTGTCATGGACCTCAACACATCACTGCAGTTTTGTCAAGCTATTTGCAGGTATGTGACCACAAACAATGCAACACTAATGTGTCCACTGTTTTGGACAATAAGCCCCCAGTCAACTGGGCTTAGAAACATCCACAATCATCTGGCAACCACTGGATGCTAGATGTAACTGGCTGCTGGAGGTTGACAGCAGTTACTGGGAACATGACTGCAAAAGCTCGAGTTACTGGTCGTTACAATCACTTCATATTCTTTCACCCTCTGGTTGATGAATTGAGACAAAATTTGTTGCATTTGTTGTAGTTTCAGGGTGGGCTTTTTCCAAGCAGCCATTTTGACATTTAAACACAGGTGGTAGTAAACATTACTTAATACTCTGTAGCTAGATAGAAAATAATCTTTGACTTAATAAAGATGGAAATGTCCTATTTTAATGGAAAGTAGGACATTAAAAGAGTTTAATATGGTAAATATATTGCACATTTACGTGCTAATCATCAGTAGCATAGAATTATCATACTCATCCTGTTGGGATGCAGGCAACAGCTTTTGACTCAAAACACTGCAGTGCTTGCTAACACAGCACAGAGTGACTAGCATGTATTTTGTGTGTCATCCAGAAAACATCTTTCAATCATCTCTTACGTTCACTATCCATCTTGGCTCATTCATTAATTTTGGGCAGTTTTAAAATAATTACTAGCTGGCTGACTGTACTGCATTATGCACAATAAAAAGTCATCATAAATATGAGATAATTACTTTGGATTAGTTTCTTAAAGTAATTTCCATCCAGGCGTGGGTCATGACACCATTAAGAGCCTGGTTTGGAGTCAGTAAGTGTGCTCTGGGCATCTGTGACATCGTTCTTTTATCTAACACAAAAGAGTAGCAAGTAAAATGTCACTAAAATAACTCTTCAAAAACGTGGAGGCTGCTTCTGCTATTCAATGAAGATCAAAAGATATTTTTAACTCAGTGTATTCTGGCGAAAAGAAAAAAAAACTGGCCAAGCATCAGCATTTGACTAACTCCACAGCTGTTGTATTACCCAGTTCGCTGTGTTTACTCTAAGGCTTTTCTGACACTAAAAGAGAAAGATGTCTGTGAGAGTGAACTGCGGGGAGTTAAGCTCATATTCTGCCCACAGCAGGAAAAAAAAACAGCTGAGGAATTTCCAGGTCAATTGCTCTCTCAGCTTGAATATATTGTAGATGAGTCCAGAGGAGAGAGGCGAGGCCATTTTTGCCCAGGAGCAAGCAGAGTCATGGCACAAACCGGTGGCCCTGACTAGAAACATGCTAACTGGTGAGTTGATGCTTAATCTTTGGGCAGAAACGAGAAGCTTACAAACATGTCAGCGTTAACTTTGGAGTGAAGGGGAAAAGTCAGGATTGCAATTATTATATTATTATTACAGGAGACTGTTTGCAGGACACACAATGCTGAGTCCACACAGAGCTCGCATTGACAAAGGAATTGATGTGCCATCTCAAGGGATTTCTGATCCATGACACCATTCATGTTTCCAACAATAGGAAAGCCTCTTCCGGCTGGTAATGCAGAGACAGTTATGAATCCAGAAGCAAAGGCATTTCAAGTGTTCTCTTCTTCACATTCAGGACCCAAAAGACAGCCGAGGACGAGCTCCTGGCAGAAGATCAATACCACATCTATGTGAACAAAACATTGTTGCCTGCTTTTCAGAAACCGGGGACTGTATCCATGGGTGGAATATTACAAAGTGCAAACGATCCTCACAGGAGACATCAGCCTTGGGATGCAAAGAAATATTTCTGAAGCTAAGAAAGAAATTACAACAATCAGGGCTCTACTGCAAACTACAGCAACTTATGATCATGATTTATATTTTTATACTAAATGCAACTGTGAGGGTTGATTTAAGTGTTCATTCATGAGGCTAAATGACAAATTAGTCAAACGACATACTGTACAGCAAGACTGGGATATTAAAAAAAAGTAGAAACTCTGCCTCTGTGTACTGAGAAGACACAATAAATGACAAGAGATGATAAACACAAAAATGACAGATGCACCCACACGCATATAATTTCACATGCAGAGACCATTTCCCTCACAGACTCATAAATCCATAAGACTTTACTTCTTCCTTCATTTCTTTTGCTCTTCTAATCATTTTTTTCTCCGCCTGCCACGCATCATTAAGTTTCCCCTTGGTGTGAGTTCACTCCACAGAGACGCTGCTCTTATCACTTCGGTTTCTGTGTGTTTTTGCTCGTGGCTCCTAAAGAGAAAGCGCATGCCACTCTTGTCAGGAAGCATTCCCATCTTACCCCTGGTGTCTCTCATTACTTGCCACCTCTCACAACAGCAAGCCTGGTGGCCCAACATTCTCAGGTGAAAGGTGATTCATCTTGTTCAGTGGATTACAGTCTCCTCTGTCGTGGCCTGTCTGTAGCACTTTGCAACCATCTTTTTGTCTTTCCCTCACTTATATCGACAAATGGACGATTGACTGCAAAAATCCATAACTTTCCAAAAATAAACTCTTTTGTTTTAAATCTGATTTATATGAATGGAACTGATTTGACCTAAATGTGTCGTGTATGATGGAGTTATCCTACTTTTGTTTTGCAACTCCCAGAAAATTATTCAATTGTACTAAAATAATAATACAAGTCAGGCTCAGACCACAACTGCCGATTATTTATTCAAATAGCTTTTAGCTGAATTCCAATGCAATTGAAAATCTTTACAACTGTGATTTAATTAAACTCCACCAAAGCTCCAGTGATATAAATAATAACAGTATTTCACCACCCACACACCACCACGATTGCGAAGGGAACTACACATAATCCTTAATGTTGTAGCCAAATTGAGTGTCCTTCACTCTCAAAGTAGCAGTACTACTCTATTACTAGCCATACTCACACAAGCCCTGCTCTGAAGAAGAGTGCTGCTGGGCTGTGGCTGTGGCACCACATCTTGCACTGGGTCGCTGCGTCTGTCAAATTAGATACTCTTTGTTTTTGAAAAAGAAAACAAAAGAGATCACCGTGGTTCTGATTGGTGTATCGAATCTGGCAGAGCCAGCAGGGGCAGTTGTGCTGGCTTTGAAAGATGCAGGTATGTCCTAGGTTTGGTTTTTGGCTAAGAGGAACTCTGATTCTTAGCTCCTGTTCACATTAAAGCAGCTGAAAGCAGTATATATTTCACTTCACTTCACTTCACTAATAGAATAAGGTGTCACTCTTGGTCGTACAACCCTTATATGTGCTCAGTAATTTTGCACAAACATTTCACTTAAGTTGTCTGCCAGTGAAAAATGTGCACAGAGCCATTTTTATGTAAATACACAATTTACACTTGGACAATAAGGGGTCTAGTGTAATATGACAGGGAACACCAATTATTTTCCTTTTATCGCTGAACAATGTTTATCTATAGCGACTGCTTCAATGCTTTTCCATAATCGCCTCCAGGCAGATTTGCACTGTAGTGCACAAAAGAATGTCATTTGCATTTTATCCCACAAAGAAAACTCTCCTACAACACGTGGGTTTGTTTACTTGCTCCTGCAGTGATTGAATACTTCCATTCTGACCAACAGATAAAATATCAAAGGAGCAACGTGATATAATTAATCAATATTAATATGTTAATGTTGAAAGAAATCACTGTGTGCCATCAATGTGGTCAGCTGATTTGGGGAACAAAAGGATTCAAGGACTCTCCACTGGATTATGTTTGTGTAAAGTGAGCACAATATGCTACAATCTAATTAAAAGTTTTCTTCAGCCACCTACCTATAATGAATGTTCTCAAACTCTCACGGGCCAGTGCTACCACTCAGCCTTCTAGTAGATGTACATTTGGTTTAAATTAGAAAATCCTAGAAGATTTTTTAAAAAGTTGGTCTCTGACTTTGAGGTCAAGGTCACTGGGATTCTCACTCTTCCGAGATTTTTAGTAGATGCATTTATAGTATTCATTTGCAAAATTGTTACAGCCTTCTGCTCGAGCTATTGTGTTCACAAACTTGTTGCACGCTGGCCTGGCAGGGGGACAGCTATAGGTCATCAACCTTTTATGGATGAGAGGTAAAATGATTATATCATTATTACTTCTGATTAGCGTCATTAAAATACATTAAAATAGTAACCGGATGGTCACTGGTCAGGAACAAGACAAGATCACAGTTACATGTAACCAACCAGCAAAAAGTTGACTGCATGAAAGTAACACATTACTAGAAAGAAAAACTTGTCAAAGTTGTAAAATGTTGGTTTGCAGCAGCTCACAGCCATGATTGGGAGGAGCTTTTTAAAACTTTCTCCTTACTGAACATTTTAGTAATTCCAGTGTTCAATTACAATGCTTCCCTGTGAAAAGGCTAAAAAAAAAAAAAACAGCACCATCCCTAATCAAGAGTAAAATAAATGAGTTCTTCTTCTGAAGATAACTAAGCTCAAAGAATAGCCACATGCTTATTTTTAATTCTGTTTAACTGACTCTGCCCACCACAGTCCATTTTTTTTTAAAGCGCTTTGTTAGCGTCTTCTCCTCTAGAGATCAATTCTGCATTTTCCTCAAAGTGACAAGTTTATAGTGGCAACACTTTCTGTGAGTTCAGCCTGCATTGATCCCTTGCCCTTGTGCTCTATTGTTGAGGATTAGAAGAACTTTTATTTGTTAGATCACAAACTTCATCTCCAGGCTGTTCACTAAAGAGAAGTCATCAGGGAACTGAGACAGGGAGAAATAAAGAGGATGAGAGATGAGTTTGTACCATACACAAAGTGCTTAGTTTGACAATATGGGTTTGTTTCTTTTACATGCTCGTCTCTCAGTGGTATGTCAATAGTGCAATATGAAAGAAAAGCTGCAAAGTTACACAACAAACCGACCAAAATAACAATGCACACATCTAGGTGCAAACGGTGACAGCTTGACTGTGAAATGCTTATTTTTATCCTCGGCGGCAGAATAATCCCCGCTTTACATGAGAAGTGACTCACCAGCATAAACTGATTTAATTGTTCAGCTGTGAAATGGGCACGTGCTGAAAATATTGATTTCAAGAACTTCTTCCAAATTAGATTTGAAACTGTTTACAGAGCAGGAGAAACCTCTGTCTGCAGGCTGGGTTTGCAGGGGGGCTCGGTTTGAATCCAACAGATTCAAATTCCACGTCCACCATGTGCCTGTATGGATTCTCTCCAGATACTCCACAGACATGCTTATTACATTAATAGGTGAGCCTAAATTGGTTGTACTGTAGGTGTGAATGTGAGTACATCTGTCTGTTTCAGCCTTGCGATAGACTGGGGACATGTCCAATATTCACCCCACATCTTATCAAATGACAGCTGGAATTGCTTCCAGCCCTACCCCGCAATCTTGATTTGGATAAGCAGTTAAGAAAATGGATGAGTTTCTGTCACATTAAAATAATTTGGTACTAAACTTTCAATAATTTCTGTCAGACGTTAGGGCTGACTCCAAAAAGTGGCAAATTTATTTCACAGTAAGCAGGAAGACAGCTATTTTGGCCAATGCATCCAAACTTTGGATGTTGCCTTCAAGGTGCTGCACTGACGAATCAAAATGCACAGAGGCTCCACTAGCTGATTGATTTTTGCTACAGCTGTGCAAATTATCTCCTTAAAGAAAAAAAATGCACAAAAAATCAAATGAGATACGACAACTCTACAGTTTAGATTTAAATTAAAGCCAAGTGATTCATGCTGTGGAGCAACACTTTACATGCAACTGAGTCAGTGCTATCACAAAGAGCTGCAGGCCCATGAAGCAGGCGTCGCTGCAGTGAATATTCAGCAGGATGCAAGCTGAGGATATTCCTCCCTCGATTGAGCAACCCACGACAAAACGTGAAATGGACACAGTGGACCAGCATGTCTATTTCACATTTTGCTTTGCCTCTCCATGCAGAAATTGCATTACAAATAGGGGCAGATAATATATTTAAAGCCATAAAGTTGGTAGTGAGCAAAAAAATTATGAAGTACATCCCAGGGTCTGTAAATTGTCAGAATCAATTAAGCTAGGCAGTTTATATGTATATATGTTTATATGTACATACATGTAAATGTGTTATGTCTGTTTAAATGCTTTCCTGTGATTATTTTCATGTTGGCTCAAAATAAAATATTACCCTCTGCTGTTCCTACAACTTCTGCTTGCGTGTCCATTTCACATTTTGGACAGGCAAAGCCTGAAATGGACACAGTGGACCAGCGTGTCTGTTTCAGGCTTTGTCGTGACATCGGGTTGGAATGAGATATCTGTTATACTGTTTAATACTACAAATCCAAGAGAGCTCATTTAAAAGTAATTACTTAAAAGTAATAATTAATTTTAGAAGGTTTTGTGAAAATAAAGTATTGGCCTAGACCAGGGGTGGGCAAGTCCAGGCCTCGAGGGCCGGTGTCCCACAGGATTTAGATATGACCCTGGGTCAACACCTGAATCACATGATTAGTTCATTACCAGCCTCTGGAGAACTTAAGGACATGTTGAGGAGGTCATTTAGCCATTTAAATCAGCTGTGCTGGTTCAAGGACACATCTAAAACCTGCAGGACACCGGCCCTCGAGGCCTGGAGTTGCCTACCCCTGGCATAGACCCACAAAGAACGGATCATTAATGAGTTGGATGTACAGCACTTTGGGCAAACGTTTTCTTTTTAAACGTGCTATATAAATAACCTGGATTTGGATTTGGATTTGAACCTAAGATTCACAGGATATTTATTATGTGGATTTACAATTCGGCACTACCACTCAAATCATATCCCTTTAGATTCATGATTTATAACATAAGTACCCACATAAATGAAAAATAATGAAGAATATGTCACAACCACTGAAAGAAACACCAGTGCCGTGGTGGAAAAGAGAATATTCCAAACTAACAAACACTTCACTACACTTTGGGGTTGCATTTATCTCAGCTGTCCCACAGCAAACAGTGACAACAGCATTAAAGCTATTTACTTTTTGGCAAGATAAAAGGAATTGCAATCCCAGGACTCTATAAAATAAAGATATATTTTAGGAAGATACTATTTATTGACTTGCTTCTGCTTCGCAATGACAGCTCTCAACTTGTTCTCCATGCAGAGTGTAGGAATGGAAGGAGTGATGGGATGCGGCGTAAGTTTGTTATAGACTATGCAGTATTATTCGTTTACAAAAATAGGAGGCACAGTTAAATGCGTTTAGAAACAGCTCAGGAGTGGTTTCTGACACGGGCTCAACACGGGCGACAAAAAGAGAGAATCAACAATTTCCAGTTGAGGTGAGAGTGTCAGCCTGCTAGAAGAAATTAAAAAAAGGAGTGGTGTGGAGCTATACTGCAGTACTCGAATGCTTCTATTTCAGTACCCTTGCACTTCAATGTATAATCGCTGTCCCTATGGTGACAGCTGCACAAATCATTAGCTTCATGAACGTATACAGTGATTCAATATACAGCCTGCAGCTATGAAAAGACCCAGTAAATCTGGACTAGACATATCTGCATCAAGGATGCTCCACAACAGCTTCAGTGTACACCACACGAATGGATTTGCTCAACAGACAGCAGTTTCACCTGCCAATCATCTGAACATCTGTCTACGTGTGAAAAATGTGCATTTTTTTTTTTCCTGAAGCTTCGACAGCTGTCTGTCACTATTAGAAGTAATATGTGCCGTACATGTCAAAAACAGCACATTCAGTAGTTTGTACCAAACAAGGTGTGTGGACATATGTGTTTGCTGTAATGAGCAGGTGTTGGAGGACTTTGTAAAATCTGTAACTTAGTTTCAGTTCAGACTGAATCTGCACATTTTGTTGTTGTCCTGTCCTCTTTTTCTCCTGAAAATATGTTACAGTTATTCTTGATAAAAAGAAGCCAGAATCAAATATTTAATTATCACCTGTATTGTTCAAGTATTGTTATAAAGTTTGAGGACAAAATGCCAAATCCATAGAGCAACACAATCACAATAAAAAAGAAAGTAGGCCTTCTTTCAGACCCAAGGTTTTATGTATCAAGGCAACATAAAAACAACAAGACTTTTGAGTCATGGAACAGGACAGAACCTGAATGAACTGAAACAACACTGTAAAGAACAGTTGACCAATGAGAGACTGATGAGTTCATACAGAAAATGATTACTTCGGCTTATTGCTGCTAAAGGTGGTTCGACAGTGACAATCATGTGGTGTACTATTTTCACACACTCTGCATTGTGGCTTAGTTTTTATTAGACACATAATGAAACAGTGTCTCGTGTTGCTGTTCGTGTGAGTTTGTCACTGAATGATTTTACCTTTGGTAAGGACAAGATAATTATGTATTATATACTGACACATAACATATCATTTTATTATCTCTGTATGTCTTAATTTTGCTGCCATGTACAGTAATTACAGCTAATTAATTTTTATAAGTTACCCTAAAGAAACATTTTAAATGCTGTAAAATGAAGAACGCTGTCACACAGAGCGGTGGTAATAATTTGATGCGAGCTAATCAAAGCTTCGTCCTTTCCTTTCTTTAATTGACGACCTCCTGTTACATCGATTTTATTGGCTGCCAGTAATTTACTGCAGTGGTGCCATATGGATACATGCTTGGCCAGATTTCATGAGAGTTTAGCATTAATAAACAACTGGTTATAATTAAAAATGTTACTTACATTATAACTTATAAATGTAATTAACATTTTCACTTGACTGCAGTTTTACACTTTGCCCTTTTTCCATCTTCCAGTCCATCGTTTTCTATTTGACAGCACTAATATCCAGTTGAGGGAATATGCTTTAGTTCCATAAGCAACCACACTATGAAAACATGAGATTTTTACAGAGCATTAACTAAACCAGCGCTGAGCTATTGTTTTAGATACATCACTATTTTAAACGATAAAACATACCAATATTCAATTAACAAAAAATATAATTATTTATGTGGTGGACTGTAATAACCAAAGGGTGTCACAGTGTTGTTTGAGTGTACTGCTACAAAACCCAGTTAAGTCTATTCTGTTGCATTCTCCCATGTAACAAGACTGCTGCAGAGGGCAACTGCTAGCAGTAAATTAACCTTCCACCGATCACAGTTTTAATCTATTCTAATGTCGTCTATAAAAATCTCCATGAGTGATGGAAGTGAACTTAAAAGCCATCAAATATGTCTGCCAAATTTTGTTCTTCTAAAGGTGAACCCTGAGACACAGTGAAGAAACTGAAGCCTATGCCAAAGTGGCTATTAGTCCTTGTGACAGCACTTTCTAGGACAGTGCAAACAGGGAATCCAATAAAGTCACTCCCCTGATCTCACACTGAGTAACTGCGCTGTCTGAGGCTCATTCAGCTTCCTCTAAAATATCCCATCGCACCACTAAACCCTAACAAGTACTGTACAAGCGCCCAAAGTGTGTCATTCCTGCATGTTTTGAATGTTACGCTGACACTGTGAAAGCTGGATAACTGTCTGCGACAGTCATATGAAGAAGCACAGAGAGATTATTTATCTCTTTTATTGCTCTATTTAGCAGAATGGCAAAAAGGACAGGGTGAGAGAGCGATAACGACTAAACTACAGTCCAGGTGAGCTTCATACAAGATGCTACAAAGGCACAAGATACACCAATGCAAACAAGGACTAACTCAAATCTGTACCTGGTGATTTCTTATGAGCCAAGACATTATTTTGGTTAAAGAAAAAAATCTGTGAACTTGTTGCAACTGTGACAGCTGCACTGATTATATTTCAAATACTAATTCATAGTGCTAAAATACAGAAACTAAAAAATGAAGTGAAGTAAAACACAACCAAATTTGGAAAGTAATAAGCTCATCCGGGACAATCAGGATCAGAAAAAGAAAGATTTGAATAAAAGATTCATTTTTTAAAAAGGTTTAGTTTTTGTTCTCTTACAAGTACAACGCAAAGAAATATTTCAGCATTAGAAAATGAAAATGACATTTGACAAAGTATTTTGAATGCTGGCCTTATCAAACTGCAAATTGGAAAAAGAGGAAAATGAAAGAAAGAAACATTCAGATACAAAAAACAATACCAAGAAAGCAGCTTCAAGAGACAGAGAGACAAGAAAGAAGGCTTTCAAGATTCGAAGATTCCAAGATTAAGAAAAAAATCATATATTTGAAGAAATAAAATTATAATTCAATGAAAGGGGAAGCTAAAAAGAGAAAATAAACAAAAATAAAAGCTACAGCTCTGCCTTTTGTCATTATCAAACAGGAAAATCTCCCTCTGCTCTTATAGAGAAATATAATCTTTGTTTTTGAAATATCTGGGCCATGGTTTCCATGGTGAAGTGACTTAAAAGGAGGTGTGGCTGCTCATTGATCCACTGGAAGGCTCACATCACTACTGGGGTCATCCCTCTGGTGAAACCCCACCCCCACTCCCACTCTCAAGCCATTCACCAGTCATCAGTAGTGAGAAGCTTCATTTGTTTCAATAGGCTATAAATCATCACTGCGCAGTCAAACGATCTTCCTTTCCTCAGTGATTACCTCAAAAATGCACCTTAAAAAGGAATTGATTGACTCTAATGGTGTTGTTATGTGCGTTATGTCTGTGTCTCAGCATAAGGTTGTCTTATTTTCTTCCTCGCCTCTGTCAGTGCGCCCCAGGGCAGCTGTGGCTACAATGTAGCTTGCCATCGCCAGTGTGTGAATGGGTGTGTGAATGGGTGAATGACTGAATGTAGTGTGAAGCGCTTTGGGGTCCTTAGGGACTAGAACAGCGCTATACAAATGCAGGCCATTTACCATTTACTTTTTATTAAAGAACTTTGGTATGAAAAAAATAAAACAATAAAATGTGCTTCACTTACTGTTGTGTGCGTGTCAGGTTTTTGATATTTTCTCCTACTCTGCAATTTTAGTCTCATTCTAAAGACACTGAGACACTTTACTGGGTGAATGCTCCCTGGAGATATTACTGCACAAGGATGAGCATGTGTGATGACAGGAATAGCTTCACCTTGAAACTTAAAGTCAAACTTGCACAAGACCTGCCGTGGACACTGCCACATTTGCAGGACAATGACATACACTGTATACTGTATGGCTCCTTTTTTAGTATGCTAATATATGACAGGAGCTTACTTTGCGATGCCAATCATTCCAGGCCGAAGTTGGGGAAAGTCACATTGATTATACAACAGGTACAGTACTTCACTGAATTACAGACACAGATTATTGAGCTAATCTGCTTGCAGGGTGTTTACTTTGATCGAAACAGAATATGTGAGTAGTTTTACCTGGTCCAGAGCAAAAGGAGGCAATCACAGCGAGTATGCAGACGTAACTGAGGTAGGGCATCCATGACACTCTATCCTGAAAGGAATCAGAGAGAGCAAGTGACATAATCAGTATTTTGTTATATATTACAGCTGCTGTACTGTGAGGTATTTAAATATTTTGCATTGTAAAAGTTTTGCTAATAAGTAATTACAGTTCAAGATTTTAATGATACTGAATGATGCAAAAAATGTTTCATAATAAAAGTGCATTTTTTTTATATAAATATATGTATATTTATAGAATTTTGATGAATTTTAGAAGTTTGAGATTTGCAACTGTGTTAAAATCCATGTTTTCTCAGAATATATTTTTATGTTGCCTCTTCAGATATTGTATGTCTAGTATAAAGGACAGGAAGTGTGGCTTACCTGGAAATTAAGAAAAACTGTGAGTAGGCTGAAGAACACGGCCATGGAAAAGAAACCAAATATGAGAAGGGGCTTCCTGCCAATTTGTTCTATCACCAAGCCCTGGAGAAAAGACACCATAATAAACAACAGGGTTTTGTATATTATTTTTGGCTACAGAGTTCATTTTATCCAATTTATAGATCTGGGATCCACATGCCAATGGTCCACCATGATAAAGTTTATGACTATTAGAATTTGTCATTCCTTGTATGATTTGTAAAAAAAATTTAACTGCACTCCGCCCGTACAACCACTGAAAGCAGCCCATCCACCCACTCATTCACTTTAATTACTGACACTGAATAGCCCAATCACATCTCTTAACATGACCGGCCCCTCCCCTACCTTCACTGCCTAGAAAAGCTTTAGTGTGGAAGAAGTGGTGAGAAGGTGGAGCTGGAAAGCTGAGAGAAAACTATAAAAAGGAAGTAAAAGCAAAATGTGTCAAATTAACCGACATGTTAGCTATCGCAGCAGCTGCACCGTGAACAGTAGTACTAGAAACAACTAATAACCAGGCCTCACAAGTGACAGGAGGCTGCAGCTGCTAGCACCAGCTGTGGAGAATAGGCGAAGTGATGAGAAGGGTGAAATTAATGTGGTAAGAAAATTAATGGAGGAACATAATTAGGAAGAGAGAGATTCAAGGATTCAGGTAAAATGACAATGAGTCACTGCTAATAGCTAAAGTGTAGCTTCTCATTGTCACACGCTGCAGTGCAACAAAGAACTAACCCGACAACAACTGTGCCAAGCATGATATCAATAATCAAACAAAATGAAATGAAATATGAACATTATATGTGTACGCTATATGTAGAGTGAGATATATCTCTGCTGAAACCTTTTCATTATTTAGAGACACATTCTTTATGTTGGCAGAGCTCATTACAGCCAATTTTTGTAGCGTACTGACCTCTGGAATTTTATTTTTACTTGATCAGTGCAGGAGATAGATTAAAAACAAATAGTTAATGCTAATGGTTCTAGTGTAAAGTCTAGTAAAGCCATTAAAGGTCACTGATCATCAGTTTATCAGAGTGAGGGTTATGGTCCTGGCTTAAAAAGTTGGCCGACATATCTGTAAGGGAATTTGCCAGTTGGTCAGCACAACATCTGAGCATCTTTTAAGGTACTGTAGCTTTGCATAGGTTGACTCACTTTATTAAGGTCCAAATCAAATGTGTCCTGAAAGACCAGAAGTCATTACAATCACAGGTCTTCCCAGAGTCTTTAAAGTGATTCTGCATTGTCTGACCTTAAGAACATTTGACTTTCCCGATAAATGAGATCTGATTGGCTCCTACTGGTCTCATGGGTAACCATATCACTGATTTAGATGGCATCATTTTGCAAAGTTGTCCTATCCCTCAAACCTTGAGTCTTAGTCCTTGCTGATATGCTGATTTACTTCACAGTTCACCCTGTGATTTGCTTCAGTGAAGCAAAGGCTTATATCCAAGAATTACCATCACAAATGGGATGGTCTGAGGTGCTGCCTATATATACAGTAACATATACATACAGATTTCATCATCCATAACACTGCATGTGGCTCATCAGTGATTCTGTCACAGTAGGTCTTTGACCGGGTCCCTCTAGATTATGGATGCAGCATGAGCCATGACCCTATTCAAGTGCAGGCCACAGCTGCAGGCCTTCTTCCATCATAGTCTGTGTGAATTAAATGGCACTGCTCTTACCTCTTAAAACCAGTGGGACTTCATGACGTTGTGCAAAAAGGTCACTGTTATTTGTACAATATTTGTTCCCATACCAAGGGGCTTCTGAGTTGAGACTGAGAGGCAAAGATAGCGGGTGTTTATGTATGGTGTAGGGGAGGTGCTGAGCTTTCTTAAGAAGAAAACGGATTTTTTTTTTTATGTTCCAAGAATACATTGGCTTTAATTTTGCTTTTTTAAGCAGTTTCCTATTAGCATATTGCAGAATATATCAGTCTTCATTTGTAAATGACTCCAAAAGCACTGCAGTTCACTTAGGATGTATGTGTACATGTGTGTAAATACAGTGTCCATACCCTACTTGTCCCTGTAGGCACCAACTATTAATCTTCTAGGCACTACCCACACTGCAGAGGCACACGGATTTGCACACAGCAGCAAAACTCCAGTTCATTAAGACCTCTGAAGGTGCGAGAAGCTGAATATTTATAAGCCTTATTTTATATTTATATGACACAAAGTGACAACACACATTTGTCTATTGTAGCTTTTGTGTGCTGTACAAAGATGTTAAAAAGAAAGTACACCCCCTGATCATTTTAAGGGTTTACATATCAGGACAATTTAAAAATCATCTAGTCCCTTCCAGGTCATAAACTTAGGTAAATACAACCTCAGATCAACAACACAACAGATTTCACAATGTCATTATTTATTTAAGAATATTTAAGCCACAATCTAGAAACAATGTGTGAAAAATTAAGGGCACCCGATGACTCAGTAGCTTGTAGAACCTCTGGCAGCAATAATTTGAAGTAATTACTGTCTGCATGAATTTATCAGTGTCACATGGTTTTGGGTGAATTCTGGCTGACTCCTCTTTACAGTGTTGCTTAAATTCATTGATGTTTGTGGGTATTTGTTTATGCATAGCCCTCTTAAGGTCTCCTAAGCTGTTGGACAGATGGCCTCAAATACTTTTGGTAGACAGAGGAGCTCACGTTCACCTCAACAACTTAACAATGTGCCCAGGTCATGTGGTTGCAAAACACCCTTCCACCATCATGCTTAACAGTTGGCGTCAGGTGTTTGTGCTGATATGCTGCATTTCTTTTTGGCTTCACATGGAGCTCTGCATTAGGGCTAAACAGATGCAATTTTGCAAACTTAAGCCATGCTGGTATGTCCTTTTTAGAGAAAAAATTACATAGCAACCAGATTTCTCATTGCAAACAGTCTTTTTCTAATTGCACTGTCATGAACTTAAACATTCAACATGCTAACTGAGGCCTATAAAGCTAGAGACATACAGTGGGGCAAAAAAGTATTTAGTCAGCCACCGATTGTGCAAGTTCCCCCACTTAAAATGATGACAGAGGTCAGTAATTTGCACCAGAGGTACACTTCAACTGTGAGAGACAGAATGTGAAAAAAAAAATCCATGAATTCACATGGTAGGATTTGTAAAGAATTTATTCGTAAATCAGGGTGGAAAATAAGTATTTGGTCACCTCAAACAAGGAAAATCTCTGGCCCTCACAGACCTGTAACGTCTTCTGTAAGAAGCTTTTCTGTCCCCCACTCGTTACCTGTATGAATGGCACCTGTTTGAACTCATCATCTGTATAAAAGACACCTGTCCACAGCCTCAAACAGTCAGACTCCAAACTCCGCCATGGCCAAGACCAAAGAGCTTTCGAAGGACACCAGGAAAAGTATTGTAGACCTGCACCAGACTGGGAAGAGTGAATCTACAATAGGCAAGCAGCTTGGTGTGAAAAAATCAACTGTGGGAGCAATCATCAGAAAATGGAAGACATACAAGACCACTGATAATCTCCCTCGATCTGGGGCTCCACGCAAGATCTCACCCCGTGGGGTCAAAATGATCATGAGAACGGTGAGCAAAGATCCCAGAACCACACGGGGGGACCTGGTGAATGACCTGCAGAGAGCTGGGACCAAAGTAACAAAGGTCACCATCAGTAACACACTACAACGGCAGGGAATCAAATCCCGCAGTGCCAGACGTGTTCCGCTGCTGAAGCCAGTGCATGTCCAGGCCCGTCTGAAGTTTGCCAGAGAGCACATGGATGATACAGCAGAGGATTGGGAGAATGTCATGTGGTCAGATGACACCAAAGTAGAACTTTTTGGTATAAACTCAACTCGTCGTGTTTGGAGGAAGAAGAATACTGAGTTGCATCCCAAGAACACCATACCTACTGTGAAGCATGGGGGTGGAAACATCATGCTATGGGGCTGTTTTTCTGCCAAGGGGACAGGACGACTGATCCGTGTTAAGGACAGAATGAATGGGGCCATGTATCGTGAGATTTTGAGCCAAAACCTCCTTCCATCAGTGAGAACTTTGAAGATGAAACGAGGCTGGGTCTTCCAACATGACAATGATCCAAAACACACCGCCCGGGCAACAAAGGAGTGGCTCCGTAAGAAGCATTTGAAAGTCCTGGAGTGGCCTAGCCAGTCTCCAGACCTCAACCCCATAGAAAATCTGTGGCGGGAGTTGAAAGTCCGTGTTGCTCGGCGACAGCCCCAAAACATCACTGCTCTCGAGAAGATCTGCATGGAGGAATGGGCCAAAATACCAGCTACTGTGTGTGCAAACCTGGTAAAGACCTATAGTAAACATTTGACCTCTGTTATTGCCAACAAAGGTTATGTTACAAAGTATTGAGTTGTATTTTTGTTATTGACCAAATACTTATTTTCCACTCTGATTTACGAATAAATTCTTTACAAATCCTACCATGTGGATTCATGGATTTTTTTTTTTCACATTCTGTCTCTCACAGTTGAAGTGTACCTCTGGTGCAAATTACTGACCTCTGTCATCATTTTAAGTGGGGGAACTTGCACAATCGGTGGCTGACTAAATACTTTTTTGCCCCACTGTAGTCTCGGTTTCTGTGGCTTCAGGAGGTGAATTTGCTGGGGAATCCACACTTGGAAAAATTGGCAATGTTCTTGAATCTTTTCCACTTGATGAAAACAGCCTTATGACACTTCCCACACTGATGGGCGGCAACTATTGCTTCTTCATTCATTCTTCATTGCATGTACTTGTACTGACATATACCTAAATGTTCCAGAGCAGCAAACTGTCAAAGCTTTTGCAAAAGTGCTCACACTTGCTGACTGATGATCAGTTAACCAAGTGCATTTAATTAGCAGCACAGAGCTGCTACTTACCTTCTTAATTCCCATGGAAGAAGTAAGGGTGTACTTAAGCCCCTTTTCTATTAGTACCTACTC
This sequence comes from Simochromis diagramma, assembly GCF_900408965.1. Taxonomy (NCBI): domain Eukaryota; kingdom Metazoa; phylum Chordata; class Actinopteri; order Cichliformes; family Cichlidae; genus Simochromis; species Simochromis diagramma. Next base: position 7,547,944 of record NW_024386835.1, on the reverse strand, counting down.
CACCAGGGTTCCAAGCGATACGAGGTGATCCAAAAATGTGACATCAACAGACTGCATGCCAAAGATTGGCTAGTCAGTGACATCGCTCAATTAGTCATGAGAGCGTCTCCTTCACAAAAATCAAAACTACCATTGCGTTTTTTATAGGGCTGCATATGTGAAAACTTTCTGTAAAGTCCTGCTGCTGAGGTTAGATTCTACAAGCTATCAAATGAGGTGTGTTTTTGTGTAATCTTCATTAAATAAATAATGTCATACTATAATATGTCACATCTTGTGAGTTATCTTAAGATCTGGACCAGATGATTTTTGCATGTAAAACTTAAGAATTGAAAGACAGTGCACTTTTTTATCATGACTGTCACAGACGTGATCTGGCAGACATCATTTTTTGATTGTGTCATTCCTATAAAGCAGTTTGAACAGTTACGTTTTATTTTGCTGCTTTAATGTGGCTTAACATCATGTCACGCTCAGTTTTAATAAGCAAACTTCACAAACTTATAAAAAGATCTTCTAGCTAATGATAATGTCTCAGTAACTCTGAGAATGGCTTAATAATACAGCTCCTAGCTTAAAAATAAGATACATTTATATAGAGAGTCATAAATATATGTATTTATTTTCATATGACTTGCAGCAAAACCAAATATGATTATGTGTTTCTGTGTCAGGAGTATTTGTGCCTATAAATAACACACTTAACTACTGATTAAACAGGATTAAATGACAGCTCTAACAGAATAATACTCACAACCTAATATACTCTTTCTTGGCAGGCTTGACAGAGGTCAGAATGGAAACTTCAGCTGTCACGGTTGGCAGGATTAAAACGTCATGCCACTCTTCATCACATCAAAAAGCAGATGAGCCATTCAAGACAACTGGCCACAGCTTAAGGGCCCACCGGCCATTCTGTCTGTATAAACACTGAAAATCATTAATCATTAAAAAACAATCTCAGCTAAAAGTAAATCCACATTTTACTGTTTGGATCTTTTATTGTAGATTCAAATGCTTCATCACTACCAGAAGACCCATTTTGCTATTTCAAGATAACTTGCTTGTTTTGCCAAAGGGTTACATGTGTGACGACATGCCCAGATGTGCGTGAAATAATGCGGGTTGGCATGCAGTCCTCGGCTCTTGTATGTTAACCAGCCTTATAGTGACAAGTCTGCCACAATGAAAGGGCGATTGCCCAGTAGGTCACTAGTAAACATGGCAGATTTCTTAAAGGAGTTACAGTAGATTTGTTTGTGAATAAGAAATTTATTTCAATAAAGCTTAACATGTTATTGTAAAAATGCTTAATGATACATTTAGATCTAGATTGAGGAGGAAAAGAGAAGAGTCCATCAGTAGCTGATGAATAGTACAGAACTGACTGTAGTGACTGGAACACATAGATGCTTAATTGTTAAATTGGAAATTGGGCTTTCCAGTATAAAGGCTTCAGGATGCCAGCAGAGGTAGCATAAAGAGTGATGAAGTCCATGTAGGAAAGACATTTGGCTGGATGGATGAGTAACATGCACGGCTTTCATTCCAGAGTGTTTCATTCATTTTATTCCAGGTGTTTATATTTCATGTAAGAACAAAAGGCAGCTTAAGGGAGCTAAAAACATGGTTTGGGTTAAAATAGATCCTTTTGTAATATTAGTGACATGTTACAAAGCCTTTTTTCCAGATCTGCAAGGAAACTTTTCTGTCTGCCCAAAAACAATTTGTTCTGATATGCACGACAAGCAAGTCCCATCTAGGTTCGTTACATTTTCTGTCATCTGGAAATAAGATCTGTTGCAATCTGTACTGCTTGAAGTTGCCCCCTCATTTATGTCAAGGGTTTCTTTTTGTGTCCAGCTCGTGTGTTTTCGGTTCGATGAGCACCTTTTCTCAATTTGTTTGTGTTTTGTCTGTTTGCATGCTTTTTTTCCTAAGCTACCTAAGCTGCATTGACATTTCTCAGGAACTATTTGTCTCTAAACTATTTCACTGTAATCTTTCAGTAGATTCTTTCCATCTTGCCATGTGCCCTGTCGGTGGAAAAATCGAGAATAAAAAGAGCTTTTTAATATATAGCTCAAGAAGAAAAATACTCAAATACAAGCATTCTAGTGCCTTAATGAGCTGAGGATGGAAGGATTGCATTAGCTAGTGACATTGTCAAAGGGGAACTGCTAATCAAACAGCGTTAAACTCTGCATAGGTCATTTGATTTAAATCATAATAGTTAGCTTGTTATATGTTAGTTTCTCTTAGTCATTAATTCAGTTTAAAATGTTTTGTTTTGTGGTCACAGTGCATTATTGTAATTTTTCAACATCCCAAACTTTAGCTGGTGATTGCAAAAGATGCAATACAAGCACAGCATACAAAAAATGGAATGCCATTCATGATAAATAGCTCATTTTCATTTTAAACTTCTGTATCCTTTTCTGTGTAAAGTGAATTGTACTGCATGGGTAAAAGCAATTCAGAATGCAGTATTGTGATGTTTAACAAACCATTGAATAAATCTGATTTTTTTTTCTATAAAGCAATATGAGGAACATTTCTCCTGGGTGCATTTGATGCCTGGGCTTCCCAAAACTCATTAACAGCAAACTGCAACTAATCTTTTAGTGTTTACAAGCAAGGACCAGGATTTGGAGGCATGCAACACATGCCTTTTTCATATGTAAAACTCTTTGTATAAGAAATTAATTGTGTGTGGGCAGCTTTATGTAAAAGGAAAAGCTTTGTTAATGGATGAAAGTCAGAGCTACATCACGAGGTGCATTCATTTCTCATATTACGAAGCATATATTGTTAAATACAGGGATTAAATTCTAACTTTAAAATGTTTTCTACCTAAATTGAAGAAAAGGTAAGGTGTAGACTTTAATTCAAAAAACATAAATATCTTAAACTCACAAAGTCAAAATTGAAATTCATCTTTCTTAATACATGTCAAATTATTGTGAACATCCAACCAATGTTTAACACCAACGAACGATTAAAATATGTCTGTAAAGCTCTTGAGTTTGCTCCATCAGCTACTTATATTTATTACAGAGTACAAATAAAGGCTTGTATATTTACATTTGCCTGATAGTGCTTGAAGTATTGTCCATCCATCCATTTTCATAACCACTTATCCAATTCCATTGCAATTGCACACAGGTGGGCAGGAGCCTAAACCGTCTGCCACAGGGCCAGAGGCAGAGAACACCCTGAACAGATCACTAGTCTATGGCAGAGCTAACACAAATTTACAGCCAATTTAGAGACACAAATGAATGTGTGTCCAGACAGAACCCACAGAGGCACAGGGAGAACATGCAAACTCCAGACAGAAAGGTCTCAGCCAGTCAGTGGGTTCAAACCCAGAACCCTCTAGATACTAATAACTGTACCACTGTACCAACTGGAATAGTTCTAAAGAGCAAAGTTTGTACAGTTTATGACTATAACATAACATATCGCCTGTGGTGCAAAAAGTTGAGCTTCAGCATGAGTGACATGTCAGCTACGATAGTTGTGGATTCTGTCATTCGTTACCAAAAAGTCAAAACTCATGACAAGTTATTTATTGGATTAATACACAGTCATAAATCTGAAGCTTACGCTGGCTTCATTTGGATCATTTCCGACTACGTTGTGCATGCTAGCAAAACAGCCAGATGATCATTATTGTCAGCCACATAAGAAGGGTGGTGTTCAGTAAAGGCAGCTGGAGGTGAGTTAGCAGTGCCTGATGAAGAGATACTGCAGAGCTGGGGGTAAAACTGGTATCTGAAGAGTACATGCTGGTGTTTGAAGTCAGTCACCTGGCAGCTAAGTCACTCAGCGGGGTCTCCTCACTGCCGCAGATCAAAGATCATCTGTGCTCATGCTTACAGGAATCACAGAAATAGATAGCAGCCCACGCAGGGCATTAACAATCTCACAACATTAAATATGGAGAGATGACATACTGCATTCCCCAGTGCATTTTTGCAATTAGTATTTGGTTTAAACTAAAAATGTAATGCCCTTTTTGGGCAAAGAGCTCCTTCAACTAAAATTTGATTGATCATTTTGTTCATTTCTTTTGGCATTTCAAATGCATCTCAATAACAAGAGGATACCAGCAATTAGACCAATCCTTGGACACTTCCTGTAGCTATTCCTGGGGATCCCAGAGTGTTCCCGTGCCAGAAGAGATAGACAATCACTATAATGTAAACTTGATCTGCTTTGTGGTCTCCACCCAGTTCAGCATGCCAAGAATACCTCCCTTGGAAACTCAGGTAGTGTCCTAGTCCGGTGTCTATACCACATTAGCATTCCCACTCAGTGTGAAGTAGCAGCTGTTCAGTTGTGAGCTCCAGCTTTATGTATAAGCTCCTTACTCTGTCAGTGAGTCCACGGATCCCAAAAAGAAAACTCTTTTTGGGCCAACTTTATAACCTTTGGTTACTGGCCAGAAGACTGACTGATCATAGGTGAGAACAGGACCCTGCACTGGGAAGCTGAGAGTATTGCTCTGTAGATCAGCTCCTACTGTTCAGGAGACAGTAATACAGCTCTAGTATCAGTCATAAAAAAAACAAATATTTTTACCCTGTCATTGTGCTGTGTGTGTGAATTGGGTAACACATGGTTACGCTATCTCGATCGATAGCGTACCTTCATCATCATGAATCACTGCTACTGCAGCAAAATAGTTTTACTGATTTGTCCCTAAACTGTTGGACAGTGACACATTTTGTAATTTTGCCTCTGCACACCATCACAGTGGATTTTAAATCAAACAAACAAGATCTGATTGAAGTGCAGACCTTCAGCTTTCATTCAAGGGTTAGAAAAATTTTACATTGAATGTTATATTGGCTTTTATACAAAGTCACCATTTTCAGAAGGTTAAAACGAATAGGATGGCTGATGCACAAGCAGTTTCATGGCCAGGTGAAACCTTTTCCCTTCCGATTTCATGACAATGGAAGCAGACATATCAGAAGTTGATTCAACACATTAAATATGAGGTCCAAAAAGATGTAAAGTGCAAGCGAGGGAGGCCATCATTTGGCTGAAAAAATAAATAAACCATCAGAGAGCAAAAACTTTAGGAGTGGCTAATTCAACAATCTGTATGTTCTTAAAAAGAACGAATGCACTGGCCGGCTCAGCACCATAAAAAAGGTCTGAGAGACCAAAGATGACAAATGAAGTGCATGATGACCTCATTATTTCTAAAAACAGCAAAACAAATATCAAAAGCTCCATAACTGATCAATAATGCTTCTCAGTGCAAATGAGCCAAAGCATGCTGCAAAAGCAACCCAAGACATTCTCAAAGCAAAGAAATGGGATATTGCTAATGGCCAAGTCAGTCACGTGATCTCATCCCAATAGAGCATCATTTTCAGCTACTGAAGACAAATGTGAAAGAAGAGAGAGCCACAAATAAGCAGAAACTGAAGGGAGATGCATCAATGACCTGGTAGAGCCTTTTACTTCAGGCAGTTACTGACTGTAGAGGATTTTCATCCAAGTAGTTATGTTAGTTATCGTGGGAACCAAGGAGGCAAACGTAAGTCCAATACATCAAACACTGCTTTGTCTTCTCTGGAAAATATGTATCTCAAAGTTGTGAATAATATTCTTACATAAAATATAATTGTATCCTACTTGACATTTCTGAGACGTTTTACCGTAATAGTTTTTTGAAGTTTAGAGTTTTTGACAAGTGTCTGTGGCTTTGACTGTTGACCTCCAAAATCGAATTAGTAAATCCTCCAGTGTGGGACAGACATAAAACCTGAAAATATAATGTCTGTATACTGATGCTGCTTTACGCTAACATTTGCTGCTGACTGAAACATGTCTCCAGTGGAATGTCTGTAAGATGGTCTTATTAGTGGGTTTTATGTCTTTATGTGATCATAACTGTGATTATGCAAAGTTACTATTGCAAGTAAATCATCACATGATGTCAAATACTAACAACTCCGCCCACAAGCTGCCAGGAGAGATGCTCCAACAAACTAACTACTTCATTAAGCCGTTTCCCAAACAAAGTGCTCCCTGCTCCATCATTTAGAAAGTGATTTACTGCCAGAGGAAGTAATACTAAAAAGCATGTCAAGTGAAATGACATGGCTGAGAGCAATCCAAGTACAGCTGAGCTGCTAATATGTTAGAATATGCTAACATAGTAACAATAAAGGATTGGGTTGATTGGGTTAAAGGATTGTCAACTACTGCATATTTGTCTTTGCCCTTCACACTACCCAGATTTCATCCACGGAGATCACGAGTCATATTTAATCAATAAATATGACAATATTTAGTAGTTGTTTAATACACTTGTATAGAACTGACTTTACACAAATACACACACTTTATAACATACACCTGTTTTACTGCCCAATAATACCTAATCAGCCAGTCACATGGCAGCAGCTCATTGCATTTAGCCATGTAAATGGTATCAATGGCATCAAGACATCGACTTGCTGAAATTCAAACTCAGCATCAGAATGGAGAAGAAAGGTGATTTAAGTAACTTGGAATGTGGTATGGTTGTTTGTGCCAGACAGAAGCTGCAGATCTACTGAGAATTTCCAAGAGAAAAATATCCAGTGCACCTCAGTTCTCTGGTTAAAAATGTCTTATTGATGCCAGAGGTCAGAGGAGCATGGCCGGCCTGTGGTGACCTGACAGCAAAGCAACTGTAAGTCAAACAACCACCTGTCACAGCCCAGCTATGCAGTACAGGATCTCTGAATGCACAATACACTGAACCCTGCACCTAAAAAAGTGGCCGGTCAGAGTGTGTATGCATGTGCAGGAATGTAAATTACAACAAAAAACATCATCCACTGCTAACAAAATAAAAGCAAACCTCTCTCACATAGCACATACCCGTGTAAACCTAGAATTGTCAAACATACCAAAGCATACAATCAAACAGAAAATGTGCCTTGTGACTGTTCATTAGCAGAGGGGCCTTCTGGGTCATGGTGTCTGGCTTAGATAAGGGTTTGAATTTTCATTACTCTTGGTTTTCCAGTTTGCAAGAATATCTTATCTGCCTTCGTGTGCTTTTATAATTGTCTGCTCTTCCTAATTGGTTCCACCTGCACCTCATTAGTCCTGTGTGTGTGCGCAGAGTCTCGTCCCCTCCCTCAGTTTGTATGTTGACTAACTTCAGGTCCCAGGTCATTGCTGCCAGAGTTTTGGTTTCTTTTTGGATTCTCTATCATTTTTAACCCTCTCAGGCTCAAATTAAACTTTTTGTTGCTAATGCACAACCAAGTCCTGCAGTGGTACTTCTGAGTAAAAAACACTCATAAAATATGTATGTGGGGTAATCAGGTTGTTAGTTTTGAACTGTTGCAAATCGGCAACGCCTGCCTTGAGAGGGTTAACAGGACTTTCTCTTTGTTCCCTGCAGCACCTTTTGTTGTTCTCTTCCATGTGAGTTATTTCTTCTTCTTTTTGGTTGTTATATTGACCACTCAGCTTTTTTTTGCCTGTCTGTGCTTGTTTTTCATTTTTGAACTCCTAGTACTTGACAGTAAACCTGAAAGCTGTTGCTGACTTACAGTAATAAATCAAATAGCCATACTTACTGAGATGATGGCAGCCAGAGTCTCTATGGCACCTGTGCTCAGTGTGATGTAGGGAAGTATGCTCTCAGTAAAGCCTGCTTCACGAAGAATCCCATTGGTATAATACCAGATCTAAAAAAATTAAAAAGTACCGTTGGTCTTGGTTTTCACAACAACGACAACATACTCATTTATATATATCTTTACACAAAACTCAGCAATCCTGTTCGCTTCAGAGCTGACACACAAATTTTAACAATGTCACTAAAGTTGGCCTACATTCTCATCACATTTAGAATGATGAGATGAATTGACATTAAAATGCAACAAGCTTAACACCTGCACTAATATTGTTAAAAACACAAAGAAAGACATTAAAACCTTTGAACGTGTTTTACAGAAGGCTGAATAAGTGCGAACAAACGGAAGCAAAGTGAGAAAATACAATCTAGAGTTTTAAAAACTGCCAGTGTTTTTGCATTTGTGTGTGAATGGTAAATGGCCTTTATTTGTATAGCGCTTTACTAGTCCCTAAGGACCCCAAAGCGCTTTACACATCCAGTCATCCACCCATTCACACACACATTCACACACTGGTGATGGCAAGCTACATTGTAGCCACAGCCACCCTGGGGCGCACTAACAGAGGCGAGGCTGCCGGACATTGGCGCCACCGGGCCCTCTAACCACCACCAGTAGGCAACGGGTGAAGTGTCTTGCCCAAGGACACAACGACCGAGACTGTCCAAGCTGGGGCTCGAACCGGCAACCTTCTGATTGCAAGGCAAACTCCCAACTCTTGAGCCACGATCGCTCAAGAGTTGGGAGTCTGAAGTCAATTTTAAAGTAAGTTTTTCTCAGTCTGCCGTAATTAGCAGCAACTTTCCTCCAGGTGAAGGACTATTCTTGGCATTTATAAAGCCAGCTCAGAGACATACCAATCATTGACACTCAAGTGCAGTGCAGCACAGCAGGTGAAGGATGGCTAAGCATCTTAGTCTGAACAAAGTGCACAAAATATAGTGACTCACAGCGACTTCTCCACAGCCACTGGGTCTCCTGCACAGCGCTGTACATAAACCTAGAGTCACTTTAATTAGGTTAATGGTGCACAAGCGTTCTTGTTTTTTTCTGTATTTACACTTGAACCTTCTCTTTAAACTTTTATAACAAAATGCAGTTCAAGAACTATGTAATTAAGCAAAGGACAGATTTAAAACTTGATTTAAAAAAGAAAAAAAATACTTGACTTCAAAAGTGATGAAACATACAAGGATCACACTTGTGAAAGCACAGGCACAGACCTCAGTGGGTTAAGTGGTGGAGTTGTTACCAAACCAGACACACATAATGGTTAAATAACAAGGTAAGGTAAGGTAACAAAATTTTACTGGTACACTTTGGTCGCGTTGTCGCCTTGAGGGCTAGGAATGTAGATGTAGGGCAAATCAGTACAAAGTTGTGATTGATTGTCTTTTATTCTACCCTGATGGGTGGGTCATCTCTTCCAAGATGACACTGACCCATTTTTGGACTGATGTGTTAAACAGAACTTTCTCCAATGTGATCAAAAGCCCTCGTGAGGCAGTATGTCACTTAAAGAAAGCAGTTCCATCCCTCAAATAGAAATCACGAAGCCTTTTTTTCATGCGGCAATTGGTGGTCGAACACTTTACTCGTGCGTTTTCTGTTCCTTTTTTTTGTCTTTAATTCGTCATCAGTGTTTACTGCAATATTCTCTAGCCCAAGCCGAAATCAGAAAAATCAGAAAACAGCATAATCAACTGGGAATGTACTCCAGAGTGCCAGAATAGAGCAGAATGACAAGTTCTCCTGTTGGAGTCTCTCCAGTAGAAGAGGTAACACTTATCACCTTCCTGCCTGGGGAAGGACCAAGGCTCCAAACTTATTAACAAGGTCTAGGTGTAACTCTCAGAGTGCCAGATCATCTTTAAAGACATATTGACTGTTTGCTTTCAGAATGGTGTTGGGGTGGGATCCTTATAATGAAATATTTACACAGAGCTTGCATTATTGATTTGGTGCATCTGAATCTATTTAAATGAATAATAAATGATCTATAAATACAGTCAAATGCACTGTGAAATAGCATAAAGGGAGCTGATTCCACTCACAACCTGAGAAAGGTAAGTTAAATCAAAAACTTACTGCATTGAGGCCACAGAGCTGATAGCAGGCCATGGTGATGATGACAGTTATGAGCTGCCAGCGAACAGCTGGGCTCTTCAGCAGCTGTAACACAGAGACGGTGTGTAGTTTGTCCTGAGCTCGAGCCTCCATGTGGACCTCTTTCAGCTCTTGGGAAACATCCTTCTTTCCCAAAAACCTCTGAAAGGCTTACGCACAAACATTCACACATACAAGCACAGCAGCGTTAAAAATATCGACAGTGCCATAACCCTCAATAACAACCATCACACTGAGATCAAAGGACCTAACGATTTGTTCCACGGGCGAATGAGAACATATTGCTGTAAATGGAGCAGTGAAACTTTGAAAATGCAAAATTTCTATTGGTTTATCAACGGTACTTAAAAGTGAAGTAAACTGAGCCCCACACTTTTGTTATTAACAGGCTGCATTTCAACCCTGACATTATGTCCAGCCTTTTGGCTCTTTTTACCAACATAATGTGAGCAGGTAGAAGTGTGAGCTGTCACACGGCTTAACAACAACAAACAGCATTGAGAGCGCACACCTCCACCAAGGCAGCTCCTTCTCTGGGTAGTATTTACCTTTAAAGGGAATCACATTGTATTTTGTAAACATTATGTAGGAGTAGGTAATGTGTAATAGGTATTGATTGGTACATGGTAAATGGCCTGTATTTATATAGCGCTTTTTACTAGTCCCTAAGGACCCCAAAGCGCTTTACATATCCAGTCATGCACTCATTCACACACACATTCACACACTGGTGATGGCAAGCTACATTGTACCCACAGCCACCCTGGGGCGCACTGACAGAGGCGATTCATAGATAACAGGACATGAATAACTTTAGCCTATTATATGATATTTATTCTATTATATGATATTATACTATGGTATTTCTGTATCTAGACAGCTCATTCTCTTTCACTCGACAATACTTTCTTCAAAGATATAACATTTTGAAAGAAAAGACAGATGCGAACTGCAAACGTAAGGTCAAAGGTCAAATGTAACATTATTTGGATGCAAACTATGTGGCATTTACCCGAAAAGGTTGATTCTGTTCATCTGGACGTAGCGTTTTGAATGGGAGAAACGCTACGCACTCATCCAATTGACTTCTTCAGTCTCAGCTGACTGCAGGTTTCCCCAACCTTATAAACAGTACAGAGAACTGACCTCACAGCCCAGTGTTTATCCAGTGGGCTGGTTTCAGTTATTATGCAAATGTACTGTTTATAAGGTGACAAAAGATGAAACGTGTCTCCCATTGAAAACGCTACATCCAAATGAACAGAATCAACCTTTTGGGATTTACGTACCTGGATGATTGAGCATGTATCCAGATATGTGGCATTTAGAATCTCCACATACTTGTAATAATACCTAATAAACCTAAATGTCACCAATACAGTAGAATTAGAATTTTTTCACCACAAAATTCTAAAAGTCAACAATAATTATTGTTGACTCATGTGACAACTTCAATTCTTCCCATAGAGAATGATAGTTGCGTCACATTTCTATGGCTTGAATCAATTGAAAATCACAGGTTAAGTAGTCAGTCAGAATAATAACTATGTTAATAGATATGTCGTTCTCTTTTTGCTGAAGGTACAAGCAGGTTTACATAAACTCATTTGCCTTTCTTTGCCATTAAATTATACAGCCATGGTGACAAATCATTTTCAATTTCCTGCCATTCCTTTTAGCTCCTGTGACCAGCATCTTCTTCATAACAATGGTGGACGGGTCTCATGGGTGTGGCAGTAATTAGATTTGGAAGCTAAAATAATTAAAACTGGCCACAACAACACAAACCTATGGAGCTGTTACGTTACAGGACAGAGTCCCGTGTGTCATTTTTCAGTTTTTTAAATGATTGGTCCCTGTTTTATTTATATATTGTGAAAAAAATATAATACAAAATATAATATTTGAAAAACTGACTTGGATAACAGCATGAAGAAAATGCATTCAAGATGGAAAACATATTTCGCTCGTTTAAAATCTAAAGATTTGTTATATCTACAGGCCACATTTTCCCTGTTTAAATGCTTTTTCTGGGATACATAATTCATCAGCATAATAATACACTCTGCTGCAATGCAGATGACTCTCAGACCTCTTTGTTTATTGGCTGTAGTGATTTAAGTATCTATCACATTATTTTGACCTCTGCTGAATGTAAAATAGGTGAGATTTTCTTTTTAATTGCCACAAATAGATTTTAGAAACACATATCATCTGTGACTAGATGTCGATGTCCTACGTACTGCCTAACAAGTTTATGCATTTGTTATATAATATCGACCCAATACAAGACAGATTATTTACATTTAAGTAAGTTTAATGTCTTTTCTTTGTGTCAGAATGAAGCAGAAATCACCACACCTTTTTTATTCAAGGAGAGACGACTGCTAACCGTTTTTTGTTATTTTTAGCTCGGCCATTTGAAGGTTGTTTGAACTCGTGCCTTCTTGGATGCAATAGATGGCAAAAAATAAGTGGATGGAAAGACTCTTTTCTCACTTTGAGCCCTTCTCTTGTGAAGGTTAATCCCTGGAGTTGTGGGCAGGTCAACTAGGCACGGGTTTAGGACACAGTCCACGGGAGCAAATCTCTACAGTCAAGGACTAAAAGCAGGTCATTAGGATGTGGAAATGAAATGACACGCGATGCAGACGCTGCCCACACAAGATGGAGTCGGCCAGTGTCACAGTAAAGGCTGGGCCATGATTTCTGAGGCAGGAAAAGGGAAGCATTTAAAGTAAAATACGTGTATCTCTGCTAAACCAAATAATCAAGCAAAAGAAGGCCAGTTAGGATTTTGATACTGATATAATAAAGAGAAAAGGGTGAGAGGGAAAAAAGAGAGAGGACATTCTTTCCCCAAAAGTGCAGGTTGTGTTATATCAGTGCAGAATACAGATATATGAAACTCCAGTGAGAAATTATGATACTAAAACATAGCATAATATAGTTACTTAACTCACCTATCGACAGCCCAGTTGACAGCTAAATATAAAAAGATATTCCCAGCAGTTTACATGGAAGCCCAAAATCTAAAATCCATTAACTACAATGGTGTGATCTCTGAAACAAAGTTTAGAAAGGGAGAGAAAAGAACCAACAAGCTGAAATGATCAGTGTTATCAATCTAACTTCATGTAATTCTCATATAGATAGAGCATTAAACACCACTCGCTGCTATCCGAGTAGGTGTGACTTGATATCGATATCTGTTGGAGTAAGGTGAGTTGTTCAACAGTGTCACTGTCCCCATGCAGCCATCCTGTGTTGCTGAGAACTGCAGGGCTCCACTCTGTGTCACTGTTGTGACCAAAGACTCACAGTGCCACAAGGTGGAGGGATGTGGTGCAACAAAGGAGCTTTAAAGAACCATGATGGGCTTGTCGGTTCTGCAGTTTTACACTGGCAATAAAATCGTCATGGAGACAAGTGTGAAACAGAATATTTAAAGTTAGTCTCAAGGTGAAGTAAAATGTTGTGTGTGTTAGGATACAGCTGCCAGAATTTAAAGGTTGATGCTGCTGTATTCTGTGTCTCTGCCTGTTGTCAAAATCCATTCTCTTCCACTTATCCAAATCAGGGTCACAGGGGAGCTGGAGCCTCTCCCAGCTGTCTTAGGGCAAGTGGCAAGGTACAACCTGGACAGGTCACCAATCTGTCACACGGCTAACACATAGAGACAGGGAACCATTTAGAATCATCATCTTTGGACTTTGGGAGGAACCCAGAGTACCTGGAGAGAACATGCATACTCGACAGACCCTGGCTGGAAGGTGGAACTGACCTTACTGTGAGGCAACCGTGCTAACCACTGTTCAACCATGAGGCGACCTACAAAAATGCTTAAAAGAAGCAATGCATAGCTCACCTCTCTGTGATACCGTTAAATTGTAAATTATCTGTGAGTAGAAGTTCTGCAAGCATTGCACTGGTTGCATTTTACTTCACTAAATAAAACAACAACACTCGTCTACAAGGCCCATCAGTTTCCCTAAAAAGTCAGATATTGTAAGTTTTAGTAATATCACTCAGTAACTAAGTAGATCATTTGTTGGGGAAAGCATTGTGTGTTAAATTAAAGTATTATGCCCATGAAGGGCACTTGCAGAGACAAAAGTCTTTACCCAACCCTTCATCGCTTCGGCAGTTATTTAATGTTAGTATGAAAAAGCTGCTTCCGGCTTCACCCTTGCCACAAGGGGTGATGACAGCCGGTAGGGCTTGCACTAGTTGTTATGCACTAGCTGCCCTTCCTGAAAAAGCCCTAAAGAGGATTTGAGTCTCCAGCTGGGATTAAAACCAGCAACCCTTTCCTTGCCAAGCAAATGTGTTAACCACTACACCACTGGAGGCACACCGTTTTAATCCAATTGTAATAAAAAGTAAGACAGAATTATATAAATAAAAGATTTAGAAACTTTAAATTTATAAGATCATGCTTTTCTGCAGTTGGTTTCTGGACTTGTTCAACTCTCTTTTTGTCTTTTTTGTAAGATAAAAGCAACAAAAACACATTTCTTTGGTTCTAACTTGTTCGAAATACTCAAGGTAGGAATTTATTACACAAAGGAAGCAGCAACAAAAGACAGATGGCAAAACCAGAGCTAAACAAACAGTGTTCCATCATGAGAGGTAAGGGTACTCTCCTTGAATTTTCACATAAAGTGTGCAGAAAAAAGACATCGCAGAACTAGAATGTGTTTTCAAAGAAGCCCTTAAGACCAACCAATTATTATTATCACTACTATTTGGTAACATGTCTATTGCTGCATAATAAATGTGTTTATTCCATTTAATTGTATTTTTGATCATTAATTTTCTCATGTGACACCATCATCATAAATACTGCTTTGTCCTCTGAGACCTTCATGCACAACATGTTCAAAAGAATCAAAGATCATGTTCAATTTTACAAAGAATAAACTGTAAGCCACCAAACCTTCAAACCTTCAGAGATTACCAATCTATAATGTATGGACGCGGGCATGAAACAGCTCAAACCACCCCAGAGACCAAATTCATTAAAGTTTTGTTTGAAATTACATTTTTCTTTATACTTCATTAACACATGCAGTTTGAGCTACGTATGCCTTTAATCCATGCTGTGCCTTTTCATGTCACAGCATTTATATCATATTCTTTTTTTGAAGCTTGAAATATTTGTAATAGTTATGAAAACTTTTTATAATTTTGCACCTGTAACCTTTTACTATGGCCAATGTATAGGTAAGGTACAACAAAGCAAATTGTTGGAAAAGGTTGTGGTCAGTGAGAATAAATTATTGTTTGAGTAAGGTCTAAGGGGAAATTTAACACAACTGTGCAAAGATTGCTGCAATAAATAATGTATGTATTTCTCATGCTTCATAAAAAGCAGCTGATTTTTGCCGTTTTTTTCTGATATTTACTGCCTTTCGCAGCTGTGCAATCGGAATACCAAAAAAGTAAAAAATAGGTGATTTGAAAACATTTTCAAAAACAGAATACTAAAAAGACATGATTAAAAAGTAATGAATAATTTTCATTTGCATTTGTTTCAAATGAAACATTTCTGTGAAAATGTAGCTGCAAATTAAAGGTTAAGGGGTCTACGCAGTTTCAAAACAGAGTTTTAATGGATGAAACTCTTAACTGGGACATAACATTCAAGAGCAACTTTTTATTTCCCCTATTGTGTCATAAGAGCCAAATAAATATGCGAAAGACCATCTCCTCATTTCTTTCCTTTGTTTGAGGTCAGAAAGATGAAGATGTGCTGTGATTTTAAGTATCTCTCTGCCTCTCTGGCAGCTGCAGCTTACTGTGGTTTAAAGGCACTGAATCAGTGCATTTGAAACAGAATATTTAAAAAAAAAACAAAAGATTGTTTATACCACCAATCAATGATTTGTGAGGTATCAAAAAAAAAAAGATTTGTAAAATAGAAAACCAGAATTTTAATTGAGTAACTAAGGAACTGAATTACTCAATTAAAAGAGGATGGACTTTCAGGAGAGGAATGCTCTCCCATTCTTGTGTAATATGGGATTCTAGATGCTCAGTAGTCTTGGACCTTCTTTGTCAGATTTTCCATTTTGTGGCAACAAATGTTTTCGACTGGTGAAATGTCTGGACTGCAGGCTAGTTCAGTGCAAAGCCATGCTGTTTGTAGTTTTACATTGTCTTGCAGAAATATGCAATATCTAGATATACATGCTATCTATGCACAGGCACTAGTGCACCCATATACCATCAGAGATGCAGGCTTTTGAACTCTTGGACAATTTTTCTCCTCGGTAGTCCAGAGGTGTGGTGTTCATGTTTTCCAAAACCAATTTAAAATTTTGATGTGTTTAAACACAGAACAGTTTTACACTTTGCCTCAATCCAATTTAAATGAGCTTTGGCCCAGAGAAGACAGGTTATCTGTCATGGTGTGGGAGTTTGGTTATTTTGAGTTTTCTGGTTGTTAAGATTTTTTTTAGTTTGCCTCTCATTGTTATCCTATCCTCTTGCCCTTCAGTTTTTATTACTATTGAGGGTTGAGTTTTGTTGTTTCTGTTATTCTTTCCTTTTGATTGCTGTGAGAGTTGTTATTCTGTTTTCGGTTCAGTGTACTGTGCCATGATTTTAGTGTATGTATCACTCTAGGTTCCTTAGTGTTTTCTTGTTAAGTCCCTGTCTATTTGTGTTTTCCAGTGGAGTTACTTACTTACCTATTTTATTTTGTAATTCCCAGTTGCCTGTGGTTTGTATTTTGTTTTACTTCCTTTGAATCACTGGGCTTAATTAGTTTCAGTTCTTCCTTGTTCCTCTCCTGTTTCCTCTTCCCTTGATTAAACCTCAGTGTCTTTGTGTGTATATGTAGTCCCAGTCTCCATTTTCCTTTTGTCAGACTGCCTGTATACACGCCCTGTTATACTGGACTCACTTCAATGGTTATTATTAAAGGAGCACTTTATTTGACACCTTTCCTGCCCTCTGAGTCTGTGTTTGGGTGCTTGTTCCTCATCACATGACAGGATCATGTTCATAATGTGGCTTTGTTCTTCCTGATAGAGCTTTACCCTGCTATTGTAGATGACATGGTGAACTGTGGTTACAGACATTGGTTCCTGGAAGTATTTCTGAGCCCATTACAGAATCATGCCTGTTCTTAATGCAGTGCTGCCTGAGGCCGTGAAATTCACAGCTCTTCAGTCTTGTCCTTTGTGTACGTCTCTCAAGTCCTGGAATCTTTTGATGATATGTACTGTAGATGACTAAATATTCAAAGTATCCATGATTTTAAGGAATATTATTGTCAGGGGCTGAATTTGTGATCCAGCATTTTGAGTTTATTTTGTATTCTTGATTTTCTTATGTTAGACTGCAATAATGTTAACTTCTCGTGTTATTATTCAATTAGGGTTTAGTTGAGTTTTTTTCTAGCTTATGTTTCATCCATGTCTCCATGTTTATGAGTCGTTTCCTGTCTTCTGTGTACATCTGTCTTGTCCTCTATGTTTAACGCTTAGTTATACCCTTGCTTTCGTCTCCCTTATCTGTTCCCACGTGTCTCTCCTTGTGTTCTGTGTCTCCCCAGTATGTCGTGTGTGCGTGTTTCCGTGTTCTATTGTCAAGCTTGTGTTCTCATCTCTACATTCAATTATGTTTCCTGTTTTACTTCGAAGAGACTGGTGTTTCCATTTTCAGTGTGTTTAGTTTTACTTCCCCTGTGGCGTCATGTTCATTCATGTCAGCTGTGTTTCCCCAGGTGTTTCCACTTCCATCATTACCCTTCTGTGAATTTAAGTCCTCTGTCTTCATCTGTTTACTTTGCGTCAAGTCACAGCAAGTCACAGTTTTTCTTAATACTGTTCAGGTTCATGCCATTGTCTCATGTCATTGTTTTTATAGTTGATCCTAGGATTTTTTCCCAGTTTAGGTTAGTGTAGTTCCTCCCTTGTTTCACCTTGCCTTATTTTTGGTATTCAGCCTAATACAAGGCTTGTTTTTATTACACTTCTTTTCCTTTCTCCCGTGTCTGCTAATATTTTTTGTGAAATACAAGCTCTCACTATTAAAACATGAAAAAGAAATTAAAAATAAAATATTGGTTTATGAAATTTGCATTTCATTCTGTTTCTATTTCCATTTTACACAGCATCCCAACCTTTTTGGAATTGGTATAGTAACATATGACTGAATATTAAAACAGATTTTAGATTTTATGGTTTTTTAACTGGTTTAAGTCAGTTAAAAAAGGTAACTAAAAGACTTTTCACACACCCAGCTTTATCACTTATTATATAAGAAAAAAACAGTTATATTAATAATGGCTGCAATAAATTCCAAATGTAGCATGTTAAAATGTCTGCTGTGAAAAAATAATAATAAAAACCAATTATGTGTAGAATTAAAACCACTGAGCGTCACAGTAACTCACATTACCAATGCACTTCTTTTTTGAAACTGCTTTACAATCATAAATAAAGATGTGAAGCCATCTCTCAGTCTTTAATTTACTATTTGAAAGCTGTATTTAAGAATATATTTTTACATTTAAAAGTGAAGAATTCAAGAATTCACTCTCTGATTTGGTCCTCTTAAAACCTTGGCCAGTATTAAAAGCTGAAGTATTTATATAAAGCAAAACTTTCACTTGTGAAAATTGTGTAGCTAGTCTTCTGTACACTGAAATAGCTGAAAACAGCATAAAACACTCTAAAAGCCACAAATCTCACCAGTGGAAAAGCAATCATGAACTTCTGTTTCACTAAAAAACTCTGTCTGGTCCCTGCAGATATACTCCAGTCACCTGAGTGACAGTGACAGTCTTACTTCTTAAGACATTTTTTCTAACTCTAAAAGAGTGGTAATGTGTAGTAGTTGTTGTAAAGAGCAACAGCAGAGTTTTCAAACATAATAACCACAATGAGACACCAAAGCCTCTTGTGTCAGCCGGACTGCATTTTGCAGATGTTCTTAAGTGTTGTTTATGGAATACCTTTTTCCGCTCCAGCCTCATCCCTCCTCTCCATCAGCAGGTAGCGAGGACTCTCAGGGAGGAAGGGCAGCACACACAGCTGCAGCATTGCGGGCAACGCAAGGAAGGAAAACAGGTAAATCCAGGTGGACTCCTGCAGTCAAAACATCAACAAAAGAACTGCATCAAAGGTTCAGACATGGAACGGCTACACCATATTAAACAGCGATAAAACAGATGTATATCACAGCTGCTACAACACGTTCCACTGAATGGGTGGATGCATTTGGATTTTTTAAAAAGAATTTCTGCAAGATGATGAGGTTACTATTTATATTATGTGAATATAACATCATTGGCTACTGTGCTAGCAAATACTGAGTAGGTTTAGTCAAGAATGTGAGGGTTTAGTAAAGCGATGCATTCCTTCTTGCATATATTTACTTAAAGCAGAAGGGGAATCTTTATATGGGCTGAAGGCCGTCTGCTGCTCTCATTAAATGTGAAGAGCATTTCAAATGTCAAGCAATGGTAATGAATATGGTAAAGTTTCTAAAACCTAATTTAGGAAAAAGAAAAGTTACAACACTGGGTAAAAACAGGATGCAGGCATTTAACTAAATATGTGCTCAGATTTAATTTGATGGAATGGACTGCAACAAAAAAAGAGAAAAAAAAAAGAAAGAAGAAACTTGATAGGCACCTGTTACCATGGTGTTGCATCACCTCTTAACAACAGGCTGTAAGCATGTGTGAACTCAGGGGGGAAATTGCTGCAGTTATGAAGGCAAATAAAAGGTTTCACACCTCCTTTATAGGAGTTTTTGTGTCATAATATACTCAATATATTCAGTAGGTCACTTGTGTGGGCACTTTGGGCAGACCAGCTTAACACCTTGCTACAGATTCATACCGCTAAAATGCAAGCAGAGTGTATTTTAGTATTATATTGTTGAAATAAGAAAGACTTCTTCTTTAAAAGAAAGAAAGAAAGAAAGAAAGAAAGAAAGAAAGAAAGAAAGAAAGAAAGAAAGAAAGAAAAAGAAAAACAAGACTGAGTGGTTCAAACTAAGTGGTGCACTAAACAACATCAAAACCTGATTTCTAAGACTGCAGACAAGATTTTTCCTTCTCTCTCTATCTCTGTATAAATAAACCCATAAACTTGGGTCCAAGTTAGGCACTATATTTATGTAGATTTTGGGTTATTTTTGGCAGAGTAGTTTAGCTATAAAGTGTATGCCTAATGCCATAAAGAGATTTCCACTAAACAATTGTATATTTTTAAATAATCTACAGCCTCAAAGATCATTCAAAACAGGTTTTTGTCCTTGTCCCATGTGATCAGAGATCTCCTCCAGATCCTCTGAATCTTTTAATTAGTTTATGTACTGCAGATGATGAGATCTCCAAATTCTTTGCAACTTTATATTGGGCATTGTTAATCTCAAATAGTTTATCCAGTTGCACATGCAATTTTTCAAAGAGAAGTGAACTCCCTGGCTTTACTTGTAAATGGCTTATCTTCTCCATGAGGCTCTTTTTACATCCAGTAATGTTACTAATTCATTAGCTGTGAGTTGTGCCAGCAAGTGCGTATCAGAATCAGAACATGTTAATAATCCCAAAGGAAATTATGTGGTTACAGTTTAAGCTCAATTATAAATATCCAGAACATTACAGAGGTGAAATATATATGGTTGACATTTTACATATGTATATATATAATGTATATGTGTGTATATGTGTGTTAAATACAGGGTTTTTATTAAAATTGAAAATTTCATCCAACCAGATAACACAACATGGAAGATAAAATAACAAGGTCTTTTCAGCTGCTTGCGCTTTAAAACATACTTTCATTAAAAGTACCCTTGAAAACAAAATCAAGTGATCCTTGAATGCATCACAACAATCCGAAGTAACGGTGTAGCCTCATCACAATGGACCGATTAAAAGTTATGTAAGTACCAGCATGTGAAAAAGACGAAAGAAGTCATCTTTATTGCAAAGATGAGAGGATGCACAGTCTCATCTCTGTGCAGGGCTGTGCTTCCTGATGTCACTTTAGCAAATGGGAGGACAGTATGTATTCGTATGCACAGAGAAG
The DNA here is from genome assembly GCF_900408965.1 of Simochromis diagramma. Lineage (NCBI taxonomy): Eukaryota > Metazoa > Chordata > Actinopteri > Cichliformes > Cichlidae > Simochromis > Simochromis diagramma. Next base: position 7,527,099 of record NW_024386835.1, on the reverse strand, counting down.
GAGGTGCCATTTGGACAGAAAATGCTCTGAATTTATGTGAACTAAATCCCCAAAATACTTTCCAGTTTCCAGGGATTAAGTTCACGTAAGAGTTTGTAAAAGGTTTGTTTTATGTTTTTTCTTGGTCATCTTCACCAACTGAACAAGCTGTAAACACTGACACATTATTGATATGTCAGACGAGATCGGCTTGTGTTTTTGTTATTAATAACTGACTTTTCTTCTTTTAAGTTTTGAGAGTGCTGGAAATAAAATGAAATTTGTGGGTGAAACACTGATTATTTATGAGTTTTTATATGGTATATGCAGTGATGAAATATGCTGGATATACAAAAATGTTTGGTTGTGCAGCTTTAAATCTAAAATGAATCCAGGCTGGGAGAGTGAATCACTTTGTTATCTTGGGGAAACCGTAGTTGTGTTTCTCAGCGAAGCCCTTCACAGGAACATAAAAAAAGATATATAAGATGTATAGTTTTTTGTCTCTGTCTCTCTGATGCTGAACAGTGGATCATCTTATCCCAGCAGGAGGTGACAGTGGCTGACTAGATTAAAGCTCTATAGAGTGCTCTCAGAGACAAAGAATCCGTGCTGCAGGCATTGATTTCTGTGATCTGTACTATAAACATCTCATGTTACCTCTGCGTAATCTTCTGGTAAGATGTAATAGAAGCTGCTTAGGCTGACTGCACTCACAAAGTGATTATTTCTATTCTAACAAGCTTGTCAAGTGTGATTCAAGAAAGAAAAGAAGAAAAACAAACTTAATTTAATCCTGTGATGACCCCATCTGCCTACTTGTTTAGTCTGTCTTGTTATTTCTTAAAACATCCATAATCCCCCGCTCTCCTTCGCCTATCTCTCGCTAACATGATCTCTTTTCTGTTTTGTCGAAATTATGAGCCAGTTCTTGATCAGAATTTACAAGACTGGCAGCAAGCGACATGTCCCAATCAATCATCTGCAGAGAAATGCCTAACAATCAAGTGGCACAATGCTTATTAGGTATACGTACAGGAAACCATAGTTGACTTGGCAATTGTGACACAGCTGAAGAATGATCATTTGTGGGTTCACACTGAGGCCCTGTTCCATTAGTGTGTAACTTGTGAAGCACGCATTAAATGTTCTGTTTCACTCTCACACACCCAAATGCACACAAAGGTTTATCTGTGCAGTCAACAGTATGAACTAAATGCACGCCTTTCAGTGTCTAATAATTGTCATAAACAAAGCAGACAAATATTTTACTGCCTTATTACAAAGGCCGTGTAGCTTTCCCTTTCAATTATTACATGTGAGATGTTGACGATTCTGGGATTGAACAAATGCAAAGCATGAGCCTTTGTTGTTGGGAGCTGACAGGAATGAAATGGAGAAGATTTACAACAGCAGCGTGGCTTCATGAAATGCACAGAGGACTACTACAACTGCCAGAGGGGTTTTGATATGAACATTATCTGAGACAGAGATAATGATAAAGTCAGGTGTACCACATCTTTTATATAGACAGTTATAAACACTAACATTATCTCTGTGTGGTTAGCCTTAATTACTTTTGCTGACCAGTGCATTCCCCAGCCAGGAGGTGAACTTGTTCTGTAGCGATTTTTTCTAATCATTTAATTGCAAATCTTTATTTTCCACAACAGGCAGTGAGATTAAGACACTCATTCACTGTCAGCGCGGCACTCTGTCGTTCATAATTAACACATGAAGGATAGACTGTGCGTTGCAAAACGAAAAGTTGTCACTTTGGGATCTTTATAGAAGTGTTGTGTTTTCCAAAGCCTTTAGATGGATCATGAGTCATCATTCTGGTGACGCAGAAAAGAACTTTCTAACGTCTGTTTATGTTTGTGTAAATGGTTGCACTTTGATCCAAACCATATTTTTCTAAAACTTATAAAGTTGTTTGAATGAAAAAAAGAAACACTGAGTAAAAATTTTAATTAAAAAAAATGTTTCCTGGTGTGACATCTTTTTAAATTTCTACTTTCTAAAGTGTTTCTTGTCCAAATACTTTCCCCGTGGAGCACAAACATTTATCTGGAGCCGTTTTGTATCTGCATGATAAGAGGAAGATCACAACACCTCTTCCATATTTAATTCTCACAAAATGAGAGCCTACTTGGTAAAAATGTCATGGCACCAGGATCTCAGCCATTGGAATACTTTATAGATGGACATCTGCCAGGATCAGATGAAAAGCTGTTTGTGATGAAAGTCACCTTCTCTGTAAGCCTGTTTTCCCGATGGTCTGTCAGAGGAACAAATTGACCACTGGCCCTCTCTGGTGTGTGCTGTTCTTAAAATATTAAAGAAGACTCCTTCTACTAGGGAAAATGGGAAAGTGCTGGATTCACACAGGCCTTAAACTCTTACCGCATATTATATTCTTTTCTATTATTTGACAGACAGACAGATGATTCATGCCCTGTGACAATGTGGGTTCAAAAATATTAACATGGTACACACGTATAAAAGCAATCAGCTTGAGAGACCTTGGGCTTTCCAACAAATCTAGACTCATTAACAGAAAAAACTTACAGAACATATTTGTTTTAATTGTTTTTTTTATCCTGTTAATAAATGAATGTATGTATCCCCCATATATAACAACCAATCTACAGTCTAAGTATCTATGTGATAAAGAATGTCATGTGGAAAATTAAGTATACACAGCTTACAATAGAAAGTATCCAGGTGTTAAAAATCAAATTGAATTGAATAATTGATCATTAGCAAGTGTGAACGTCTCTATAAAAGCAGATGTTTTGGTAACTTACTGGTCTGAAGCACTCAGGTGTGCATTAATACAGACATCATCAGGGATCTTGGAGAAGCAATGCTGCTCATCAATATGGGTAGATTTATAATGTCATTTCTAAACAATTTGAAGTCAATCATTCATTCTACAGCGACAAAGATTCACCAAGTTGAGCTGTTTCTAGCAGACATCCCGGTAAATTGAGCCCAAGGTCAGACTGTGCAATGCTCAGAGAAATTGCAAAAAATCCAAGAGCTACATCTCGCACTAAATCACAGGCTTCAGTTAGAATGTTAAATGTTAAAGTTCATCACAGTACAATAAAGAAAAAGACTGAGCAAGCATGACTTGTTTGGAAAGGTTTACAGGGGAAAGTCTGTTCACTTTAAAAATAACATAGCAGCACAGCTAAGCTTTGTAAAGTTACATCAAAAAACACCTCAAGACTTTGGAACAATGTCCTTTGGACTAATATGACCAAAGTGGAGATGTTTGGCCACGATGCACCACAAACACCTCATTACCTCTCAAGCATGGTATTAGAGGAGTGATGATTTGGGTTTGCTTTCTAGAGTCAAATGTGAGTCTGTCCCAAGCACAGCAGCAAATCTACACAGAATGCCTGGAAAAGAATCAAGGTGCTGCAATGGCCCAGACAAAGTCCAGACCTCAACCTAAGTGAAATGCTTTGGTGGGACCTTAAAAGAGCCCTGGAATAAATGCATGCCTGCAAACCTCAATGCATAGAAGCAACAATGTAAAGAAGAGTGGGCCAAAATTCCCCCACAACAACATAAGAGACGGATAGTCATACAGAAAATGTTTACTTCAATGTACTACTGCTAAAGGTAGTTGTGCAGGCTACTGAATAACGGGCTGTCGTTTTTCACACACACTTCTTCTGAATTTTGGTCCAGTTATGCTAAATAAGAGAAAGAAAGAAAGTGTGACACATGTTGTTGCTCATCTGAAGATTTATTTAAATTATTTTAGAACCTGTCAAGGACCAAGTGATATTATATCATGTCCCTTTCATATGACTCTAGCTGTAGTCAAGGCAGGCTGATAGCTTCACTATCTTGCACATGCACAGTGGATGACTGGTTAAGATCCTGTCACATATGTCTGTGATTTACTTGTGAAATGAAAAGGAAAGAAACGTGATAAGTGGGGCTGTATGTCAACACAAAACTCAATTTAGAGATGTGGTCAGCAGGTCATATTGACATGCGACAAATCAATGCTTTACAAATAAAAAAGAAATCCTTTTGTTTGCCTAAAGCTACAAAATAACACCAATATTTAATGGTAAAGTGCAAAGTAGCAATGGAAGAAAATAGGAGAGCACTTCATCAAATAAAGAGTGAGTAGGTTTGCGTAAAGATATCATTGATTTTATTTTGGTTTATCTTTTTGAAACAAAGGTAAAAATGCAAAGCAGTTTATAGGAGAATGAATTTGGTTTAGGAAGTTGAATACATTATTTTAATTATGTTTATCTTTTTTTTCCTTTTCTTTTTTTAACCAGAGCAGGAATGCATCACATATTTGCAGAGGACAGCCATGCAAAAGGCAGAAGAAACTAACAAAAAACCAAATTCATCACTACAACACTCGTGCCTTTATTCAAGATGGGCATTGGTCCACAGAAATTACGTAAAAGGAAGCTTGAGCCAAAATCCGCTGGCTTGAAAATATGTTTGTCGCTCTTGTATTCTCGTTGTTGGAAAGACAGCTCATGCGCTGCTGGAGATGTGCATTATGCATATAGGTTTCTGAACAAAAGGATAAGCTTCAAACAAAGCAGGACGCAGATACAGTCTGGTCTTTGAAGCCTTTGAAGTACGTTATCAAACACAAACAATTACACTGACAAATCAGTGTCACTTCATATGCATTAACATTTGTTGCTGTGGTTAATGTGCTGGCACACATTTATGAATTACATTTGCATACAGGTGCTCAGCTTTGTACACTCAATTGCTTTTTCTTTGTTTCTTTTATGACTTGATTACACAATGAAAGGCTACTGGAGGACTAGGTGTGACTTTGTGAACAGGGATCAATTTGTGAAATGTGAAATTTGGAATGGCATGTTAATGCTTCGTCAAACAATGCACCGCCTAACTGTGTAACTGTTTCGGACGAGCGTGACAACCAGCAGCACAACATTACAGAAGACTTAAAAAAGATGGGAGTGGGCACTTTAGATTTAGATTAAAGACATAAAGTGGATGGGGGCTTTTTTGTATCCAGCCACTCATTATCTTCCACTTCCACTCCAGCGTCTGGGTTTTTTATATGTCACACAAACATCGTAAAGCAAAAGCTGATCATTCACCAAACTTGATTTGTAACAGCACATCCCTTTTTTTCTAACAGAAAAAGTATATTTTTATTTTAGGTTTAGTTTCTTTTAAACCTCCTTTTTAGGCAGAAACATCCCTAACATCTCTGGGGTGCACCCTAGACAGGTTGCCAGTCCATCACATGGGTAACACAGAGAAACAGAAAACCGCACATTCTCACATGATGATTCTGGAATAAATATACATCTTTTTTTTATTTATATATTTTAAAGTCATAATCCAAAACTGTCTGAGCAGGCTGGTGCCAAAAAGTGTAATGTCATACTTTAAATTTGGAAAAGCAATTCTGGGAAAACATATTCCATTATTATTCCTGTTTTAATATGATGCCAAAGCAAGCAGTGATCTAATGTCAATAAATTTTGCCAGGAGTAGAGCACTTAGATTATTGGCTTTCTGTTCATATTACACAACTGATTTTGGCTTTCAAAGCATCTGTGCCTTAGGCTAATGTCTGTTTCCAGCCCCAACAGATAAACTGAAAATCTAGCACATAAATAATCTGTTATAAAAACATTCCAGCAGCAGACCAAGTCAACATGGCTAAAGTTGTGTACAGTGAGCAGTGAGGTGAGAAAGGATAAAATTGATAATATTTCCTCAAGGGTAAACAAGGTGTGTCTGAGAACTCCTACTGATAGCCTATTGAAATAAGGGACCGATAGAACCAATCAGATAGCGTGAAGGGTAAAAACGTGAGTTTGTTGCTCAAGTGGCAGAGGAAGCCATTGCTCATGGGCAAAGCGCTTTCAGCCAGCCTTAGAAAGGGAGGAGTAATAGTGTGAGCAGAGTTGGAACTTTTTCCTTCAGTATGACTTCATGCTTGAATATCAAGTCAAAATGAAATTTTCTGCTATGCTGAAGCTGTAGAGCGAATAAGTCTGCCACTGAGGCGTCATCAGTACGACTGACTAATAGAACGACCTTGATGTAACCCGGTGTTAAAAACGGGATTAAAAGTATAAATATTCATACTCTCACAATGGGAATAAACATTGATAAAAACAAAGTTAATTATAATAAATACTGATAAAAAGCATGTAAACATAAGTTTAATTAATATGTACATATGTATATGTAATATATAAATGGTGTGGGGGCAGGACTTAGTCCTTTAGAGTGTGTTTGTTAGATCCACTGAGCGACCAATCATTGGCCGGTCTGACCCTGCCCCTGTCTGTGTGCGCTGCTCAGACACCTGTGTGTGCCTTCGTGTGCCAGTCAGACACGCCAGAGACACAGACGGTGAAAGATCCGTTTACCCGTGCGGCGAAGAAGCTAGCTGGATAGTGAAAGTCCTTTTTCCGGCGAGAATAATAAGAGTGATACTGTATTCCAGAGCAGAGGCGGAGGCAGACATTTGATACACCCGGGGCTTAGCCCTAAAGGATAGTATGCATGTGGGATTGGGGGGTTGAAATGACTGAAAGATTAATTGGCTCTGTTTTGAGTTTTGTTCAAAAAAGAATGATTTCATATAGGTTATGTTGAAACCAAGCACACCATTGTTTTTCTTGTGACATTACCAATACATTTGATGTGTCACATGGCCCTCTTCCTATTGAAAAAACAAAAGTTGTATTCAAGATGGACGACTTCTAAATGGCCACCATGGTCACCACCCATCTTGAGGAGTTTGCCCCCTCACATATACTAATGTGCCACAAACAGGACTTTAATATCACCAACCATTCCCATTTTATTACGGTGTATCCATATAAATGGCCCACCCTGTAGAACCTGTCTGATCTGGCCCATATTTCCCTTCTGTTGTCGTACTGTGGTTAAAGGTAACTATTCTGCCCGTACTACATCCAAAGAAGGCAAGAAGTAGCACTAACAGGTCTTACATGCTCACTACTAGTATTGCACCACCAGTGTTACATTGACATTTAAACGCTGGTGGTTAATTCTCACCTTAATGCCACATAGTCGCCAAGGTCACACACAGACGTGAGAGGCACAAAGAAATTTCGGTCTAGACAACTCAAAATGTGATGTGGACACCAGGTCCTAGGAGGGGTTCACTCCAGGTTCTAAATTGCTCATAGGTGTGAATGTGAGTCTGAATGGTTGTTGCTCTCTGTGTTAGCCCTGCAACACACTGGCAACCTGTCCAGGGTGTAATGTGTCTCTCATCCTTTGTTAGTTGGGATAGTCTCCTTGCTACATGCAGTTATAGAGAATTTTGTTTTTGCTTTCAACATTGAAATACTAGAAACTCCCCAGCAGCCAGGTTGTCTGGGTGCATTTGATCTTGGCATTGTCCAGTCCGGATGGAAAAGATTAGACTCTTTCACTGTCTTTACCAAAGTTTAAACTGATGTGCTGGTTCCTCTCAGTGTGTGAACTAAACATGCCGAATATGAACAAAATATGAACAATTTGTGAGCTATCGGTGATAAAATAATTTTTTTTACTACTCATTAAGTACTGTATTTTTTCAAAGTGTTTTTTCTAGTTAATATTGATAGGTCTATGTTGTAAGTCAGACATATAGTGGAACCTGTCAGGCAGGGGAGAGGAAACAAACAGGATCCAAGAAACAAAAGAATGAGCTGACAGTGAGCCTTTAGTACAGCTGATGCAAAAGATACAAAAAATAACAAAAACCACAACATGAGGTACATGAAAATCCAAAGAGAATAAATTGGGCTGCACACACACACACACACACACACACACACACACATTGACAAAAAGGACAAAAAAGCAGACAAGATTATAAATAATCAGAAGTCACCGGGGACAACGAGCAGATGAGCGGGGAGACACAAGTGAAAGCAATTAACAACAGGTGAAAACAATCAGGGAATCAGAGGACAGGAAGGAAGCAAACCTGACAGCAGACATGAAAGAAAACTACGCTTCAAAGCAAAACCGGAAACAACCAAAGGAAACTAACAAACAACAACACAAAAACTTAAGATGTCAGAGACTAGGCAACACAGAGGGACAGAGGCATAAATGCAGAAATAAGGTACAATAAGACACAAGCTGAGGAAACTACTAATACTACTATTAAATATAACAATACACCGGAAAGAAGACAAAACAAGACAAAACAGAACATGTAACTGGTTACCACATTAAAAATAAGCAATAAAATCTTATCTTATCAATAATGTGAGAACTAAGTCTCACATTAGACTAGAATAATAAATAAGTCAAAATCTAAAAATCCAGCTAAGAACAAAACACAAAATGTAAACCAAGACTGGAACCAGTTCAACCAGTGACAAGTGACTCTCACAATAGGTGAATAGTACTTTATCTAATGCATCACCAAAGTCACGACAGGTTCACATTTTACTTAAAGTGCCAATTTATATGACGTTTAGCATAATTTATTGATTCAGATTCCTCACTCACTCACTCACACTGGCTTTGGGCTTGCTGAAACACCTTTAAGTGCAGTTTGTTTATGACAGTGACTTGAGAGCAAACTTTATTACAGTCAAGGGAAAAAATAATAAAGAAATTCCCCACCACCACTACCAGACATCCACAGTCAACAGACCTTCTCCACAGACAATATACTAAAAACCTGGAGTGATGTGGTTTATGTTTAGCCCACTTTTCATTTACTAAACTCAAATTTCTTGTCTTGATTTAAAATTTCTCCAGCCTCAAAACCATTCTTACAGAAAACAACACGACATATACAGCACACTTTCAAAATGTAATCGTTCATAGCCTCCTAAACCACTTACCTGACCCAGCAGCTCAGGCATCCCCAGCACTTGCCCAGTGAACACTCCTAAGCAGATTAGAATGGAGTTGAACTGGCCAATCATACCTCTGAAGTGTTTTGGGGAAATTTCTCCCAGGTACATGGGGAGAGCACTGAGAGCAATACCTGTCAGAAAGAAACAAGCAAACAATATATTAAAACCTATTAAAAACAATATATTCGTGTCTATGTAGACACTGCTCTCATCAGTATGTGTTGACATAGTAGAGGAATATGCATTCACGTATCTTGGCCGTATCTAGGATCTGTAAGCATCAGCTGTCTTTAAAAGCATTGGGGGTGTTTTTATCAGTATCGAAGTCTGTTTTGTTTTACCACATAAATGTGCAGACACACAAACAGCTCCACTGCACTAACACACACTGAACATCAAGTCACATTTCACAGTTGGCTGTCTTGAACTGTGGGGCACAGTCATGGGTACTAGTATTGATGGTCTGTGCATTAGAAACGGTCTACACTGAAGAACAAGTTAATACTTAAAAACAAATCCATTTCCACACACTACAATTTGTAAACAAGTTACCCCACGCTTCTGTACATGTGTGTATTTTTTTTAAAGGTAGCTACTATTTCTCCGTTGTGGTATAACCAAGCTACTGTTAAAACCAAAACTGAGTTGCATTTTATGAGGTAGCACTTTTTTAGCACATGTGAAATCAGTGATCATTGAATTTAAAACACACAATGGCTTCTTCAGCTCTAACACCAGATGGGAAGTCCCAGGTATTTGACCTCTAATAGTGCTATCACCTTGGATGTGGTCTTGGAATGACCATCACTGAGTGGAGGTCGTGGCCTGTGACACCATTTATCTGCAACATAGTCTTGAGGTACCTTTCCAGACGACTCTACCCACAAACACACATTGAGTCAAGTCATCTTAATGACTCATATGATTCAGGATGGGGGAACATCTCACACCAATTCAAACCTGATGCAAGTGATTCGCACGATTGACACCAAGAAGCACATCTTAGCTGATGTGACCCAGGGACTGAAAGGACTACAGCAGTGACCTGCAGCCCAGGAACCAGAAGTATGCCTCCAGTCTGAGAGCAAAGTGCTCTATTAGGATAATATGGTACGATCAAGTCTATAAGGTATGATGGGTCCTGTTTATTCGAGATGTTAATATGGAAGAAATACAGTATTTTGTCCTCGCCCATGTCCAGTACTCTCACTGCAGCATTTTGGACTAACTGGAGGTTTTTCATGGACCTTTTAGAATAACCTGATAATAATGAATTCCCATAGTCGTAGAAGTAAGTAAAAAATCAGCGTCACTACAAGAGGTGATGTATGTAATTAACATTTTCTGATAAGGTCAACCAGATTAAACTTAAAAATATCATCATAATTTACATGATTAACTGAATTAATATTTTCTTTGTACTCCCTTACACTACAGCATTATGCTCTGTATTGAATGTTCTACACTGTCTGATGAGTGGGAAATTATAAAAGCATATTTCTTACCAGAATCCACCCCCATAATGAGTCGTCCAATGATGAGCATCTCAAAAGATCTTGACATTTCACCCAGAGACAGAAGCACAGCAGCTATTACAGCAAAGCTGTTATTCAGCAGCAAGGTCCCCTTTCTAAAGTCAGTAAGAAAAATACATGAAAAAAATGTAAAAATTTACTAAATGTAACTCATTAAATTCAATTTCTATAGTGCTTCACCTGGGATGAAAATAACTTCACCTAACAAAAAGCTAGCAGAGCAAGAACAATCAGAGATAGGCGAGTTTTAAAAAGCTAACATCATGGAATAGCTGAATAACTTTTTATAGTTTCAAAGGAACACATTTGAGGCCATCACAACAGAAAAATCAGTTCTGTAATGGAGGTTTCTTACACTACGCTCAATCTGAAACTATTTCATTATCACTAATTGCTAGTATTCTATAAAAATTAACCCAAGCTCCCAGAAGCACCAAGTCAGTGGGAACTGTTCCTCTTCTTGACAAGTAACAGTCAGTTCTCAATCACTTATTACATAACAGAATTTAGTGCGGCCTCTAGCCATGCAGTTCAAGAGGACACGATTACACCAGGTCGCATCAGCTGTCACAACTGACCCCCGTTTCAAAGAGCATCTGTCTGTCCTGCCTGCTGAACCTCTTCTGTTGTCCAACTGTTCTGGTTTCCAGCCTTTGTCTTGACCTGATCTCTTCTTTGGTCTTCCTGCCTGTTCCCTGCTGTATCTTAACCATTAGCCTCTAGCATGGCCCTGATGGAGCTCCACTTTCACAGCAGGTCCTGCCTCCTGGAGTAGTCTCTTTTTAATCCCCCATCTGCAGCACCTGGGCAGCACTGTTTATCTGCCTTGCCACCAGGCCACCCAACATCTCTAGTTCCCTTGTTCTCCAGCATCGGGCCATTTGCGTGTGATCTCCAGCTCATCTGTTTACTTTTACTCTTTGGATTCTAACTCCCTACCAGCCTTTGTTGACCAAGTTGCTTTTTTTCTTCAGCATGCCTGTCTGCCGTGTGTGTGCATTCAGGTCTTGTCTGAACTGTACTTTTTTTAATGTCAGGGATCAAAGAAAAATGTTTTCTTCCTATTGATTTTTGCTATCTTTGTAGTGAGATGCTTAACAACGCCACTGAGCACATTTCGTAAGTTATAGCATTTGCACTTGGTATTTCAACATCAGTCACACAGCACCAGCAGCATGATAATCAGCCGTGTTTTGTTTCTGAGATGAAGGCTTTTCTCTCTTGCTGTGTCTAAATCTATATTTAAATCTAAAATTTAAATACACTCATTTATGTAGCAGTGCAGTCGACCACAAATGTTTATTAATCTCTTTTCATGTCTGTGGTGAAATGTCCACACACCTCTAATGATTTTTTTTTTTTAAACTAAACCTACCTCGGCTTCCCTGGCATACTTTGAAGTGTGTTTCATTTCGATTGCTCCATGAGTCCTCATTAAGTTAACATATATATTCAACTCTTGTCCCTGACATCTGAATTTCAACCTTTCCGAAACTCTGTGTAAAACTTCCAGCTGACCCACACGTCTAGCAGGGAATGTGGAGGGAAAATGAATTATACGCTTCAACCTAATTAACACAGTGAGGATCACAACCTGAGAAATCCAAGGTGAACCTCAAGGGTATCTTAATTGTCTGAAATGACTCTGAGTAAAAGCTTCATAAGTCTCTCTGTGACACTCTTGTCATTAGTGGATAACAGATTCTTTAGAAGACGTATCATTTCATAGCCCTGAGGTGATTTTGTTAGTGCCTGAACGTGTCCCTTGAGGATAGTAGGACATGTGGCTCTGCAGTCCAACACGTAGGTGATCAAAAGTTAAAGCTAAATGCATCACGCTGGCTGTGAGATTGGATCTCATCATGCGGTATATAGGCTGTCAAACCAGTGCAAGTCAGTAAAGACCAATACCTTTTATGTCCTTGGAGTCAGTGCACTGACAGTCTTTTATGTCTTAAATCCATTACAAAAACTTACTGGTACTTGATCATTGTAAATGGAGGCTAAAGACAACAGTGAGATTGCTACAGAGTAGATTTAAAATTATTCATTATTGTACTTAAAGGAACTGGTTGTCTAACGGAGCCTTGTACCAAAAGGGAGACACGAGGAACAAAAATAACACTTGTACACTTTAAGGGTCTGTGTTTGTACTTAACATCACTGTTATTTAGTCACAGCTGGAGAGGTGAGCCACAGTGTTAAAACCACAATGATTTTGTTGGATCATTTTGTTAAATTAACATCATACTGAGAAGCCAACAGTTCGTGCACAAACAAGGTCATTTACCACCTGCCTAAGCACTGTTGCAGATCAAGTGGTTAGTGGTTTCTTTCTTCCCTTGCTAACAGCAGCACACCACACTTCAAAAATTCCCCTTTCTTGTGTTTGTGCAGCACAGTGTTATCCTGCGGTCCCTCGATTTCAATCCGACCAAGCATTTGTGGGATTCACCAGAACAAGCTCGATCCAGAGAGACCGCTCCCCACAACAAAGGAAGCCAAAGGATCTACAGTGTTGTTCATATTCACTCATAACATAATCGTTTGCACCAAACTGACTGCTGTTCGCCATTCCCTGATGAGTGAAGGATATAAAAGCAAACTTCTTACCAGCGATATTGTAAGCACATAACAGTGTTCTCACCTGCCCAGTACTTTGATGATTAACGTGGCAGACAGGGCTCCAAAAAGGCCTCCAATAGAAAATATGGACACTGTGACGGACCAGAGGAGGGTCACCGTCTCCGCTGAAATAGGCTCCCCATATCTCTCAATCCATGTCTTATTGTAGAAAGCTTTAATGTACTGCAATACAAAAGGAACACAAAGAGATGTTTTAAATGTGTTATTCATATGGATAAATAAATAAACCTAGAAACCCCCAACACATGTTTACTGAATATCATATGTATCATGAGTGTGTTTTTACATTTCCAATCTGACTTTATGACCTAAACTTTGCCTGAAGAAAAGGACTACCAGGAAATGATTGTTAAATGATATGATCTGAAAACATTTTGTTTTAATACCAGTAATAACATTTGTTAAGATTTTATATCTGGTCTCCACAATATGCAAATAAATTAATTTCAGCAGGCTTAATGCAGGCACGTCATTAGCCCTGGGCGGCCCTGGATGTTTATTTAATAGCTCCAGATTTCATAAAAGAATTGTTTATTCTTTGCATCTGTATTCAGGTTTGTCACACGTGAAACACTCATATCTCTGTCTGACCTACCTGCCCTAATGCAATCTAAAATGTGTTCATGTGTTCATATACATGATTGATTGACTCCTTGTATCCAATAAAATTAATAAATGGCGTGTAAAACACCTAATCAATCATCACATCAAAAGTTTGAGATTTGGATAGTTTGACTGGAGCATCACGATAGCATTCTTTTTACAAAAAGGACAAAAGAGAGAACAAGAGCAGAGGCACCAAACTTACATGTCAACATACAGACTTGCATATAACTGCTTCATCAGCATCATAGTTTTAATGCTACTGCTTAAAGTTAAAGTGAAAAACTCAAATTGCACTGATTGCTTATTTCAGTATCATCCTGTCAAAGCAACATTAAAGCATCTGACTTCAACCTTTAAGTAGCAGACAGTGTCTGACGTTTTATATAACTTTACTTTAAAAAAAATAGCAAATAGCTTAATAGCAACAAACTGAGTGACTTCATTAAGAAGTTGAAGCACAGGCTACAATGAGTCAGTGAATGCGTCGCATTAAATTATTACGGCACTTGTATCAACCCACGAGAATTCTAAAGTGTCTTTATCATGCGTGAAGACGTCGGTTGCATAGAAAGCAAAGGGTCTTGTAGTTTTTTGATCTTTCATTTAACAACTGCGACTCTATTGAATTCCTGTTAAACCAAAGCTGAAGCCCTCCCTGTCTTCAGCACTGTCAGGAAGGGCAGTGGTCACACAGTCGCTGTCATTGCTTGCTTTGGCTTAGGAGCTACTCATTGTAAGCATCACGTATCACGAGCACGATTGCCGGCTTTGCTTAACTTAAGACTGAAAAATGACCTTTGATGTCACTTCAAATTTGCTGAAAACAATTCTATCGCTAGGAAAAGAGGGGGGGGTTACAGGTTACACCAGTTTCTACAGGGCTTTCATCACCCTTATCGCTACTTTTACTGAAGATCAGCCAAGTTACGTGCTATAGATAAATAATTACCAAAGATATTACTTCACATCATCATCACATCACTCCCTGCAAACATTCACCGAGTTCAGTTATTCATGTGTTCAACAGTTATTTCTCACCAGCATCACAGCCACAAAACACAATCGATATTTTTAGATTTTGTACCATGGCAACATCTGTTTGACACGGCTATATAATATTTTACGCTCACTGGTTTTCTATCAGAGTGAAGCCGTTCATGAGTCGATCTGTTGTTATGCTGTCTCAGTTAATGTCAAGCTGTCGTAAGAAATGTTTGCATAAATAATGATTAAGACTCCTTCATTTTTATAACAGGTGTTGTGGGAGAGATTGTGGGGAGATTAATGCCATGCCACTATCATGCACATTAATTCAAAGATGTTACTGGTGCACCCAGTTAACTCCAAGAAAATGTCTTTGTGAAGATTTCTTTAGCAGGGTAAATTTGATGTCTACAGAAAATGACGGTAGTTATACATTATTAATGAGTAAATTCCCACCATCCTGACATTGTCTGGTAGTGGAATGAAGAGTAGCAAATAGTTTTTTGCCCCTACTTTGATGCTTCTCCTCTAAGATGAGGTTTGTGGTCTACTTGCATATCTAATGTCTGATACCTCAATAGCTCGACCTATTAGAGTTCAATGGAAATGAATTTTTAACACTTCATATAATATTCCTTTGCCCACATTTGAAGATAGCTCGCTGCTGGGGGTGGCCCTGCTGTGCGTGGAGAAAGCTGAATGTTCATTTATAGGTTTTTGTGCCGCGTGTAGAAACGATTGTGGCTTTAGTGAACTATTAAAGAGATCGACTCGGTCTTTTTTGAAATGTAGTGAGAACTCTGTCTGTAATATTCCTTCTGTTGTGTTATCCTAATTCAACTCGACGTTTTTGTTGGTTTATTCTGTTTGGCTTTTGTAAAGACAGCAGGAGAAGTGGTGAGCCCTACTGAGGTGGAGGAGAGCCAGCGCTGCATAAATGATCAGCTGGTGCTTCTGGTGGGCAGATTCTATAAAGGGGAGTAAACAAAAAAGCAATGGCTCAACAACGACGTAAACTGGAGAATTAGCTGCAAAATACAGATTAAACAGTAGGTGGGACTTTTAAGTTTGCTAAGCCAAGCAGAAAACAAAATATCCAGCCAACAGATTTTGGGGTTGTGCAGAGTGGAACTGTGTGCAAAGAAGATCTGGAAGGTTAATTTTTGTTTGCTTGTTTTTTTTAATTACTTCTCAATTTTCTTTTATTTATTTTTTGTTAAGTGCATTTTACACCCTACTAATTCCATGCAGTAATCAGTAGGTCGCTTGAAAATGAGAACCCGTGTCTCAGTGAGGTTCATTTGTATAAATAACGGTGAAATAAATTAAAAATATAAAATAAAATCATCACATTTCTGAACAAATTGTTAAAAAGGAAAGCCTTAATAGTATGTAGGCTGTGTTTTGTTGAGTTCTACCAAGTATAGAGAAGTGAACGATTTGAAAAATTAGGATTGAAGCCCTTAAGGTGCAAATAAAACCCGCCTGTTATAAAGCCTCACACAGCCTAAACCCAGGGTGAACAGACTGTTTTTTAATGAAAGCAAAGCAATTTCAGTTATAGCCTGCCACTAAGAAATTTGGAGGATATGTAGAAGATCATGCATGTACAGCATTTAGAGAATAATCCACTTGGATAGTAGCATAGCAGGTCCTAGAGAACATAATAACATGATGTCCTTGACAAGAAAACAACATTTCAAAACTTTACATTCTGAAATAAAAAAAAACAGTGGGAAAATTATTGTCATTGTTTAGACAAAGAATGCATTGTTCATAAACTGTGCTATACGCCTCTTATTTTTGAGAGGTACTGTGACAAAATATGCAGGCTCTGGGTAAGCGTACAACTACCACCCCCTATATATTGTTTTCAAGCTTGTTTGGAGGACTCATAATGTACTGAAGGCACACTGAGAAATACATCATATGAATCTGTTCTGTTAAAATCTTCCCATATAAGGTCAATCATCTATTTTCAAATTTATTTTAAAATATGGACACTGTTAAGAGCAGTATCAAAATGTGAAATTACACTGAACTGTCAGAAAGTACACTGTAAAACATAATATTATGCTTAATTTAAAATATAAAGTAGACTGAATTCACTTTTTATCAGCTTTCTAAACTACAGCTCCTTAATCTGAGCTTGGGAATTGTACTACGATGAAAAATAAAATCATTTTAACATCTCACCTTTTTGTTTTGTGTTCAAGAAGCAACATGAGATGTGTGAGGATGAGAGGACACAGCTCACAGTGAACCAGCAGCAAACTTGATGGCATCAGCTCAGCCTCACTGTGTGTTTTACTGCCTTTTTATGACTATTATTTACAATGAAAATACCACAAAATGATACATATAATTAACTATGTATTCAGTAATGATGAGACATTCTAATGATGTGTTTATTTTAATTTGGCACTTTTAGCCTGTCACAGAAGACTGTACATTTTTGGTGAGTTTTCCACCTCAGGACCTCCATAGATATGGATGTCTTTTGCAGATGCATCAGCACATGTTTTGGCTATTTCACAAAGATGGTAATGATCACAAAAATGGTTTAAAATGGTATTTGTGAGAATAACATTTTCTGTAAGCTTCATTTTAAAAATGTTTACAGGCTTTAAAGACCAATTCCCCTTTAGACTGTACTCATTTCTTCACCAGTGCAGCCACTTGAGGGTACACATCACCCACTCCTGCTGTAGTCTTGATAATAATTCTAAGTGAACGGTGGCACAAATTAATATTTGCTTCAGCAATTTTCATCAAAAGCTGGATACCCGTTTCTGTGTTTTCTGCAGTATTAGTTGTTAGTGTAGGTGTAACTGCAGAGCTGAAGGTCGTGGCGCTTGAACACTAATTATATAACCTGTGAGACATCTAATTACCTCTGAACAAACAAACAGCCTGATTGGAAAGCATGACCTCTGAAACACGTTTCCCATCCAAGTGGCACCACATAATTGAACTTGTACATAAAAGGAACTCAAAAATGCAATTTCTGTTTCACCAGTCAAAGAAGATGTAATGTAAACTTACAAGAACGTTGGCTGCACATGTTGTATTTTTCGGATACACATTACTTTGCAAAAGCAACCCCTCATTTCTTTATATTTTTTGCTGGAAAATTTGAAATAGTTGTAGTACTGAAAAATACATAGAAACACATTATATAATGCAAAAACAGAGTCCATACATTTCATACAACAAGCTAGAAAGTCAGTATTTGGTATGACCACCTTTACTGCTTCAATGCTGTTGAGGTTCAAGCTCGAAGAAGACTCGTGACTCATTGTATTGCACTGTGTATTTTTCTATCCAAGTATGCTTTTAGTGCATTGGCAGTGTGTTTGGGATCGATGTCGTACTGAAAAATGAAGCTGCTGCCAGTCACATGCTTTCCAGATGATACTGCATGATGGATCAACTTTTTCATCAGACCTGTTGCCACTGATTTTCAGTCCTGTCCAAAATGTAATGTACAGTATATTTAATATAAGTATATGTATTTGGTCTGGAGGTTTAGGGTCCCCTGTTCTCAGCTGCCCAAACAAACTGTGAAACCATTAATCTGGCAGGACACTCACCTGGATTGTCCTGCAATCACATGGAAATAATACCGATATATAAAAAGTATACCTAAAGGTATTATGTATCGGTATAATACCTGTAAATGGTCACTGTACTGGGGATAAGCCTGACTACAACAGTGTCTATGAGTCTGATATACTGTGTTCATTTTGAACAATTTCTTCTTAATGGGGGGGGGGGGGGGGGGGGGGGTGTCTCTGTATCTAGAGAGCTACTGTTCTGTCAATTGTACCTTTATTAGAAGCTGGTTTTAGCACTGCCATTCAATATTTATGGATGAGTACTAAAAGTTTAATTACCGCACAAAGAAAACATACAAAATCACTTGTGGTTCCCTGCAAAAAGGCTGAGAACAAGTGTTTGACTCACCAGAGCAGGAGCGTTGACCACAGAGAGGTTGTAGCCATAAAGGAAAGATGAGCCCAGGGAGCCAAAGAAGGCGGCACACAACAGGCAGGCTGTAAGTGACTGCTAACGAGAGAGCACACATGAACACATTATGCTAGTCATGCAGTCCTTTCCACATTGGTGTTGATCAATGCCAAGGGCAGATTCAGTCAAGGGAATTCAACCCTGGGTGAGTTGTGTAACTCTGGGCATCAATGCTAAGAAAAAAAACTTCTTAAATCCATGCTTTGTTTTTATTTTGTCAATTGTTTCATTTTAGTGCAAAGTCAACACTGTGTGAAATATATTTCTCATGACAACTGAATGTATTATTACTGAAAATGACAAAGGAGGATGGGAATAGGAAATAAACCATATCAAGGCTAAAACTGTGATGACCTGAAAGAAGCTCATTAAAAACTTCAATACAAAAGAGAGGGATAGAAATTCAATAAATGCAATAAAGGGGTTAAAATCATAAAGGTTTGCACTCAGTGTAGCACATGATGAAAGGAGATAACATCATTAAATTGAAACCATTTTCCATCAGGAGAAGAAACTTGATTAGCAGATTGTATTGCATACTTACTTTATGAGTATCCTCTTGGCAAGGTGCTACGCTCTCCATTAGAAGGTTGTGCAAAATATTAAATAAACGAGTTATAGAAGACCATGAATTTCTATTGTGTATAGGCTTACGGGAGAGAAAGGGTTAAATAATGACCAGGAATGTTAGGAATCATCCTCGGGGGACTATACTGGGCTAATCTAGGTGTTTGCTATTACATGTTGCTATAAACCACTGGAGAAGTCTAGTGGCAACAGCAGAGGCACTGAAGAGACAACAACAACACAACCTCCAAAAAGGGAACGACTTTATACTTGGTAACAACAATCTATGGCTCTCTCTTTATCCTTATTAGGTGATTTATCTCTTTCTTCTCTTTGCTTTTTGTTAGTGTCTTGAAACGGTTCCGGCAGCCTGGGTTGCACAAGAAGTCCAGCTCCTCGAGGATGACACATTTATACATGCCACTGCAAGATGTTTGCCGTGTCTCACAGAACAGTCTCAAAAATGTAAAGGAGATCCCAGGAGACGGGTCGTGGAACCGTGGAACCATCATCAGCACAGCACCAGGATCTGCTCCTCTGTGTAGGAGGAACAGAAGAAGCACTGCCAGAATACCACAAAAAGCCCTCCAGTGGGCTACTTCTGCATGTTTCTGACCAAATTATGATAATCAGAGTCCTTGAGCATGACATGAGGGCCTGACTTCCTGTAATGAGGCCTGTGTTCAAACTAGTGTCATTCAGCTTGATTGGCATTTGCCAGAGAAACCCCAGAACTGGCAGGTCTGCCATTAGCACCCTGTTCTATTCACAGATGACAGCGGGCTCACATTGAGCACATGTGACAGATGTGAAAGAGTGGAGATGGCGTGCCAATCATTATGCTACCTGCAATATCATTTAACTTGATTGATCAAGGTAAGCATAACCTTGGAGGGTCACACAGATCTCCATGTGTTAGTACCAGTACCCTGACAGCTGTTATGCATGGGGATGAAAACCTCAGATTCACCGTCCAGCCTTACGCTGGTACAATGAGTCCTGGGTTCTCCTAATTCAAGACAATTTCCAGCCAACTGTGGCCAGAGTGTACAGGTTACTGGTGGATTAACGCACTGATACCACGGACTGGCTCTCACTTTCCCAAAACCTGAATCCAATTGGGAATCTCTGGAACATTATGAGTCAGTGCAACCAAAGACACCAAATAGCTTCACAGAGTTCACTAACAGCCTTTTCCAGGTCTAACAGGAGGAGAACCCCAAGGACATCAGCTGCCATCTTATCAGGCTGTTGTTGGGAGTGTACACAGACAACATATGCACTAGTGAGCCACATATTATGACACAAGTTGTATCAGCATGTGTTTTCAATTTTTAAATCTGATTTTTGGTGTGTTTTCAAATGCAGTCGTCAAAGTTTTGACGATTTTCATTTCCACTGACAAAACTTGTTGAGAATTTTTTCTCTAGAAGTAACACGTGTGTCAATCACTGTGTTCAACTTGAATATTTCATTCAACAAGATCCAGTGTGTGATTTAAGTGCACATTTTGTAAGTGTAATTAATTTGTTTTATAGCAACAAACATATTTTAAAACATCATACAGCATTAAGTGAAGGATGATAAGCTTTTCTATGAAGTACCAACCTATACCTTGGACCAATAGACTGCAAAGACGAGCCAAAAAACTGAATGCACAGTATTGTTATCAAGTCCATGAGGATAAGATGCAGCAGAGCTATGAGGAGCCAGTGATTAAAGCTGAAGAAAATGAGTAGACTGTAGATAAAGCTTTAGGAGGAGGAAAGGAAGGAAAAGTTGTGATTCCAGCTCATAATGATAAGCTAAAGGGGTGGGGGGTGGGGGGTGGGGAGAGGGGAGAGGGGAGGGGAAGGATATTCTGGATATCATTTGAAATTACATTTGATCCACAATGCTATCTGAGAAAATGAAGTCAAAGTAAAGGAAACCACATCACAGTTAAAGGAGATGAAGCTGAAACAGAATACATAAGGCTACTGCGAGCCTTGAATACACATGTATAAGTCATCCTTATATATTTTTAATAAAGAGTAAAATCTCAAGCAATCGCCTTAAAACCCAGGGAGTAGTGCCATATAGGGGAAATTGATATCTCATATTTTTAAAGGTTAAAAACTCACTGATAGTAGCATCTTTCCCACAGTCCCTTAAAAAATATGTCCCAGTGACGCTGAGAGTTGTTTTCACGTGTCTTTCCATGCATTTCCTTTGTTTGGTAATGGATTCTCTAGAGCCCCTTAAAGCTTAATCTTGCAAATTTTGAAACAGACATATGTGCGTGAGGGAGTTGTACTAACAATGGACCTGATGAGTTACTTCCAGGTACTTACAGCCTAAACTATGTTCTCAATCAGGGGCTCAGTGATCACTTTGTAGCATCTGTGAAGAGTTGGGCGCAAATTCCAACAAGACTAATTTTTTTTTCTTTTCATAAATACAACAATACACAAATGACAAAGTTTCCCCAAGTGGCTTTGAGACCTATACAGCATTTGACATCCACTGTCCTCAGTAACAAGCAAACACACAAATTTGTGCGATTTGAGTACTTGTCAGAAAATAAGAAAAATTAACACCCAGCAAAACATAAAAGAAAAGGACCAATTAAATTCTGTTTATCCTAAAGCACATTTCCATCCATCCAGTGTCTTCTGTTTATCCGATTAAGGCTCTCAGCTGTCATAGGGTGAAAAGCGGGGAACACCCTAGAAAGACTGCCGGTCCATTGTAGAGCTAACACAAAGACAAGAACCATTCACACTCACATCAACACCTACGGACAATTTAGAACTGCCAATGAACCTAATCCAATGTGGACTGTGGGAGGAAGCCAGAGTACCCAGGGAGAACCCACATGTGCACAATGAGAATATGCAAACTCCCTCAAAGCTCACACAAATCTATGTATTTTAGACATAACACTGTTTCTGCAGAAGTGGACTGGCCAAAAAATAAGTAATGAAATATGCAGATCCACTGACAGATTTTATTGCAACATAATTTTAGTTTTTATCTGAAGAAGGTTACCACTAAAGCTGATGTCATTTTAGATCAAAAAGTGGGGTTCCAAGTTTCAGCAGCAGATTTTAGGGGAAAAGCTTGAAATGTGTGTGTTTCAGTTACAAAGGTCGTGTACATATTTACTGAGGTGCAGTATCTTCACAGCTGTGTAATGTCCACGGATAACATAACGGGTTAATGTATGACATAGTAGCTTAATAACAGGGAAACCAGAGGTCTATATAGTACTATTAGGACAGGGCTGTTCCTCCATAAAGCAAAGACATGATTGTCTATATTATAACATTTTTCATGCCAGAACAACACAAAGAAGTACGTAAGAATCAGTGCCTTAATCTGACTAACCTTCTTTTCAGAGTTGTTAGTGCTGTCATCTTGGTCAATCTGATCATCCTTTTGTTCGTCCATGTTCACGTGTCAGCGACCTTAAATGAGAAGGCCATGTTATATCACGTGAGATACGTTGTCTATATGGAAAGGAGACGGGACAGATTTCACAACGAGGATGAGGAGGAACCGAAAACTAAGTGAAACGTGCTGAAAAGGAAATGACCTCTTTGTACGGACATGCAGAACATCTTTGCAAGCCAGAAAGCAAACTGGCTTCCTGGCTTGCAAAAGTGTGAAATGTTACCCCCAGCTTGGAGTTTTGAGGGGATTTTACCCAGTTGCTCAACAACAGGGGGAATACTGGTCTTGATTTAAAGTACACGTTAATGTCGTTTTCTACTGCTAGACCAGCTGACTGATCAAAGACTCAGTCTGCCACCTAGTGGTTATTAAAACAGCAGCACGCAATCACTGGGCAGTGGAAAACTGGTAGGGTTAAATAAAAAATTACAGGAAGTTTTATCCACCACAGGTTACACGGTGGTGAAAGGGGAAGAAGGAGAACTGTACTTTTTATGAAGCTTTTTTGGGATTCTGAACAAACCAAAGACAAAACCAGAAAGAAGTAATTCATGCAGTACTGATAGGAGTTGATATTGTATAGCAGTCCTCTCTGACTTCAAGGTTAATTACATTTTGCATTCAGACAGTTTCTGAAAAGTAAATTAGTCTCTGACTGGATGCAAATGAAAGCCAGCAGGACTCTGAGTCACAGGGAGCAGGATCAAAACCCACAGCTGTGGATTGAATTCTTAAGAAGACGTGTGACAAATCAGATTGTTCTTGTTTTACCTTCCTAATTTTACGCAAAGGATCACTGCAACTTTTTAATTAAATCAGCTGTTTGATCAGGAGGTCAAATTAGAAGCTATAAAGCAGAGGTGGGACCAAGTCATTGTTTTGCAAGTCTCAAGTAAGTCTCAAGTCTTTATCCTCAAGTCTCAAGTC
This sequence comes from Simochromis diagramma, assembly GCF_900408965.1. NCBI lineage: Eukaryota > Metazoa > Chordata > Actinopteri > Cichliformes > Cichlidae > Simochromis > Simochromis diagramma. Next base: position 7,503,503 of record NW_024386835.1, on the reverse strand, counting down.
AAGTCTCAAGTAATGTCAGGCAAGTCAGAGTCGAGTCTCAAGTCACTGGTGTAAAAGTCCGAGTCAAGTCACAAGTCTGAAACTTTGAATTTCAAGTCCTTTCGAGTCTTTAAAAAAAAAAAAAAACGAAAAAATAATGTTGCAGTTATATGCTAAATGTAAATATTAGACCATGTAATTTTAAAATCTGAGTTTTTCTCAACACATGACAAAATAGTGAACTTAGAAAATATACACAAATTGTGAAATTGCACCTCTTTAAAATGCAGCTCAATTAAACCTAGCTCCAAGAATAATTTTCACCGACAGTTCTGAGATAAGCTGCATGTTATTCTTGGATGCGGTTGTAGGACCGGCTTTAAAATCGCATGACAAAAATATCATACACATTAAAAAAAACTGCATCACCAACGTAGCCTGGACAACATTTGCTAGTTAGATGAAGTCAGCTATCTCATCGTAGCATATTTATGTGCATATTTATAATCATACGCTTCTTGGAGTGAGTGCACACACTCATGAAGTTTAGTAACTTCAGGTCACTGCAACAAGCCCAGGTACAGTTTACCGACGGATGGGTGCAGGACCTTGAAATGCACCGTGTAGAACGAAAGACCATCGTACGTATCATAAGTTTACCAGTCTCACAAATTGTCGTCATAAATACACATTCCTTAACCGTTTATTAATAGGACCTTTGAGCTCAACGGTAATTAATTAGTAGTGGAAATAATTTCTGGTACCCATCACAGAAATGTAGCAGTGATAATAATATTGTATGCTGTAATCGTACTGGGCAATTAGTGATACAAAACAACTGTTTTATCCTGTGAATAAAAGTATATGTTTTTGTCAATGTACCATAATAACAGAAGCGAAACGCAATATTGTGTCAGGACAATTCACTATTTATGCACAATAAACACAATAAATAAAGGAGCATAGCGCGACAATTTCTGTTCAGCGCCAGACTTGCTTGTAACCTATATCACTAATTGTGTTATGAAAATGACGTATTAACTACTAAAAAACACTGACCTTCGTGTAAATGCTTGGAGCAGACTAACCTGTGAGCTGGAGTGTTCTGGGACGTTATATTTGGTCTTTGAATGGCTGCAATGCAGGCCATCCGTCGCGTCTTTGTTACTTCGGAAACATGGTTTGAACAATTTCTCTTCAACGACGTAATCCGATAACAACCGATCTCTTTACCCGTCGGCTTCCCGTGGCTGTCATGCGACCGGCTATTGCAGTTAATAATACAACAGCTTCTTGACATTTTTGTGTTTCTTTTTATCGCTGTATAACTGATTTTAATTGAAAGCCTGCGTGCGCTAGTACCGCTTGCCACGAGTTCCCAGAATCCTTTGCGGTTCTACCCGTGAATGACGTCACATTTTCAATCTCTATATAATATGCATGTTAAATTTTATATTTGGGGTAAAATATCAAGTCTTTTCAAGTAAACCGGTTCAAGTCCAATTCAAGTCCCAAGTCATTGGTGTAAAAGTCCGAGTCAAGTCACAAGTCTTAGAACATTTTTTCAAGTCAAGTCTAAAGTCATAAAATTAATGACTCGAGTCCAAGTCATGTGACTCGAGTCCACACCTCTGGTATAAAGTAATAAATGTGATTAATTTTATTGCCAGCCTGAGTGGATGATTTATGTTTTACGGTGTATTTCTTCAACAATAAATGGCTGTGAAGGCTAACGCTTGAAAGTTTCATCAGGCATAAGACAAAATTCATGAGGTGACTATATCTGCAATGGGAAATGTGCTCGTTCAAGCATCAAACGAGTCCGCCTTGTTTCAGAAGACATTTTTAGTTGGTTGAAGGACTTCAAACTGTTTGCTTTCTAATGATGTTCTGCAGTGTTGGAAGCCACCCAGCAGATAACAAGCAAAAACATATCCACATAGTGACCCTTAGCAGTGTGACTGTTAGGGTGTTAGTCTGAGATTCTACACCATAACTCTTAATTAGTGCAGTGCTGTAGGTGAAACACCACCTCATCAAAGCAAAATCTTTCTCCGGCTTATAAAACCCAGACCCCATGTAGTGTTGAAAAGTGGCTTTCAAAGATATGCACCTTGCTCCACGATTTTTGTATGTGGTACATCCTATACCCAGATAAAAACAACTGTTGTCAATAAATAAAGTTATGCTGTCTTATATATAACAGAAAAGTGACTAAAAAGCCACTTTCTTTGCACAATAACACACTGCAATGTAGCAATCTAGCAAAGATGACTCGACAAGGACAACTTTACTGGACTTGTTCAGCTCTGTTAAACAAAGTTTGGTAAAACAACACAAGCCATGGTGTTGTGAATATAGTCAAAATATCAAAGCCCACCGTGGATACATGTAAGTCAGAAATGGTACAAAGTTTTTAACAAAAAGTATGACTGCGGGCATATACTTACCCAGCATTCAGGCAACGTATCCAGTGCATACAAAGAGAATACTCCCCAAACATTTCCCAGACATAACTGCAATAACAGAACTGAGAAATGATTAACCTTGAGTTCTTCCCTCCCTCTCCATATCTGAGATCAGCCACACTGCAGATAAAAGAACAAATACGCTGCATGTGTATTAGCTGGTATTACTGCATAACTGAGACACACAGACGGTAATGACTGATCTGTTTACTGTCCTGTCTTAATAAGAGAATGAACAGTTTCATGAGGATGGTGATAACAATTTATTACGCTTGATTAACTTACAGAAAGAACTCTTCCTCAAAAAAGGGGTTGGGGGTTTAGATGAAACACATTTTTCTTCATTAAAAGGTGTATTAACCAGCAAGCTGCTCCACAGTATGAATCGATTTTAAATAAAGAATTTATGCCGTGGGGAAGAACAAGGGCTGTGAAATACACAACAAATGCACAAACATACCGCCAACATTATATTCTACAGTAAACTCAACAACCGCGTAAAACACTGCACAACTGTATCGTGGCACAAGCAGCTTCATTTTTCATTTTGCTCCAGTGAAGCACAGGTGTACTCCAGGAACTGGTGGCATCACTCATAGATGTGATTACAGGTGTTTAAAGTCTGACTTCCAACTGCATCCACATGTTTGACACTTTGAAGTTCAAAGTTCAAAGCAGTGAAATTCAGGTCTTCAACACAGTCGGTAAAATGCAACTCCTGTACGCTGTGGGATAGCAGGTGCACTGGCTATTTTATATTTTTATTCAGCATTCAAATCACTAGTGAACCAATTGGGGGGTTTTCTCGTTTATTAGATAATTTGCTAGCTCCCCTGTGTCTCTTGCTTTTCTAGGTCAGTTTTGGGTACTTTAGATTTGGGTCTATTAAGTAGTTGGTTAGTTATGTTACATTGTTATCCTATGTTGGCATTACCGCTTGAGTTTAATCTGGTTTATTTGATCTCTTCTAAGGGCCCAGAGCTACATCTGACTTCTTGCAAACTCTTTTTTTAATACTCATTGTATTAACCCTAACCCCCTAGTATATTCATATTCAGAATCTACTTATAAAGATTATAAAGTGATAATACTAAAAAGGCATTGTAAAAACATGACTATATTGTGTCTCTTATTTGTCACATAGTACATTCAAGTCAAATAAGGATTTCAATATTATGCAACAGAAAGTCATAATTACAAGACACGAAATCGCTGTTACGAGCTCTCCTGATGAAACAAAAGTTCTGATACACTAGGTCATAACTATAAGAATATGAGGTCACAATTAGGAGAAATAATTTTGTTTTTTGACATAAAGGTAATGATTCTATAAAAACAAAGAGACTTCTCCTCTTTCTTCCATAGCCCTAGGTCCCAGGGTCCGCATCCATACCTACAGCTAGTGACGCTTACATGTCTTTGGACTGTGGAGCAACTACAGGAAACACACACCGGCAATGGGAGAAGCTGAAGTCAAACAAAGTCCAAACAAATGAGAACCAGGAGATTCAAACCCGGAACACACTGCAACTCAGTGAAACCATTTAAGTACCATCTATTATGTTTGGGGACAAGGAACATAAACCTCCTTCATTTCATGCATGGAAACACTGCAGTCAGACAACATAAAGATCCTGGAACTCACCATGAAATTTGGTATATAGTACATCCCATCCAGGCGCTGGAAATGCAAGGCCTGAACTCGCAAATGTGCAAATACCATGCTGATAAGAGCTTGACTCTCGAAATATAAGAACAATGATGTGTGGTCATCCGGCTTAACCACACACCACATTGTTCGGCCACATTCCTAGAACTCGTGTGAGAATGAGGAGCAAACCATTCACAGACACAATAATCCAAAGTGAACATTCAGATGAAAGTATTCCACAGAGACATGTCGGAGGCTAATGTGCTATCAAAAGCAGTAACAACAATATTCCAATGCCAAAAAGAAAAAAACTGATTTTGCAGGCAGAAAGAACCATGACATGCTGCAGTTTTATAGAGCACAACAACTTGGTGTTTAATCCTCAAAAAAAACCCTCCTCATGCAGCTTTTTCACTGGCTTCTTTTTCACTGGCTTCTTTTTCACTGGCTTCTTTTTCACTGGCTTTTTCAATGGCTTCTTTATTCTCCCTCAACCTCACAGTAATTACATTTTTAAACAGCTTGTGACTACTATTTATAATGCAAACACGTGATTTTTTTTTTGGATTTTTTTTTTTTACCAAAACTGCAAAGTACAGGCTCTACAGCAGCAGCACATGGCTGAAGGATTAAGCAACAACTCTTTCTTCTTCTTTTTACTTTTTTTTTGCTTTGAAAACTGTCCTAAAGAAACATTTGGGTCAATAGCTGCCGTGGGGAAAAAAGATACTGCTGAGTAATGAAACTCGGGCTTGTAAGCTGAACACCCCCTTTGGGAGAGCTTTTCTCAGCTCGGGAGTCTAGGTAACACAAGTATTAGATTGCCTGGGGGGGGTGTGGACCTTTCAGGAGGGGAAAAATCCATAGATCGCATCAAACCTCTGAATTCATACTTGAATTTTTATTTTTACAACAAAAATATTGAACCTAGGATGTCTTGTCTATTTTATATATTGCATGTTACACATTGGGGTTAATATGTGCTCAAAGTACATATATATATATATATATATATATATATATATATATATATATATATATACATACTGCAATAATGTACAATAAAAATGACAGATATGGATATATTACAATAAAAAACAGCAGATAAATGGACTGGATCTTTTATTCATATACAGTATAGATAGATAGATTGTTGATTGTGCCAACAACACAAAGTTCATGTCCTAGCCTTGTTTTATCTCTGAGATCATTCTCTCTGGTGCTTTCTACTCCACTGACTTCACATAGTTACGACAGAAAATTGTTGCTACTACTACAATGTCACTGTCAACAAAGTATTTTTCCACAAGTGGGAAAAAACAGGCAAGTTCCCAAACGTTCCCCTGATAACAGCAGCATTCATTTTGTAAAAAGAAAAAATACATAAACAAGCGTAAGAGAGAGTAAACTCACCAGACCCTCTTAAGAATCTTTCTGTCCAGTGCCGGGGTTTCCCTGCAGATTCAGAGAGTAGCCATAGGCACATAATTAAAAAGTAATCATTATCACATGAGAGCCTGCTGGATAACTTAATTTGCTGAAGCTGGACATGAAAAGAGAAAGAACACAGCTCAGACAGGAACTCAGTCAATCATTGGCCTGATAGCATTACATAATGTTACTGCTGGAAGAAAATAACAATTTAACAAGCGCTGACCTTTGAACATCTCTTTAAATCAACAGCACTTTACATCATTTTTAATCAACACATTTCCCTGACTGTCCTTGTTTTTAATCTCATAGTATAGTATTTCACTTGCCTTTTTATTTGCCTTTCTCTAGCAGGTTGCTTCAAGAAGTCCAGCTGAGCTCCTTCTCACTCCAACACAAAACCTGTTTGAGTCAAGCTGTTTCTTTCTTCAACTGCTTTTCCTAAAGGACACCTTGCCATGCGAGTACGCTGTGAACTTGGAAAATAGACAGATCTTTTTTGTCACCCCTATGTGCTAGAGAGACACGGGCCTACTTTACAGATGAGGATAGAATTATTAGCCCACCTATACATGTTTTCAAAGTATTTCCCAAGTGCCAAACATCCTAGTTTTATTTTTGATGGTTACATTGTTTAACTTTGTGCACAGAAACAAACTTATTCCACTAAAACTACAATGGTCAAAATTATTAGCCCAAATGATGTTAATCTTCATTTGTGTATCCTTTTTGCTGTTGTCAGGTGTTGTTTTCATGTCTCAAACACACCTCTAGAGTAACCCCAGTTCATTCTTCTTTCCCAAATCTCTCAAGCTTCTCCAGATTTGCTGATCTTCTTACGTGGACCTTGCTCCTCAGTTCACCACACAGATTTATGTCAGTTTACTTTGGTCTTTAGTTCTTTACCAGAAGCGATATATGTTTAAGGTCACTGTTTTGATGGAAGACAAAGAATACACTCACTCAGTTTTGCTGCTTGAGGGTTTTCTTTCAAATATTTCACATATGCTTCTCCTTTCATGATTCCTTCCATCTTGACAAGATTCCCAGTTTCAGACACACTGAAGCATCCCCACAGTTCTTCTGCAAAAGTGCAATTTTTCTTAGCCTGCAACGTCACAGTCCATTCCTGTGCAGAGTTCTAGTGATTGTTTTAAGACTGCAAATCCTGACCTGTCTAAGTCAATCACTGGTGTCTTGGCAGTTATTCTGGGATCTTTAGACACATCTTTCACTAGTTTTCTTCGCAGAGTCTTTGATATCTTACAGTTACTTCTGCCAGGCTTGTTCTGTACTGTGTGGCTCTTTCAATTTCTTGAAGATACTTCTCACTTCAGTTGTCATAACCGTGTTTATGCTTCGCTTTCCTGCTTTGTAAGCATCAACAATTCTTTTTCTCATGTCTAAACTTTTTCCTTTGTTTTTGGCACAATGCTTTCTCAAGTGCCAGCTCCCTGAAGTTGTTATGCTGTGTGTAAATTGGAAGATATCCATCAGTTTAACTTGATTTTACAAGCTTTGACTATTACAAAGTAAAAGCACATCCTTTCAGTTGTTTGTGCTATGGCTCAATAAACAGTTTTCAGGGAGCTAGAATTTGCCTGGCATTATTTTTTACTTAAATGTTTTTTTAAATTAAATAATCCATTGCACAACAAAAATCTGTTCTAACTATTGCTACAATAATGTGCTTTTATTGGTGCCATGAGGACCTCTAGGCAAGTACCATCAGCTTCTATTATACTAAAGAGGGTAGACTTAATTAAACAGCTGAATAAATAATGTAAAATGATAGGGATGTGCAAATGGTACTACAGACCAGAGAGAAAATACGTTAGGAAACATTTCAATCACCTCTGCTTTTTTTTATATTTATGAAAAAAAATAAAATAAAATAAAAAGAGACTGGAAATTATTTGAATCATAAACGCCCTTTAAAGAAGTTCATTGGCTCCGGTCACTCAGGAGGCCCCTCTAAGTAAACCTCTACAGTTCAATCTATTCATGTTAGCCATGAAGCTGTGCTGAAAATTCTCAGTTCAGTCTACAACTCCAGGTGTTTAAAAGGATTACTGCGTGACAAGAAACATGCATAAAAAGTTTTTTTTATTATTATTAACAATAATAATAATAATAATCATGAGTCTGTTCCACTTTGTAAGTGGATGCATAAAGACATAGAAAGGAAAAAAAAAAAAAAATTATGAGACAAGCAATGAGAGCCCAGACAAACGCACAGCAACAACACAGGACCTTCAACTAAACAGGCAGCATCTTGATTGTACACATACTTCTCTCAGTTCCTATTATTGCTCCCCAGTCCAACAAGAAGAAATGTGAACCACAAAGTATGAAACCTAGGACAAAGCCAAAAGGCAAAGACTCACCCACCTTAAAACTTTGAAAATAAAGACTGACAGGCAGTTGCAGTTGGAACCAGTTACAGCTAATTTCAGGAATGTAACCAACGGGTTTTGTTTCCAACATACTTTTGTTCAATTTAAGAAAAAAAAAAAAAAAAAAAAAAAAAATGATTATGGTTCTTCCTTTAAGCCAGAAAGCATTGACCCCAACCACAGTTTATACCCATGGAATGATGAGCTCATTAATATTCTTTTGGGTCCATCATGCTTAAAGTGCTGTAAAAGCACACATTGTTACACGTTTCCTCTCTGTAAGTTGAGGTTATTTGCATTAAACAGATCACATGTGGTACCTTTTTTACTGCTCAAAATCATTTACAAGTTTGGTGTTTATAGACAGCATTGAACACTTTTTAGACAAGGAAAATACAGTTAAAGGAGAAAAAAGAAAAAGGGGAAAAAAAGAATTAAATTCAACAGTAGTCCTTGTCCCTGGAGATGTGGATGTTTGTCTGCTTGAAGCTCAGTATGTAATAGTCCACTGCTTGACACTGGCGTCGTGGGAGGTGGTGACCAGAGTGTGAGCATCTATCCAAGCCAGGCCGCTAACGTGGTGCAATCGGTGAGCGTCTGCAACAAAGACATCACAGCAATTTAAAAAAAAAAATAAATAAAACAAAAAAGTAAGCCATCTTCAACTAAAAGAACCTGGGTTTAATAAAAGTTTAGTTTGTTTAACATCCCATGCTGACTGAGATGCGAGTTACAACTCTTTAAGAAATCAAGCCTGGTTTTGCTCTTAAAATTTAAGCAGATTCAACAAACTGAGTTTATAAACTTTGTAACAGTTTAGGACCATTTCATTTATTTTTACCCTCTTTTCAATAATTGCTCAGTAAACATTTAATATTAAAAAGCTTATTCCTTATTGAAAATAAGAAAGAAAAATAAAGGTAACAGTCCCACTGTGTAACTGCACCCAGATGCAAACCCTAATTGCAGATCCAGTTCAGAGTCACTGCTATCTATGATGACCAGATGTCTCTTTGTGGGACTGCACAGCATTTTTATTCCTTCTCCTCATCATACATTTTCACTGGTTATGTAGGACATGCACTTTTTTTAAAGTCTGTCTTGTACTCGATGTATATAAAGTAAAGACACCAAAAAGGCACAAGCAGTTTGTTGATAATCATCATGAAAGCTACCATAAAGAAAATTAAGTGTTTGTATATTCTGACAAGTAGTTTGTCTTTTTTGATGGATATTTTTCAGTTTTAATCTCCAAATGTGACAGGCATTTTCCATCACTGTGACTGATTACAGTACAACAGATCACTGATCAGTGTGCTATGTGTCTGATTTAAACACCGATTACTACAGTAACACACAGAAAGTAGAGTTTGCAGAAAATGTGACAGAAGCCACTCAAACCATTCATTCATCTGAATAACGTATACATGTAGAAATCACTTATTCAACAGCGAAATATTTTCGTGAGTAAAAGTTCCTCTGACAGTTCCCAGGAAAGTTGTTTTGGGGTTACTTAGCAGCATTTGGTTTTCTAACAGCTTTTGCTGTGCCCGGCGTAAAAATCAGACCACAGCTGTAATCGTTTGACGGTTTTGAAAACGATGCAGGTTTGTTCAGCTGAACTGTAATCAGATGCAGTTTCTTCATGGTTCCGTGAAATGAGCCAACAGCAAATGTATAAATTTAGCTTAGCTATAGTTACTCCTAGTCTTTTTTTAAAAACACGCTTAGATGTGTTGAGTGTGGATTGCTTGCGAGACCGACCTGGGATTTTGAGCCGCTGGTCTGGATCGCTAACCGTCCAGACGTAGACCAGCATGTCCATCCCACCAGTCGCAAAGTGCTCGTTATCGGGTGACCAGGCCAAAGTCACAGGTTTGGCATGGTGTCCATAAAACTCATTTTTAACCTGATGGAAAAAAAGAGGCAACCATAAAACAATCATTAATATTTAAAAAAAAAAAAAACAAAAAAACAAAACAAAAAAACCCCCAAAAAAAACAAAAACAAAACCCCACACACACCCGTAACAGGCAGCAAACAGAAGACAGGATGATTAAGAAAGGCAAATATTTACCGAATAGCCGTCTGCCACGTTAAAGACAGTGATAACCTTCTTGTCATCAATGGCAGCCAGATAGGCGCCATCATTCGAATAGGCCATGTCTGTAATGGGCCCTTTGACCTCAAGAGCTTTCCCTTCATCTTTCAGAGTGTTGCCCTGAACAGAGTACAGATGAACTTTTCCATCCTAAGAAGAAAGAAAGAAAATGAATCCAGAGTCCAACCAAGCTTTTCTGTGATAGCTATAGTGTGTTTTTATTAAATGGAACCAACAAACATTGACCGAATGTAAACATGTGGCGAGATTATCTGTGTCCACTTACTGCTCCGCCCACTGCAGCAGTGGTGCCGCCAGGATGCAAAGCTCCAACCTCTGCTTCATAGCCAAGATTGTCCAATGTGAAGACTTTCTTCTTATCCTTCACAAGGACAATCTACAAAGAGCCATGAATAACAATGCGGTCATTATTCCCCAAACAAAAATCACCAACCTTGCAAGTGCAAGAATGACTGGATCTGATTTATGCAAGCAGTAATGACTGAAGCAAAGACATTACCTGCCCAATGCACACAGCCAATGACAGCCCACCTGCCCCTACGGACACACTTTTAGGCTGGAAATCCATCTTCACCACATCAGAGGCACTAGAAACCAACAAAGAGGTTATTTATGTGAGGAGAGGAAGAACAACAACCCTCTTCCTACTATGAACAATTGAACTGTAAGCATGCATTTTATTATTTAAAAAAAAAAAAAAAAAAAAAAAAAAAAATTACTTTTAGCCTTCAACCCTGTCCTTCGCCTTATCAAGGACAAACTTCTGTTTAATAGACCAAATGTAAAATGATTAACAAAATGGCTTATTCATAAAGCCACATCATGGCCCCTCACCTGTACTCCTTCTTGCTGATGCTGGTGTAGCGCAGTGTATCATCCATGCTGCAAGTCACCAACTCATTAGCTTCATCAGTCACGATCTTGCTAACCTGGTTGCTATGACCTTTTCCTGAGAAGCAGTCGTTCTCTCCAGTTTCTGCATCCCAGTAATGTGAGGGATAAGTTAAGGAACGTTATCTATGTCTGCAGTTATTCTATGCAAATATGCAAGTCTGAGAAATGCCTGCAAAAAACAAAAAACTGAAAAGTTGTTTTGTAACTTGCATCACTATTCAAATAACAAAGCTCTCTAAAGAGTTATTCAATAGTGGTAGATGGGCCATATTTTTATTTACGTTTTTTTTTTAAGCAAACTATTAGAAAGTTCTGCTGCTTCAGGTTGTAAAAATGTAATTGTTCAATTTAAAAAGCTCAAATAATTTTAACAATTTGATTTTTTTTTTAAATTTTGATTAAAACTCAGCTCCTGCACAATATGAATCAAATCTACATTGAGAGAAATCAATTAAATTTGATGAATGAAAAAAATAAAAAAGGGCACGTTACATTATCACTACAAGTGTGTAATGACCTTGTGTTAAACAGAAAAACATCAAACCTCTTTTATATTGAAAACAATTGAGCAAGATTGGAGCTTACATGCAGGACAGGACGCCTACACATGTCCCACTGAGTGACCTTTACAGTCATTAGCGACAATCAGTAAGTGTTGAAAGGATATTTATGTGTCCGTCGTGACTCCCCGAGTAGATGTACGGCCGCCCTTCATTTTTGTGAACAGTCACACACTGGATGGACTTGGTATGACCCTGTAGAAAGAATAAGCACACATTTGGATATATGGAAAGGTGCACAAGACATTAACACTACAGTATTGCATCCCCACACAAATGAAAGACAGCACAGAGAACTGAAAACATTCATCTTTGTAATAGCCACAGTGCACATTTAGATGCTTCTGTGAGAAGTTTATGTAATGACTTATTTTCCTGTCTTACCTACTAAACACCACAAGTGTATGATGGATACATCAGGAAGATGTGTCACAAGACACTTCTAGCCTCCTCACACAGACACCCTCCATGTGTAAATGTTGAGCACACTGCTGTTTCATCACTAAAAACTAATCTTCCCATTTGAAAACAAAAAAAAAAACAAAACAAAAAACTTGTATGAAAACAAGCAACTCCGTAAAGCAGGATCTGCAGTGTGCATTTGCACTCTTAGGCATGCAGTTTGAACCATCGCTATGCAAATATTGATGGCGATTTACATTTAACAGATGCCACGTTTGGTTTTCAAACACTGTAGAAAATGTTTCTACTATGACACTTTAATTTCCATTGTATTTCAGAAGCTCAAACACAGTTTTAAAAAAAAAAAAAAAAAAAAAAAAACCTAACAAAACTGCCATTATTATCATTATCAAATCACTGATTCTATCCAGAAATAGCATCCTTTAATTCTTGGGGCTGACCTTGATTGTGCGTATGGGCCGGTTGGGGTTGTTCTTGTCCAAGTAGTTGATGTATCCTGACAAGGAGATGCTGAGGAGGTGGTCTTTCTGCCACAGGCACCCCAGCTGCTGGTCTGTCACGTCGGAGCCCAGGTTGAAGGTGGTGACAGCCGTGGTTGCACCAACATCCCAGAGCTTCACGGTCTTGTCCCCTGAGGCAGAGATCAGTTGAGAGCTGTCAGGGCTCCAGCTGACCTGTGGGTGAAGACGGGGAAAAAAAAAACACAAAACACCCAGGAACGTAATATGTCAGAATGCACGTGAGCAAAGACGGAAATTCTGTAAGCACCGTTTGTGCAACCTATGAATGGGCATTAAACAATAGAAGAAAACACACCAATGCTACTTGGAAAAGAAATCAAAGAAAAATGAGAAAAGATTAGTAACTCGAGGACAGAAGGGTTTATAGCATGCATAATTCCTATTGGCACATAATTCTTCTAGGCAGACTGCCAAATCTGATTATAGTTGGCTCTCCAGAACAACAAAAGCCATTCATTTAACAAAGTGACTGTAAGTTAACACTGTAGCAAAGAGGTAAAACACTATGACTGATCCTTTAAACAAGGCCGACTGTTAATGTACCTATCCATATTATTCACTGGAGTTTGGTTTTTAACCTAAAAACACTTACAGCATAGATTCCTCCTTTGTGAGCCTTCTCTCCACCAAGGGAGCCAACACGTTCACCAGTTGTTCCATCATAGATGAAAATCTGTGGATATTTAATAAAAACAATTAGGTACACATTTTGCTTAGTCATTTTAATTTTAAGTTTCACATGATAACGGACACTTACCTGACCATCAGCACCAGCTGTAACAAACCGACTTCCATCTGGAGAGAAACGAATGCAGTTGACGAACTGGCTGTGGTCCTTTGGGTGGAGAAAAAAAAAATTAAGAAAACATAGAAGTTCGCTTTATGGATCAAATGAGTGTTTGATTTTGACACATAATATTTGGTCTTGTGCATAAATGGAAACCAGACATTGAAAGTACATCCAGTATTTTTTAATAGTCATAGTGTAGACTTAACATAGTCTCAAACAAGTGAGGAAGGAAGAAGCGCAAAAAAAAAAAAAAAAAAAAAAAAAAAAAAGACGGCTTAGTCATCTTCATGACCGACAGAAACTCAGTCCTTCCTCAATTGAGACCATCATGACCGACCAGTATGCAGGCTTAAGGAAAACAAATGTTTCCTTGATTTTCCTTTAAGCATGTGTTATAGGCAAATTTGAGAATTTAAATTTACCTATGACACAAATAGCACAAGGAGAGCAAAGACATGGGATCAATAGCTGTGATTACAATTCTTATTTGTTTGTTTTAATTTAATAACACCCCACTAATAAGCCAATAATGCAATTCTTAAAGGGAATACAAGGTGTAATTTACTTTCAAATCTAACAAATATATTCACCGTTTTATGTACCTTGACCAACTGGATTTTATATTAACTTCAGATAAATTAATCTGCAGTACACTTGGTGCCTGGTTGTAGGAAGCAGCTCACACTCTCGAAGAATTTATGGGGGATGTGGATTATGTAATATGGAAACAGGCAAACAAGGCCACATTGTCAAAAACCAACAGAGTGTGGCAGATTTGAGATGGCCAACAGATATTAAAGCCAGAGAAAGTTGGAAAGCTGAAGGACAATGCTTTGTTACCAGTGCATGTCAAAGACAACATTTAGCCATTGGCTGTTCTGACCACTTTAATCCAGCACATGTCAGCAGATCATCTTTTCTCTAAGACTTGTCCAGCAAAACAACAGCCAAGAAAAAAGAAACAAACAAACAATCCAGCTTAGCTCTAACTACTCTGGAACAAACACCTCTTTACTAAAGCTCCTCAAATTGCCAACAAATGCAACTCACCCGTAATGTGAACTTGAACTTGAAGGGAGGTCCCTCAAAGAAGGAGGCACAGGTGTCGTCACTGGCAGTGGCAAGGCGGTAAGGGCGCTTCTGCCTTATGTCTACACTGTTAATTAATTTTGAGTGGCCAGAAACCTCTCCCACTGATGAGCCAGAGTCCCACAGGAACACTGCCCCAAACCTACAATGACAAGTGAACACCGATACAGTTGATCCAGGTTTGAATTAGAGGAAGAAAGATACGTGCTAGAAGGTTTCGATTTCCTGCACAACAGTGATGCAAACAGTTCTTTTCATAATAAAAACAATTAATAAATAACATTGGTCCTGCAAGTGCACAAACATATCACCTTGATATCTAAAGCAAACAGTGAGTTTGTGCCACGTGGGAATAAATCAGTGTGAACGCTGTAAGAGAAGTTTCTCATGAGACAGTTACCATGGTTCATTTTAAACTACGAATCAATTTGTAGCCAGTGTAGCGCACAAAAAAAAAAAAAGAAAAAAAAAAAAAAAATCCTGACACTCACTTCTCTCGTCCGTCCCCAACAACAGCAAGCCTCTTGCTGTCCTCTGTCCATGCAATGTCCTTCACCTTCCCTGAAATCGGGGTGTACTCATACTTGAGCATGTGTTCCTTCTGGGTGGTGTCCCAGATACGGATCTTTCCTGATGCATCTAACGGATATAAAAAGCAGCATGATTACTTAGCAGTCACATTATTGTGGCAACTATGAGAATACACAGTTTTACCAGGATTTTTGCAGTGGCTACTGATAAAATGTGGCTTGACCTTCATTATGGTCCAAATTCTACACAAAATCTGACAAATCCATTTAAAAACATGTTTTAATTTAGCACAACTTCTTAAGTAATAACTCACAATGCAAGCTGGAAAAAGTAAATAAAAGTCAATTAACATCATCAAAACCTACTTTGACTCAGATGTTTCAGTTAAAGCCTTGTCCCTAAATGTCCATAAATCACAATCTACTCTTCCTAGGAAAAACTGGTTCACGTGCATTGTGTCTTAACAGCAATTTTCATAGGAACTTAGCAAGGAGCATTACAAAAGTGCATGAAATTAGAGGAGATGTGCATAATCTGCAGTTTGACAGGATATCAGGATTGTTGCTACACTGTTGGGAGTGAAGATTCTAGAAAGACTACAATATTCATTCAATAAAGTGTAAAAGAACCCAAGGGCAAGGGCAGAACACCATTACAAGAAACAAACAACAAACCACACAAAGCTTAGATGTTCAGTAACACTACTGGGATAAAATTTTGATGCCAAAAAGACAAAAATTGAGCTTGTTTGCAAAAATGGTCCAAGCCCCGAGTCGGCAGAAGGAGTCCAGTTTTTTTCTGCATGCACTGCGAGTGGTTACTGAGTGTCAGAAGCACAGCAGTTTGTGTTTTTTGTTTACTCCAATGGTGTTCATCCCTAATTATGTTTTAGATAAAAATCAGTAAATTCCAGTAGGTTTACAAACTCTTTCTTGCAAATGTTCAAATGTATTTTTCTCTTTTACCTCCAGATGCAATGTAGAATCCACTGGGTGCATACTTCGCAACAGTAACTTGATGGGCATGCTCAGTGTAAATGTCTGCAATAGCTGGGTTCTTAAAAAACACAAAAATGAAAAGATTAGCTAGATTAGCTCACAAAAGGCAAATAAATGATGAGCATTTTTCCAATTGGTCACTTAAACCCAAACATCTAATCAACAATTAGTGTTGGCGAAGAAAAAAATAAAAAAAATACATTTTGGTAAACACGGGTAAACCACAAGCTGAAATCCTTTCCTGAGCTACTTCTAGATTAGGCGCTAACTAACAGCATTATGCTAACAGTAATTGTGCCAGCATGCAACTCAGATTTCAGAGAATATCAAGGGCACAATACTGAACATGCCCAAAAATACTGGGTGTAGCAGGAGGGCAACAAACAAAACTAACCACTAGTAGAGTGAAATGCTGTCTTTGATGTGGCTGCTAGCTTTTGATGCTGTACATTTTATGTGGTTAATACTCTCATTCAGTAGATTCTGTCATAGCCAGTAGATTTGTAAATACAAATGAATAAATTAATCAGCATCATGTTGATACAACTTTAAGACTTTTTTTTTTTAAAATTACTTCAATGTTCCTGATGATGACACATTTCCCATTGGTGTAGAGGAAGTTGTTGCCTTTGGGATCACCACCGATCACTTTTGCAACTCCCCTCTCCATCTGTGGGAGACTGGCAAACACACGTTCTGAAAAAAGTGAAAATAATAAAATCAAAGATGTGGAAAACATCAATTAATGCACTGCAGACAGGGTTAAACACAAATAGAAAAAGTGTTTCACTGCATATCCTTTATCTGCTGGGAATAAAATCTGCCATTTCAGATAACAGATTTTATTACTAACAGAAGTGTTCTGTATCAACTAGCCGTTCATTAGTCATCCATAGGACTTAAAGTGGAGCTGGTTTCAGGTACCTTACTGATTATCACAGACACTTTGAGCACACAGCCAAGTCTATTCCTATTGGTCTACCAAGCAGTTTCACCCTCCTTATTAAATCCCCTGAACGCAAAGCGTTTTACACTTCAACCTTTAAGGAGTAACAAAAATAAAACAACTAGATTATGTTCTTCTGTGCACTTCCTCAAAATTTGGGCCATCATTTTTGACGCCAACTATGCTAGAAGACCAGTAAAAGACAAGTCTGGATTTGTTGCTTATCATTACATGGGTGAATTTTGTACTTTGTAAATTACTAAAGAAAAAAATACAAGTAACTGCTTGTAATTGAAGTATTTGCTTTTGTTTAGTTACACATTTTTAAGTACAGAGTATCCATTCAGTAAGGTTTATGTTGATGAGTCTTGTTTTATAATAAGTGTACCGATTTTTATATAATTGCACAATTTTAATTATACAGCAATTTCAAATATTAGTATTTAAAATGTTTTATTATAGTTATATTTTATAAATTTACCAACACTTTGCTTGCCATAATTTTTTACATACCATTGTAATAAAGTAAACGAGATACACACTCAGGTCAAAACGCACTAGCACACTTTTTCTTGCTCATAATGGTTTTTGAATACATCACGAGTCAATCCTGCCTTATGCAGTAACTACACGGTTGTAACTTGAATGTGCCTTGAAAGACCAAAAATAAATCACTGCCATGTTTTCGCCATTTATATTTCCGACTGATTCAATGAAAAAAAAAATGTAGCGTTAAATATGTTAGGACATTCGACCAGCGACAAATGTGTACTTCAGTACTTCCTCGGTGCTTCACTGGCAGACAGCCTCTGTGTGGACATGTCATAACAAAGCAATGGGAGCACAACTATTTCCTGACTGAGGCTAGCAACCTAGCTAACTAAAAAGCCACTGCCTGTGGCATGAAGCGGCTGCACTGAGTGCCAAAACATCTGCACAACACTCCGAGCTATCCAAACACAGGTGTGTACTACACCTGCCAGAATCGTTGCATGAGCGAAGCTTTTTTTTTTTTGGTCTTTCTTGTGTGGGGTGAAGTGTCAAAATTACGCAGCTATGGGCGAGGCTAGCTAGCTGCTACCTGGATGACTAGCAGATCTGCCGACTAGTGTCACGCGAAGTAAGAGCCTTGTTCCTGTTTTTCCCGCCCTGCTGCTGACACAGAAATGAGACAGACTTACTCAGTTCATACGGCATTTTTTCTCCGCTGCCTCTGGCTTGGCCTTTCTCTTCCAGATGAATGAAACAGTGAAGACAGAAAAGCGCCCGTGGCTTTGCACTACCCTCCCTGATACACAAACACGGAAGCGGGTGCAGCTCTCGCTCTGCCTGGCTTTGCCCATATATAGTAAACTCAGATACCACGCTGAGGCTGTCAGCCAGTAACCGTGCGCTCGAGCTTTGGGGATAAATTTTACCTAAATATGGTCTCTCAGGTTCCAGGGCCAAACTAAAGCCATCCCAAAGCTTCACTAATCAAAATGGCCAGGTTTGCCTCATTTTGAGGCATATCATGTGCTACAGCCAGGTCACAGAGCCTTTTTTAATTTTTAAAAAGATAAACATATAGAAACAACATTTCTAATTCCTCAAAGAATGTTACCGTGTTAGTAAATATATACATATATATATATATATAATCCAGGCAACTTGTCATGGAATCTAGAAATAGAGTTAAAACTAAAATAAGGTGAGTTTTGCGCAATCATTTGATTGCCTGAGAGGCCTGACTCAGGGTAGTAAAGCTCACTGTCTGAGACGCACTCCTTTGGGCGCCGTGGATTTGTGATAGCATGAATAACCAAATGAATTGCCCGGAAAGGTAAATGAGGAAAATCTATCTACAGTCACTTGTAACCTGTCTCTTATCTGTAATTCCATAGTGGTGATGTTATAAGCCTGTGCTTATTATTTGCATGAGTGTAGGCACTCACTTGCTTGGAATAGGACTGGGAATCCCCTGACCTATTTATGATGGGTCCATTTGAGAGTGTGGACCTCTGCAGCAGCAGATATAATGTTACAACAATACAGAATTTCAAAACAAGGTAGTCACAGAGCAACATAAGAAAGCTCCGTACGGGGCATGGGGAAATGAACTCATCTGTGTCTTGATGCATTCTCAATTATCCAGGAAAGTAAATCTCCAAAAGTTGATTCTGTTCATCTGGACGTAGCGTTTTGTGGGAGAAACGTTTCGTCACTCATCCAAGTGACTTCTTCAGTCTCAGCTGACTGCAGGTTTCCCCAATCTTAGTAACAGTACATTTGCATAATGACTGAAATCAGCCCACTGAGGGAACAATGGGCTGATTAATTTAACAATGGGCTGATTAATTAACAATGGGCTGATTAATAATTTGCATAATTATGATTAAGGAACTGACCGGGAGGTCAGTTCCTTAATCATAATTATGCAAATTCTCATGACCATTGATCAACAACCACTGACCAAAACCCACTGATCAAAGACCACTGATCAATGGCCACGAGTACCATTCACAGAGAGTTGGGGAATGCCTGCAATCACAGCATTGTAAGATGGCGAAAGATGTACCCTTAGGCCCCCTCCTCGATTCAGAGATGGTCTCTCCCTTTTCACGTAAATGGCCTCCTTGACTCCGCGCTCAAACCAGCGTTCCTCCCTGTCCAGGATTTGTACATCCTTATCATTGAAAGAGTGTCCACTGGCCTGTAGGTGTAAATAGACTGCAGAGTCCTGGCGAGGTAGCTCTTCTGTGTTGTGCCATCCGCTTCGCCAGAGGTTGTTTGGTTTCCCCGATGTATAAATTCTGGCAATCCTCCTGGCACTTAACAGCGTACACTATGTTACTCTGTTTGTGTCTGGGGACCCGATCCTTGGGGTGGACCAATTTTTGGCGCAGCTTGTTTTGGGGTTTAAAAGCCACAGAGACTCGGTGTTTAGAAAAAATGCATCTCAACTGTTCCGATACTCCTGACACATATGGGATCACTACAGGTTTTTGCTTGGGCAGCGGTTGTCCTTCTCTCCTGGATCGGCTGGAGCTTTCTTTAGGTGCCTTTCCAGCTTTGACAAAAGTCCAGCTGGGATAACCACATTTACTCAGGGCCTTCTTGATGTGCTGTTCTTCTGCCTCCCTGGCCGCTGCGTCTGTAGGGATGGTGTTCGGTCTGTGTTGTAGCGTCCTGATGACACCCAGTTTGTGCTCCAGTGGATGATGAGAGTCAAACCTTAGATACTGATCCGTATGTGTAGGTTTACGGTACACGTCAGCTTTTAGATGTCCCCCATTACTGATGGAAGGTTAACCTGCCACTTTTCATATCCTCCCTGGTGAATTTGATGTGTCGGTCCACCGAGTTAATGTGATCCGTAAAATGTAGTACGTCCTGAGATTTGATTTTCACCCAGGTGTCGTCCACATATCTGAACCAATGGCTTGGTGGTGTTCCAGGGTAGGTTAGCAAAGCCATCTTTTCCACATCTTCCATGTACAAATTGGTCACGATGGGTGAAACTGGGGAGCCCACGGCACACCCATGTTTCTGCCTGTAGAACTGACCCTTGTATGTGAAGTAGGTGGAATGAAGACACAGTTCCAAAAGCAAGCACACTTGGTCGATGCTGAGAGTGGTCCTGTTGCTGAGGTTGGGGTCATCCTGTAATCTCTTACGGGCTACCTCCAACGCTTCCGTGACTGGGATGCAAGTGAAGAGAGATGTAACGTCGTAAGAGACCATGGTTTCATCTGCCTCCATAATGACATCTCTCACCTTCTCAACAAAATCCAGGGTGTTCTGGACGTGGTGTCCAGAGCTGCCCACCAACGGGTTGAGGATCAAAGCCAGAAACTTGGAGATGGTATAGGTGACAGAGTTGATCATGCAGACAATCGGTCTTAAAGGTGCACCCTGTTTATGTATTTACACATACAGGCCAGTGGACACTCTTTCAATGATAAGGATGTACAAATCCTGGACAGGGAGGAACGCTGGTTTGAGCGCGGAGTCAAGGAGGCCATTTACGTGAAAAGGGAAAGACCATCTCTTAATCGAGGAGGGGGCCTAAGGGTACATCTTTCGCCATCTTACAATGCTGTGATTGCAGGCATTCCCCAACTCTCTGTGAATGGTACTCATGGCCATTGATCAGTGGGTTTTGGTCAGTGGTTGTTGATCAATGGTCATGAGAATTTGCATAATTATGATTAAGGAACTGACCTCCCAGCCCATTGTTGGTTTCAGTCATTATGCAAATGTACTGTTTATAAGGTTGAGGAAACCTGCAGTCAGCTGAGACTGAAGAAGTCACTTGGATGAGTGACGAAACATTTCTCCCACAAAACGCTACGTCCAGATGAACAGAATCAACTTTTGGAGAACTCATCTGTGTAATTTTGGTCTGAGCATATGATGTGTCCTCTCCCAGGACATTTTAATCAACACACAAATCCTTTATTGCATTCTGGTGATGTTTCTTTTTAATAATGAGTGGGTCATGTTGAGGGCCCCAAGCTCCAACTCAACTCAATGACAGCTCTGTCAGGATTACCTTAATTGAGGGGGTCCTTCAAGTTCAAATTCTCATGTTTGAAATGTTTTTTCTAATGCTCGGTTTTGTTTTTTTCTGTTTTCTGCTAATTTCATTTATTTATTTATGTATTTATTTCAGACTGGCAATGTGATAGCACTGTGACATGTAAGGTGAGAACCAGGTTTGAGTACCATCTGGTTTATGGAAATTGGTCTCCCCGTGGAGTAAGCGGTAGTTTTACGTTCTCCCCTGCAGGGGGCGCCATTGTCCCATTATTACCGCTCCACCACAGAAGAAGTAGCCCAGTCGCTTCGTGTCTGTGACGATGGCGGTCGTCTTGAGGGGAAGTTTAGTAACGTTGTTCAAGGTGAGAGCACAAATTATGTTGACGGGCTTTTTGTGTAAATAGAAAAAATGGCTGCTTTAGTCATATTTCATATAAACGCAGCAAAGAGACGTTTACGCACTGAGTGTTGTCATGTGTTTCTTACGTGAATGCTAACCATCGTGAGCTTCGTGGATGTCTGCATTACTGATAGAACGATTCTGAAGTGTGTTTCCGTATCTGGAATTATTTTGCTGGACATAGTTCTCGGTTTGTTTTATTTGTCAGTAGATACGCGCCTTAATAAGACATCCTTGTTAAATTGAGAAGGTCAGCTAAATTAGCTTAGCCTCCCAGCCTGTGTCAGTTAACCGTCTCAGTAACCTCCCTGTCCTTAGTGAACCGTTAGCTACTGCTACTCGTGGGGCTAATCACAAGCTTAGAGACTTGAAGCGAGCACCTCAGACAAAGTTTAGTTTTCAGTCAGATTTCTAGGTGTCAGTAAGAGTGCAAATATATTCAGTGTCTTACTTTAACCTGTAAGATTGCAGAGTTGGCCTTTTAACTTGTTGCCTACAGGTAAGATGCGGGTGAGGGTGATAATCATTCAGGATCACCTTGAAATATACAAACCGGTGACAAAATAAATGAAGAGGACGACAACATAAAGTCTCTTAGTAATAGATGCTGGGGCAACACCAGGACAGCTTTACCATGCATTGCTACTGATTCCTAAAGTCTCAGGAACTCTTCCTGGGTGGAAAACCACTTTTCCCCCATTGTGGTCGCACAGAGTGCTGTTTTACCCGTCGATCCAAAACCTCCCGTAGGGTTTTCAGCTGTTGACTGACCATTATTCTCAACGACAATTTTTCATACCACTAAGTAATAAATTTCTCATAGATCCAAATGCAGATGTAACTCTTCCCATTGAAACATTAGTACTAGCCAGTACAGAGCCAGTAAAAAAAAAAAAGTCTTTAGCACAGTGCGAAGTTTGTGTCACAGGGATTATTTATACATATACTGACTTGATTATTTGGACAGATGTAATCTGTGGATCAACTATGACTCCAAGAAGAAAGCTCCTCCCCATTCTTTTTGTCTTGGTGGTCAGCAGACAGTAACATCTTCTGATGTTGTAGTGTACTAGTTAACACAATTCACCTAACAAGCCAAAGATTCCGTCAGGAAGGGCATCTGACCTAAAAATCCGTTGAGCTACCCATTGTTGCACGAAAGTTGCTGCTGCTGCTTCTGTCCACTATTGTAAGGCCTGATTTATACTGCTGTCGTGAATCTTTGTAGAGTCCACAACATAACTTGTGTCACTGACGACATGCTTGTGTGTGGTGTATGATATGTTACTTACCTTGAACATCTCCTGGTATTTTATATGTAGTGGCAACTGGTAGAAATAACTAAAATGTTGGTGACTTTTTTTCCCTTGTCGGTCCTCACTTTAATCAACTTTGCTGATTGAAGCATAAATTCCCATTAACAGTATATGGATGGCAGAAAATAAGGATGGCATAACCTGGCTTGTTTGAGACCGATGCTCCTGCCATCTTTGCTCAAACAATGATCTACAAAGACTTCATCTTTCAAAGTCACTAAGACCTTTTCTTATTGCCATTTTCTATTAATACAGAATCACCTGGGCCTGCTTAAAATATTCATATATGCCTCCAAACCTGATTGGAGTTGTGTTATATAGTGCACCTGTGTGGAAACATCTGCATTTGTTGTTTCTTTATTTACGCAGATTTTTTTTTTCTCATTTATTTGTCTGTGTGTATTTACACAAAATCCCCTACTGACATCTTCCCTTATAAAATGCATCTAGGCATCATCCTGAATAGCAATATGCATGAAATTACTATAATATTAGATGAAATGTAATTTATAATATTATATACTGTAGGTACCTACAGTGTTGTACCCTCATACTCTCTTTCTGACTAAAACATGCTTCTCATAAAGTTGGGCTCACATCATGACATGATGAAATGAGTGAAATAGGAAAAGACATTCCTGCTACACAAAGTTGTTCTCACTTGGTGTTTTTTCTAACAAATGTCTGAACACAGGCGCATTCCCCCATCATTGTTTTATTCTGATAATTTCTAAATGTCTTTGTTTCAAAATCTTGAACAGATTTTTGTATATACATACTGTGGGGGGGAAAAGGTCAGAAGCTGTAACAAGCAAACATTGAATGTAACAGATGTAGACAAGTGATTCTGGTGTTGCTTGTTATCAAAAAAGTTCTTTTTGACCAATTGGACACTAACAGACCTCTGACCAATGATCAATGACCAATAATAGTCTTATTATTAGCCAAGTAGGCTAGCTGCTCTTTTAACTTCTCTTAGGTCCTAAAAAGTTACCACAAAATGTATAATGTAGGTGCACTGTTTGGTATATGTGCAAATTATATATATGTAGTATATCTGTCTACAAGCCCATAATAGTTGAGACTCCTTGATATACTCAGTGGACTCATATTATCTACCAGTCTGTTGGTATCATCATGTATAACAACTGATTAAAACAATTAAAACTGTAAATAGGCTGGAGAAACACCATTCAATAATGTTATGATTGTTGACATTGTATATGTTGCCCACAAGAAGGCACTCTGCAGCTTCCCAGTTGGAACAACCAGTTGATCCAAACTAACTTGGGCAGAGTTGAGCTTAAATGAGTATATAAACAAACATAAATAGATTTAATTAACATGAATCTGTTGTATGTGTCTGAAAGGGGAAAAAATTCTGCAAATATATTGAAATATTGGATCCTGTATCAGTTGAGCTCTCGATATTAGGGTTTTCAATGTGTTGATAAGTAATACTATTAGAGAGTAGATATATGGGTTTATAGTATACTGCAGTGTTCTTTGTAATACTGTACCTAGTAAGTGTACCTTTGTTTCCCTCCTTCAGGGCCTGGTCGGTTCCAGGTGTCCACAGTTGGCCTCTCGTCCACTGAGTGTATCTGCTGGTCTCTGTAGTCCAGAAACACCACCGGCCCGTGCTGATGCTACCTTTAAAGTCACAATGGTGCCAGGGGATGGAGTAGGACCTGAACTAATGACTGCTGTAAAGGAAGTTTTTAAGGTACATTGACATAAGATTGACGATGGACTCATAACTGCTTTTTATCCTTATATCAAACATGTTGTCTTCAGTATATCAGGTTTACTGATGATAGAAAATAATAGGGAACTTTTGACAAAAAATACATGTACAGATTGTTTTTTTCCCTCTGTCTGGTCCGATTTTTCACATTTTTCTTATATTAAATGTTAAGAAGCTCCTTTTTCATCTTGTTGTGTTTTGCAAATAATCTCCTTGCTTTACTTTTTCTAAGAAATCATTTTAAATATGGTGCTTAATGTTAAAGTAAAATAGTGGATTAAAACTGAGTAAGATTGTCATTCTTTATGTCGATTTGTGATCTTTTAAGAATGATTTTTTTTCTCCCCATTTTTCTGAAGGCAGGTGATGTCCCAGTAGAATTTGAGGAATTCCACATGAGTGAAGTGCAGAACATGGCCAGCGAGGAAAAACTGGAACAAGTGTTGACCTCTATGAAGAGCAACAGAGTTGCCATTAAAGGTAGTCTTATTTCCTTTAATTCTTAGATTTTTCTCTCACAAAAAAATTGAATCCAGTAACAAAAAGCTGATTTAAATGGCTGCACTGAAGTAGTCTGAACTGCAGTGTATTTAGGCTTTAACATGTTGGGGCACGTTATCTTATTTAGGAAAGATTCACACACCCATGGAATTCAAAGGCGAGCTGGCTTCATATGAGATGAGATTAAGGTAAATGACCAAATAAAAAATTGTGCGTTATTATTTGCATATGTCACGTTTAAAAATAACTCTACATCCATCCACTCCCCAGGCGCAAGCTGGACCTGTTTGCTAATGTAGTTCATGTAAACAGCCTGCCAGGCTACAGCACTCGTCACAACAACCTGGACCTAGTCATCATCCGTGAGCAGACTGAGGGGGAGTACAGCTCCCTAGAGCATGAGGTAAACAGTACTCTTACTCACTGCAATCAGAGCGTAAACAGCAGTTTTACACCCACCTGCAAATATACTTGAAGGTTTGTTTAAGGGTTTTGAAAGAAGCCTTAAACTGGGCATCAAAATATAGTTAAGTCACAGAAATACAGATTAAGCCAGATTTTGATTTGTCCTTTACTTATGTTGTAGTTCTTTAACTCTCCTATTTATTCATTTTAATATGAAACCTAGTTTACAGCACGATTATTTACACTTAGACCTCAAAGACTGTCTACAGTCAGGTTATGTGGGAGATTGTTGTTTATAGAACATAATGTATGTGTTCATTTTCTTGCATGATTCTTCGGCAAAATATATTTAACCATATGTTGTCATCCTCTTGTGTTTTCCAGAGTGTAACAGGTGTGATTGAATGTCTGAAGATCATCACCAGAGAGAAGTCACGCCGCATCGCCAAGTTTGCCTTTGACTATGCTACCAAGAAAGGGCGAAACAAGGTCACTGCTGTTCACAAAGCTAACATCATGTGGGTAATTTTTTTTTTTTTCTTTTACAGGCGGCTTTGTTTTTGTTATTGTCTTATTTTGAAACCATGTACCTCCATTAAGGCTAAAAATGAGCATTACAGTAACTCGTGTCCTTGTATCTTATTTCAGGAAACTCGGTGATGGCCTGTTTCTGCAGAGCTGTGCAGAGGTGGCACAGCTGTACCCCAAAATCAAATATGAGAACATCATCATTGATAACTGTTGTATGCAGGTATAAACAGACTTGCAGTTCCTTCCCTTTGCCTTATTATTATTGTTCTTATTATCCATTACCCTTCAGATTAAATAAGTGAATGCTGTCTTTTATTCCTAATTGTATATTTATAACTTAGCATTTGCTAGAAGTGCTCCATAAAAAAAAAAAATAGAATAACCGAAGACGTGCACTTTGATTTCACTGCAGTAAATGACCATAGCTGAGCACCGCTGATTCAGGCTTAAATTTGTCATTGTATTATTCTTCTGCAGCTGGTGCAAAACCCTTACCAGTTTGACGTGCTGGTGATGCCTAACCTGTACGGTAACATTATTGACAATCTAGCAGCAGGGTTGGTTGGAGGAGCAGGAGTTGTTCCTGGGGAAAGCTACAGTGCAGAATATGCTGTTTTTGAGACGGTGAGTTTCCAAAACCTCTCGCTTGTTTGTCTTTTTGTTTTGTTTTTTTCCTTGTCCCGATTTTACTTAAAAGCCTATACTTTTTCCTTTTTGTATTACTGTATTATTATTGTTTTTCTCTGAACAAAACAGTGGTGTTTACAGCAGGACGAACGGTAAAAACAGCGTTTTCTACAGACAACTCTAGCAAACACTCTCCGCTTGCGAGTGAAAAAAGAAAAAGAAAAAACATTCCTTCCCTATTGGTGTTAGAGTTTACCATGTCAGCCAATCAAAAAAATGATAAGGCAACCATGTGACATTTGGTTGTTTAGGGAGAAGGGGAAGTTTTTAGGAGTGACACCCGCAACGGAAAGCGGACAGAGAGAGCGAGTTTTCATATGTGAGACATTAGTGACGTTTAGCGTGTTTGGAGGCTGTAGTTAGTGTGTTGTGTAGTTATTGTTTTTTATTATGTGTCAGTTAGACTGCTGAATTTTATATTTGCTCTAAAAAAGCCGTCAAAGGCAGATTCCAGTGTAAACGCTTTTCCCATATGGAAAACTGGACTGATGCACCTCCTGCTGTCAGACCTGCAGGGTTTAGGCCTGTGGTGTTCTCCTCTGTCTTATACTGAACACAAACTACATTTTTTGGACTGGCACAAATAATTTGTGTGCCTTCTTATTTGATGCAGAACACCTGATTGTTCTTTAAATACACTTAAAGGGTTATATAAAAAACGTCTGAGGCCTTGGCTGCATTTTTAGGTAAATAGTACCATATAACTTTGTTGTTTGCAAAACTTGTGCATAATTTTTAGAAATGTACAATTTCTATTTGTATTTCAAGTTATGAAAATGATTTGTTAAACATGTTTGTGGGTTTTACAGTAAAAAATATAACTTTTTTCTACTCGGATTTTGAATTTTTTGTCTGAATTTAGATCCACTGTGCTAATATAGTATACCAAAATGAAAAAATAACTCAAATTTCAGATATTTGAGGTTGTGCTGAAAATAATGATACCAAACAAGGCAAGAAAAACATATTTTAAAGGTGAAATATAGAGGTACAATCAAAAGTAGTCAAAAACGGCCAATTATACCCTGGACCCCAGAGGGTTAATGGACTGTTGGTTTCTCTGCCCAGATCCTTATACTGCAGTTTTTCATTTCTCGTATCATTTTTTTCTTTTTCAGGGTGCACGCCACCCATTTGCACAAGCTGTTGGAAGGAACATTGCAAACCCCACAGCCATGCTGCTCAGTGCTGCTAACATGCTCAGGCACCTCAAGTGAGTCACCTTCTACATGTTTTTTCATAATGAGTATATCAAATTTTATACAATAGCCTCAAATTATCTGTCCTAACCCAATATAATCATCAAGATCTTAAACAACCTCAGGCAGCTCTGTTTGTCTGAATGCAGACATGTGTCTGGTCACCTGTTCATTGTGATTATATTGTGTTGCAGTCTGGAATACCATTCTCAAATGGTGTCAGATGCTGTCAAGAGGGTCATAAAACAGGGCAAGGTAAGTGTTAGCTCTGCCCAGTCTGTGCTGCATGCAGGCTTTGAATGATAAGACCACCACTATGGTATATAAATCCAGAAGCATTAACATTATTAACACCAAAAGAGCTGCTTTTTCTGTATGTTTTACTTCCACTTTTTCAGTACCTCTAACAGAGTAAAATAACAGCTGATAGCTCTGCAATATGTGGGCATATAAAGTCAGTCAGACTTGTATATTCTAAATCTGTGATCTTGGTAAGAGAGATAAGATAAAACTTTATTAATCCCTCGGGTGGGTTCCTCTGGGAAATTCGGTTTCCAAAAGCACAGCACCGACAGAAGTTACAGAATATTATATATATATACACACACACACACATATATAAATACAGAGACATATATAAATAAAATATACGAAGGGGATAAATAGGAATAAAAATACAAGTGAATTGCACATTTCAAGTATTGAGGTCTATTGCACCATTGACTGTTAACAAAAGTATTGCACAAAAGGTATTGCACAGTGAAGTGAAGAGGTACTACAGCTTAGTTGTTCCCCCCTCCTTTGTCCTCCTGTTTCCCCTCCCTCTCCCCTCCAGAGAGGAGTTAAACAGTTTGATGGCGTGTGGGACAAAGGAGTTTTTAAGTCTGTTAGCTCTTGTCTTGGGGAGAAGCAACCTGTCACTGAACAGACTCTTCTGGTTGTTAATGGCCGTGTGCAGAGGATGCCCAGCATTGTTCATAATGTCCAGCAGTTTTTTTTTAGTGGTATTGTGGGTCAATAACTGCTGTCTTTGTGTACACAGTCTTAAAGAGAACCTCTAAAGAAAATGGTGATAGAAACGTAATGTAAATCATTGATTACATTACACTTGCCTTAGATCAGCTTGCCTTAGAGCTCTGCCTTGCAGTCTAAGGCCAACAACATCATCTTAAATCTCAGTAGTTCTTGGCCTACAAATAACTCATCCTAACTGCTTGTATACTATACCATAGTGTGTTAAAGAGCCTTTGAATTCCTACTTTTAAGTCACTCTTAGCTCCTCTCTTTCAGTGCCTTCCTTGCTTAATTTTGTCCCTTGCTTAATTTTTATTATTACACTGTCTGAATGCTCATTTTCTCCCATCTGCTTTAATTTCCTCCACCTCCATTGCTATCTGTTTGTGTGTGTATACATTTGTGTGTTTGTGCAAATTCCAGGTACGGACACGAGACCTTGGCGGATACTGTACCACTACTGATTTTGTGCATGCTGTTGTGGAAAACCTGCGTCACCGACCCATTTACTAAGATATTTCATCATAGACCTCGCTGACTGACTCCTTTTTCCCTAAATCTGGACGTTGTTCTTAACATGGTCTGGATGCATGTTAAGACACCCACCCCAAATGCCAGCTCACTGAGAGCTGTACTATACATTTCTGACATAAGTTGCATCATAATGACATTAGTTCTGCTGGCTTGCTTGTAGATCCTCTTCTGTTAAGCTTTGACATCTGTTGATTTGGGATTAAAAAGTATACCTCATGATGTTTTGCATCACACAGCTAGACCTCCTGTTTCCTGTATTCATGCAGTCTCCTCTGCCCTCACAATCTTTTGTCCATTTGCATCTTTTTGTTTTTGGAGTTTTGAACTGATGAGTTCATAAAGATGATTTCTTCGCACATTGTGGGAAACACATCTTTTTTTTTTTTTCTTTTCCACTTTTATTATTTAAATGTTCCTGTCCCATCGGTCTCTCATTTCAATGGAAACTTGCTGTAAAGCCACCAGAGTCTTTTAAAAAGTTTGTATCGCCTTTTTGTCAGAATTGGTCTAAAAACTGTAACTGTAACTCAGTAATAGTACAACGCTGCTACAAATTACTGCACATTTAAATAAAACTGTAATTTCATTATTGCAGCACTATAAATTCAACTATTGGTGCTGGGATTTCCTGTTCACTGTAACCTGGCGTAATTAAAAACATAATTGTTGGGGAAACTGATATGAAAGATCAGTATCTTTGTGCATCAAAAAAAATTAAATGGCAGCATTATCTTGCATTAGCCATTCACAATCAAAGTCACCATAGTTGTAGCATGTAGTTTATTAAAAAGAGTTATTTAAGCACATAGCAGAAGAATTTGTTACATGATTATACAGAAATCAGCCATAACATTAAAAACATTAATATTATTTGGATCCTTACTGTGGTGCTGCTCCAAGCGCTGACCATCAGGCTGTGGACATGGGACTTGTCCTGTGGTGTCTGACTTGGATGCTCACAAAGGTTCCTTTGATTTGTTTTGGTGTGATGCAGTGTAGTCAGGGAGAGGCTGCTGCTGTCAGGGAGTGTTGTCACCTTGGAAGGGTGTACCTCTTCTGTAAAAATGTTGGTGGGAAGCAACAAATAAAACCTCCCAACAAATGCCCTCACAGCACATTGATCAATGTTATTTACATTTTAATTGGTTTTGATGTTTTTGCTGATTGCTGTATGGTATTTCCTGGTTTAGTCTTCTTTCTTTTTTCCCCCCCCCACCATAAAGTCAGCACAGTTATAACTGCTACACTAAGGTTCAATCATCCTGTCCATCTCACTTTTGGTACCATTTTGCATCAATTTGAAATGGAAGCTTGCTCACTAAAAATTAATTTAAAAAATACTTTTTCGGTATACAGTGTTTGTGTGTTGACCTTTGACTCAAGTTCTCCAGTAAAAGCAATATCATGTGCCTTTAGCCAGCATTTAAATATTTCAACAAACCAAGAGTTTCACTCATACTGAACAACAACAACGTGATCTTTCCTGGATCATTAAAATACACTGAAATACTGTATATGGTCATTTGATGTGTTTTAAATCCAAACCTGGACTGGTACTTGAACAAATGTGGGGCCAGAAAAAGAGAGGAAAGTTCAACTGATGCTTTTTTTTCTTTTCATATCACCCATCACACTGTGTTCATTCTGTGAGTACTGCTTTCAAAGGCTCTCTAACATGCTGACCGTGATACAGAATGTGGACATGTGTTTCTGCAGCTGTGCATATAATAACGTGCTGTCCTTATGTTTGGAACAGGTGCGCACTGCAGATCTGGGGGGCTATGCAACAAGCGACGAGTTCACCCGTGCTGTCATTGCTAACCTGTCGGTCTGAGCATTATGTTTGCAGATCTGTCAGCTGCTGAATCGCACACATTTTTAATTAACTTCCTGTCTTATACGCTTGTACGCACAGTACAGCCCTATCCCCCTACATTCTACACGCAGTGCCCTTCTTATCAGAGCAAAATGCAAATGAAATACATTGTCCACAATGTTTTATTTTTGCTGTTTTAAAGTTGATATTTAAACACTTAATGTTGCATCCAATAAAAAAAAAAAAGTGGATTGGTGATATTTTTTCTTTTTTTTAATGGTGCAAAACTTATAATGCTGTTACACTATTTCACACCACTTCCTGACATTCTACTGCCTTGCATGATACTCTAATTTCTACTTAATGATTTTATGTGTGGACATTAACCGGAAGTCAAAACACAACGTATGTATATTTCAATATTAATAAAGTTTTAACTTAATGCTTCATTTATGCTATATGAATAATAAATAAGAAATGGAATATGACATCTTGCGTGCAGAATCCTTGAATGAACATTATGGAGACTAATGCGGTGTTATTAAAAGTTTATTATGGCTGATGGCACATGTCACCTCGCATGAGGATCCTAACTCCCTTCCTGTGTCCAAACATATTCATGGTGGTTTTTGGAGAATTTAAATGTTGGTAAAACTGAGTTTTTCTGGCTGTGTTGGGTGTATCATGGGACAGTGTATGCTCCAAGTCCCCAATACCATTAACTAACAGTTCAATATTAAATATGATTTTTTTGCCTTCATCTACATAAATTATTAATAAATTGTAGGAAATTTTCCAGCTTTCTCTTTACTGCAGAAGGTCGCAAAAGAGTTATTACAGGTCAGTTATGTGACTATTTTCAGAGGAATAGTTTATGGAGGAATTTTAGTAATGCATTTAAAGCACAGAAGCAGCACTATAATGATGCTTCCTAGTGATCTTCTCACACCCTCAGACAACATCTCTGCCTGGCCTTGTGCTGCTAGATGAGTGCAACATTTCATAACACTGATCACGTGTACCCTGCCTCTTACCTTATGGTAGCCAGGATAGGCTCCAGACATCCCTGCGACCCTGATAAGGATAAGCGGAAGAGGATGGCTGGATGGACTAGAATACACAATTGTGTTTCCAGGAAGTTTGAATTGTAGTTATTTATATAAATGATGGTTCTTACACACAAAAGTTAATCACGGAGTTCCACAGGGTTCTGTGCTAGGGCCCAGAGTGTTCTCGTTATACATTCTTCACTTTGGAATTAATATTAGAAAACGCTGCATATACAGATGATACCCGATGTTATAAGCCATGCGATACAAATCGTCCTGTTAAACTGCTGGCATGTGTTAAACATATAAGGGCCAGTAATTTTGTTTTTGTTTTTTTTCCTCTAGCCCACAGTTTCCTATTGATTATTTTATTAACACAACACAACAACAGCAAAAAACAATGAAAAATATTTTTTATTAAAATTTCTGAATCTGATGATCATTCCGACTGTTGTAGACAGAAAATGAACTATTTACCCTTTATATGTTACTATTAGTTATTTATTAGTTTCAAAGTGGCTCAGTAAATTATATTTAAAAAATTGTTACCAGTAAAATAAAAATATAATTTAAAATGTATATTATTTTAGTTAGAAAATCAGTTCTCTACCTACTTATCACTACTAAACCAAGATGTAATACCTGAAAATGTCATTAGAAAGGGTAAAAATGTAATACCTCAGCAAAATAACTTAGGATACTGCTGACTAATAATGAAAGGATAAAAATAATAATAATTTTGCTTATAGGCAAAAGACTATCGCTGGATATATTACTGAATAAAATAGTATTTAATTATTTGTTAAAAAATAAATTACATGGCTTTCAACAAATGACCTTTTCCTCTATTAAACATGTGGGCCCAACCATCAAACTGACGTCACATTTCTGTAATATTGCCCCTGGAGAGTTGCCTCTATATTGCCTCTTTAAAGAATAATCTGATAAGTCCCTTTGAAATGTATGTAGACTGGAAAAATAAAGTGGTCTATCATCAACAGTGTTGGGTAAGTTACTTTAAAATAGTAACTTAGTTACATTACTAGTTACTTCTCTCAAAAGTAACTCAGTTACTTCAAGTTACTCGTTACTTTCAAAGTAACTAGTTACTAGGGAAAGTAACTTTGGTTTTACTCAGAATTCTCTTGTTAATGTGTTGCTTCCATAACTTTGCCAGTCTTCTAGCTTGCTTACTTGCCACAAGTGCACTGTGCCACCTACCAATAGAAAGAAAAAGATAATGTGCATATTTCCACGAGAGAAATCCCACGCCTGGACCGTCATTGACTGCTGCCATGATTCTAGCCTACGTCACAGCGTCATGTGCGCCTTTTACATCCAACACAAAAACTGCAGTCGTGGTGCTTTCGATTGTACTCAGAACTCGGAAATTCTGCCTTCTGAATAGGAAGATGTAGGTAACACCAGACTGCAGATGAGCTGCATACATCGCTGGACTGGGACAAAAAAATCGTCCTGGGCATTTTGACTAGAGACTGGCCCACCATTATAGGAAAAATCATAAAGCCTTTGAATGAAAACAAACGCTGTTGTGACAGTGATGTACACTGTTTTGATGGTATATATGCATCAATCTATCAATCGTTTGTTGTAAGATTCAGATAATTATTTTTTAAAAGCTCGATATTTTAAATGAGAATAAGAAAGAAAAGTATTTCTTTGTGCCCCCCTCTCCCTGTTAATGCCCTACCTGCCCCCCTGGCAACACTTTGCTAGATCCGCACCTGCACAGTTACCAGCTGTCAGCTACCTAAAAAAGGATCCTGGTGTTATTTGTCTCTCAGAAACAGTTCATAACTTCCCTTCAACTCATTCATGTCACCTAAAAGGTAAACCTGTTTTTCCATCACCTGTTCAGCTCTGATGATCCAGTAAGGACATCTCATGGTTTCATCTTCATGTTTCCCTCTCACCAGATAACCAAACCATATCATGACCAGCAGCTTTTTTGCAGCTGTGGCTCCAGCAAACATCAGCTGATACTAGAAATTAATATTAAATAAATTCTAACAACAGCTGATCAAGCTTAAACGTGCTGCTGTTGTTTAACGCGACATCCGCTGGTTTCCTCTTTCGGCGCAAAGTGAGCGATAAACAAACAAGAGAGAAAAGACGATCAGCTGATCATTGATCAGTTTTCATGATTGAAGTAGAAACGGGAGAGGGAGGGGGAGAGAATGAAAGAAGAAGAGGCAGCTGTGCAGCGTAAACACAGAATAACTCCAGCTTTGTGTCTTTTTCATTGTAGCTGAATTACGGGACAAACTGTTCCTTTTCACCTCAACACGAAACGCGTAATATTTTCTCTGAATACCAGACCGGACGGTTGGCAACTCTAATAACTTATGAACAAAATAAAGTTCAACATCATTAACTTCATAGCACCACCCAGCTGTATAGAAACTCCGTCATGCTAGCTAGCACGCAGTACGGAAAAAGTCAGAATAACGAAAATAAACTCCACCTAAACTTGGTTCATATCTGACCCAGATGGACTGCAGGTCATAACTTCTTACCTGAAGTTCAGTTCACACTTGGACCGGCGGCCGCCTCGGGTCTCTTTTCCTTCTGCGTCCCTTTTCCTTCATCCACCTGCTGGCCTCCACCACTTGCTAATATTACTGAATCTGTGGAAACTCCGCCATAGCCACCACACGAAGTAACGAGTAACGCGTTCCTGGTTTTGGCATAATAACTAGTTACCGTGCTCGTTACCACAATAATAACGTAGTTACTGTAACGCGTTACTTAATAACGCGTTAGTCCCAACACTGATCATCAATCAGAACAGGTCTCTGACCCTCAATGCTGTGTTAAGTAGTACTGATGGGGACCGCTGCAGTGTGGAAGGTGTAAAGTGGATCTGGGCCAGCAGGTGTCGCTGCGGGCTACAGAGAAACACAGCGGAGAAGAGACGGGGCCAGGCCTGGGAATTCGTTCCCCGCTTCCCATTCTTCCTATGCAGACAGACACACAACATGGCGGACTAGAATAGTCGGCCGACGCGCCCGGATACAGCGGATAAACCCTGGGATTTAACATCCAAGAAGGCGAAGAAAATACCCTCCGAAGAGACGCTAAAGAAGGGCGAAATTCTAATTTTTTGGAGGGGGTGCTTTCTTTACCCTGGCTTTAGCGGATAAACTGACTGTGAAGTGTTGGCAGCGCGTCCCAGATCGTGCTTCCCTCCTCTGCTATCACCCTGGTCCCCCCCCCACCTCCACCCCACTCACACTCTCGGTTCCTGGGGTGTGGAGAAAGGGGCCGGGGTTGAAAACGTGGAAGACAGGATAAATTCCCACTTGGCTTTCATTTTTTCCCCCTTCTTCTTCTCTCGCCTCCCCCTCCGGTTTCCTTTGGGCTCTACAGGAGTTGTGGTGAGTTTTCTTGTTTTTGTTGCGCAAAGCAGAATCCCACTTGTTACAATGTCGCTCTACGAGCATGTTTCCCCGTGTTGTAACATTGTGTCACCCTCAAACGAGCACTTTCCGTCCCCGTCCCCCCCTTCCTCCCGCTTTTTACGTTACATGATGCCGTTATCGATTGGGGGGGCTCGTCCACGGAGCAGCGCGGCGTTTAATGAGTTGTGAGCCTCCCTGTAACGCCTGAACATTTCAGAAGTAGCTCGGAGGCAGGGAGGGAAATTTTGGCGAGAGGGGACTCCGAAGAAAGGAGGGGAGGGGGGAAGCTTTATGAGAGAGTGCGACAACATTTAAGAAGTTGGTTTTGTTGTGCCAACACAGATGCTGTTGCGCTTACGCTGGAACAAAGAGGGGGTGGAGTGGCGGGGAGAGGGGGTTCCAGGGTTGCCTCACTGGAAAGTACACTTTATTGATCAACGCTTTGTTATTACACGTTCAGAGAGGGAGGGAGTGGAGCTGGGTGGAGGAGCAAGGGGGGCTTCATGCGACCCACAGCAGGAATTAGGTCGCCCTGACGTTAACGTGTATGCTCTGTCACATCACAGCGGCTGCTTTGTGTTTCTTCACCTCTTCAAGATGGGGGTCTCACATGTGTGCTTTCCCAAACTTTTTTCTTTTTTTAATTATTAATAATAGTCCTCTCTCTTTCTAAGCCTTGGGTGTATCCAAGCATACGATTTTAGTCGTGTGGGTGTTGATGGCTTTTTAAAATTATTATTATTTCAATCCTTTACTCGGACTTGAGCAGTGATTCATGATTCCCAGCTCATCAGAACACGGATCTTGTTGTAAGGGCTCGCTTGTCATTGCCAGTAGTGGGAATTGACATTAAACATCGGTGGCATAACTGCTGCAGCCGAGCTGAGCATCAGCTACCAGAACACTGCATCAGCAAAGGAGTGTGAAAGCCTCAAAGTCAGAGCAGAGAGAGGGAGAGGAACGTCGTCAGGCTGATCGGACATGGCAGAGACTTCCTTGTCATTTCTGGGAAAAGCCTCTGCTACAGAATGTCAGCCTGAAGCTCCGCTTATAATGCTTGGTTCAGTTCACTGAACTGTGGCACATATATATACACCATGCTTCACCATGTGTGCCTCCCCACAGCAGGCATTCAGCTTCACTTGAGGCCGTCATGTCATGTTAGGACCATCCCAGTGCACAAAACCTCCCAACTCCTGTGACTCTTCTCTCCGGCTTATCCTGACCTCTGTCTGTCAGGCCTGAACATATTCACCTTTCACCCTCTACCCCATTAAAAAACAAACCAAACCAAAAAACTGTTAAATCATATCTGCCTGTCAAACATCACCAGCACCTTGAAAGCCGTATTGTGGAAAGAGGGAAAAAGTTTGCTTTGGCAATAAGGCAGAAAAAGGCAGGGCTGTTAGAATCGTGCTCACTATGCCTGTATATATCTTTGCACCTATTCTAAGGAGAGAGAAAAAAACGAGTTATTTCTGTCTTGTTGGGATGCTGTCAGAGTTTTAGCAGAGGAAGTGGAGTGATCATCCTCGCACCACATTTTTCACGATTGGCCTAGTTACTAAAAATAAAATAAGTATAGCTTGAAATCACTTTGTGGGAACTTTGCGTCGAGTGTCAATGAGTGGGTGTTTAAAATAATGGCCCGTGTGTTGTGAAATTTCACAATTTCAGGGCTCTGACACAATATTATGAGTTTGCTTTTTGGGTGGGGCTGGAGGTATATTTTTGTTTCCACCTGTGGGCCCTGTATGTTTTGCTGAGGAAGAGCACTGTAATTCAGCCTCTCGCGGGATAAACACTGCTCCATTTAGAGGATTATGATGCATTACAGGGGCCTGATTGGAGCTACATGCGATATGTCAATTGGATCTTAATGACATTTATTCCACAATACAGGAAATGAACCTGTGTGATTACTAATGACTGACTAAATATTGTGCCTGGCTAGAAAGGACGCCATCGAACATCCTTCAGCTTTGCCCTGCCTCTCTGCTGAATGGAAATAGTAATTATGTAATATCTTCAAGTTATTTAGTCAAATGTTTCTTTAAAATCTTCTTGATTCCGGCTGACTGGTGTTTCTGGTCGCTCACGCTCATAGCAACGATTAACAGTGGGTGTTTTTGTACATGGAAAAGTACTTTGGATGTGCAAAGAGGTTCTTTTGATTTTTGTAAGCTCACGTGGGTCCACGTCAGTCAGGATCTGGTTGCCACCTTCCTTTTCCATCATAGTGTGTTAAAGCAGTGCAATTTCTCCCTTTTGGGGGATGTTAGAAATCAACATAAAGGATTACTCTTGGCTGTACTGCAGTACTGTAACTACAGCTACATGAATACCTTTTTTCCTCATATGGCATATGTGTTATTATAGCCAGTAATTGGGTTTAAAACTTTTTTGTGTGTGATTTCTGTTCATAAAAAGCAAGAATTTGGAGCCATGTTGCACATTTATGTTGTGTTAGGGTTTCACTTTATTTCAAAAGAGTGCCTATGATTCAAACTGAAGCTATATGTATTAATATTTGCCATCGGCCTGCCAACAAGACTTGTTTTGTCCTGCTCTGGAAGAAGGGGGGGGAGTGCTCAGAGAGCCTGTAAGCAAGTGAGTAGTTTTTCAGTGCACCACCTAAAGGTGAAGCTGGACAAAATGGATTTTAAAGAGAAGCCAAGTCATGATGTTGCTTTGAAGTCAAGTCCCCGGTGATTATGTTATTATGTTAGATGGTTTTGTTATCTTTCAGAGGAAAAGGAGGGGACGGCTGCAGTAGGATGACTACTTCAGATATCAGAGCTGTCATTTTGGGTTTCCATTGATAGAGATCCAAAATAACCAAGGGATAGTTGGCAAGTGTTGCTGGGAAATTGAGCAATGCCACCCTGTGCATGTAAACCTGTATAAGCAGTACTTAACCGATCATGGAGATGTTTATTTACTTATATATTGGAAATTAGAGCTTTTTTTTCCTTAAATATTTCCTTTCCTTAAGATTTTTTTCTGGATGTTCCAATAACTGCTTTATGGTTTTGTTGTCATGTGACAAAATTAAATTAAAGAGCTTAAAGGGAATAAATCAATAGGACATAAAATGTATTGAAATTATCCGCAACTTGACCACAGAGTAAAACATCAGTAAAAGTAAATGAGTAATTTCTAATGCAGTAATAGCCTACTCACTGATGGGGGCTATTTTCTGTATTTACTCCTTTGTATACGTGTGTCTACATTTTACTATCATCAACAGATGGTATCGGCTCAGCAGCAAATGTGGCTGGAGGGGCCTTTAACTTGACAACTGGTTAAGGTCGATTTTATGGGGTGTTATTAAATTCTATACCGCTTATGTTGTATTATAAAGAAAACATGTAAGAATCAAACCTTCAGCTCAAATTTGGCGACCTCAGACATCAGACCAAGCTTGTATAATGACGGAACGCAGCAGGATGTCCTCACAGCAACCCCTTCCCATACACACACACACACACACACACACACACACACACACACACACACACACACACACACACACACACACAGATGTGTGAGTTGTATATAACTAAGTGGTCACTTAGGAGAACAGGCTCTACTGTATTGTATGATGTTCATTATTTAAGAATGAAAAGTGTGGTTCTGTGGTGTAGTGGTTAACATATTACACATCAGATTCCTGCTTTGAGACTGGGAGGAGATATAAACTCAGGGGCTTATAAACTAGTGGGATGGGTGTGTTTCATCAGGAAGAACATCTACTGTAAAATCTGCCTATACAAATACGGGACTACAGCTGCCTCTCATTTCTTAATACATACGGTAGGACATAAAACAGCTCTAACAAACTTGAAAAGTGAGGGGTCCCCAACCCCCGGGCCTCGGACCGGTACCGGTCCGTGAGTCGTTTGGTACCGGGCCGCGAGAGTTGAGGCTCAGGTGTGAAATGTATAGTTTTCAGGGTTTTTATCGGTTTTCAGCTTTATTTTGTTATCGTTTTTATCATTAACTCTGTTTTCCTGGGTCTTTTCACGTGTGTTATGAATAAATCTTCTTTTTTTTCGGTACCGACACTAGTTTTATTTTGTTGTATTTATCCGCGACACCTTAAAGGCCGGTCCGTGAAAATATTGTCGGGCATAAACCGGTCCGTGTTGCAAAAAAGGTTGGGGACCGCTGTTTGGTATGACCACCTTTAATTCTTCAATAAAACTTTGGCACTTATGTTGTTGGTACAAAACAATTTAATGCCTAACAGACTGATTTTTTTTGGGGGGGGGCGGACCAGCTGTTAATAAGCGTGTCAGTAAGTGTATGAGTTCTTGGTAATGTGTAGCACAACACTGGTCGTCCCTTGAGTTACGTGCCTTTTATATGCTTGAATGATTCATAGGTCGGTATGACTGTTACAGCCCCAATTAACTGTACTTTTCTTTTTTATTACTCCTGTTAATTAGTTATAAAATCAGCTTACATCCTTCACTGCTTTAAATATGATATGAGTGTTGGCACCAACAACTACAAAGATAAATGTTTTCTGCCTCCCAACAGCTGCACAGGAGCAATAAAATATAGTCTAAAGCTGTTTAAAAATAGGTTTTAAATACAGAGATTTAATATCTTTTAAAACAGTTAGGTAAGCAAGACTAACAGTGTGAAGTTCTCATTCAGTGCCAACTTTTGGGGCTTGATGGTTTTTATATACGTAGTGCAGTGCCCAAAAAAAAAAAAAAATCAGATTTCATGCCTGCCTCAGATGCATGCTGGATCTACAAATCGGTTTTGGTGTTTAAGTTTCAAAGGGCAGAAGTGAATCGAGTTTCATTGTGGCCCTTGAGCTGTCCATTTGGCCCTGCACCACTCTTCAAGGTCACAGTGGCTTTTGTGGGGAGACCATGCTTTGCGCCTCCACATCCTCTCTGTGTCCAATGTGGGAAAGCTTGAGAGGCCCCTGGCATGCTCTGTGAGAAACCCCACAACGAATTAGACACAGAGCAGAGCTTCACTGACTCACCACTTTCACTCATTGAAACAAGTTAGTTTTCTTGATCCTTCCAGCCTAATGGAACCAAATGATCATTACAGGCTTAATAACAGACACAGCAGTCTCTCTTGCCCTTATGATTAGCCAGAATAGTAACCCCATGCTTCTCTTCATCTTTTCATCAACTCACCAGCTTGTGAATGAAGCCAACAGGAACACAAACCACACCAGCAGGGAGTAGTATCCCTCAAAAAGGGAAGTCCAGAGGATTGTGGCTGTTGTATGTGGCACTGGGGACATATAATCTGTGGTCTGTTTTAGAGCATGAGTCCTAGCGGCCTTGACTTAGACCTACTTCAGTCTCCCGTGAAGAGAAGCATTCACAGTAGTTCAGTTACCCCAGACCCCCTCCCTCTGAGGACATAGAAACAGTATTAATATGCTATGAATGGAAACAGACAGACAAGCAGTGCAGAAACCTGTGAAGCTGGAAGCCTTGTGAGAAAGCCATGAATGGTGAATTCCCTTGACTCTGCTGCTGGTGTCCTGTCGTTGAGGTCTAGGCTCTGTGTGGTACAGGGGTCAAGCACTTACCTTTTGAAATATATTGAATCCTAAATACAATTATTTTTAAAATAATATAAAAGATGAGTGTCTTTTAGTCCTCCAATGCCTTCCATTAATTAGATGGGATTGGAATGTGAGTAGTTATTTTGATATCACTTTCAGCATAGCACCAGTCCCCCTGCTCTCAGTGGCAAAAACAAAGAGAACTAAAAAGTTAAAAAATGTGGTCACACTAGAGCTGATGCTACTGTACTTGATGTCACTAACGCAGTCTTTTCCACACACAGAAAAAATCTGCAACTCGCTCCCTGGCATCTGAATCACAACAGTCTTGTCCCGCTAACACATTGATAAAACGAGCAGTCTCGACTGTGGTTTCAGTCACATCTACTTTAGATAAAAGGTGTGATCAGCAACTGCTAGGGATTCTTCTTTTTCTATTCATACATTTATATTCCTGCAGTTGAAAAATATAGTAATAACCTATATGACCCTAAGGTCACATGTAAATACAAAACCATCACTGAAGTCCTCAACCATGAGCAAGAACTTGCCATATCAAATGACTACCTTGCATTGATTTTGGCCTGTGGTTGTCATGGAGATGTAATATTGGACTTCCTTTATATTTTACCTATAAATGCTCCTTTCACTGTGTGAATGAAATTGCATGGCAACAGCCCAGCTCTTTCACAACTGTACGATTGCTCTCTTATTAGGTCTGCCTGCGCTTGACTGTAGACAGAATTGTATGTGTCATTATAAGGCTTTGACTTGCTTGCACAGTTTCTCAGAGTTCAGTATATTATCATTCATATATGTATGTTTAGATAGATAGATAGATAGATCTTCACTGTACTTGTAAATATGAGACTTAAAGAGATTCCAGTGGAAGTGAAGGAAACCTTCATCAAGCCGAATACACATAATAAAGCTGGAGAGACAGACAGCAAAAAACTTTAGGAGTGGCCAAATAACAATGTGATGCATTCTTAATTGAATGAATGCATTTGCCATCTCAGCAGCACCAAAAGGTCTGAAAGGCCATATAAGATGACTAAGATGACTGAATTATTTCCATTGTTAAAAAAAAATAATTTCACAACATCTGACCAAGTCTTGACCAAGCTAAGAGGTGCCTTCATGAATGTAAATACAAAGTGTTTCTAACTAGGTGCAAAAGAAAAAAGACTCAAGAACAGGAAGGCCAGATTAGACTTTGTAGATAAACATCTTAAACAGCTGGCACAGTTCTTCCATCCATCCATTTTCTTCCATTTAAGCATGTATGGCTGGCACTACCGCTACTGTGGTACTACTGTGCGTTGATGATGTGACTGCTGATAGAAGAAGCAGAATGAATTCAGAAGTGTACAGGGTTATGCTCTCTGCTTAGATTAAGCCAGACTGATTGCACAGCACTAGCAAATAGATAGTGACCCAAAACAAAGGAATGAGATATTAAGTGGCCAAATAAGTCACCTGATTACAACCCCAAAGAACATGCTCATCAGTTTTAAATACAAGATATTTTATGTACCGTCATAGCACTGTCCCCTACATTTGCTGGCTGCCATTAAGAATCTATAAGGTTATCTTAAACAACTAAAAGGGTATTGGTTTTTGTTTTACATGTTTCATAAAATTCTTCTACCCCCAATTTTTTACTCACAAAATGTGACACCTGCTCTTTGACCGTAATGTCAGCTGTCTGTTCCATAATCACAGAGAAATACTCTGGAGACTTTCTTTAATTAGCATTCTCAAAACATCACGGGACATAATTTCAGTAAACACGTTTAGGATATCATGAGAGACTCACTTGCTATCCTTACAAATTAGCCATGACTGCAACTCTGGTATATCCTTAGCATACAGGTTTAGCAACTGGATCAAATTGAACTGTGCATCTGGTTTCATTCAAATCGCCAATCCCTGACACTGAAGACAGAATAATGTAGCCAACAAAGCTATTCTAGCAGACATAGAAGGAACAATGCTAGCAGCAGCAACTTGAAAAGCCATCTTACACAAAAGCTACCATCTTACAAACCTTGATCATGTGTTGATAATAGAAGCAGGGTACTCATATTTATAGCTGTAGCACAGACCTCAGAGGACACTTTTTTTCATGGAGTTTAAAGCTATGTAGAGAAATTTAATTTCTCAGCTAGTTTTATACAAGTCATTCTCTTCTTTTGTGTTATCTGTCAGTGTTAACTGATGAGCACTGGTGGAACTGGAACTAGTGGATTTCAGTTTCCTAACTACAAATTTGTCCATTTCATGAAAATTACATCTCTCTCTCTCCAAGGCTAATGTTCTAGCAGCTAACGTTGCGTAAGGAGCGTTGGTGCCAAACTGTTCGTTTGTTCTATGAAATAGTGCTCTGATTGAAGTTCTCAGACCTGAAAGTTTTCATATCGAGTCAATCTAAATTTAATCTGGGCGTGTGCTGGCACACATGGATGCTCAGCATTCTGTGGAGGCCAAAGTTTTTCTGCCCCAGACTCATTTTGTCTCATATGACACATAATTGGAAATGCCTAATGTTGATAAGAAAACATGCAATATTCGACTAGTCAGAGAATAATTAAAAAATGTAGTCCGAGTGGAAAAAGTCAGTTTATTGATACTTTTTTAAAACAAAGTCCTTTTTATCTAAGGATCATTCCAGCCAGTGCAGTTGGTTCTCATAGTTCTTTTATTTCTAAAGCTAAATCAAAAGTATATCTTTTAAAAGAGTAAAAAAAACCCATCCCATTATTTAATGGAGTTAAAAAGGAAGAGGGTGTGCTGACACATTTCTGAGTTGTATTTTTATTCCCACCAGTCAATCTATTGATTTTGTGTTGCGTGTCATAGTCTTAAGGAAGCTGTGGCGGCTTTCACTTTGCTGTAGGACAGCTCTTCCAAACAGTGGCCGCTGTAAAGCCGGGCTAGCTCTAAGTGCTCTGCCTTGTCTGAAAAATACTCACATGGCTGCACAACACAAGCCCAAAGTAAGGCGAGCAGGAACTGCATGACTACCTTTTGCGCT
Source organism: Simochromis diagramma (assembly GCF_900408965.1). Taxonomy (NCBI): domain Eukaryota; kingdom Metazoa; phylum Chordata; class Actinopteri; order Cichliformes; family Cichlidae; genus Simochromis; species Simochromis diagramma. The sequence goes on along the minus strand of NW_024386835.1, from coordinate 7,458,977 downwards.
ATTCATTCTCTAATAGATGTGTATGTGTATGTACATGTTGCCTCTGCAGGGAATAGTATGATGAAACTGTTGGAAAGATATTTACTGCTGAGCAGCAGGCTGGCTCTAAAGAAGGCAGACTAAGAATTAAAAAATGCTTTGTCAGTCAAATGTGTTTGTGAAATATCAAATCAAATCAAATAGGAGTGGTGAGCTGCTGCGTTTTGTTTTAAGCAGGAGCTTGTCACATGTCAGTAATGGTGTTACAGTAAGACGATGTTTATCAGACATTTTGAGACATTAGTGTCTTGTCAAGGCACCACATGACTAATTTAAGCTGCAGTGTCCTCTTTATTAATTCAAGTACACAGCTAATTAATTGAACACTAAAAGCACTTTGGCTCCTGCATCCTCATTTGAGTGTAAATTACAGTGTTTAAGGTAACGCATTCCAAAGTAAAGTGTTACCTTAAACTGAAAGTGACGTTGTGGACGTTACTCTTATTTTTAGTGTATGAAAGGAGAAGAACGAGACGATAAAGTGCAAACTGCATCCAGGACAGAAACAACAGCATTATAGTGTTGACACAACAGCAGCTCTTTGCAAGCATCTGCACTGACGGCATGGTGACACAAATCTAGCAAACAGTCCAGAGTGATGCTAAAGCTGAGTGCATGCCAACCCCAGCCCAGCAGCCAGTCTGGCCTTCAACAGGTAACAAAGGCAGTGAAGATCACTCAGTTTTGTAGTACTATGGCCTCTATTGCTACCTGTACATATATCTACAGTAGAATTACCAGTACTCACACAGTCTCTTTGCTCTGGTTTTCAACTGCTTCGTGTTTTCAGCATTGTGGTCCAACTTAAACACGAAAATAATTATATTTATCTCCTCTTTAGCATAGGGATTTGTGTTAATAGGGAGGATTGTAGTCTAAGCCTTATATTCTTAACTAGTAATTATCTCAGGCCATGTTCCAGAATAAAGGCCCTTGCCAACTGAACACATTGTGAAATATTTGCATGTGTATAAAGGCCTTAATACAAAAATAACATAATGAGTATTGTAACAAATGATTCATTAACATACTGCATTACTTTTTAAAAAAAAGTAACAAGTAATTTGTAATGCATTACTGTTTTTGAGTAAGGACCCCAACCCTGTCCATCACCTAGAGTATCTTTTTAATAGATAGCTCTGCCTGCATAGAATCTAAAAGTGGCACAAATAGAAGCTCTTGCCCAGTGCGTGTTAAATTAATGATGTCTTCTACCAACACATGAGTCTTCTGAGAAGGAATTGCATGCATTTACACCTACACACTGGAACAACTGCTCAAGAGGCTAAAATACATTAAAATGTCACCTTAGGCTATTGTAGTCCTGCAGCTACACTGCCTCTAGATAAAAACCTCTCAGGCACCTGCAGCATCTGTGAAGTGAGGTTAGCAGCAGGACTGGCATATATCACTTACACCAGCACAGTGACACGTCATGCAGCCTTGGTGGATAGCATACAGAAAGCAATGAGTCACGAGTACATTACTAATCTTAGTGCATCTCATCAAATTGATCTGGTAGAACGCTGCTTCACACAGACTGGTATCAATCATCCTGTCTGCTATATTTGAAGGCTCTTTTTTGAGTACTGGAGGAGAACAGGGTAAGGTAGCGTTTATGGGCTTAGGTCAAAGATGTATTAACAGGGAGTTTTGTTTTTCTGACTACTTGACCAGACAGGATATTAGGGGTGGGGGAAAAAATCGATACTGTGTAGTATCGTGATATTTTGTTTGCTAATAATGTATCGATACAGGGACAGCAGAAATCGATATTTTGTTACAAAAAAGGTTTTTGTGCTCTGACTTCAGAGCATGTTGATCCTTTTTCTGAGCAAGAATCCTGACATTCCTTCACTGTCCAAATGTGTTTAACTTTTTTTTTTGGCAGCAATAAACATGACAGTTTACTTATTTTAATTTAAGACATATTTTATTTTAATTAAGCTTAAAACTTTTTTATTTAATGTAAAATTATATTTTGTTTTAATTTACTTTCAAATTCTTCAGTTGCTGAATGGGCTGCAAAGGTTTCATAAATTTCATAGTTCAGAATAGCTATAATTGTACCAGACGGTTGCATTCAGTTAAGTTGGACTAGACTGTAATACAAACCGTCCAGTTTGTCAACAATAAAACTGACTGAAATGAGAGAAAGACTGAGTGCGAGACTTTGTTATTAGATAAAATGAATATTGATAAAGTTTACCTTTATGTACAGAATCTGAATATCGCAAAAATATTTTAAAAAATTGCAATAATATCATATCGTGCTTTAAGTATTGTGATAATATCGTATCGTGGGATGTATGGTGATTCCCACCTCTACAGGATATGCTCTTTGAGTTATGAGTGACATAATTTAATATGTGATATAGCTTTTCTTTGGATCGTTTTTTTTTTTTCCTGAAAGCAGGCATTTGTTGGCTAAGTAGTTGGTTGAAAGTGAGAAAGGGAGAGCAACAAGTGGATTTGTAGATTAATAGCATCCACATTGACCGCATTACTTGCTTATCATGTCCCATTTTTAACTGTAGCTAGAGTGGTGTGCTCAAACCAGAATGTAAGTACTGCAATGAATGGGCTTAGTTCAAAACAGCAGAATATTGGCAACTGGCTCAATTATAGCTTTTAGAGCCCAATTTATTCTCTGCCCTGTGATGCAATAATCCGTGATTTAAAGCGGTGGTTTGTGTGGTAGCGCTGCAGTGTTTGGCTCTGTTGGCTGGTACAAGTATCTCTGTAAGCACAGGCAGATGGACTGGATTATTCAAAGGTCAAGACCGTGGGATTAGATTCAGAGATTATCACAGCTCAGTCAGTCTCTGCGATAACGCAGAAGAATGACAGTCGACCCAACCAACCACTCGGCCTCTGCCTTCTTCACATCTGTCTGCATTCTGGCCTTTTATTCACCGTTTACTCAGTATTCAGTTTGAGAACATTTGTAGCAAGAATTAAAGTGTGACACCAATTCAGCCTCGATCCTGCTTAGTTTTTGAATGCTCAACTGACTGCACAGAGTCCACTCCACCCTATGATTCAATAACTTGTAGAACCAGCAGTAACAGCTTGATGTAATCATTTTCTGTGTGATGTTATCGGTTTCTCACATTGTTGCGGGGGAGTTTTGGTCCATTCGTCTTTACAGTGTTGCTTCAGTTCATTGAGGTTTGTGAGCTTTTGTTTATGCGCAACTCTTTTAACGTGTAGGCTTTGACTGAACCATTGCAACACTGATTTTTTTTCTTTTTCTGTTATTCTGTCAGAGATTTGCTGCTGTGTTTGGGATCATAGTCCTGTTGCACGGCCCAATTTTGAGTCGGGTAACTTCAAATTTGACTCTAGAATACTTTGTCAAAGTACAGAGGAGTTCTGGCTTAACCTTACAGGTAAAAGAAGTCCAAATGATCACCCCTCCACCACCGGTTTGACACTTGTTATGTGATTTTTACCAAATGTGGCACAGTGCATGATAGCCAAACATCTCAGCTTTTGCTCTCATCTGTCCAAAGGACATTGCTCCAGACGTCTTGGAACTTTGCAAGCCTACAATGTTCTTTTTAGCAAGAACCGACTTTCTTCTGGCGACCCTTCCAAACAAGATCATATGTTCGTACAAGTACACAAACTTTTATGTGCAATGTTATCTCCGCCCCGTAGCTTCAGAGATGTAGCGCTGGGTTTTTTGCAGTTTCTCTGCCTGTAATTTTGCACTGCTCAGTCTGGCCTTGGGGTGAATTTGCTGGGACGTCCACTCTTGGGAAGACTGTAGCGTTGTGTTAAAACAACTCTAAATGCGCCAGTCATTTAAACTGCCAAAATCAGCTTTTTTGAAGGTGGTCATGCTTATTGATCCTCAGATAATCAACTTCATCTGATTAGGAATTACTTACTCTCTTTATTCCTATGGAAGCAGTAAGGGTGCACTGAGTTTTTGACAAGAGAGAGTGCTGTGAAAGCTTTCTTTTAAACACAACTGTACACAGATCTGAATATGGTATCATTGAAATAAACATACTAATAATACGGTTTTTCAGATATTACATCAAAACATTACTGCAAATGAAGGCAACATTGTGGTTAAGGTAATCATGTCGTGTCGAGCTGCAGAAAGTGTTCTGTAAAAACGTTTCAACTGCAGCTCTCTTTGAATCATTCATTTAGACAGCTGAGATTTAGCTTCTGATAACAATGAAAATATTTCTTAACTTCAGCTCATGCCCCCGGGGTTTTCGAGCTTGTCCCAGGTGACATCAAGCAAGAGGTGGGTTACTCCCTGGACAGATCACCAAGGAGACATACAACCATTCATGCTCAAATCCACACCTACAACCAATTTGGAATCACCAGTTAACCTAACAGATATGTCTTTGGGCTCTAGAAGGAAGCAAACATGCCCGGTGAAAACCCACACGGGCACATAGAGAGAACACACCAACTTAACACAAAAAGGCCTCAGCTGACGAGCAAACCCAGAACCTTCCTGTGTGACGGGGCAGTGGTAAGCACTGCACTGCTGCTTTATCACTTCATCCCATCAGCTTTGCAGCAGCAGCAAAGAGAATGTGAAAGAGTCATTCTCCCCTGTCATTTTGTCATCATAGATTCGATTTTAATGCACTTTTAGTTTGGTAATAAGTTTGTAACATTACCTTCACTTTGCTGAGTTCTCCACTGCTCAGTGCTGCTTCGTATATACAGAGAAAGGGGCTTCAAGCATGAAAAACAGTGAGCACAGGAGAAAAAACTAGCTTGTTTGTGAATTACAAAAAAATAGCAATTTAATCAAATAACTAGTTTACGTACGGTTGTTTAACAGCCTTTGCAGAGCAGAGGCAGGATGTCGTGGTGGATGATAGGGGAAGCAATATTACCAAAACATGTTGCAGTTTTTTAGTTTAAAAGAAGGGAAATGATTGGGGGGAAGGATCTGCTTGTCGTTCTAAACTGTTCTCTTTTTTTTTTTTTTTTTTTTTTTCTTCAGACCAGGCTGTGCGGATGAGTGATTGATGCCAACTACGCTTCTTCAGGTAAACACACACAAGCCCACGTCATCAAAGTTTTTATTTGTTTTTTTTCTTTGCAAACAAATAGCATATTGGATTAGGATGGAAGATTATAAAATACATAATGGATTATAGAACAACCAAACCTTTATCTTTTGAAGAAAAAAAAAAAAAAATCAATGATTTTCAGTTTTGTTTTTTCCACTAATAGGATTTTGTCTCTTTCATGTGTGTGTGTATACTTATGTAGGGCAGAATGGGTGTGTGCGCCCTGCTCCTGCTACTTGGTGTAGCCCTGGGGGGCTCAGCCGAGGATCTTGCCCCTGTCACAGGTATGAGCCATTTCCACATTTAATTCAAATGCCTTTATGTTCTCATTTTTACAGGTTAAAATTACGTACTGTTTTCTTCAACAGGTCCTCCAGATATTACTACCATACCCACAAAGCCATCTACAGCACCCTCCCTCAAGGATGGAGTGCCAGTATCAAACCCTACACACCCACCCACAAAGCTTGCCCAAGCTGTCATTACATCAGCAGCAATCACAACAAAAACCACGATGACGACGACAACGACAACAACAACAATAAAAGCAGCAGAAGCAGCAGCTACCACAGACACAAGCCTAGATAGTAATCAGGACACAGAACTCAATAGTTCAACACCCACAGTACAGCTAGCTTCACCTCCTACCCCTCAGGCACCACCAAGCATCAACCCTCCACTTACTCCTAGCATATCGGAAGGAGATGATGAGACCTCAGCCACATCTCCAGAGACTGCAACGACTCCGACAACCACAACAACATCCACCGCTAATAGTGAGTGATGCACACATCATTGTTTTTTTCTCTTCTTGCATATAAACCTTTTATATTATAGTGAAATAGTTTGAGGATGATGAAAGGAAGATTTCAGATTATTATTTTTTCAGGTAAATTTATGGTAGTTTTTGCCATCATTCCCATCTCTACTCACACGCACAATGTAGTCAAGGTTAGTGCTGACATCTGAGTACAAGGAGGCCTCCCTAAAAGGTACTCTGATGGGGCAAGAAACACAACATTTCAGATTTCAATTTTACAAGCCTTAAACAAATAAGCTGGTCAGTCAAAATTCTAGACTAGTGGGATTTAAAATCAAGGTTTATATAAGAGCTTTTATAAATATGAATTTTAAGTTCAGAAAAAAATTTTGATGGTGCCGGTGGTCCCAGATCACACATGATTGATATGTTGTCGTAGCCAACAGGGAAAAATGGTGAAAATGACAAAAAAAACCTCTCATGTTATAATAAATAAATTACAGTTAGGTCCATCAGTGACACAGTTGGCATGTTTGTTTGTTTGTTTTGTTTTGGGGTTGTTGTTTTTTCATTGCCACAGGATTTTAAATCAAAAAATCAAAATTGGATTGTAGTGGCTGTCTTCCACAGTGTGCCTTTCCTGCTCCCCCACCTCACCCCAACTGGTCACAGCAGTTGGCTGCCCCTCCCTGAGGCTGGTTCCTCTGGCTATAAGGGAGTTTTTCCTTCCCACTGTTGCCAAGATCTTGCTCATAGGGGTCTGTTAGGGTTTCTCGCTATTATTGTAGGATCTATACCTTATAGTATAAAGCACCTCGGGGTGCTTGTTGGGCACTATATAAATACAATTCAAAACTGCTGTTTAGGAATTACAGACCTTTTTATACAAGAACTGAATGTGGTCCAGAGAGATGTCAGTGCAAGTGAAGGAGACCTCTGTTGATCATTTCTACAATCAAGAGAGGACTTGAATGGAAAAACAGAGGGTTTACAACAAGGTGCAAACACCTGATTACACTCAAGAACAACAAGGCTAGATTAGACTTTGCCAGAAAACATCTAAAAGAGCCTGCACAGTGCTGGAAAAAATCTCTGGACACATGAAACCAAGTTTAATTTGTACCATTTGTACTCATTATCCATTTGCTTCAGAGTGCAAATGGATAATGAGCCAAAGCATTCTGTGAAAGTAACCCAAGGGTTTCTCAAGGCAAAGAAAAGGGATATTCTTCAATGGCCAAATCAGTTAGCTGATCTCAAGCCAGCAGAGCAAGCTTTTCAGTTACTGAAGACAAAACTGAATGCAGAAAGACGCACAAACAAGCAGCAACTGGAGGTGGCTGCTGTAAAGGCCCAGCAGAGTATTTAAAGAGAGGGAACGCTGAATGTTGTGACGTCCTGTGGGTTCCAGACAGACAGTTACTGACTTATTTCAGTAATTGTAATAAGTTATGGCAAAAGATTTTCAATTCATATTTATTTAATTTTATTTATTTATCACCAAATCCCAACAACAGTCACCTCAAGGCACCTTATATTGATCCTACAATAATACAGAGAAAACACATTAAGTATTAAAACCAGTCCTTGTGAAAATGATTGTAATTCCTAAACAATGAATCCAATATTTCTGTCAAACCTCTTAAATTACAAATGAAACTGCTCTTGAGTCATTTCTCATCTTATCCAAACACTGTATATAAATAAGATAATCCAGTTAGATTGCATCAAGACTCCATCTACATCTGAATCTCTTATCTCTGAAAGTGTAGCTATAAAACAGTATGTAACATATATATATATTATATAACATATTTTAAAACTTTCGCAGCCCTGAAAGAAGAAAAATTAGAACTTGTCTGACCAGTGATGAGAGCCTCCCAACCACAGCTGTCTGTGGAGTAAAGCTGTGTTTAAAAAGTTAATAATTTCACCTTCACTGCAGATGTTCAGTCTTAAGAGAAGTGTAGGAAATTATTAAATTCTAAAAGTTCAAACCTTAGTAAATATGTCACTTCTGATTAGATTTTATTCTCTCGATCAGTTTGGCTTTATCTGTTACTAAGCAGAAACCATATCAGCTGATCATCATGTGATGACTGTGTAATCTGCTTTTTACTTTAAAACCTTATTCAAACTGTTTGGGTAAGATCAGAGAGCTCTTCTGCTCCATGATGGTGTTATGGAGGTCCATGCGAGTGTGTCCCTTCTGAATAAATTGCCTCTTGGTGCTTTCATGCCTGTAGTTAGAGCCTTCTGCCTGGCATCAGATTGTCTACGACACATTTTTATTGTTATGTGTGAACAGATCCTGCCTGAAGCAGAGTAAAAGAAGACAAAAGAGGATAAGGGAATTTGGATATGACCAGACAGCGACGCTAGATTAGAACAGCTCCATGAATAAATGAAGATGATGGATTACTTATAAACACAGTGTCAAGGTGTTTTTTTCCTTTAGCTGTGCTCTATTTGTGCAAAAAAGCAGAAGCTGAAAACAGCAAGCAAGTGCGCTTTCTGGTCAAGAGTCAATCTTTAATATTTTAGATGGTTGAACATTTTTCTGCTTTTAGACTCCATTGTCGCAGTGCTGAAAATATCCTGACGTGACATACCTGCATTTGACCACTCATCCACGCATTCACTGCCAAAAACTTTTCCATAATAACAAAGTTTTCTTCTTCAGAATCTTAGAGATTTATTAGAACCTTTATTGTGTTAAATAAACAGCATGTTTGTTCAGCTTCAGACTGAAACCTGGGAGATTTCTGGTGTTAGCTTCGTGTCTGTGCGCTAAAAATCCTGCTAATACCCCTGCAAGTGAAACACGAGACCACCAACCTTTTCTTTCACATTAATTATTCATATTACGAAATTACAGAGAAGTATAACAGTCACTGTCGAACGTCACTGGTTGATTTGGAAGATCATTATAATGGTGTAATAATAGCAGGTTGGATTGTATTTATTTTTTCCAGAATATGAAGTGTAGTATTAGACTATGAATTAAGTCTATTGCACTTATTTGGTATTTACCTATGAAGAGTCTAAAATTATAGATATGTAACTTGCAACATTCAGTCATCCATAAAACATGTGATGACATTACACACGAGTCGAATGCTGAACGCTGGCAAAGATTGCATCAAAGAGAAGGAGAGTTCACCACAAGGAAAAACATGCTATAAAAAGAGTCATCGACAATAAATAAAGCAAACATCAGAAGCCCGGAGAAAAGCGCTTACTTCACTACAAAAGAAGCTTTTTGTATGTTATAACTTCGGTCTTCGGCACGGCAACAAAATTGGCCAACAATAGCATAACCAAGAGTAGCCCACAGACCCCGATGGCGCCACACAGTTACAAGATGTTTAATCTAAAACCAGGCTTGGATGCATTAAACTGTCAGTAGCAACATGATCGTTGTGTCCTGTTGGCTTCTTGTTCATTGAGTTTATTTTTCCATCTAGCTATCACTTACAGTCAGAATTAGAAGGTGCTCTGTGTATTTAAAAAAGTCTTTTATTACCTCCTAATTTTGCAAAACTGCACTGCTAGAAGGGTAGAAGGGTGCTAGAAGGGTAATGGGAGTGCTTTCCAATTTACTTGAAAATCTCTACTTTAGCATAAAATTGTTAGATTCATAAATGAATAACAAAATGTCTGCTTCTTTTAATTTCACTCCTACCAGTCTCTGAAATAAAAATGGAATAACGAAAGCATCCGCTGACCATTTTTTAATTTAATTGATTTTTTTTGGTACAAAAACACATACCTGATGTGTTTGTAGATGTTCCAATAGGGGTTCCAATACACATCAAGCTATCTACCTTAAGTCCTGGTCAATGTAAATGTGGCTACACAGCACTATAGGGCATGTCTGACATAATCATCATGGGTTCACAGGTGTTATGTAATTGCTCTATTGTCTATCTCTGGCCGTCTGTGAGCTTTGTGTGGAAAGTTGCGAGCAGTTGTAAATGGCATTAGATCCGTCAAGGCTGTGTCAGTTCCACATGATACTCGCAGCCTGTTGTGCTCTTGTTCTGTTCAATGTAGACATTGTCCGAAGGGGAACACTGAAAAGTCCTGGGAATTGTGCGAGGAATAAGCAACACAACTGGGCGTCGTTCCAAAATACTTCTCCCAGAAAGTGTGTACAGAGCTAGAAGTCAAATGATGCATTCTTTGCAGCATAGTTTGTCTGCAATGTTGAGAACTTTCTTGAATTTAGCCCACAGAAGAGCTGACGTTGTCTTTCCATTGTGATCACCACAGTGCAGGTTTCTAGAAAATCCTCTCCTTTTGTTTGGCCCTAACGTGTCTTACTGCCGAGTCATCGACACACAAACGGCAGCCATTATTTGCACACCAAACGACCCTTGTTGTCAGGGCAAATCTCATGTCTTTTGTTCCAACTGTGGCAGTGAAAGGTCACCAGAAGACCACAGGGTCTTCAAATAGTAACTTTTGCACATGGTGGTGACGTATACAAAATGTCAAGTAACAGCCTACAGAAACATCACGAAGAACAGGTAACTTGGCAATGTGACTGCAATCCTTTCCTGCTAGTCACGGACATCACAGCAGGATAGAGGCTTGTAGAGACTTGATATGTAAAAAGTGCTTAAAATTTGCTCTTAATAATTCAGATTGAATTCACAGCAAACCTCTTTAAAGTTTCAGTGTTTTATACCATCATCCTGTGTGTGCTGTCATCTTGGGTGTAACCAGTTTTTGACCTTCACAGTTAAACTGTGATTTCTGCTTATTCTTAAGGGACAGCCTGTTGCTCTCTCCATTTGTGGGTTTTTCCTTCTTAAAGCCATGCAATGAAATATTAACACGGACGGCCATTCTGGAAGGGAAAAGTACAGGATGATGTTGAAAGAGTCCGAGCTCACTGTTGGCAGACAACAGAGGAGGGCCCGCTTTAGCTGTCAGTTAGAGGGCCTCACATTTGACTCCAGAATACTTATACAGGAGTTCATGGTTCACTTAGTGACTGCAAGGTGCTCATAGTCCTGTGGCTGCAAAACAAGTCCAAATCCTCACCCCTCCACTGCTGTGCTTGACAGTTATGCTGTTAGGTGTTAATGCTGATTAACCTGTTTGTCCAAACATTGCACTATGACCAAATATCTTGGCTTTAGTGTCATCTCTCCAAAGGAAATTGTTCCAGGAGTCTTGTGGTTTGTTCAGATTCAACTTTACAAAGCTAAGCTGTGCTGTCGTGTTCTTTTTAAAGAGAAGAGGCTTTCTCCTGGCAGCCTTTCCAAACAAACTGTACTGGTTCACTCTTTTTCTGTTTGTGTTGTCATGACCTTTAACATTTAACATGCTAACTGAGGCTCGAGTAGAGTCTGAGATGTAGCTCTTGGGTTTTTTTGCAAGGTCTCTGCTTATTAGACATCTATTCCTGAGAAGATTGTGGCTTCAGACCAACAAACTGTCAGATGTTCTGCTTTTATAGAGTTGGTCACACTTGCTGATGATCAGTTAATAAAGCGCTTTTAATTAGCAGCTCCTGGCTGCTCACTGCTGGACAGCATAGAGTCCTGTGAAAACATCCTTGCTCGTTTTTGTAGATATAAAGATTGTCACCCTCTATAAACAAGGGGGTATTAGCTATTCTGCTCTCTTATGAGTTAGCCTAATTTACCCCTCAACCACTGAGAACTTCACTGTAGTATTACATGTAACAACGTGCTATTGTGTTTATTCTTTACATACAACAAATTTTGGATTTGCTCGTGATTGTGCTTTCCTTTTTTTTTTTTTTATAACTCTGGCAGTAAAGGCAGTTGTTTGATTTGCCAGCTGTTAAGTTGTGAATCAGCTTTGAGTTTTTGAATGTCGAAAGAGAACTTTAGTGCCTCAGCCTATTCTTTGACATCAGTTATATTTGGTCTGTTGGTAACATTACTCTTCTACATATTTTGTGCACCAAGAACACAACATGTCTGCTGTTAAATGTGGACGTTAAGCTAATCAGCATTCACATTTAGCAAGTTCAGCACATGCTTTTATGGCCCACCGGAACACGAGAATAATTTAGTAATGGTTTTGGAATTTGGCATCTAACCAAAGCACTGAATCAGATCAGGTGTTGACTCCCTCCCCCTAAAATTCTGTGGATTTATCGGTTATTCTGCCCTTTCCCTTTGTGCCTCGTGTAGGTGACGAAGATGCTGGGGACATGCCGATCATAGCCGTGATGGTGGCCCTGTCCTCTCTGCTGGTCATCATCTTCATCATCATAATCCTCTACATGCTCAGGTTGGTAAACTACGGTTGATGTTTGTCGGACACGGAGACCTGTGGTGAGGGCCTGAGGTGCTGCTGTTACCATGGCAATGACTGACTGCCATTCTGCTGTGAGACAAAAGTAGTGTGTTTTTGTGAGAGAGCGAGATCAAGAAAGAGTGTGTATCTGTGTTAAAACGCACTTTGATCTTTGTTGATCGACAGGTTTAAGAAGTACAAACAAGCAGGGAGCCATTCGAACTCCTTCAGACTGACCAATGGCAGGTCAGACGACACAGGTAAAAGCAATCGCGCATCCCTTGTCAGCTCTGGGTGACTGTGTGTTTGCGTGTGCTTTGTATTTGTTGAGAGATACGGCAACAATCTCGGTGAAATACTGAGCTTATTTGATTTGGGTCATTTGGGCAAACGTGAACAGCCAGGTTGACCAGACTTGTTAGTCAGTGTTTTTTCCCCGATAAGCTTCGATTGATCTTACTTCCCCAACTGATAACATTTCCCTGGCTCACTGCTGGAGGAAGCTTTTGTTCACTGCGATTACCTAATCAGCAGAGCTGCAGTTAGTCCTATATGTTGCAGCGCTGACTCACATCGCCCTCTGCTGTGCGTTTCAAGAAAAGACAGTGAATGATGAAGTCAGTGTTGCATGATGTAAGTCATCTCCAGTCTCATGCTCTTACCCATGTGTTTATCTCTACCTGTCTCACCCCTCCCGTTCCTTCCCCTTCTCCTCGCTCCTGCCTCCTCCCTTCCTGCTCATTGCTACAGAACTCCAGAGTGTGCCGCTATTGGCCCGCTCACCCAGTACAAACAGGAAGTACCCGCCGCTTCCCGTGGACAAGCTGGAGGAAGAAATGAACCGTCGCATGGCTGATGACAACAAGCTCTTCAGAGAGGAGTTTAATGTATGGCACACTCAAGCAAGCACTCTTTGATAGCATGCAACTCTGTTGGTTTAATTAGTAAATCAGAATGAAAAACTTTAAATGAAAAAGTATAGATATTTGTATTAAAGGACAAGTAACAGTTCAAAAGTCATATTTAGACTTGGCTAATTCTGGAGGCACAGTCTCCAGTAAACTTAGAGCCACATGAGACTCAGTTGTTACATAATTACATTTAATGTAGGAAAAGTAATGGATTAAAGGGTAAGGAGCCGTGTTAGTCACTCCACGTGGTAGCAGTACAAATGTAAGGCTAGTCTGATGATTCCATTTCATGAAGAAGAAATGTTGAAGAGAAAAGGTTAAGGAGCCACTGGCTTAAATAGTTAACCCTGTTTGCACAAAATGAGAGTTTATTTCTAAAGCACATTTTAAACAACCTCAGCTGACCAACATGCTGTACAGTTTATATTAGGTATAGACTATACATAACAGTCACTAAATCAAAAATAAGCATACACTATAACCAAATAAAAGAAGCAAATAAGACTCTGTTTGCATTATAAAAGCCAGGATACTTTGTTCAACTAGACCTGAAATTAAGCGACAACAAATGGGTTTTTAAAAGTGTTTTAAAATAAAGTAGGCAGCTAAACTGTGGTGAATAAATAAGGATGAATCCTGATCAATGCACAGACCATACTGTGCAGTCACACTAAATGAGTTTGTGATGTGCATTAGGTTCAGTAGGCAAAAAGAGCAGGAAATTATCTTTATGGTCACACTGATGCAAATCTCTGCTGTCTATAAATATGTCTGTGTTCTTCTCCTGTTTTAGGCACTGCCAGTCTGCCCCATCCAGGCAACGTGTGACGCTGCCTCTAAGGAAGAGAATAAAGAAAAGAACAGATATGTGAATATCCTGCCATGTAAGTGAAACCTCGTCTCTCAGACTGATACTGACTGACACAAAAAAACAGATCTCGTAGTTACAAAAAGAAAAAAGTCACAATTAAACTGAGGTGGAATTAACATGCGTCATTCTTTCTCTCCCAGATGATCACTCCAGGGTGCATCTCTCATCTCTGGAGGGAGTCCCAGACTCTGACTTTATTAATGCCTCATTTATAAATGTTTGTATATACATTGAGCTTCTTTTCCACAGTTCTGCTTTTTACCGATCACATTTTATTCAGTGTCATGCTAATGTGTCCTCTCGGCCTTTTACTTCTGCAGGGTTACCAAGAGAAGAACAAGTTTATTGCAGCTCAAGGTGAGGCTGGCAGTTGCAGTCAGGCAGAAACAAACTGTGCCATCGTTCGCTAATAATAAACCTGATTGTGCTTCTTGATTGCTTCATCTGTCTCAATCTCTCAGGGCCAAAGGAGGAAACTGTAAATGACTTCTGGCGTATGATCTGGGAGCAGAACACAGTCACAATAGTCATGGTGACCAACCTGAAGGAGAGAAAAGAGGTGAGAGAGCTGGACACATGATGATGATGATGCTTCTTTTGAGCTAATTTGATTTATGTGATGTTATAACAGCTTTTTAACATATGAAAGATTGCATTTGTATCCACATTCATAATATAGTTAAGATGGTAAATTGAGTGCTCCTTTAAAGCCCCCCTTGTATGAGTCCTTATGCAAAGACCTTCACAGCATGACTTAACCTGTCTTTGTTTTCTCTACTGTACTTGTTCTGTTAATCCTACAGCAATACTGTAATACCTGAGTGTTTCATTACATGCACTTCTTTACGCGTGTGCTTTGTCTCGAATCACTCTGTATTTTTTAGTGTAAGTGTGCTCAGTACTGGCCGGACCAGGGCTGCTGGACATATGGGAACATTCGGGTGTCTGTAGAAGACACAATGGTTCTAGTGGATTACACCATCCGCAAGTTCTGCATCCAACAGGTACCATGCTTGTCCTTTAACTGTTGAGCTTTACTCATTGTTTTGAAGTTTATTATCAGAATAAGTTTCCATGCCTGGTTTATCAGTGTAAAGTCTGTTCTGTACATACGGTGAAATTTGTTGTGTTTTTTTTTTTTTTTAATATATTCTGGTTTACTTTATGGTGTGTGTTGTTGGTGTCTCAGGTAGGAGATGTTTCTGGGAAGAAGCCTCAGCGCCTCATCACCCAGTTCCATTTCACCAGCTGGCCAGACTTCGGGGTGCCCTTCACCCCTATTGGAATGCTCAAGTTCCTAAAGAAAGTCAAGGCCTGCAACCCCCAGTATGCTGGGCCCATTGTTGTTCACTGCAGGTAAGTAGGTGTGCTTCACGCCGCCCACTGTGTTTTTGTTATGTATTTCTCTGCACACTACTTGCAATTCACAAGATCATGTTTCCTTCTGTCAGTGCGGGTGTGGGGAGGACTGGTACCTTTATTGTGATCGATGCCATGTTGGACATGATGATCGCGGAAAAGAAGGTGGACGTGTTTGGCTTTGTCACCAGGATAAGAGCCCAACGCTGTCAAATGGTTCAGACAGATGTAAGTGGAGTATCAACACAAAGCACCAACGGTAGATTCATGATTATAATGCAGAAGCAAAAACCTAGACACTAACTACTGAATTATCAAAACTCTGTATCGGAGTCATTTATTCACGATTTCCTTTTATTCCGTCTTGCTCTACACAATCATCACTCTCTCCCACAGATGCAGTACGTTTTTATCTTCCAAGCGCTGTTAGAGCACTATCTGTACGGAGACACAGAGTTAGAGGTGACCTCACTGGAATCCCACTTGGCCAAACTCTATGCGCCCTCACCTGGAGCTGGCTGCAGTGGTCTGGAGGCTGAATTTAAGGTCTGCTTATGTGTTCTTCCAAAGACAAATTATTCTCTGTTACTCCCCTCCTTTTTGCATTATTTTGTATGAATTGAGGTTCCTACTAGTAATATTGTGAAATTCGAAGTAATTTAAACTTTTGCTTGTTATCTTGTAATTTCTAGAAACTGACATCCATCAAGATTCAAAATGACAAGATGAGAACGGGCAACCTTCCTGTCAACATGAAGAAGAACAGAGTTCTGCAGATCATTCCATGTGAGTCGAGCTATTTTAGTTGTGCGGTGTGGGTTTTTATTTGGCGCCTATATGAATTAGTAATGCATAAAAACAGCGTATTTATTAATGCATATGCTCCTGTGCAAACACTTAAAGCTTTTTCCATTAATCAAGAGAAATGCTTCTCCTTGATTCTAACAGACGAGTTCAACAGAGTGATCATTCCAGTCAAACGAGGAGAGGAGAACACCGACTATGTCAATGCTTCCTTCATTGATGTGAGTGTAACAGTGTCCGGATTAGAGTGGAGCATTTCATTTCATTAATGCGTGCAATCGATCGTTTTTTTTTACATCTACCTTTTCCCCCCCGCTCTCGTTCTCTCTCTTTTTTTGCATCATTAAACTTTTTCTCCGTGGACATCACTCCTGTCTCTTTCCTCCTTGTGGTAACAGGGCTATCGTCAGAAGGATGCTTATATGGCGAGCCAGGGGCCCCTGCAACACACTATAGAGGACTTCTGGAGGATGATCTGGGAGTGGAGAAGCTGCTCCATAGTCATGCTCACTGAGCTGGAGGAGAGAGGCCAGGTCTCTGTGTGTGTCTGTGTGTGTGTTTGCAGTTATTGATCTGGTATTAGATACCAAATCAGTAACTGGTAAAGATAGAATATTGATATCGGGACTGATTCCAACTGGATGCTACCAGTCTTGTATAATGTATTACTTGTGGCGTCACATTTCTCTTGTGAGCCACTAGCAAATATTATGTCACACACATACTGCTGTTGACTGTCTCTCTCACAGTATAAAGCCTTATGCACAAACAACACAAAACTACACAGCAAGCTAAAAAAGCAGCAACTGAGAGTGCGAGAGTTTGAGTGCACGCTCTCACTGGTGTCTCCGTTTTCAAAGATCATTTCTTCTACTGTGAATCAACTGGATTTTGACAGTTCAGTGTCGAATAGGAAGTGAGGAAATGACCCTCTTATCACTGGTCACTTTTAATTACATTACATATGACAGGCTGGCAACTTCAGTCAACTGTTTTATCTCCAGTAAACGCTCGATTTGTTGGGAAATAAAATCTTACATGTACTGTTCAATTCAGTGATACCTATAACTGTACTACTTTGATATTAGAAACATCTTAAACCGGAACATTCTGGGGTGAATTGTGAAGTGAAACGGTGTGTTTCCGCATGTGTGCATCTGGCTTGCATTGTACAAATTGCAGTACATGTGCAGAACTGTTATTTTGCCAGTGGACATGTTTTTATCATCAATCTTTATTAACTGCACTATAAATTATTCCCAGCAAGTAAAAGCAACCTTTTTTCTTTTTTTTTTTTGGAAAGCTCAACAGTAACGGTAAATCCCTTTTTAAAGGCCAGAATTAGAAATAAAGATTCCAGCGTTACCAGTTCAGTTTAATTTTTTTCCTTAGTTTTTGTAATTAATGTGTAATAAAGGTTCTCTCTGTGTTCCAAGTAGATGGATGCAGTACTAAAGTACTACATATACAATATAAAAATTAGCATATATTTCAGATGTGTCTGACATTTTAAATCTGCTTGGTATTTAATGACTTCTAACATGTCATCAACCTTTATTTGACTTTTTTCCATGTCCTGTGTCCTATAGGAGAAATGTGCTCAGTATTGGCCCAGTGATTCAGCAGTGACCCATGGAGACATCACAATTGAGCTTAAAAGAGAGGAAGAGAACGAGAGTTACACAGTGCGTGACCTCTTGGTCACCAACACCAGGGTAATAAAGGGCTCAATGAAATGATGAAATACTATAAAACAACCGAGAAGTTCTAACATGGAACAAACACATTATCTGTTTATTATCTGTTTTATCATCCATCTTTCCAGGAGAACAAGACTCGAGTAGTGCGTCAATTCCATTTCCATGGCTGGCCAGAGGTGGGCATCCCCACTGATGGTAAAGGCATGATCAACTTAATTGCTGCAGTGCAGAGACAACAGCAGCAATCTGGCAACCACCCAATCACTGTGCACTGCAGGTAAGAAAATACAGACACACACAAACCCCTAACCTTTGAATTTGTATGTGCCAGTCTAACAAAATTTAGGGAGATAAATGCGTAACATTAATATAATTACATTTTTTTCTGTTGTACACTTCTAAACTGCCCTGCAATTGTAGGTGCTGGGAAACTGTTCCTCTAAACAAACCACAGGAAAAAACAGCTCAGACTAATTGTTCTCTTCTTCCTTATGACATTTTAACTGCTCCCAGATCTGTTCCTACCCTTTTTTTTGTTTCTAGCAAGTACGCTCAAAACAAATGTTATTTGCACGTGTTATTTCTGCAGGCTCGGACTCCAGCGTGCATACTGAGGTTTGCATTTTTGGCTGTGTTTGTGTTTGCAGTGCTGGTGCTGGCCGGACGGGGACTTTCTGTGCATTGAGTACAGTTCTGGAGCGGGTGAAAGCAGAAGGGATCCTGGATGTCTTCCAGACAGTGAAGAGCCTCAGACTGCAGAGACCCCACATGGTGCAGACACTGGTAAGGACTTATTACACTTGAACTTTAACTTTTCATTTATTATAATGCCCCATTATGCAGCAAGTTTGTCTTTGACGAGGAGAGTTTGCTTTCATCACACTGACTTCCTTGAAAGATGCTCTTGTTGATCTTGTTTAGGTGTTTCAAATGTTCAGACTCAGCTGGCTGTAGACGCTTAATGGAAAACCCTAAAAACTGAGTCAAGTCGAGCTGAGTGGGTAATACTGCAGTTCCTAGTAGAAAAGGGGCGTATGTAGCTTCTGGGTCTGAAAACTGAAGTTAATGTGGAAGAGTTGTAAACCCACATTCTTTCTATTGACCAGTGCCTCCGTTGTCCTGTAGAGGTCTATGAGAAAAGGGACCCTTGGCTCTCTTGCTCTGTGACATCTGTAAAAACTAAGTCAGTATTTTCAAGAGTCAAAAAGGGAGATAAAGCAGGTTGATTGACAAGCTGCTAGCCTGAGAGTACGCAGTGCCTCTCAGATTGTGGGCTCGATGACTTCAGTGACTGAACTGTCACAGATTGATAGCCCCAGCTGATGTAGCTGTTTTTTTGTTCTCTCTCCCCTTTGCAGGAGCAGTACGAGTTCTGCTACAAAGTGGTTCAAGAATACATTGATGCTTTTTCTGACTATGCCAACTTCAAGTAGGGACCTGCCATTGATGGATGGATGGATGGATGGATGAATAGATATCCACATGCACTTCATAAAAGCATATACACGCTCCAGAGCACACACATTCAGTATGTTGCCATGCAGAGAGCTGCGTATCCCCATCTGATGGATCTTTGAAAAAACAACAACAACAAAAAACTCATCACAGCTTGATCTGTGGATGGGATTGAACTGCCCAGAGGAAAAGGGAAAAGAGGTCTCCTCCCAAAGGACAGAACAGGGCAGTGCAGCTGGACAGAGAAAAAAACTGAGATGCCTTCTTGAATATTTTGTAATGATGTTAATACAGCCCTTCACCCCTATTTTGCTTTCCATCTTCACCCCCCCTCCCCAATATGTATATATATACCTAACTGTGTTGCATTTTAT
This sequence comes from Simochromis diagramma, assembly GCF_900408965.1. NCBI lineage: Eukaryota > Metazoa > Chordata > Actinopteri > Cichliformes > Cichlidae > Simochromis > Simochromis diagramma. The sequence continues at coordinate 7,439,365 of NW_024386835.1, read as the reverse complement.
TATTATGGTTTTAGACACAGTTTTGAGTTTGGCTGCATTTTAGGGTGGCACCTGTAATGTATTTTATTGGTATAAATATATAAATATATATGACTATAAATCTAATGCTTTGGTGGCTAATGTACAACAACCAGTTTTTTTTAATTTTTTGTAAACACCTTGGGGACAGAGACCTAAAACATTTTAAACTTTGCCCGAGCCACACTGTAGCAACTTTGTGTGGTAGCAGAAGTTTCTACATTCACCCACAGACCCTGAACTGTTTTTCACTCCTCAGACATTCACACAAGCAGTTTTTCTCTACATTGGGTTGGTTGCCTCGATTTGGCAAAAAAAAAAAAAAAAACAGCTTTCCAAGCCAGTTACAGTTTCTCTCCGTTAGGTTTCAGGGGTTCAGAGGTAGCTCATTACTGGAGATCGGAATCTCTGATGTAGCTCATAGTCTCAGGTTTTAATACGTGTAAACGTACACCCTAAATACCAGGAGCCGCTAATTATTCTTTGAGCGTCTGTGTGTGTTTGAACTGGAGCACAAGCTGGCAGAGAGCGCTGTGGCGTGGTTCCACATCGCTTTCTCGTGTCTGCAAAGTGCCAAAGTCCTTCACTTAGTCAGGTATGTAGCTCTGGAGTCTGGAGACTTTCATCTTTAGACGTTCAGAACAGCAAAACTTTTGAGCTATCCAAGGATCACTAATTAAAACATTGAGATTTTATATGCCCCGTACACTCGAGACATGTAGTTTTATTAAGGCTTATATGACGTTCTAGGGTCTGTTACGGTATCAGCAGTAATGTTGATGATGTTGGCGAGCCAAATCATAAACAGTAACTCATTATTGCATCATACAAATCAACAATACCCAGCATTTGTTTTGTTTACATAAGCACTTCAGTATTTTTTTTAATTTTGTAGACTGTATTTCTTTTCTGTCTGGGTTTATAGTTTTCCTTTGAGCCTGCTGGGATTTACTGTCTTTTTTTCTTCCTTTTCTTTTTTAAATATTTGGCGTCGGGTCACAAGACTGCGCTGTCACTCCTTCAGAGCGATGCCTTTTTAATTCCCATCATGAATATTGATAACTGAGGAATGTTTTCTTTTATTCGAATGCTGTTGCTAACAATTTCTCTCAAAAATGGATTTGTTGTTACTTTAAAAGAAGAAATGTGCCATGCAATGCTTTTTTTAAATGAATGTCGTAGGATGGCGCTCAGACTTGAACTACAGTGTTTTTATTTCATCCAAGGTCAACATTGAGGCCATGCCCTTTTTTGATTGTAATAAAAGATAAATGATGTCTGTTAACCGCAGGGTTTTAGGTCAGTCCGCTCAGGAAATGACTGATGCCAGGATGTTTAAATTTACAAATTGAACATATTCAACTTGAGTTGATCTCTGCAGCTGTGTCACCTTCAAGTGGTACTGGCTTCCACCAAAGTCAGGGTATTCAGATATGATCCCGCAGCTGGATTTTAAAAGACTGTAATAAAAAATTAAATCTTTTTTTTTTTCTCCTTCTTTTGGAATTTTCCAGCTAGTTCGGTGTTTCTTATTGTAGCTTTTAACTGTAAACAGACCCATACTTGTGTATAATCTACATTACATTAGCACTCCTTTATTTAATTTATTTTATTAAAAGAAGGAGCACAATCAAGTGTGTCAAACTGATAGTGGCTATATCGTTTTCAAAAATAATAAATTTTGAGAAGGGGTGATCGCATCAATGTTGATTGTTTGAACACTCATGCACTCTTTGCACCAAATGTAAAGCCCTTAAAAAGTACAGAACCAAATGAGAGCTAAGGTCAAAAAGATATGGCCTTGATTTTTACAATATGGTGACTATACTGTGTTTGATCTGTTGAAGGGTTTTCAGGTCTCAAAGCCCTAGGCTGATTACTTAAAAGTAGCGGACAGCTAAGCTGACCAGTCACTCAAATCACTGTTGGCTGTGAGTGGGTCATGTTCTTGATTTCAGGTCTTTTTGTTCCAAAGCATCACAAGTGCTAACACGATTGGTTAGGTTCCATTATGTTTTTCATTTATTTACATTGACACTCACTGGGTGTTTCATCAGGTTATAGAAGAGGGGATGCTTAGCGTTACTGTCTGTTCTTAAATTACAGGGGTTTGTTGTGCACGTTTCAATCATGTGATCATGTCTCACTGCAATTTGACCACAAAACATGACACTGTGCCAAACTGTGAGACCCAATATTTTGTTGATTTTGTTATTATAAGTGAACTGATGAAGTGCCTCACGGGTAGGTTTTCAAAACGAATGAATCATCCCTGGAGTTTTCTTAACTCGCATGCATTTCCTCATGTTTCACCTGTTGACCAATGACAAATCCTTTTTGTGTGACAAATTGAGGGAGCCAGAACCAAGTGTGGGTCAGTTATTCTTTCACATTCCCTGTAGTTGTATATTTGTGGATTTCGTGCTTGTGTACATCAAACTAACATTGACACCTTTATTTTATTTTTTTTTCAAATGCATAGTATTTTAATTTCATTCCATATCAGCTGAACGTGGGATCCATGACTAGTAATCAAGTGTTGGTACCCCGAATGTAGAACTAAAACACAGAAATAGGATTTGCATCCTTTACCACCAAGGGAAACCAGTTACCCTTGTTTTATCCCTTTATTCCAGGAGTTTTCCCCCACTGGAGCGTTTTGAATGCCCTTATGAAACTCAATCCACAGTCTCCATTTCTAGAAAGGGAGACAGCAGAAAACTGTTGCCCAACTTTTCTCTTCTCATCACCTTCTCTTTGTCTCCTATTCATCTCCGCTCACTTGTTGCTTCCTTTCTATCCTTCACTTTCCCTCTTGAACCATTCCTCCCAGTGGTCAACACCCTCTCCGCTTTTGTACATAATGTAAGGTTATTTATAATTCATTCCTGTCTGCTGCCTTGCTTATTTTATTTTCTATTCCCTCCTGTAATTTTTTTTTTAAAGATGTATATTGAACTGTATCGGGACCATTTTCAAATGTATTACAGATGTGTTTCGGCCATTTTTTAATTTGGTATGATTGTCTTAAGCAAATCCTATTTTTTATTTTGCCTAAGTTTGTTTCTTGTGTTTTTTTTGTTATTCAACATTTGAATATATGTATATATAATTATATATGATAAAATTATATATAATTATATAATGCCAAATGGCCTTTCTAAGCAAGATACTGTTCAAACCTAATAAAGTGCTTGAGATTTTAACCTCTTGTCAGCATACATCCCATCTCTAAGTACAATTTGTGCGTCCACGTTTTCTCTGCTTCTTTAAAGTCACGATGATCTGACGCACATGTACAGCTCACCTCTCAATAACTAATGCTGGTGCTGTGGTGCCAAATAATTGACTATGGGTTGTGGTTACCTTAAGGATCAGGCACTCCTGCTCTTGAAAGATTTCCAGTCAATATCGAACCCTTTGCACCATTCATTCACTGGTGTTGTTGAAGTATTGAAAGGTATAAAGAATGGAAAGCAACTATTTTTGGTAGTGTTAGTACTGAGTTAACCCTTAACCCTAATATTACTCGGTGTGATGGGCACAGTATTTATTTTTATTGACACTGACAAGAAATTCCTCATTTTATATCAAGAGCTGAAAAATGCTGTGATTTAAGAGGCAGGTTTAAGTCAAAATGTTAACACAAAGTCTGCAACACCTACTGAAAGAACTGGATGTTTAGCAACAAACCTTTCACTGTCGAGCCTAATCTGCAGATATCCATTTTTAAACGGGGCTAGTTTCACTTACGCGCCAACATGAGATTCAATTCAATTTTATTTATATATATATAATCACATCAGCCACCTCATATTGCAAGAACCCTACAATAATACACACAAATATGTAAAGGCAATACCTTTAGTGAAAATGGTTTCATTTCTGCTTTGTAGGGGGAAAAAATACATTAATAATGACCAAACTTAGCCCTCTAAGTAAATTATAGTATTTGATGAATAAGGCAATGGGAAAACGAATTGGCCATTAAGGTTAAATTTTTACATCAAAATGTACTGATTTTATTAATGGTCAGCTTGGCCTGTTGTAGCATCTACCACTGACTGATTATGTCGAATGAGTTATGTTACATCTGTAGCAACATATGCAGTCACTTCCTGGGTGTGAACTGAAACATAAATACCTTTTCTCCTCTAATTGACAATAATGTCACCAGTGGATTGGTCAGGAATCCAGTGTATTCGTTCCTCTTCCTATCAGATCCCCCTGAGGTGTCAGCAGGGTCAGAGAGAAAACGTGTGGTGGTTCATTGTGGTCAATACCGGTGTAAAAAGTAGGAAATTGAAGCTTCAGTCATCATATGTCTAAGCATTCTTACTTAAAAGGCCCTGCCTGTTGAGAGCCAGTAATGAAAGCAAGCTGACCGTGTATAAGGTTTATCCTCAATGAGCACTGACTGTGACAGAATGATGATGGATCTCACTAATAATGACTTGAATGTCTTATTTAAATTGACATAGTGTAGAAGAGGATATTGGTGGTATAGATGGGTGTCAGTGCTGTTTACAGATGATAATTGGAATTGGTCGGACCGCATGTACGTCTCGTCCCCATGGATGATTCATTTGACCCCTTAGAAGAAGAGGGAGTCAAAGGGGTCAAAGATGGGCGGGGAAGAATAAGGAAGACAATGATGTGTGCTGGGGGATTGGTCTATATATTGAGGGGAAGAAAGAGGGAGCAGAGAATCTCTTCAGTAAAACACCTCGGTTGTACCGCAAGCTGATTTTAGCACTAAATCCACCAAAGGAAAAGAACATTTTGAAGTGAACCCCTGCAGGTACACTGAGGGAAACTTGGACTGATAAAGCTGTGAAATCTAAGACTAAGGTAAGGACAAATGATTACATTTCTGCCCAGTTTTAGTAGTTTATCTAAAACTATTATTCGATTCAAGATCTGATACTTTCAATATTTACTTTCAGAATGACAAAGGACAACTAGAATATTGTACTCAAAATTGAGTGCATGATAGAAGCGCTGAAAGCAGGGATGTCAAACTCATTTTTCTTTATGAGTGGGAAAAGCTGTGAAATTTGTGAAAATGCAGTAAAAAGTTCAAAAATGTATGTCTTCCTTCACATTTTCCAGAGCCATCCAGTGGGCCGCGATTGGAGTCTTTGCAGGGCCGATTCTGGCCTGCGGGTCTTACGTTTGACACCCCTGGCTTAAAGTGATGTTATGTAAAAGTTTTCCAAATGCAGTGAAAAATTTGGATGTTCGCCTGAAATGATAGCCAGCATTCATAATAATATAGCAAGTTTGCACTTAAATATTTTAGCTCAGATCTTAAAATTAACTTTATTGCAGCTAACAACACTTTTCTTTTTAGCTTTTATTGCAGGAAATTCTCAATAAAGAATGTGTTCTTCAAATATTTTTCAAACTAACTCTATGTCCGTTCTTCTAGGTGGGAATATCATGTGTGTGTCTCGACTGGCTTTGCTCTTGGGGCTGCTTCTCTGTGTGGGGGTTCAGCTGTCCTTTGCCCAGCACTGGTCCCATGGTTGGTATCCTGGAGGAAAAAGGGAGCTGGACTCCTTTGGCACATCAGAGGTTGGGATAAGTGTTTGTGTGAATAATTTAACCAATCACTGAGCAGTTTCTGTTGAGAATGAAGATACCCTTTATCCCTTAACCTCAATCTGTTTTGCTTCTTAGATTTCAGAGGAGATTAAGCTGTGTGAAGCAGGGGAATGCAGCTACCTGAGACCCCAGAGGAGGAGTATCCTGAGAAACATTCTTGTAAGTGAGAAAAGCAGAGATGAACAGTAGCATGTTTAATGGTACTTGAATCACAATGTCTTGCCATCAGTATATTTCTTATGATCATATGATCATGAGATTTTGTCTACTCTGAAATCTGACTGACATTGACTGAAAATTCTTGACTGACGTACACGTATTAGTGAAGTTGTGCTTATCCAGCCATAGTGTGCATATCTGTGTGTAGCCTGTATTGATTTCTGTGTATTAGTCTAATGCCATACTAAATTCTTTCCACAGCTGGATGCCTTAGCCAGAGAGCTTCAGAAGAGAAAGTGACATCTTTCCAGAGACTTCTTTTCTATAGTAACCCACTTCCTTTGTATTTCTGCCTTGACGTGATTTTGTGATCATCTGGCCTTGCTGTTTGTAATGTTTGTCAGTAAATTTGTCTTGTTTTTTTCGATGTGAAAATGATGTCCCAGAATAAAATATCTATTTTGATATTAACTTGTTTTTTTTTCTTCATTTTTGGTGCAGCTAATGATATGAATATAAGGCATAGAGAGAAAACACTGACTTCTTAGATGATAAAAAAGTAGCAAATACATAAATATGAATCAGTTCCATTTACATACTAAGGATCCGGGTCCTGCTGTGCACGCGCAGAGTCGTGATTTTAGATATTTCGATAGAAGAAGTAAATCATTTGAACATAACAGAGAGATTTTCCCATTGCCGTTTCTGATTATTCGTTAAAGGATTTTCATGAAAACAAGTCTTTAAAATACACAAGACGAAAAAATACGGAGGATGTAAGTTATTAAAACTAGCTTTCCTGTACCAGGACTACAATACTACTGCGCATGCACGCTCAGGTAGGGAAAAAAAGATGGACGACACAAGTGGCTGTACTTCGCTAACTGCGGAGTCAGACTCTCAAAATAACATTGCCAGTATCTCTAACGCGACTTCTGTCACAGATGCTGACAAAGTAATAAACAATAAAATAGATAGTACCCAGGTTGAAGGTGAGTTGTCTTCAGAATGTGAAAATTCAGCCGTATGGCACCCTACCTGCTGCGCCTTTGTTAGCTTTTCTGCTATGTGGCTAGCCAGCTCATTATTCTAGTGAGCTCGTTAGCTGCTTAGCTAAATTTGCTAACGTCGGCTGCCTAACGTTAATCTGCTTTAACGTGAGGGGCTTTCAGAATTTTATAGCGGTCTCTACGAGGAGGATAGTAGAAACTATCGCCCCGAAAATCTCCCTCTTACCCTTGGCCCAGCTTGATGATTAAACCATGAACAGTTAGGGTACTTTTCCTTATGTTGTTTGTCTCAGAGCTAGTACCAGCAAGTTCGACCCCCACACGAAACAAAACAGTCCCTTTAAATGATTCCATATACCGGTAGTTAATGCTAACCGATTCGTCGACTAACCGGTTTTAGCAGCAGAAGCCATAAACTGTTAAGTGGATGACATAATTTATTTCATCCTACATGGGAAAGCTAGTCTAATTGTAAACTTAGTCTGAAATGTCGCCATTAAAAAAAAAAAAACAATATTAAGGACTGCAAACCTTAGCACCTGAAGCATCATTGAGGCTAAAACTTAAAGTTGGCATCCACCTTTTTTGTGCCGGTTAAACTCATTAGTAAACTAAAACAGTGTTCTCAAGGTGAAAGGATAATAAATGGAAATGGAAAGTCATTTGGTAAGTACAATATTTGAAATATATCAGTGCACATAAATTCTTCAGGAGCATCAGAGTGAGTACATATAGAGTACTTGTTTCAGTCTTTTATTTCTTGCATTTAAACACCTTTTAGTGTTTAATTGTCCTGAGGTCCTTTATATGTGCTTCACAGCACTTCATGTAGGATGCCAGTGTTGATACTCAGCACTTTAAAAGTAAACCCTCATCACCTTTGATTGCCTTATTTTCTTTTTCATAGTAATTTTCAGTATTTATAAGTATATCAGACTGTCCCGTAATTTCAATTAGGAAAATTTTTCATGATAAGCACCTCTGCAAGAGCATGTGTTTACATTTGAGACGAACGCAGATATTTTAAATAAGTTATTTTTTTAATTAAAAAAAAACTACTGAAGTAAAGTAGTTAACAATTTTAGTTCTAACAGAAATTCAGTCTCCACCAGTCATCATGTCCTATGATTAGTTCAGTACAGCCTACAACATCAATAATCTTGCCTAAACATTGTTATTTACTGGTATCAGCACTGTATTCATTGATTTCACTTTAATAAATTTCATATTTCTGTGTTGCAAAATGTCCTTCAAAGTTTTGAAAATATGAGCAATACAAGACTGGCTGAACAGTTAGGTTGGTGAAATAACACAGAAACATCATGCTCATTCAGTGTGGTTTAATGTTGTTTCTGGGCCACACTTTATCAAAATATCTGAGCAGATAAGTTATTTCTTTGCTTGTAAAACTTAATATTTAATCCACCTGTGTGAGTGTCATCACTAAACTGTACTTTTTAAAAGTAAATCACTAAACAGGTATTGCAACAAAGGGGTAATTTGTCATCTATTTTTTATTTATTTAGGAATTAGTTTAACTTTTTGGTTTTATGTGTGAGCATTTAAGTTGTCACATATTTTTTTTTCTTTTTTTTACGTCTACTTTTAGTTAATTGGCACTGAATGCACCACTAGTGAATCAGCTATTGCATCTCAACCAGAATCTGCAGAATGGAAGAAATCAAGTCACAATTTGTTATGGGCTAGCAATATAATATGCAGTATGTGTCAACATGTGTGTTGCATGCTACTTTAGGAAGTGTGTGTTGAGCGGAAATAGTTTTAGAAGATTAAAAAAATAAAAGTATATCTTACTTTTCCCTCATAAATGATAAATAAACTTTTCCATAAGGGGAACGTTTTAATAGAAATATGTATTTAAGCTGTTATATTCACAACTCCCCAGTTGTGTAGACCTTTGTAGAATTAGCAGGTCATGTTAAAATCATTGTAAATGTTGAATGAGATTTGCCACACTAAGGCAAAGCATATTGTATAAATTAACAAATTACAAAACAAATTAGTTTGTTTTGAAAAAGGACCATTAGATAGGTTAATATATGATCCAATAAAGGTTGTGTGAAAGTTAAATGTTCTTAAAGATTCAGCCTTTTTTTTCTGTGTACTGAGAAAATGGAAGTTGTATTGGACAAACTTTTCTCTTATGTGAATTTAATAATTTAATAGTGTTTCGTTTGTGCTTCATGTTTAAATAAGTTTTCATGTATTCTGCCGCACAGGAAACAAAGCTGAAGAGGCGCTACTGAAGTGTCTCCTTACAGACAGTTACTGCCATGTGTGTGAGGCTGTGCTGCTGTTTAAGTCACAGCGGCTGTCTCACTATGAGGTGTGTTTTATCCTCCAGGCACAAATCATAGCACCGTAGTACAACTTTAATTAGACCTGCCATAAGTAAAATATTTTCTAATAATGTCTCACATGTTGTCCAACTGCAGGGAAAGAAACACGCTCAGAAACTCAAGCTGTACCTGCAGACCAAAAAAGCAGAAAAGTCAACAGGCACCCAGGTTAGTGGCCAAGTTTTCTTTTTCTGTCAGATGGAGTCTCTTGTCTGTAATCATGAGAACTGAGTGAGGACAAACTAATGTAAGCATCCAATAGTGAAGAATATCAGAGCTACAGTATTAGTGCTTTAATAATATCCCTCTCAAAAGAATATGAGGGGTATATGAAAGCAATCTTGTATTCATAAAATAAGTAGTTAATAGTTTTTGTTTGTTTTTTTCAGCAGACGATGAGTAATGATAAAGATCATTTCTGTGAGCTTTGCAACATGGTATTTAGCTCACCTGTGGTGGCAAGATCACACTATGAAGGCAAAGTCCATACAAAAAATCTTCGTAAACAAAGTCTTCACCTATCAGGCAAGTTTGAGCTCTGTGATGCAAAAAGCATTTTCTTGATGTAGATTTTGATATTTACACACAGTGAGGAAGATATGTTGACATTATGATTTCACTGTAATTTTATAGAGAAGTCTACAGAAGTGCATGCTTCATCAGGTCTCCAACAGGATCCTGATAAGTCTCAGCAAAAACCATCCTCAGAGGGTGTTGTGGAGCATGATTTGGATCCAGCAGTCACCAGTGCTACATGTAGCACAGAGGTTGATTTGAAGGATCCCAACAAGTACTGTGCCCTGTGTACTGCCTCCTTCACGAATCCCCATGTAGCCTTGCAGCACTACAGTGGACGCAAACACCAGAGGAATCAGGCCAGACAGGAGCTGCTCAAACAGCTAGGACACAATGTAGAACAAGGTAACTTTTTGCCTTTGAGCAAACAGGATAATACAAAGAGCGTTAAATCCTTCAGGAATTTAATAAAAATCACCACAGCAGCCTGAAACCAGGACAGAAACATTAACAAGAAAGGGAAAAAGAAACAGGAAGTTCTGAAGGGAAAAGTGAAAAATCTAGTTGAAACATCTACATCAGCAGTGAAGATTTCATCCCAGCACAGGTGGGTGAATAGGAGATAATCAAATAGAAGTTGGCTTTGTAGCATTATTACAGTAAGTATGGATGTGATTCAGATAGTCTGATTAGCTATAATTCTGTGGTTTTGTTATTATTTATTATTATAACAATAATATGACTTTAATCTGATAAATCTGACTTGAGGGGATTGAATCAGGTGAGCCAGAATGTCAGAAAGTTTAATAAAGCAGTTTCCTGTTTTTTATTTTCAGCTTTAGGCGCTACAGCATCTCTTTGTGGAGATGGCATGAATGATTTAGAGAAAACCAGAATTTGTAAAACAGTAGAAAAATGACTTTACTAAATCTTTATTGGCCCGTTGAAAGTTGTTGGATTTTTAAAAAAAAATCTCTCTTCTTTCTAATCTTTTTCTCCAGGCAGTTCCTTGATGTGTCAGATGTGTAGTATGCAATTTAACTCTGTGGAGATGTACCAGGACCACATGCAGGGAAACAAACACCAGATAAAGTACGTTTAAGAAGACAATGTCAACTTTCACTGTGTCACTGTTTTCTTAAAGTGTAATATTTACTACATTGCACTTCAGCTTACCTTTGGCAAGAAGTAATTATTTGTGATGACACTAAATAATATGAAAATAATACTGTTATAAATATACAAAGGAGTCGCAACCTGTAACAACCTGGCACAAATCAAGTGTTAGCTTAATTTAGATACCAAGTTGGTTTACAGGGAGTTTGTAATTGTGGAGAAATAATGAATTCATTTTGGGCATGTCATTTTCAAGCAGGAACCTCAGAATGCCTCTGTGGTTTACTAAGGCTATAATTTGTAGGTTTTTCATCACCATTTATCTGATTGAATAGCAGCCTAATTCAAGTTTATGTGTTCTTGCTCAGGGAGAAGAAGGTCATCGATCTATGCAAATCCCAGCAAAAACTGTACAGCACATTTGCAGATGAACTGGCTGATTACATTCAGGTTCAGAAGGCTCGTGGAATCACTCCTAAGACTAATCAGGTCCTCCCTCAGGATACCATGCAAAAGGAAGATGAAGATGAAGAACGGGAAGTATTAAATAGGAAGAATATGGTGGAACTAAATAAACCTGTGTCCAACCTCCTTCCTACCTCCATTTCTCCTCATCAGTCCCATTCTGGTCATTACTCTCCACTTCAAATGGGGTGTTCATCGTTTCAGGGCCCACCCTTGCCGTCACGTGCCTCAAATTACAACTATCCTCCTCCAGTTCTTCGTAACTCAGGTCCTCCACCGCTCACTAGTTGGCCCATGAGAAGAAGGCAGAGAAGGTCAAGCTCTTCCTCCTGTACTACCTCATTATCTTACTCCTCCTCCTCCTCGTATTCCTCCTCCAGCAGTAGTGAAAGTGATAGTGATCATAGTGAATATAGGCACAGAGAAAAGAGGCAGATTAAAACATCCCATAGGGAGAGAGTGAGGAGAGGAAGGGATGAGGAGAGGAGGAGGAAACGCCGGAGGAGGGAAAGAGATAATGACTCAGAGGAGAGAAGAAGAGAGCAATCTGTTGAGTCGGAGGAGGAGAGGAGCAGGAAAAAGTCAAAAATTCATGGCAAGTGGAGACGAAAAGAAAGAAAATCCCTTAAGGAAAACTTTAAAGTGGAAAGAGGAGATCAAGTTATGGACAAATTAAAGCCAGAAGTCATGATGAAGAATAGCAAAGAGACTGAACTGCATATTCAGACTGAAATTAATGTTAAGCAAAGGGAGGGTGAAGAGGATGAGTCCATTAAACCTAAATACAGAAAAGAGAAGAAGAAGGCAAAAGAGAAAGCAGACACTAGGACAGAGGAGGAAAAGCTGTGGGACGACTCGATTCTGGGGTGTTAAACTCTGCTGGAGCAGCTGAAGTGAACAGTATTCTGGACTACTTTTGGCAAACATTTATTATAAGCATGACATTGAAAATAATAATAAGCTATATTAAAATGATTTAAAAAAAAATCCTGTCAGCAGGTAGCAAAGGCCTTTTTCTATATCTGCTCTAATAACCGAAAAGTGTTTTCTTATACAAGTTTGCTAGCTGGCTAGCCATGTAGAGTCAATTTGTATGTGTATAAGAAATGAATGTATTTCGTTTGTATCTGGAGGAGATTCAGCATTAATTTTATACTATGACACTTTATAATAAGTTTGGTTTGTGTGTACAGTGAGTTGATGGCTGTAATGTTTAGCACTGTTTGTTTATGAAGTACTCTTAACTCATCACTAAGGTAAATTTGATTATGGATGCGTGCATCTGGCATGGACTTGATAGATTGTCATCCCTTTAGCAGTCTCTGGTTGGCGCTGTTGAGCTTCATCCATTTCATCAGTACTGAAAATAAAAGCTCATAGATGTCAGAAGCTTATTCATTTCATTACTTCAGAAGCTCTCTGTGTGTTCTCACTCTCAGGCACAAAGGTTGAAATAAAGCCACTGACAACGTGCTGTACAGAAGTTCAGTGTAAGACGTATTATGAAATGATAAAAATACAACAAATACTGCCTGGCACATGCGTTGCACCACAGCAGATTTAACACTTCATCAGTCTGCAGTGCACTGTGTGCATGTCTATGTTTTATGATTGTATTTATACAACCAGAAAACACATTTGCGGTCATACAGGTGCAGACGTTCAAATGAGGACATCTCTTTACATAACCTCAGAATTCAGGTTGAAGAGCAATGTGCAAACTGAACAAAGTTAGTAGTTAAAGGAAACTCCAAAGGGAAACAGTATCACCTACTGTTAAACTATGAGCTATAAAGTGGGCCACTTACACTCCTAACCCCTACTGTCATTTTTATTTACATGTATCTACACAAATGTTCTTTTAAGTAAATCTTAAGGTATCTGAAATGAGTTATCAAAATACTTTGATTGGCCGAGCCACTGTTCCTCTGATGCTCTTGGTACATCACATCTACTCAAGAAAAACAACTTTGTGTTTTTATCTTTTCGATTGCTTGTGGGCTGTATTGTTAAATGTTCATTGAGAGCTATATGTATGAACCTAGATATGAAAGTAGTTGGTAGTGGTCAAACGAGGAGCGAGTGTGAATTTATCTGAAAAGTTTATAAAGAAAAACTTTTAAATCAACATGCGTGAAATAACTTCCCATTGTGTTTTGAATGTCAGTCGTTATTAAGTTAGATGTTGATTGGATTGCTGGCGCAAAGAAAAAATATGGATCATAGAAGTGACACAAAAGTTGAAATGGTTTAGTGCAGAAGTCCTGCAGATGCTGTAAATAAGCTTCTGAACTATGGTCTTCACATTAATTATCTTTAAAGCTCTGGTAATGAGAATGACACTGCTACATCTCTGTATTTTTTATGGATGACTTCTCAGAGAATACTAAAGTAAAAAATAAAGAAAGAAATAGCAGAGCAGGCAAGTAAAACCAGAGCTTGGCAGCATTTGACGTAAAGCATTGAAGTGGAGAGACCAACAAAGGCTTTATAGCTCAGCGATGTGTGAAGAGCGCACATCTGAAGACCCCTGAGATCTGTTTTCAAAGAATCTTGTTCCTCGCCTGAGTGTACAACCCCCGTAGAACTTTAGGGTTCCCACATCCTCTCACTTTAAGATCCCCACCAGACCGTTCTGTACCCTTACCCTTTACGAACGCACAAAAGATCCACAAACACCACATGATTTAAAGGATCATCACTGTTATCGAGCAAGTGTGAAAAGGACGTCTGTGAAAAAGAGATTTCAAAAGTCCTCTCTTTGTCAGAATGGCAACTTTAAAAATTACACATCAAACATTGCAGAGATACTGTCTTGATGTAGGGAAAAGTGCTTCAAATCAGGTTTTATCTCTGAATGTCAGTGAAACTCATAGTCTTCAACGTGAGGCATAGATTTGAGTTTGTTGAGTAGATGTTGATGTATCTTGTCACAAAATGCAAAAAATAAAACAATTCATTGTGAAAAGCCAAACATACAATGGCTCCACATTTGGAAATGCATAGGTGTCCTGTGTGTGATGTATGTGTACATATATAAAGTTTAAATACTATATCTGTAATGATTTTCTGTAATTTTAAATATAAAATCAATCAGTGGTTGTTGTTTTTTTAAGCAATCGTGAAAATAACTGATGGTTGCAGCTCTAACTGGCTTATTTTTTGGTTTCAAGCAATGTGCCTGTAACTGCCTGATTAAACTTAATAATGAGTCCCCTTAACAATGATGCTGGTGCAGTGGGACATAATGAACATAGTCTGCTGTTTTTACACAGCCAGGGGTCTGTAACTGTTAAATGCTTGTATGTAAGGGGTTGGATAGTAAAAATGTGAATATCAAAAAAGTCAGATAATATGAGATATATTTACTTAAGAACTGATTATAATATAAAACTATATGTGCACTTTTCAAAGAAGAAAAAAGTAATGCAAAATTGCTTGCACAGGCACAAACTTCACTGGTTTTGACTTTAATGTTTGTTTCATGCGAGTCTTTAAGAACTTTATGGCAGGTGGAATACTGAAGTTGCCTTACACACTCCATTGAATATTTAAATGTATTTTGTATTGTTAATCCTCGTATGCAATTATTTCGTTACAGAGTTTAGGTGCCATATGTTTATATTCCCTTTTTGTTCTGTGCATGAAGCTCTGTATGTGTGGCTCTGCTGAACTCTAGGTCATGCACCTGGGCAGAGACCACAGCACTGCAAACTGCTGCTCTGGAAATATGCAACATTTTTTAATTGCTTTTGTTTATGTGGGACATAATGTGAGACAACACCACATTTTCAGCTGTGAAACATTCACTTTACGCCTCTATGAATGCTGGGGATGAATACGTTTTCTTTTTTCTTTTTTTTTAATAACAGACTTAACATAATAGTAACAGCTGTCATCGTTGGGCTCTGTTAGTTGAACAGAATAAAGAATGGCATCAATAGGTTTATTTTGATGCAGCACTTGTGCTGATCCTTATCTGTATTAGGCATTTGGGGTTTTAGAGCGTGTACGTTAAAGTCCCAGTGACTGGTGTAATGCTGTTATACTGTATCTGATAGGCCCTCTGTATCATTTTAGGGTGTTGCATTCAAGCCTCAGGGCCCTGTCAGCATAGTTCCTCCCATCATCTATGACAGATAGATATCAAGACGAGAAAGTATTAGCAACCTCCCTCAGCTAGCACACAAGTTACACACAGATACGGATACACAGCGACGGCCTGACAAAATGTTCTTTCTGTCACTGGCATGGCTATTGTTGACAGGACCACTTTGGACATCTGGTAAGACCATCAGCTTTGTCTTTAATCTCATAAGACACAAACGTTCTTGCTGTTACAAAGTCAGGTAGCTTACCGAGGGATGTTGTTGTTTTCAAGTTCAACTGATAATCGTCTGATTTTTATCTTAAAATGTACATTTATTAAATACAGTCATTGCCATAGCATGTGATAAAGAATGAAATGTGGCTTTAAGAGTCAAAGAAGTGAGCTTTGGTTTGTTGGTTTAACACTTAGACATGATATATATGAAAGTATAGATTATTGATACGGCTATGTTATTACGTTAATTATCAGCCTTTGAGTTTTGCTTCTATACTTTAAGGGTAACATTGCAGCATTCCCCTGTAGTTTTTCATCATCGTCGTCTTTTTTATATTTGCATCACTCTACTGGGGAGATTGAAATAAATCAGATTTGTGTCGTATTGTGACACATGTAAACTAAATTAGTCTTGAATGTAACACAGCACTTGTATTTCATTTATTTTTGCAAGAACAGCATGAAGCAAGAGCCAGTAAGTCTTAACCTTTCATACAAACACAGTGTTTGACTTGCTGTGTATGTTTATATATTTCATAACACTATTTCATAACACAGGCCTGTGCATTTGACTTGAAAACATAGAAAGTAGAAAATGATTGTAAAATGCGAAAAGATGTTTTACCACATAGGCCTCTTGTAAAATATCACCTAAATGCTAAATCCACCATACAGCAAATCCAAAATGTCACTGTTAAGAGTTTGAAATATATACAGGAGATTTCTTCATATTTTCATATTTTATATTGCCAGTTGGATTTATACTGGCTTTCGCTATGTAGGAAGCGTGACAACTTGCATTTATTATTACACGTATTAGTATTCCTTTTCCTTAATTAACTGCACATCTTTACGGGAGGATTGGCCATAAACCTTTGCAACGAATGGGCGAGGCAGCTTGTTATATAGTAACTCAAAAATAATTTCGGAGGAGTTTTTGAATGTGCTACAAATGTGTTGCTGAAATCTTAATTGTCGCTCTTTTTCCTAGGTCAAGATTTAAAACAGAAGCTGCTGGAAGAAGAAGTCAGCGTTCGTTACCCTAAGATCCCAAGCAGTGAGACCATTGATTGTGATTGTGGCAACATGGCTTGTGACTTAGTCTTCTGGTTCCACAGTGACATGAGTAGCAAAGTCCACTTTCTAGGCAGATGCAACAATGCTGACCGTACTCTCTATGGAGATAACGTGGACAAAACACGTTTTAAACTCAGTAAGAGGGGCAGTAAGTCTTTTGCGCTCCGTATCATCAATGTGACGAAAGAAGACAGAGGGATTTATTCTTGTGTCTTGAAGGAAAAAAATCTTAATGAAGTATGGAAGCCTGGGACTCTTCTACTGCCAGGAGGTTTGTATTCTAAGTGCTTCCTGTCACAGTTAAATATCAGGCTAAATGTGAAATTTTCAAAATATCCATCTGATTTTGAAGAGGCAGGTCAAGCTGATGGATGATTTAAGGCTTTGGTGTGTAAATCCAACATATTAGGACTCCTACTTTAAATCAAAAAATGTCTAATATTCTGCGGACTCACTGGACAGCTTTAAAAGTGTGGCGCACTTACCTTGGTGTATCAGTCGAATTCAACACCATTTTTAAAATGGTGAAGGTGCACTGCAAAAATGTGAACTAAAACAGTATGCAGTGATTTGCTACTCATTTACAAAGAAAGAATATCACTTTTTGACAGACCTTCATTTAGATTTTTTGTTGTTTTTTTTTTTAAATATATATGATCGTTTTTCCAGGAGAAGCAGCTATAGAATGTTTAAAGATACCTGGGGGAGCATGCCACAAGTAATCATGTTTTGTTTTTGTTTGTTTTTTAATAAAATTGGGTATGAAAGAGCATTCCAAAGTCCATAAGGAGTAAAAGATGGAGCTTTCACGACTCTCTGAAAGCGTGTGTGACTACATATGTAGTCAAGGTAGAATTTCTAAGTATCTGAGGAAAATTCAAATTTGTCGATTTTATCATCTAGAGAACTTAATATCAAAAGATTCAGGGAATGCACGGAAATCTTTGTACAGACGTGAAAGGGGTATGGAATGCCCGTGATGTTCATGCACTCTGGAGTTATTGCGTTAAAAATGGATGTTTCATGGAAATCACTGCACGGACTCCAGAAACACTTCTGACAGTGAGTGAACACTGTTTATCGCTTAAAGCTGCACCAGAGAAAGAAAACCTTTTTTAAAGGTGTTTATGGCATCACAATCAAAATGAGTGTATATTTTTCAAATCATAAAAAATTCTGTTTCCACATTTGGTATGACATAAGGTTTAAATCATTTGCAAATCAATGCATATTTGCATTTTGGAAACCAAACTGGTGTCTTTGACACAAGTAAACGTTGAGAAGTTCTTTTGTATCCTGGCTTTCTGCTTCTCTTTGCCTAGCTGATGCTGCCTTACTTATCTTTCTGAACGAGGCTTAAGCAGTAAAACTTTCTCACAGCATGGGCAAACAGGAGATATTGGTAAACATTCAATAGGCCAAATGGGTAAATTCTAACTACAAATAAGAAAATAAAATGCTGAAAAACTGTTCGCTGGCTCAACAGACGTACAGATGGAGGGCGATTCTGTTAATAATCATGTCAATTGTTTCTTCTCTTTGCCAATTAGAAACTTGGTAGAGAATTGCTGCAACAACAACTTTTTTTTTTTTTTTTTTTTTTAGAAAAAAGTTGTTTTTTACTTTTCTTAATGGTGCTTCTGGGTGGCTTTGGCTCAGGCGATCAGGCAAGTCATCTCCTAATCGGAAGGCTGGTGATTCGATCCCTGGCTTAACCCATCTACATGTTAAGAAGGATACTTGAACCTTGAGTTGTGTTCGTCAGAGTGTAAATTTTGGTTAGAAAAACACTTAAAGAAAAAAGTGCCTGTATGTGACAGAGATATGTTGTATAAAACGCTGAATTACAGCAGAACTAGAGCAGAAAAGCGCTCTACAAGAACCAGTCCATTTACCTTTCTTTGGTCTTTATTTGACAGAGACCCCACCAACACCACCTCCTAAGCCAAAACCCAAACCACCATCCAAACCAACCTGTCGTTGCAATACAGGCGAGTCCAAGGGTAAGTTATTATAGAATAAAAAGAATAAAAAGGACTTTAAGTTGTTTGCAGCAGTGCATAATTGAACATTTTCCTGCAAAGTGAAAATTGATTAATGATTGATTATATCATGACTCCATTGGGGGGAAGAAACATGTACTCCATTATTCCTTTGTTCCAGGAGGCTGTGGCTCTATGATTCTTTGGCCTCTTGTCGGACTTCTTGGAGGCTTGGCTCTGGCTGTTCTCTGCACGCTGCGTTACTTCAGCCGTGAGTAGCGTTTAATACATTAAATACCGTGAAGTCAACAAAACAGCCGGACAAAGGTTCCAGAGAGACATGACCAGAAATGGATTAAATCGTGCTAATAAAGGTTGAGAAAATCAAATTTTGTGATATAGTAATGTTTTATTTCTAAAATGTTTCCTTTTTTCTTCAACAACATTCTCATTTACAGGACTGCCAAGAAAGTGTCACCACCACTTTGCAAAGTAAATACAACATTAGTAAAAACAACTGTTTTTGTCTTTCATTTTATTTTTCGTTCATATGCACAAGAAAAATCAAAATTCTTTACAGTATTTTTAAACTCTGATTCTGCCACCATATGCACGGACGATGCTTTAATCTCCGTCTTCTGTTTTCTCTATTAAGGAAAAGGCAGACGTTCTAAAAAAACCTGCATCTCATGTATTTTTAAGGTAAGTATTACATATGTTAAATGTTGTCTATGGTTATTGAAACTAATGAAAATTAACAAATATTGCTTCTTTGATTGCAGTGACTGAAGTGCTTTGTTTGAGTGTTCTCTCCGGCCATGAAAGGCATGATTCACCCCTAATATCGGGTCTTCTAACAACATCTCGAGTTTATTTACGCTTCAATGAACTCTCAGCAAGAAGAAACATTTGCTTTTTCAACAGCAGCAGCAGCCATGTAACATAACGCATGTAATAATGCATAATGTAACATAAAGTTTAAAGACCCATGTTGTGTTTTGTATCTATAATCTTTCTTTCTGTCTCTAATCAGTGAGCTGCATTTAGCGTAATTTATCAATGTGGTTTTCAATTCATCAGGTATTAATGTGCTGTGAACTGTAATCATTTATTTTGATGCAAACATCACAAAGTACACAAATAGACATACAGTAATTGTGCAGTTTTCTGCGTTTTTTGCTTTCTTCTGTACTTCTTTGTGTTTTTCACGTTATTGCAGCAGTTTAGACACAGAACAAAAAGCACTGTCATGTTGGTATTTCTGTGAGCATGCTTGTGTTTAAACAATAAAACTGTATCATTTCAGTCATTTATGGTGGTTATGAGTGATCTAATTATCCAAAATGCAGCATTGCCTAGAAAGCAGTGATACTCAGGAGGTATTTTGCAATAGCAGAAATGCTTCCTGTCCTGAAGCTACAGGTCAAGCACTGTGCATGTTTTCCAGTGATAGGAACAGATAAGACGTTCTGGCTTTGTTGCGTTGTTCGTCTTAGATGTCTGTGCCTGTCTGTGGAGAGGGCATAGAGGTTTGAAAGTGGGCGTTGTACTTCCATTGTCAATATTGTGCTTAGCGGAAGTTGAGTAGGTGAGTGACAGGGTTTGGTGTCTTCTTTTACTTTTGATGTGTAAACTTGCATCATATTCAGTTTCTCTTGAACTGCCATGTATGTGGCAACAAGCTTTGCTGTATAATGTTAAATTACAGGCTACAAAGTCATTTCATAGTAAGTGTAAGTCTCTTGCTTCCTTATTCACCCTTGTGTGCATGCATACAGATACACACACACACACATACGCAAACCAACCCAGTTACACCTGGGTGATTGAGAAGTGCAAAGACACAACTAAGTTCGCGGTTGATTGGGTCGCAGGGAATGTACGCAGCTCTTTCCTGTGTGCTGGAACACGAGGATATACCGAACTATGTTCACTGAGATGCTATCGCTTCGCTCAGCTTTGAGCTATTCGTCTAGTCCCTGAAACAAAAAGACCACAAAAAGTACCACAGACTGAACCACAAGCACTGACGGAGAAAGAGGAGCAGTAAGCGAAAGACAAAGTAAAAAGTTTCTAAATTAATGCAGTAAAATAAATAAATAAATGCATGAAAACCTTCTTAAGAGTTTTTGGAAGACATTTCATTGACCAAATGGATTTACACACAGCGTATGTTATTATTACCAATGTGGCTGGCTGAGGATGTTATACATTTAATAAATGGAAATACAAGAAATATTATACAAGAAAATTAAGGAATGCGTTTGAATTCTTGTAAACCGAGGTAACACTGGTTGAGAAGACTTTTAAAAACACATCCTGTATCAGCACTATGCAAAAGTATTACTGCTTCACAGTCAAAGCCAAGTAGACCAAGGTCACAGTACACTGCCACCTTAAGAAAAGCAAAAATGTAAGTATGAGATAATCTTAAGGCACAGCAACACAAATCATAAAGGTGCGCCAACTCATTGGGTAGAAAACTTAATATTGTAATCTTTGTAGAGTTTGTTGTTTGTATTTGCTTTTAATTTTAACAGATGTATTAAAAACGTATAGAACCCTTACACGTTATTATCATATGTAAGTAAATTCATTAAGTTATGTGATGTATGCTAAAAAGAATGGATTTCTTCAGCTTTCTGTTTCTAGATAGATTTATTTTAAACATTGAGACACAGTTGAAACTAAATGCTCACAGATATGATGAACTGTAAACATTATTTTTCTGTTATTTTTCAGTTTTCTGATGTCTCCTTCATTTGTTTCCTGTAATAGTAGAGTCAAATCAGACATACATTTTTTACATTTACTTTTTAAAAAAACAAAACAAACTTGTTTGCAAATGATAATGTTTGTATAATGTTTGACCTGCAAAATAACAATGTCTTTGTGAAGTCTTGTAAACGTCCATTCATCCATCCATTTTCTTCTGGTTATCTGAAAATACACACGATTAATTTTTTGGATTAAATTTTTTTTTTTTGGGGGGGGGGGGGGCAGCATAAATCATGGAAAACAAGTGCTTACATCCCAAAAAAGGGAATTTAATCCAGTACTTTTCTTTTTAAATATTGTAACAGCCATAAACTATAACAGCATGCAATTTTTAATCTAATGATGTGGCAGTGCTATATACTCAACTGTTTGTGGTGAAATCCATAACTATTATCTCATGTTACGTCTTGCTACAGATACAAAATACATAAAAGCCACATATTTATATATTATTTAATTAAATATAGGTAATATGCACATTGTGACACAATTAGGATAAACTAAAATTGAAACTGCAGTTTTCTAATACAGACCATCTTGAGATATCAATATTAAGTACAGTTTCATGCATGTAATAAGAGTCAATACACAGAAAAATTGAGCTTTATCCTTTCATGTCGTCTGTAGAGACACGTATGTACAGAAAGTGTTGTGCACTATTTTCAAAACTCTATTGAAAAGTGCAACAAACAAAATTATTCCAAGCTCTTTAGTAAGAAGACACGTACACGTATTATTTCCAATTTGTCACATTTGTATAAACTATTTCAGCTTCCTTAGCAAAAATCCCAAACAGTATATGTAAATATATCACGTCTTCAGATGGAGAAACATTTTATATGTAAAATGGCCTGAGTGTAAATTTAGCCCATTCAGGACAAGTTTGTGCTGCTTGTAAAAAGCACATTAACTGCTTGAAAGCAGTTTTACAGCGTAGACCTTTTTGAGATATCAGTATCAAGGAGATGTAACTTCTTACTTTGCAATATTTACACAGTTTACTTAGCAAAAGCCAACAAAGTAAAGGAAAATGAAAGTCGTAACAGGAAGCTTTATCCACAAATTATGAAAAAATTTCTGACCAAATCACTTTAACTTTGAAGTCTTTTAGAGCGCTCCATTTCTACTTACTCCAATCCTCTTGATGCTCTTGGTTTCCACTTTACTCCTTTTTCTATAATGCTTGAAACCAGACCAGCCAGTTGAGCAGCAGAGCAATGATAACTGAGCCAAAGTGAACAAAAAAATACTATTCAAATGTGTTTACTGGTAATGAAGGTGGCATTTTCAGAACACAAGGATATTCAGCATTATTGTGCTGAGTACCTTTTTTTTTTCACTGGCTTCCCCTGGTCACCCACCACATAATCACACACACACACGCTCAGGTTTCAGGTTGGAGATCCCCTGTGTGACTAAGATAGGGAAGCCCATGCAGGTGTGTTTGTGAGTGACTCAACCCTGAAACAGAGAGATGGAAAGGTGAAGTGGGCTAATTGTGTGCTTTTTGACTGGGTCTTCCCTTTGATACAATGCATCAACAGAATCCCCTATTTGCTGAAAACAATGCAAGACTGAAACTTGAATTAATTTGTAATAAATATAAAAGTGACTTATTGAAAGCAAAAATAGGGTCAATGACAATCTGAATTTCGAGGAATTATTGTAACAGTTGAAAGAAAGACAAAAAAGACAGACAGACAGAAAGAAAGAAAGAAAGAAAGACGCTAAATGAGATTAAAAAACCAAACAAAACTGTGTCCTCTTATTACTCTCACTCCCCCCTCTTTTTCATTCTTTCTGTCTCCTCCCACCCATGGAACAGATCACCCACAAAAGCACAAAATGTCAGCACTCAGTGCCCATTACCAAATTGCTGCATTTATTTTCCAGCACTGAACCGGAAAAAGGGCTTCGAGTTGCGCCATAGCAGCTGTTGCTCTACTCAGTTTATCTGAAGGGGGTTTCACTTCCGTACAGCTCTTAGACAACATTTCACTTGAAATGATACAAGCTGTAACGCTTTATGGTTGCTACGTTCTTCTTTCCTTTTGCTAGAGTTGTTAGCTCAATATAGCTCTATAAACTGTGAATAAAACTGATAAGATTTAAACTGAAGCAGGTAGGAACACTCTTTGAAATGAATATTCTAGAAATTTAATGAATTCAAATTCCTGTCTTTTCCCATAATGAAAATTGTAGTATCTTTTGTTAGCTCACAAGCGGTTTCCTTTAAATTTTCAGTCCCCCAAGTTCCCCAAGACCGAAAAAAAAGACCTGATAGCCATTATCTTTAAGAATGACTTCATGCTGTTGCTCATGCACAGCATAACAAAACAATAAAAACATTTAAAAAAAAAAAAGTTACTTTGTATGAATATGTGTGAATGGATGAAAGAGGCAAGTTATATAAAGCGCTCTGAGTGCTCAAGAAGAGTAGAAAAGCACTACGAACCAGTCCATTTACCATTCAGACCAATGTCACTGAACACATTTTCCATTACTTGTTTCAGCAGGTGTACACCTGTAATAAAATGAATTATTCAGGTTTGACTAATACTTCAAATTATTTTACATAAGTTTGTGTCTTTGCTCAGAAGTATGTCTTGATGGATGCTTAATCATTCAGGTAAATAAATCCCAAAAAGTTGATTCTGTTCATCTGGACTGGGCTGTGAGTTGATCAGATCCTGACCTCACAGCTCATTGTTCATTCAGGGGGCTAGTTTCAGTAATTGTGCAAAGGTACTGTTGACGAAACGTTTTTCCCACTTAAATCGCTACGTCCAGATGAACAGAATCAGCTTTTTGGGACGCTCAGAAGTATGTTTTATGATTTTGTTCAAGGATTCAGTGCACTGACAGCAACATGGCGCTAAGTCATTTTGCTGCCATCTAATGGTGTAAATATTGGTCTTGTGGAAGCGTTGTAACACTGCGCAATCGCATGCCTAACATTGGATTTTAGGGGTGTTTGCCTGTGCAATACAGTACTTTTAAATAATTTGGAACAATGAAAATATTGGAAATTGTCATAAATTAGTCGAGTATAAAGGTAAAAATCTTAAATCTTAAATATAACACAGTGATTATAAATCAAAGAGGACAACAATCTTTATCCAGAACTTGAGAAGATGGGAAATCACTAAAGTGATTATTAGTTTATATAATAATAGTATATTTTATTTTTTTAAAATTAATTTATTGACGTTATATTTGTGTTATATCTTGTGCTTGTTACAGTTTCAAGGCTTTTTGCCCGTATTTCAGAAGATGGTGATGTTAAAAACTGGGGTGTAAGATGTAAGATAATGTGAAGTCTTAGAAAAGGCCTCTGAGAGACCCTGATGCTTGCTGTTTTACTCTTAACTAAACTGTTATATTTCTCTAAATTAGTTTAATCTGAGAGATTAAAATATAGCAATGTTTGCAATCTTTGAATGTTTAAATTTCAGCAATCATTCACCAAAGGCAGGTCAAATTCAAATTACATAGCAATGACAAAGTGACTGTTAGGAGTTCATGATGAAACTTCAACAAAGAAAAGTTTGGTATAATGCACCATTTAATTTGTGCAGAATTGGTGTAGAGTTGCGTGAACTATGTTCGTTGTGCATCGTTTTCACTTCCTATCTCATCCATTTTCAGCCTACATACTGCGCACTGCTGCATTTGTGTGCCAATAGTTTGTGGATGAAGTAGTGGTGTTCAATGCTTCAAACCAGAGGTAGAGGAGTGAAGTGCAGATTGGGTGGGTTACAAACATTGTGCAGACCACGATCGTGTTGCAGGTCTCTGCAAGACTCTGCTGCAATGGTCCCATTTGACAGAGCAGAAAAGAAGGTTACAGCTGGGGCGGGGTTTCATATCACGCCGAATTATCTCCCAGCAGACTTCAATAAACACGAAAAGGACGTGTTTAGCTCCTATTCTCGTCTGCAAGATTAAAATGGACCAGAAATGGCTTCTGATTCTGGTGATTGTGGTGTCATGTCAGAGTAAGTTGAACTTAATTATTAAGTATTATCTGATTTGTTTGTTTTTTTGTTTATTGTGTATTGTTCGCAGACACAGAATGTTTTTTTCTTCTCTCATTTTATAAAATCTTTTAGAATTCACTTCAGGGACTTTCAAAGACCAAAGAGCAAAGGAAGGGAATAGGATTGATATCAGCTGTACACCTAAAAACACAACGGGGGCCAGCATGATTGTCTGGTTTCGAATTCTAAGCAATCACATGGAATTCATTGGGTCTTTCAGCAAAACTGGCATAGAAAAGGCCTTAGCAAAAAACTTTGATGAGCTCTACACTTACACAAATGATCGTCTATCACTGAAGTCCTTCAAAAAAACCGACGCTGGCCTATATGGCTGTGCGTCACTTATCAAAGGTAATACACTGGTGTTTGGAGACACAACACAAATATCTGCAGGTAAGTTATGTTTCTTTGTTTGGTTTAATTTATTGTTTTGTTTATTGTTTTAGTAGGTTTACACATAACTTTAACTTCTTCTTTCTTTCTTTTTTTTAGATAAAACTGAAGCTAAAACTGAAGCACCACCAACATGCACCACCAAACCGAGTGTGCCCAAAATTGTAACCTGTGATTGTGAAGGCCAGACAGCAGGAGGCAAGTGTTCAAAGTCACAGTGATGCGTTATAACATTTATCATATTCATGTTTAAAATTCTGTGAGTAGAAAAAGTTGGTAAACAAGGATGGTTCATTTTCAGAAGGGGAGTCCAGTTCTGCTTTTAATTGTAGTCCAATAATGCTGGGAGCTCTTTCTGGTGGCTGTGGCCTTTTTCTTCTGCTCCTCATCGTCACCATATTGTACTGCAATCGTAAGTGCATCTTCAATATGAAATCTACATGATCTTCATGTGCATAAAATTTGGAACTGAATAATATATAAAATTCTGTCATTTTCTGCACTTGGAAAGCTGAAAACTATTGTAAAATCTATATTTTCACCTCAAGTTTAAATCATTTCAATTGTATGTAGGGATAAGGACACGGAGATGCCCACACCATCACAAAAGAAGGTAAGTTATTCCTTTATTTATTTTTTTAAATTTAACATTATTGTTCCATTTTAGTCTAGGAATACAGTCCATGAATAAATGAGGAATACTTAGTTATTAGTCCAACATCAGGAACCACACCCAGACAGCAAAATGACATTTTAGACTTTATTTTGTTAATATTGTTCAGCAATTTTCTTTCTTCTTATTTTCATTAATATTTTATTTTTGAAAAAAACTTATTATATAATATTAATATTTGAATAACAAAATTAAATACCTATACCCATAGTATATTATGATTGTTGTTGAATGTGTTTTTTCTCCCTATTTCCAATTACACTTGCAGTCTATTTGAAGAAAACAGTCCCTTTTTACATTAAAAAAGACAAAGGTTACTAATTATTATTTGTATTAATCATCTAAATTTACATCTCTTTTTGTCTTTTAAAATTTAGACCTCGAACGGCACCTCCTGCAAAAGAAGTGATGCCCGGCCGATATGTTTAATCTAAATGGTGACATTTCAGACACTTCTTTTTTTCTTTAACGCTATTGCTGCATCTTCTCATCCTATTTGCTAAAGTCAGCCTAAAAGATTTTCTTTGTTTGTGAAAATATGAGATGGTTTTAAAGTGGTTGTGTATTCAGCGCATAAATGGAAAGCCTTTTATTGCCAACATTGAGTTATAATTTTCATGTGGCTTGATGGCTAACAACACTGTTTTGTCACAGGTAGATTGAACCCTTTTAATGATAATTGTGTGGTCTAAAGAGTTTATTTTGCAAATCCACATCGATTCTTATGGTTACGGGTACGGCTGAAGATGATCCTGAGAAGAATTCATTTTGTTTCTGAACTGTGAGCAATAATTGTATATAATTCTTTTGAATTTAAATATTTTTTATTTAATTTTTTGGGAAGTTTTAAAAGCAATAACAGTGTGCTTTTGTTTTGCATTCTGCACACACTATTTGAATTTCTGCACTCGCATTTAGTCATCAAAACAATTTAAAGCAGTTTTTTTTTTTGGCTTGTTTAAAATTACACTTACTCGAAAAGCATTTGATTTTATTCATTCACATGTTTTTAAGTCTGTAGAGTAATACTGAAAAGAACAAATATGGCACGTTCTTTTGTTTTTGCTTTTAACCGTTGCACATCCTCAAAAAAAAAAAAAAAAAAAAATTCTCGTTTCTATTTTCAACATAAAACGCTGTACAAAATAAAATAAAAAAATAAAACCACTCGGACAAGCATTCCTTCTTCAATGAACTGTATTTGACTTTATTAGATTTTATTTTTCCACACATCAAACCCACTCATTTGGATTCCCATCAGTCATTCAGGGTCTTGGCACCAAAGTAGATTTGAGCAAAAGACATTTGTTTTTTAAGCCCCCCCCCCTTGAGTCTAAAGGAAGTGGGGTGCTACAACTGTAAGCAGAGCGCAAAACCACAAGTCAAGAGCGGATAAAAAAAATTCTTTCATAGGAGATTACACTCCCACGCACTTTAATACATACACATTTCCCCTTGCACCTTTACAAACACATTGTTTGTTCACCTTTCCTACAATATTTAGTTATTTTCTCCAGCATATTAAGTCAGTTAATGTTATCTTTTGTTTCGCTTTTAAGGTACAATAATAATAAAATGATACTGCATGATTTATTTATGTATTTATTTTTTTCAATTTAGTTAGCATTTCCCCTTATACATCTCATATCTTGGCTTAACGCTACAAAAAAAGGGTGAAATTATAGTGACTAACTTTACAATTGAAAGCAGTAGCCCTTTGTAAATTACAGTGTTGTGTTACGTAGAGCAAAACTCTTTTACAGCTCACAAACAACGGCAGTTTACAAAGCTTGTAAACATCCTGCTTCAATAAGTGCACTTTTGAACGTCTTTTTTTTTCCTTTCTGCAAACCCAAAAACACAGAAAAAGACCTACTTGACAGATATTGCTCTGTTTAAAGAGAGGCATTTGCAAAAAGCTCTCCAATACAGAATTAATTAGAACACCTCCTGGGAAATCCACATATTCAATAATGTAAACTATGTATTGTTTAAAATATAAGCGAACTAAGCTGTACACTAGTGTCTTATGTAATGGTGTCCAATCATGATAGAAAAACTTTTTGTGTGTGTGTACATCTGGATTGCACAAAACTTCCCGGTGCTATACACCTACTCCATACTGCTCTCACACAAGTTGACAGTCTCCACTGCTCCAACTAATGTCACAACACCAGCAGGTTTAGGTCACCGGTGTTGTAATAGAGGTGTTTTGCTGGAGGAAAAAGAAAAAAACAAAACAAAAAAACCCCACCTGTCAACTGTGATGTACATGCGTGATTCTTGGCACCCAAAAACGTTTTCCCACAGTTTCACGTCTTTCATTTCCATCCAGTTTTTAAGTCTCTTTTATATTCTCTAAAAAACCCCAAAAAACCCAAAACAAAACTTCTTATCTTTGAACTGTAAAGCAGATAGGTGTTTAAGTGTGCGTGCATGTCCGTTTGTGCTACTATGTGTGTGCATTGCGTAAATGTTATGGGTATGTGAAGGTTTTTTTCTTGACTCCAATATACATTCTTAACAATTTACAAAAATAGAATCGTTATCCAGAGAGCAGCTCCCTCACCGATGCGTCCACGTGGCCTGGAGGACAGATTTAAAGCGACAATCTGTAACAAGTGATATTCAGCAGTCAGTTTAAAGACTTGACATCTATCCTTCTAATATTCAGGTTTTTTTTTTTTAAATCACTTAAATATGACAAATCTTACCATGTGACCTAGCTCTTGGCTCCCTTCTTTGTAGAAGTTGGCACAACGTCTGAGCTTCTCTGAGCTGATAGCTGGCCAGGGGCAGATGGTTCCTCTGCTTGTTGTTTCTGATGTTTTTAACAAATAAGTATTAAAAATGATAAAGAAGAATTCATGCCTTTGCAGTATTACAGGCTGAAATCGACATCAGGCAAAGCAGCGTGAGCAGCTTGTCACATGCCACTATGTGGAGGCCCCTGCAGAAATTAGAATTCAATAACTGCTTCTGCTGTGAGACTTTGGCTCAGTTATAAGTGCACAGATCCAGTGTGTCAGATACGTTGCTTATTCAGCCTAAATTAGGTCTTCATGCAGCAGACGATTTGCTTACTTTAGATTTTGACTTTGACTTGCTCTTTCCCTGTAACAAAGTCGACACCTTGATTAGGCTCTACAACTCACACTGCTCCATGACGTAGTGAGCACAGACACAGTAACAGCTAGAAAGGAAACCTATAGGGGGCGCCATGTACCAATGAGAAATAAATGTTCTGCAATCATTCTTCTGAAGTGCAGTTTAGTCAGAAGCGTTTTTCTTAGAAGCTTCCAAGAAAAAGATGTACATTTGGTCCTGTTTCTTATAGTAAAGTGTAATATTTAAACACTTCTAAATAGTCATATAGATTTTTACCTTTGGTTTGTCTGTTTTAGATTTGCCTTTTACTGGATCTGGAAGCAGGGTATCAGACAGGGACTCCAGAACAGGACCAGCCATCGGCTAGAAAAGCAAGAATAAATAAAAAACAGTTAATAAACTCAAGAAGATCATAAGAAAGCATTTTCTAGAAGTGGTTTCAGGTACAAAGATGGTATAAAACAACTAAGTAAGGACCATTTTTAACACTGTAAGTAATCGTCAGTGATAGTCGCAATCACAGCCTATTAGGTGGCTCTCGCTGGTATGAGCTCATTGTTCCTTTTTCAGGATGAGCAAATAATCTATTGTGAAAGCAAAGATTAGGACTATGGTCGTCACCAACTATGAGTCAAACCTCACAACGCTCAGTTAAGGTGAGACAGACACATGTCTCACACCTTGATGGAGTTTAGCTTATATTAGCTAGAAGGAGTAGAAATGGTAGGTTTTATTTCTCCACTACCTTCAGAGGAGCTGAGTCCAGCACAGGAGGTTCCAACTTTGTTGTGGCAGCACACGAGGTGACCGGTGCATCAGGCTTGGGAGCATCAGAGAAGTCACTGGACAGCATTTCTAAGGCTGTTGTGTCATCCATACTCTTCTACAGAGTGTTAAAAAGGGAATGCTTTGTCATATTTCACATATATCATTAATGTTTATTTTATTTTAGAAATATTGTGTGAGGAACTGACCTCCTTGGGGATGTTGGCAGCTTTTTTCTTTGCTTCTTCCATTTTCTTTAAAATGAAATTCATGAAGTTTAGACTCTCAATAAAGCAACAAATGCTATACTACACTTTATAAATGTCCCTGTCACATGTTGCAGTCTTCAGTAGTGTATGGATGGACTAGTGGACTAATAACAAGATTATATAATGTAAAAGACTTCTGTTTTCACAATATTACACACAGACTGAAAAATACAGTTAAATGAATGAATAGTGTCCCTGATCATGTTTTGTATTGTTATTACTTCACAATATTTAATGTAATTCTCATTACCCAACCCAGCTTGCAGCAGACTATCAAGAGGAAGAACACTCTATATGTTCACATCTTTAAAGTAGGAAAGTTGTACTGAGTAAATGCATGGATTGGTAGAGAAATTGATGGACTGCTAAGTAAATGTACTTCACTTTTAGGATCTCATTTCAAAGGCTGTCAGGTTACCTTACGGTCTTCCTCAGTGGGTCGATACTCTGGTGGTAGTGTGTCATCTCTCTCTCCCATTTTAATAAGCTTCTCCTCAGCAATCGTTTTCTCCTGCAACAACAAGGCAAATCAAAACAGCTGAAGTGGCATGCAGATTTTTTATTATTATTTTAAATTATTTATATTATTTTAAACCATGCTGGCTACCTT
Source organism: Simochromis diagramma (assembly GCF_900408965.1). NCBI lineage: Eukaryota > Metazoa > Chordata > Actinopteri > Cichliformes > Cichlidae > Simochromis > Simochromis diagramma. The sequence continues at coordinate 7,408,095 of NW_024386835.1, read as the reverse complement.
GACGGGATCTTTAACAGGACCTGGGGCGGGCTGAGGAACAGGTTTGATATCCCCCAAGGTGTCTGACAGAGCATCAAGGGCATTGTCTGCTCCAGCTTCCAGCTGAATGTGCAAAAGCCCCAGAAAAAAATATGATTTTGATGTAGCTGCAGATAGTTGTATAAAGAGTATAAGTAGATGAGAAACACTTGAGCCTCTACCTGTGGCTTTGTTTGTGTAGGAATACGAGGTTCTGACTTCACTGCCGGTGCAGCGCTGGAGGCAACCAAGTCTCCGGCCAAGGACTTAAGAGCAGCGTCTGCAGAGGCCTGAGGGGGAGACAGAATACAATCCTATGCTTAAAATCGATAATACTCAACTTGAAATTAATACTATTGCTTTCCGTGATTGGTACCTGTGCAGGAGGAGCTGACGAGCAGACGACAGGAGCCTGGACAGCAGGAGCGGCTGAAGAGCTGAAGTCTCCAGACAAAATATCCAGAGCATCATCAGTATTTATCTTGGGCTGCAGGAGAAGATAAAGAGAGAAAATAAGCCGTTATTTCAATTACTAAATGTACATATTCTTTATGGCTTTTTATCCATTAATAAATATCTAACTTTTGTTGCTTAGAAATAAATTTGCCCTGGGCTCACCTCAGGTTTGGGAGCAGGCAGTTTTTTGAGATCTTCCTCTTTAAATCTGTAATCTGGAGGAAGTGTATCCTCCCTCTCTCCTACACGCACACCCTTCTCCTTTTTGACTTTGCCCTCCTGTACAAAGTAAAGGGGAAAAAGGTGAATGACTGGCTGGTCCAGACACTCCGTTTCTCCTAAATACAGATTTTTTTAAAAGGGTCCTAAACAGGACAAGTGTTTAAAAAAACAAAAAAAAAACAAATATGTGCATGGATAATTCAGTTGTACTGGTATACTATTACTGGAATAAAATAAAATATAAATATGTCACTCATAACAAAACAACACTATATGTTTTTGGGCACCACATACCGAGACAATATCCTCAGGTCTGAGTTTTGGAGACTCTGGCTTTAGTGCTTCTGTTGGCAGTGTTTCGCTGAGAGCACTGAGAGCATCCAGAGAGATGGAGTCACCCTGAGGGGTGAGAGAAGAGGAACTTCATAGGCCAGTTTTAGACAAGGCATGTTATACAGCTCTGAATGATAAATGAAAAACTAAAGCCAAAAGAAATCAGAAGGCTTTTGATTCCTCACAGTTACCTTCTCAATTTTGGGCTTTGTCTGTTGTGCGCTTACATCGACTTTTTTAGGTTGTCCCACGGGACAGACTGTTTTCTGCAGAAACGCAGAGATGGAAAAAAGGAGTGAAAACAAAGACATGAATGTAAAAGGGCACAATGACAGCCATGGTGGCAAAAATAAAAACAAAATAATATTTATTTATTTGCTTGGCAGGGAAATCCTCTATGGAAGGAAAAAAATAGTTTATGCAAAAACCCGCATTCACACCAACAGGTTTACCTCTGGTGGCTTCTTTGATGGAGGAGGGACTGGTGCATGAACTCCAGAAGCCTTAGATGAAGCCACAAACTCTCCAGAGAGTAAATCAAGAGCTGACAAATCCTCTACTTTTGCCTGAAAAGCAAAGATAAGAGTTTGAAACAAAGCACTGAAACGATGCAGTTTTATATTTTGTGGAATTTTGTAGGGACTCCAAAAAAAAAAAAAAAAAAAAAAAAAAAAAAAAAAAAGAAAAAGATGGAGGCTTTTCATTTTTAGAGATACGTGCACTGTTTATGTGCAGGAACAAATAACTGATTCACAGTGTACCTGTGTAGGAGGAGCAGAGGAGCAGACGACAGGAGCTGATGAAGAACTGAAGTCTCCAGACAAAATGTCCAGAGCATCAGCAGCGTCCATCTTGGGCTGCGGGAAGAGACAAAGTAAAGCTTAAATCAAGTTACTAAATGTTCAACAGTTGTAGATCTACGAGTTTCATAAGCTTAATGTGCTGAAGTTTAACCCATAAAGTAAATTTCCTTCAGTCTCACCTCGGGTTTTGGAGGTGGCAGTTTTTTGGGGTCTTTATCTTTAAACCTGTAATCTGGTGGAAGAGTGTCATCTCGCTCTCCAACACGTACACCCTTCTCCGCCTTCACTTTGCCCTCCTGTACATAGAGAAAGAGAACAAAATTACCGGTGAGAAAAAAAAAAAAAAAAAAGGTTATCAAAAGCTGTGAATTTAATGCTAGGGTGTAGCTTCACTCTTACAGAGACGATATCTTTAGGTTTGAGTTTGGGGGATTCAGGTTTTGGTGCATCTGCTGGTAATGTGTCGCCCAGAGCACTGAGAGCATCCAGAGACATGGAGCCACCCTGAAGACAGAACAGGATTTATCAAACTATTAAAAATAAAATGTCGGTCTAAAGAATATGAAGTGAAACAAGAACAGGAAGAAGGGCAAAAAAAGAAGAAAAATGACTCCAAACATCTTATGTCAAACCTTGTTGGTCTCTGGTTTGGTGTCCTTCCCAGCAGCAGGTTTGTGTTCTTGTGCTTTCTTCTCAGCAGAAGGAGCACCGGGCCCAGGCGCAGGAGGAGCTGCAGCCGATTCCACTTTCTACACCACACAACACAGATGGCAGTAAAGAAAAAGCCCAACTCAAAATAAATCTTGCTATTTCACTCAGTATATAACTTATGCCATGATGTACACTGTTATTTTACAGATCTCTTTAAAAAAATGATTGTAAGAAGTTCTGCTGTACCTTAGCAGTAGTTGCTGAGAGTCCAGCCTCCACCTTGGCTTTCTTATCAGTGGGAGGAGCGGGAGATTTCTGCAGCAATCACAAAACACCATTAAAACTGGATATTAGATTTTATACAGTGGTGTCACTGATCGAGACAGAGCTTACCTGCAGAGGAGCAGCTGAGGAGCAGAGAGGAGCCTGGACAGCAGGAGCTGTTGAAGCAGTACTGAAGTCCCCAGACAAAATGTCCAGAGCATCATCAGCGTCCATCTTGGGCTGCAAGGGTCGGGTCGGGCAGATATGACGTAAAGAAAGAGAAGATATTTGACATTCTTCAAGATTCCTGATATTACCCTCATAAAATGTGATGTTATGTGCATACAAAGAAAACAAACCTATAAAATCTGTAACTTTTTAAATATCAGTATCAACACTGGCCTCAAAAATCTATCATCAATAGAGCTCATCGTTAAATGAATTCACTCTGGGCTCACCTCGGGTTTTGGAGGAGGCAGTTTTTTGAGGTCTTCCTCTTTGAACCTGTAATCTGGAGGAAGCGTGTCCTCCCTCTCTCCTACACGTACACCCTTCTCGTTCTTCACTTTTCCCTCCTGTACAAAGTAAAGGGGACAAAGTGAGACATCGTCTAGCAATGGATCTTATGTGTAACTGAACTAAAGTGACTGCAGAGTTGCTGCTTAAGACAGTGCAGCTGTTTGTGCCTCTTACCGATACAATGTCCTGAGGTCTGAGTTTGGGGGGTTCAGGTTTTGGTGCATCTTTTGGTAGTGTGTCACACAGAGCACCGAGAGCATCCAGAGACATGGAGTCACCCTGAAGAGAGAACATGGCGTTTATGACAAGCTAATGACACCCGTGTTGTTTAACCTCATCTCCTGCATCTCACCTCACTGGTCTTGGGCTTGGTGCCTGCTTTGGTATTCAATCCAGCCTTGACAGAGACATCGGGAGTGGTTTTATCCATCTTGGCTTTCTTATCAGCAGGAGCAACCGCAGGAGATACCGCTTTCTACAAGAGCAAACAGACAAATGTTTTAGTTTTCACTGATCCATGCAGAATAACAATGCAACTTTAATCAGGTTTATTTTCAGTGTAGTAAAATTTTGGCTTTAACTTTAACAGCCATAAGAAATTTACTTATTAAAACATTTTAAGACAGAGCTAAGATCTGTAAGTAACCATTACAGTAAAAGTACCGTGCTGGAAGAAGAGAGTCCAGCCTCCAGTGAGAAGTCATCTGAGACTTTCTCCATCTTAGCTTTTTTATCAGCTGGAGGAGCCGCCATAGGAGGAACTGCTGCAGGAGTTTCAGCTTTCTGCAACAAAAGGGACAGCAGGGACGAAAAGGCATCAGCCTCTGCAGCCAGACTCTGCTGTAATGACACATCAGGGACTTAAAAATGTCAATTTACCTTCACAGGAGGAGGTGCAAAGTTCGCAGGGCCAGCAGAAGAGGCACTTATAGTCTCAACATGTGCCTTTTGCTATTTATTTTATTGATGGAAAAAAAACAAAACACAATGAGACTTTTTAGACCTTTAAGACAAAAATGATATTATTGGAGCCAATGCAGTCTACAGCACAGGTGCCATACTAGGAGTGTGCAGCACATACATCAAATGGAAGTAGCAGCTAAGTGCTTCATGCTTAAAGACTGACCTCTTGTTTCTTGGGTCCAGGCTGACCAGTTGATTTAAAATCAGCTGAAAGGGAATCAAGGGCCGCGTCTGTGCTCAGTGGTTTCTGAAATGAAAAATACTGTGCGTTACACCAACCTAAAATAACTCAGTCAGAAAGAATTGCTCCAAAGTTCCACTAGAGGGCATGAGTGACCAAATCAAAAGGCAAAATAATGCAAACCAGACTTGTACCAACAGTGAAGGAAAAGTACAGACACACCCTTTACATTCCACAGACGCCAAAAACTCAAATACTCTCTCTAAAGAGATGCAGGTGACACAAATCGTGTTGACTCCACAAAAATATGACCAACACAAAATTGAAACCATTAAACTCACACAGGAAGAAAGAACAGAAAGACTTGGTGAGACACTGAACCAAAAAAGCTTCTTCCATGCCAGGAGGCCAAAGTGGGAGTCGGCTATGATGCAAATGTGGGTGTGTTAGTGACTGAGTAACTATGAACACATTCCTCGGTTTAACTGGTGTATCACTGTGCGCAATGTAAGTGTGCATGTGACAGGGCACATATATTTGTGAGTGTTTGGGTTTGGTCGGACAGGAGCCAACAAGCTCAAACAGAGAAGGTGGTTTCTTAGGACAACACCCAACACATTCTCCACCCAGGAACGCGTAGATTATACGGTGGAAACAGCACTTCCTGCATGTGTGAGTTATCTGGACTACAAAGAACTGAGTTTGAAAAGCTTTACTTACAGGGACATCCACAGGTTTAGCATCTGCAGGAACTCCACCCTAGAAAGTATAAAGTAGTTTTACACTTGGTAAGAAAAATAAAATGGTGAAATCATTTAAGATCTGAAAAGGCCTTCTAATTCTAATTCTAAGTAACAAACATGCCAGTAGTAATTGTTGATTGGTTTGGTTTGTCTGCTTCTTTTTGTTTAGCAGGATCATTTTTTAATACATTGCTGATGGATTTGCATGAAAATGTTACCAAAAAAGAAATGGAGCTTGGTTTTTCTTTAAAGCAATTACATTTTGGATGTAATCTGGATTTGAGATTTTGGCAAGATTTTATATTGCAAGGTCAAATTGGACATTTCCTGCCATAGTCTCAGGAATAGGAAAAGGCTAAGACATATCCTCTTGATTTTCACATGAAAACCTCAGACTAATCTGGATCAAATATCCTTCCAGATGCAGGAGTCAGCCACTCTTGCTTCATACTAACAAGTTATCAGTCCTAAAGCTTTAATTTGGTGTCAAAGTCATGCCTGTAAAGCAACTTTGTCTAAAGAACATAAGCTAAAAGTGACAGTTTCCTACCAACATAAAGCAGTCCCTACGAATTTGTCAGTGAAGCACACAGAAGCAAAAACAAGGTGAGGTTGGGTAGAAAGTTTAGAAAGCAGTGGAAAGCGGTGCACACTGACCGTATTTTTGAATCTGTAGTTTGGAGGCAGTGTGTCGTCCCTTTCTCCACACTTCTGACCTTTCTCAGAGGTGATGTCATGCTGTGACACATGCATTACACGGTTACACACTAAAGGCCCATGCAGCTTGCTGCTCACTTTCTAAAGCATACACACACACACACACACTCCAACATGTATGCTTGCACACTGTGGCTATGCTATACCTCTTTGACCTCTGGCCCCGTGAACACAGGCTCTGGGCGAGCGAACGGATCAGTTGATGGTAGTATGTTGGCCAGCTCATCAATTGCATCCACCGGAGGTGCCTGCGCATGCAACACAGCTCAGCACACAAGCGCAAGCGACATGCTTTTTAAAGGAAACTAGCACTGCTACATTACGTCTTTACCTGTTGGGCTCCTTTAGCTGCTGTGGATGTAACCTCCGCCTGAACCTGCAACACAGATCCAGAATCAGGCCACAGACCTTAACAACACAATATATCCATTGTGCTATTAGGAGTAAGGCATCATGAAATTATCAGCCATAAAAAAAAAGAAATCCCAACTCTTTCTTAGTTAATTGCTTTAATGAAATGACTTTTCTTCTTTAGAATTTCCAGAAAAAAAAAATGTTTGATGGGTGTGAAAAATTCCTGCTAGCCATGACAACACCTCATCACAACATCCTCATTCATTCATTAAACACAGAGACCGAGAGGATGAATTGAATTGAATGCAAAATCATCACTGTGCAGAGTATACGGAGGGCAGAGTTGACACACAGCCTCTGCCATGTTTGGCTTCAGGAACATCTACCTTTGTTTGCGCTGATTTAGCTTCTTCCTTTTTGCCTTGCACAGACACATTTCCAGCCGCAGCTGTGCCTGCTGCAGCTGGCTTTGATGTTTTAGCAGGATCAACTTTAGGAACATCAGCTTTGACTGCTGTGGCAGCAGTGGCACTCTAAAATACAACAAGATTTGATTCTATTACAGGCCAAGTTCATGTCAAGTAAAACTGCAGATCTGCTACATACATGCAAAACACCCAAAGAAACAAATGAAAGACAGGAAGTCACTTTAGGAAAAGAAAGCCTCCACCAACTTCTTTCATCTAGAAGTGTTGTGCAATGAAACTGGGGTCAGAAGGGACATGAGTAAACTGTATGCCTCTCCTCTTCATTTGTTTTTTCCTCACTGACTCGGAGTGATGATGCATGCGATGTTGCAAATGGACGGGCGTCGACTATGACGAAATGCAACAACGAGCAGAGGCATGCTGAGCAAAGAGCTGCAGTGTAAAGAATGAAAGTCCTTGTTCTTCAAAAAAATAAAAATCCGAAAAGGAATTCCAGGAAACCCCTAAAGCTAATAAGGTATCTGGACAGTCTCAAGTAAGCACAACCCCAAAAAACCCGATAAGACTGCAAGGAAGAAAAAAGAAGAGCGAAAGGCAAGTAGGCCTTGAAAGATACACCCCAAGAGTCATGGAGGCAGTGAAGACTCAGAGTGGCATTAGTAGTCAGGCTTATACCTTAGCCGTGTCCTTAGGTGACTCTTTAGGAGCGGCCACAGAAGTGGCTGCTGCAGTGCCAGCAGTGGGAGGAATTGTAGGTGCGACTTTGGCTTGGGAGACAGGTGCAGTCTACAAACATGTCGCCAAATGATTACTCAAAAACACAAGGAAGCCAGTAGATGTACTGACACCGTGTAGATTTTTAAAGTGTTAGTGAAAACGAAGCAGAAGAACATTTACACTGATCACTGGTCAGCTCAGTCACAGTTACCCAAAAGATCTCAAAATAATACGAGGCCTGAGACTGATGACCAGTGATCAGTAAGGGTTCAGATGCTGGAGCTTTTTCATGCCTTAATCACCTTGAACTTTGGGGATTTATTTGCATTCATGAAATATTCAAATACCTCACACACAGTTCACAAAATTTCTAATAAAATAATACAAAAAAAAACATTATCATTTAAAAGATTGTTGGATTAAAGCAAAGAAAAAGCACTAGCTAGAGTTTTGGCCATGATGGCATTACCTTTAACACCTCTCTAGTAGCACCACTTGCCTCTGCAAACGACATGTCAATAACAGTAGCACCGGCCAGCGTAGTGTTAGTCTACAATCGAGAAGCATGTGTTTAAAGAAAGTGAAAAGAGACAGTTATTCTTTAAGTTAGTGTCACAGTTTGTGAGGAGCATTCATCCCATGCAGGTCATATCAGATCTTTTATGGTGGCACGGTGACAGTCCAGCTTCTGATGCAAGATGAGTGAACGGCCGTGCCAGAAAGACGTCACAGACAGACAGGTAACGGTGATGACCAAAGATGAAGCGCGTAAAGAGATGACTAGTGATGAGCACACATGAGGTGCTGAGGCCAAAAGAAAGAAGCAGAGATTCATGTTATGTCACGCCAAAGCGCTCAAAGCCTCCACCACTTTTATTCATACCCGCCAGAGTTTATCTACCTCTGGTTTGGCTTTAGGTGCCGCTTTCCCTGCTGTTGCAACATTAGAGCTTCCTCCTGTTGTCGTGGTAACCGCCCCAGGCTTTGTAGCCATTCCAGATCCCGATGTTGGCGTCTGCAATGCACCAGGTGAGGAGAAGTTGATCAACTGCAATTTTTTACAGCTCTATGGATGCTAGAATTGCCTGTGTGCTTGGCTTTGCACATGAAAGCTAGTTAACTTATCGTCAAGAGCGCCACAGAGTCTGTGAAACCTACTATAATATATCTTAGCCTGATATCTTAAAATGACATCTTCTTGGTTACGCTTGAGGGTGGGGAGCAATTAGATATGTGGGTGATTGCAACAATACTCAGTTTCATAACGTAGCTCCGCACATCAGTTGGTAATGTGACTGTGGTTCCATGTTTTATACCTTCTATTGCTTAAAGGAAGGCATCACCAACTGATTTAAGCCAAAAGGACACATCCTCAGCAGAAATACTGATGCGACTGCTAGCAAGCTGGCTAGCAGCATTATCGTTTCACGTGCTGTTGTATTTTTTGGCATTTATATGTGTTAAACTGTCATACTCACTGTAGAAGAATGTATTATTATGTGCAATCAGGGACTTAATAAGTTAAAAATGTTCACAAAATGCCATGGCTAGCATGACAATCCCGGTCAAATGTGATTGTCATTTCAGGTAATTGCGCAACTTGCAACACTGCTATGCCATTACGTGTACTACAGGGAATTGTGGTAACAAAAGTATCCAAATTGAGATGTAGTAAATCTTTCAGCCTTTTTTGCTTCCATTATAACCTGCTTTTTCTGAAAGTCATTAAACTTGCAGAAAAAGCAACACACAAGTAAGATTCCATATTTGTAAGGTTAATAGGTGAACATTATAGTTGTGTTTTTATGTGACAAGAAACTGGCTAATAATAAATACCATACATTCTGCAGGGACATTTTTTTTTTTTTATAGCATAGTAGATTATCTTTCCCATTGCACATGGACACTGAAACATAAGCAGTTGTACTTTACTGTGGCAAAGAAAAATGTTGTGGAAGAAGACCCAAACTGTCACCTCCAGATGAAAGGGAATGGAGCAGGATGTTAAGGAACAACCTGTGAACCAACAGGCTCAAGCCTGCCTTCAGCTGGAAACTGCTGTGACACCAGTGTTATTGTCCACGGTGATGTGAAATTTATGTAGTTGTCATGGACAAGCTAAATGCCTTCTGGAGAAAGAGTCTCATTTGTCCCATAAAACCTATGAGACAAAGATGAACTATTTGGCCACAAGAGGTATGTTTGGAGGAGTAACCGCTTTCCTAAAATACTATATCTGCTGTTGAGCATGGTCCTGAAGCAACACACTCCAGAGCTGTTATGGTGCCAGTGGTACTCGTACATTGCATGAAGTAATAATAAAGAATTCAACTTAACCTCAAGTCAACAGCTAGAAGATTGACACAATTGTTGTTTGGAATGAATAAGACAAGTTAACATTAAGCTTCTCAAATGGTCTCTCCAAAGCAGCCACCTCATCCCAATTCTTCTTTTTTTTAAGTCATTAAATATATGTGCTGTGCAATCATGCAAACCTGGAAACCGTTTACCTACAAAATGCTGATGTTTGCAACATTTTTTCTACCAATAGAGTTCATATACATGCTAATATAGTTACATTCCACTTAATTTATGAGTTCCTGATTGAAATACTGATGAAGTCTTTTAACATTTCCATTAGTCTTCCCTGGAGAATATTCCAGTCAGCATTCAAGCAGCAGTTTGACAACCTTGGTTTGCGAGCAGCATTAATGGGTTAAACAGGGTGTTACCTGCCTTGAGTTTGAAGGAAGGAAAAGGAAAATGTTCTTTTTGCTATTAATCAAAGAGCTGTGCTGGAACAGGAAAGAAAGTAACAATGCTAGAACAACAGAAAATGCTGGGGGGTCAGGGGTCAAACTGGCAGTCAACAAATGAGTTTCTTTTGACAGACTGAGGGAGGAGGAGAAGAAGTTAAACAGCATTACAGGGGAATGTCTAATACCTCAAACTGTGCAGGCTTTCCAGTAGAGACCTGAGCTGCCGGTTTGGGTGTTGTCTGGCTGGACTGCGACTGCAGAGAGAAAGAGACAGAAGTCAAATATGTGCAGGGAACACAAGAAACCACCCAGCAACATGTTGATTTCACAACAGCAATATTTTTGGAAAACAAAACATTCCAGAAGACTTATTTCTGGATAAAGCTGAAATCGTAATCGTTACAGGTTCAGGTCAATACAGTCTCGTTTTCAAGTTGAAAAACAAACATGGGGAGAAATGCAGGACTGTAAACTGCTCACAAACACACCCATCACACAGCAGTCAGAATTGTTTGATTTAAGTCCTACATTCCTGATTGTGGGGTGGGACTGTTTGACAGCAGTGCGTCAACGAGACTGTCGTCTGTGGTCACCTTAGAAACTGACAACAAGAATGTAGGATTCACAAGTTCATCTCCAGCCAGTGGCATCCAGTGCAAGCTGAACGCTAACATGGCTCACATTTTTCTGCTTAAGGAACCAGGAGAGATCGGCCTTTGACTCCCGTGGCTGAAGACATGCAGCCAGTATTCACACACATGCATACTGGATGGAAGTCATATTTGTTCTGCACTGCACTTCTTCACATAGAAACAATTAGTCATACTGTATCACTGATGCTTTGATCTTTGTGTTAAATTCCCCATAGCTGAGCTGTAATAAAACAATCTATAGAAGCCGTGTTACAACGCATGGGATATTATTACTTTTTATCATGTGTACTAATCAAAGCAAACTTTCCTGGAATGATAGTTGCAGGACCCATGGTTTATCTGTGGGTGCACAGCAGTAGTTTATCATTTAAAACTGTCATCTGAAATATTGATCAGTTATTAGCCTGTTTTTTACAGTACTGGAAATCCTTCTGCAAGGTGGAATGTCATAAAGATCATTGTTCTTAATACATTTGAGAGAAATATACAGGCCTTTAGAAGCAAATAATGTTTCATTTTGTTTTGTTTTTTTAAACTGCAAAAAATGTACAAGAAGTAAAGCCTTACACTACTACTCAGTTTGCCCCAGTGACCTTTATCTGGATAAGGATCGCACGTCAATGAAAAGGTGTTACTGCAAGCAGAATGCACTGGGATTGGAATCTGACCCGATCAGCCCAGTCACATTTGGAGATGGACTCTGTAAAGCCAACTCTCGGGGTCATCTAAATCGCACTCTTTGCGTTTACTCGCACAGGCTCCAGAAAGCTACAGGTAATATATCAGCACAACCTCGAAACGTAGAGCGGAGACAGTAGCACTGCTCCCCTGGACTGTTTTTCCTGTTTGTGCAGTCATTAAATGTGAGGCTCATCCAGACGCCTTGATTCTACCTGTAATAAGCTTCACAATATTGTGAAGATTGTGCTTTTAGTCTAAAATATGCAACAGTGTACAAAAATAAACTTTCTTTTGTTAACAATTATACATGTTGCGCACGTAGTCCAGTATTTTGGAAGCATATACTGATCTCCAGGTGGAGCACAGTTTGCTGCAGAGCCCAGCCCAGCTCTTTTCAAGGTGTTGTGAATACAGAGCAGTGAACCTCCACCCTGTTTAATAGTGCTGTCCGTTTCACATTCAGCTCCATATATTGTATGCAGTTGTATCATTGTAGACTCAGACCCAGCCCAGCCTGTCGGCGAGCATTACTGTTTTGTTTTTTTTCCCCCCATTTGTTCATAATAATAATCATAATAAAAGAATAAGAGAAGTGCACAGTAGTGCAAGTATCCATAACAGATTAACAGATACAATTCTGTGGGGAAAACCCCCCCAACTATATCTTCCAGTTATTATGCTACTTCTAATCACACGTAAGCTTCTGAGCGAGTTAACCAGCTATGCGTCCTCTTTTACAGCTACACAGGTAGGATGGAGGTAAAGCACATATGTATGCTTGTGAATGACAGTCAAGGTAAATAACATACAGAGACAGAGGACATGTGAATCATCTGCATTTGGTGAACTCTGAGTTAGTAATGATTGCAACTTGGCATAATCAATGATTTCCTCACGTGCTCAAATAGTCACACGGGCTCACAAAGTCATAATCCAGGTCGTGGTTAGCACACACAAGTCACATGCCTTCTGCCTTTCACACTTTTCAGATATGAACTGACAGCTTTAAGAGTCAACTTCATATTATTTAGATCGAGAATAAAAAGGAAGTGGCACAGAGGAGGAAGTGAGGTCACAAGCAGCCAAGGGGAAGTTGTGTTGATCCCGTTACCACTGTAAATACTGAACGTTGCCAAGTTACTTAAATAACCAAGAAACAGATGAGCTGTACTGCATGATGTGTCAGGCGCATTTTGCTGCATGTGAGACAACAACTCCACAAGCTTGGATTTTCACGACAAAATGATAAAAGTAGCATTGGATATTTGAAGCCTTGTATTCTCATGGCAGTGATCTGTTCTGGAAGCAGAATTTGCAAACATCTATAGGAGCACAAGAGATTGCTGAAAACTTCTAAAACTAATAGAGACACACTCAAGCCATTCTAGTGGCGCTAGCTTTTATTTAGTTCTTTTAATGTGCCTGCAGTGTTTGATTCAACACAGGAATAATTTAAAGAAACAGTGAAAAGCACCTCTAATTCCATTTGATTAAAGATGTTTAGGCAATCACAGTATTGACTTCCCCCTTCTTATCTACAAAAGGTATTTTGATGTGTCATCAGAGTAATCATACTGACCACATGAATGACATCATTACTTCATCAAAACTTTCTTTTGCAGAAGCGTACATTATGGCAAACCCTATAACAGATTTGTGAGTTACAACAAAGAGTAACACTGTACAGATCAGAACAAATGACATATTTCCATATCACTGTATAAATTAGATTCATGTCCATGCGCTTTTGCATTTACCTCATGAGGGATTCTCTGTTGAAACTATTCTTCAAAACCACACGCAAACAGGTGACTCATCACCACTGCAAAACTCCGACAACACCGACAGATGCCACTTGACAAAGGCCAGGAAGCACGACCCGCTTTTATAATTGTACAGTAGGCAAACAGACAGAGCTCTTAGTTCATTTCCAATCGATTAAAAGAAGCAATACACTGAAACATTAAGTAGTAAATAGTTGAGCTCCATCAGTATGTTTACAGTGTCAATATCAGACGATCATGAAAACATTTATTAAAGAGATAAAAAGAAATATCCTCTTAAAAGGAAGCTAACACTGGAAGATGCTACAAAAAAAGAAAGGATTTCTACTGTAAAATAAAAGTGAACAAAGATGACGAGGGCAGAAAGCTGCACTACGGTTAGGAATCAGAAGGTTAAAAAAAAAAAATCATCAACTTTAACTCAAATAAAATAAAACCTGAAGCATGAAACATTTTGTGGATTAGTCCTACTCACTGATTTAGGTAAATTAAAAACAAATGTTTGTGTGTAACCTCTGTGTTCACCTGAGACCAACACAAACTCTCAGGAAGTCTGTAGTGACTCCAGACTTCTGCATTCCTACATTCCTCATGACTACGGCAGCAGCAGACACACACTGCAAGTACACGTACACTCATTAGGTACTGGGTTAAACCCACTTTCGACTTTAAAACTGCCCTAATTTTTCACGCCATTGACTCAAAGAGCTGGAGTTTTTCCCTTTTAAATTTTGATGCATATTGACATGATAGAATCAATATTGTTTCAGAACCTCTTGACAAAGAGAACCCAAGTGTGTTCACTCACATTCGACAACGAGTGGGGGGAAAGGACCACTTTCTTGGTTAACACAAACCACAACGCACCACAGAAAGAAAGGAAGTAGCAACAAGTCTTCCCACAGAGCAGACACATTTGGATCAAACATAGTAGACACAGTTGTTTTCTACAGACCAGGTGTTCCATAAATGTCATGAGCCGTGCTCGACGTGGTTTATAGCAGGTGCTGAGTCTTCCAGATGTGCTCGGTATTTGGTCGACCTGTGGCTCATTTGAAGCTGCCTTATGGTGCCATGAGGTCAGGCAGTGTCAAATGTGGCCCAAACACGATTGCAGATGCTGGCCACATTTTTTCTGGGTTATAGTTTCAGAATCATTTTTTGGGAGGTATTTACTAATTTTACCAAACAACCGGAAGAGGCCTAACATCCACTCTTAGGAAATCTCTGCCGTCTTGATAAAGTATTTATTGTATTGATCTGAGTACATATTGGACTGTGTGAAAGTAAAGTGAAGTTGATGGAGGTGAGTTATAAGCTGTATACGTGGAGCATACTGCACAGCAAAACTTAAAAGGTCCAAATGATCAATAGTGCCTTTATCAGAAGATGCACTCAATAGTAGAACTGACAGTATGCAGGATGTCACTTGCCATTCTGTCCAGCCTTAAGTTTTGGCTCATTCTTTATACACACAACATGTATACAAGTTTGATTTAAAAAAAGCCAATAGAACAGAAATAACCTTTGCACGCATCATATATGAAAACTGTGCAGATAATACAAACTTTATGAGACCTTCTTTGGTTGAACCCGTGACAGTGAACTAACTTCTGTAGCTTGTGATGTTGTCTTCTTAAACAGCACTCTGTGTTTCTGTTATGCAGCACAGAAATGCACAAGACAGTAAAAGAAGGGGGGGGGGGGGCGTGTCATAAAAATGATGCAGGGTTCCAAATTTAGTCGAAGCGTGGAAAAGACTCAATAGTTAGCATGGATGTGCTTTGCAAAGGACATATTGATTTTGTCAGACACATACAGTACATACAGTAGACTGGGATTCGGTGCAGTTGTAGTCTGAAACACAACAGCGCATATAAAGATCGTGATATGTGGGCATATGTTGTTGAATCTTTTATTCCATGTAAGACACATGACGTATGCAAACACTGACATGCCGTCCATGTCCATAGATAGAGCCACTGGGTAAGCAGCGAGGACACTGCCTGACGTAGTTGATAACGGGACACCAGTAACATCATGGTCATTCTGAGAGAGCTAGACGCAGTGCTGGGCATAGTTTAAGTGAGTGTGTCCAAAATAGATGCAGCACTTTAGATCTACACCATTTCTGTCACATGACTTGGGCCAGCAGTGACAGTGTGGCAAGGGCGGCGCACTGCCATCTGAAACCAACAGGTTTTGGTAGTCTTTCAATTTAGCACGACAGGAAACTGCCTGTCAGCTTGAGGTTTATTGCTCAAGTCTTTTGTCTACTGTCAGATATGAATGATAGAAAAACACACGCAGGCATGAAACGCCAAGACTGCACTCCATATTGTGCATTTGTCACTAGTCAAGGAACAATGCAGTACATATATCCAGGCCCTACCAAACAACAGGGACTGAAGCAGTAGCTTTGCCCTCTTATGAAAACTGATGACTAATGCTGGCCCCACCCAACACACCACAGACACGCATATGTGAAAATGGCTGGAAACGACTCCTCAGCTTTCTGTTTTAAAATAGCACTGGCAACTTGTGGAAAAAAGGTCAATAGTGATAAGTGGCTCACGTCTGACCAGTGGTGGAAATGACGAAAGCTGCAGTCAGCTGCGTAACAAGGAAAGAAAGTGGTGCAATAGTGTGAAAGTTAAGCGTTTCAGTTTTAGCACAGAGCTGCAGCAGGAGGAGCATTATTGCTGGAGGGCAGATTTCAAGAGAGCTGGGTGAAATCAGGAGTAATGGCGTTGGCTAAACGTACTTTAAAAGGCAACCTGTTCTGATGAGGTGGTGACGCATTTAACTGTCACATCAGGCGAGGACAAGAAACAGGACAACCATGGCAAAATTACAACTGCAGCCAAACAAAATCCTAATCATACAAGACAAACAAACCAACCCTTGTGCTTCAGTGTTTGTACTGCATTTTCCCATCAGGATTATTGTATCACACGTTTACAGTGAGAAAACCCAGTATGGAGAGCACAAAAAGATGATATAAAGCCATAAAGAGCCAGGTGTCAACCTTGAATGCCACATACATAAATAGTAATGAAACATTTGATTGCTGGTCGTTCACGTTTACTTGGAACAAAGTTTTTGTTACACTAGCAACAACTGCTCTCAAGGCCCATTTGAGAGAGACTAACACAAAAATCTTTAGTCCTTTAGTTCCATAATTTGAGGCTTAAAGGGAAGCACGCTGATCTTACCACAACATGAAGGATCACATGAGCGATAAACTGTCAAATGCTGATCTGAACAAACGTTCTGCTACACACCAGCCACCAAAGTGATGTGACAGGTATCAAACAGGAAGCTTCTCCACGCAAGCATTTACAAAAGAGCAAGCATAAAGGGAAATACCATCCAGATACATACCATAGGTCAGACTGTGAGTGTGTATCCTCTTTAAATGTTGCTGTGAATACTACCAAGAGGCTCTCTTCAGGCTGCTTAACCTAAGACCCCTGCTTTAGGAACACTTTAGTTCGAACTTTATGTCATGCACACGCACACATGTAAACACATACACACACCCAGCAGTGAAAAACTTGCTACCCCGCCCTCTTTGAATCAGCACAACAAGACACCGCTGCATCAGGCTCCACCCCTTCATCCAACATGGCAGAGCAGGCTCGGTCGGATTGGGCAGCTAAACACATGAAGCCCCACCCACTGCTCGATGCGTGCCAGGAAAACTGAACAAGCTTTGGGTCGGGCTGGGCTAGGTGAAGACGCATGATGCAGCTCAGCACGCGATAGCCTGCATCAAGCCGGAAGAGGTGAAGAAGAGAGAAAGAGTTGAGGGGTGACGAAGGAAAGTCGATTTTCTGCAGCAGTGCTTTGGCAGGAGTCTGGGTGTGTCGGGTAGACTCACAACTTTGGAATCTAGAATGCAAAGCTACAACAAAGGCAGAAAAGAGGAGAGGGAGGGAGGAGGATCCATCACATGCAGCTCAAACCACACCCTAAGGCAGACAGAGAGGAACATTAAAATGGGGGAAAACGACAAAGTTTAAAGGGCAAGAGCAGTGATGTTCAGACATGTTTGTTTCCATCACAGGTCGTCAAAAAAGGCCCCGAACAACGGAACAGACAGGAAATACCAGCCAGAGGTTACACAGGAAATTGGGGGGACAAGAGAGGGGCAGTTTAACGCTTCCCCTTTCTTTAAACAGGACCTTTCAGCAGTGGCAGCGTTGATTGGCTGAAAGGTCAATAACTTCTAAACTTTATCCGTATTACGTTAACTTCTTCAAGCACTCCACACCGAAAAACATGTCAAACGCGTTAAGAGGCGAGTGCTCTGGAGAGCAGCGCCCCCTCGTGTCACAAAACACCAAAAGCACATAGATGAAACTTAAAAAGGAGCATTGTGTTCATGTGTGTCATCTGAAACCGTTGTGCATGCCTGTTAACTTGCAGGCTGTTGTTTGGACACAATGTCGGCCTGTATGCGTGTCGTGTTTGTTCAGTCCCAGTACTTTAATGCTGCGGTTGAAATGGGAACTCAAACAGCTCTAAATACTTTGCATTTAGACTTGGCATAAAATTTAATGTTATTATAGATGTGCTAGAAAAGAATTATAGGAAATATTCTATGTGGAAGCTGCTTTGACACAAGCATGAACAGACTTGGTTAAATATCAGCCAAAGCCAGCTGACAATCAAGCACCAGGATAATCAGCTCGAATGAAGATAAACAGCAGAGCGTAAACATGATCATGACATATCGCTGTATTCTTCGAGAGCTATAGTCTGGCTTTTATCGGCTTAGCTTCAACCATGTTTCTTTTAAAATGTCTTTATAAGAACAAGCAGACAGACTCCTGATGTCTCCTGCCCTGGCAGAAATTCTTGTGTCTGTCCTGGGACCCTTCAAAATAAATCACTTAACAGCTTTCGCCTGACTGACTCCAAAAACACACCAGAGCCTGCCCCCTTTTCTGAAAGATAACATGCTCATGTTGAATCCAAATGCCTTAGTTTGTAACCCCTGGTAACAGCTGTCTTTATTGACAACATTAGACACACCCTTTCATGGAGATCAACCAATAGAAATGGTAAACCTAGAAGCTGGAGGTTTCTAGTATAAAAGGTGGGCTCTGTTCATAGAAGTTTACAGGCAAACTTGGTGGGAGGCTGCATGGTATCACATGTCTTAAACTAAGACTTTAAGCAAAGACTAATGTGGGATATTTACATTGGCAAAAGTTTGCAGTCAAATCAATTGGAACTCTGCAGAGAGATTAGACTAGTAGAAACGTGTTTTGCCAGAAAGTTCTAGCTGTTATGAAAGAGCGTGTGAATCAGGTCTGATTAGGAGCAGGAGCAGCCATACACAATCTGTGCGCTCAGTTTTAAGTGCTTCCTTGTATCTGGTTCAAAGTGCAAATGGAAACCAGTGAGTGTTGTGCTGACTGTGCACAAACAGCCAGAAAAAAATGCAGAGGAGTGGCCTGAGGAACTTGACAAACCCTAATCGTATATTTTTTTAAATAAACACAGTGAAGTCAAATCAAAAGGATGCATTTGCTTTTGTTGAGATTAACCTAACCAAACACAACAGTTTTGCATCCCCTTTTAGCTCATTGTTTTGGCAGCAGTGTTTTCAGGAGCAACAGCCTGCAAGTTTGACCGAGGTAAATCTGAGAAACACACTTTGCTCCCAGCCAGAAGCATGACAAGTGGTCAATGCTAGCAACCAGTGGTTACTGCTTAAATAGCACACTTCTACTCGGAGCACACAAATCATTTTACTACAAGCTTCATACCACAGCACCTTGTCTATAATTTACACACACACTCGCACACATAACTTGGGATTTAGTGTCTTGTCCAAAGATACTTCAACATGCAGAGTAGAGCAGCATTCACCGGACTTCCAGTTGTAAAGCGAGCCACACTTACTGTGAAACATTTCAGTTACAGAGACATCAATAGGGACAGTTTAAAAAAAGTGAAGCAAAAAAGCTTCAGGGAAAACATTACATCTGCTCAAAGTTGCTTTATTTCTAGGAAAAGTAGAGAAATATTTATAATAATATTTTTAAAAAAAATAATATGTTAGCTTGTTGTGACTGCCAACAAACCACAGATTATTAGGTACAGGAAGTGTGCTAAATCAAGTGTCCAGATTGAGGCTATTTTAGCGAGCTGAGCTTCAGTTTCAGACTTGTATCATCTTCAGCACAGGTTTGTTTGCTTCAGCTAAAATTACTTCTGCATTAGCTTATTAGGTTCTACCATGAATTTAAACTTGTGTGTTAGCCATGCAATGATGCTATACTATACTATAACTAGATTTTCAGACAGATTAGCCAGATACAAATAGAAATATCATCACCACAAAAACTACTAAGCTATAAATGTCTCTTGCTTAGCTGCATTTCCACATTATGTCATCAATCTATCCAGCCATCCACTTCAGGGTCATGGAGGGCTAGAGCCTATCCAGAGGAAACAGCTCGACTCTGTCAGCCACATGACAGAATAAGAACAAGAACTACAATAACACGATTTAGTTGGGACTTGTCAGCAATTACCAATAATCATAGCATGCCTGCTAACATTTTTACCTCTCCTGCGTGTTTATGAGGAGCGATACTGAGAATCTCAATCATTGCATCACATTACAGTTTCCAGCAATCGTGAGTCTGCTGCCTTCACATTACTTATCCGGACAAATGTCATCTGGCTCCAAGTACAGGCTGTTGCTCGAGCATTGCAGTAAACAGACAGGAGGACGGGTGTACCAAAACGGACATAACAAAATTCAGCGAGCAACATTTAGATGAGGTGTCAAGCCAAACTGAGAGCACAGTGTCAAATCTGAAGGCACGCGTTTTGAGGAGTGATGGAAAGTAGCACCGTACCTACCAACGGGATAAACAACAACAAACTCAACAGGAAATGGAAGGCTGATTTAGCTGAGCAGGATATGTGTCAACAAAGTTTCTGTGTATATATGGTCTCATACACAGTGTGTTCCTCCACTCCAGTGCAAACTGGGCTTTAGTACCGTGGTCTGATTCTCTCCTGCATTCAGCATGTTTAAAATGATCTTTTTGAGGTGTGGCTTCAGAAGGCAGTCAGAGGTGGTTATGACGTATGAACTGAAGCAATCGGGCATTGTGTGTCATGATGTCATTAGTAACCATCTTAGTTGAACTGTTTGTGATTTGCTGAATATCAAAACATGAAAGATGGAAATTTGAGTGTCAGCATTTTCTGACAGTGGGGGCAGATAGGTGCACGCTTGACATCAGACTGTGATTTAATAACATGAGTCAGTTGTGTCTCACTGTCTCAGTGATTGCTCAATACTTTGTATTCTGGTTGCACACAGTGCTATAGTCCTTCATAACTGAACCGTACAGTGTAACTCACTGTTCAAATGCCCAACCGTAAAACCGAGGGGATCATTTCACATGACTACATCGAACTTAAAGATGAAAAATACATACGGAGGCTGAGACGTCTCAAGAGGATAAAAGTCAAAAACCTAGAATAACAAATACTGCTTAAGCCAAGCTAATATGAATAATACAACAGTAACACAGGTAACTTCAGGCAACAGGAAACAGCATGATATTGTATTTAAAGGTGCCTTATAGCGGTTCTATGAAGTGACACTTTTCATTGGGTCTTAGTTTTGTTTATCAAGCACTAGTAGCCACATGCATGATTCATTACACAGCGTTCCTACCAGCAGGGTTAGATTTTCCAACTAATAATATGTCTCAGAAAAAGAGTTCCCAGTTCTTTTTTTTAAAATAGGTAATTCATCATCGACATTCCTTATTTAAAAATAAAGAATGTGCATGATAACAGTTGTTTGTAGATCAAACTTTTTCTTTGACAAAGCAGATACAAGCTTGAGAAATGCCAGTCCAGAAATCTCTTTTTAGCTCTGTTTTTCATTTCCAACACTATTGTCTCTTTATCTTTGTCCATCTACTGAGAGCAGGTATGAAGCAGGTATTTATAGCATGTTCGGCTGCACGTTGCAACCAAGGACAGCAAGACAAAGCTCTGTGAGCGTGAACCAGAACAGTACAGCAGTGAGCCGAGTGACTAAACAATGGACTGAAACTGGCTTTTAAGATCTGTGAAGCCATCAGTTTCTGTTTAGTTTAATTTAAAGATATAAGTTCACGCTATAGTTGTAAAGCCCTCTAATGTACCACACCATGTAAAAACAGGTATGTCATGACTAACTTGCACAGTATCCCCTCCTGCCTGTTTATGCCTTTTTGTCTTTGACTTTGTTGTAATGGTTATGCATGTGCAGGCAAGATATATTTTCCCAGTGGCCATTTCCTGTTACGTTTCATGATAATGCTGCCAGACCCCAAGGGAGGGTGATCTCTTCAGCCCAGAGCTGGGAAAATGCAACACAACAAAAATGGTCTGACCAGAAGTCCAAAGGCTATCTGTGTGCAGTCGGCCTCCTGGGACACATTTATTCTTTGACCTTTAACACATAAAATGACTCAGAGCAAACGAACACAGCCCTGATAACAGAGCACTGACATGAGGACAGCCAATGCTGAACTGTCACACATCAGCATGCAATCACATTCTCTGCCAGATGAGTGAAAATTTAACAAAAGCCTGCAGCATATGACCTACATTGCATTCAACTTTAACTTGTCCAAATAAAAAACAGAGCACTTAAGCTCATTCCAGCTAAACACACCCTTTCAGACAGCTCCATCTGCAGTTTTGGATTATCACAGGAGAATGCTATTTAGGGTGGGAGCCTTCACAAAGAAAAAACTGGTATATCCTTCAAAACAACCATTATCACTTATAGGAGTCTATCAGTTTCCCATGTAGTTTGATGGTTTAAGCACCTCATAGCAAATACTGGAGGCCTTCGTGCAGCCTTGGTTTAATATCCCACTACAGTAGGAACACTGAACTCACAGAGGCTGACCGGGAGCCTCAGACATTCCAGCAGAGAGAGAGTGTGGCTGGATTTGGACTGGCTCCAAGACAGTTTTCCTCCTTGTGTGAGTTTCCCTTATAAGTCCTTTGTTAAACATACAGTACACAAAAGACTAGGACAGCTAACAAAACAGTAACAGCAGACATGCTTTTATATCTATAGAGATGGGGGTCACAAACAAAACAAAACACACGTGGACACTTTTGTTACTCAGCACAAACCATTACACAAGCACACAGACACACTTTTACTACACACCTGCTCCTCCACTGCCACATCCTGCAGAGCCGGGGTGTCCCGTGGGCCTCGGATCCAGCTCAGTATCTGACCCATGTTGGCTGAACGTGTCGTTTGTGTGAGTGTGTGTGTGTGCGCGCGTGTGTCAGCCTCTGCCTTGTCTGTCGGCTTGCAGCATGTTTCCCTGCATCAAACGGGGAATGGACCCAGACAGAGAAAGGGGGAGGGCAGAAGGACTAAAATGGGCGTAGTCAGGGAGAAGAGGATCTGATGTGGAAGTCACAACCGGGAGGGGCGTAACTCTCCGGGCTATACTAGGAAGTGAGCTGACCATGGGCTGACACCCACTTAAAGGGGGGCAACATGTGAGCTTCTGCTTGGGGAAATAGATCCAGCTTTAACGCACACGGGGGCACACATGCACGAAGATATGCACGCAGTGGTGTTAAAAAATTTACTCAGCATACCTAAAACAGAACCGGTTTTATTTGGGACAATGTTCAAGTTACACATTAGCAAGAACACATCTAGATATATGATAGTGCACGAGCCTTGAGCACACATGGGCGCATACATCTATTCACACTGCATATATAAAACAAGAGACCAACTTTTATATTCTGCCTGTGGCAGCTATTTTCCATGACAGAAGAGGCCGAAGCTGAAATCTTCAATTCTTTTCTGTATTGCAGTAATAAAATCTGCGAAGGATAATAGCAGCAAGAGATACTGATTAGATGCAGGCTAATCTCAACATCTAGTTGAGCCAAAGAAAACCTGTCTAATGACAACAGAGGAGATTTCATCTTGTCTCTCTGCACCACGGCCTGAGCTTGTTGCTCAGTGTGTTAAAGAGGAATGTAGGGAGTGTCTCTGTGAACACATGACTGAAGCATAAAACACGGGTGTTGGGCTTCTGAAACTTCACCAGTGTGGTCCCTTTTTTCAACTTTATTAATAAGAATTATCCCAGAAGAACTGTGGAAAACATGAAAAGTAAACGGAGAAACATCGGAAGGCAATTAAGTTGCAAAGGTGATGAAAACCAATGAAAGTGCAATCCCATCCATACCTATGGGGCTGTACCTCACCTGTAAAGTGTGAGTTTATCTGTCTCTCTGGGTAGTTCTTGGGTGGGGTGTGCAAACAGTGCAGCCCCTGAGTGAATCACTGTGATGGAATCAGTTTGACAGCCAAGCCTTTCACTTTTTGAGCATTTTAACGGCACACCTTGGAAAAATATGACAATCACGCACCCTACCACTAATCACTTTAAATCAAACAGACAGAAACTGACACTCCTATTTGATCTGCAAAAAGCTACAAGTGGTGAATCGGCCCTTTATGCACAAAGCACACTTTGAGGATAATCCGCTTGTTTTCAACAATGCAATGCGATACTGATGATAACACTCTCGGCTGAGAAACCCCATCACCTCTTTGTTTTTTAAAAAGGACATAACATTGTAAATGCATACCATCTGACACTATTAAAAACAGATTAAATCAACAAACACTATGAGCTAGAGACCATCTGTACCTGTGAATATTTATATTATTGTACCTAATATATTATTGGGAAAGTACTCAGGGAGATATGAGGTGTCTCCAGGATCATATTGTGCAATGATGGTGCATGCACAGAGACACACAGGCTGTCCATAACTCATTACACACTCCCTCTGAGACTGACATATCTCTTTCAAAGTGTCAACTGATCAAACCTGCAAAACTAGCTCATCGGCCATGTGAAGCAAACTATCCGTTCCCATAACCTCACAAAAACTGGTGTGAACCTGCAGCGGTTGTGTGGCATGTGGTAGTCTTTTTTTTTAAAAAAAACTCTTTTTCACCTAGACTGAGGTTATCAGAGAATCAGCAGATAGCAGTATGCTCAACATATTTAACTGTGTCAGAAAACAAAATAGCAGATGTTGTCACCAACGTGCTGGTGTAAGAGAGCATAAAGTGGGTAACTGGACTCCCTGTGACCAAAGTGGCATTCATCTTTATATTTAGATCCACGCTGCACTTCAGTCACCTATAAGCTCCTCCTGTCTAGCTGCATCAAATGTATGGACCATGATCAGATGTCGACAGAAGCCTGTATTTTGTTTTTCTTTTCTTTTTTTTTAGAAAACAAGAATAACAGAATTTATATTGTGCTGCAGCTAAAGATACTTAAAAGCTATTGCAGGTAAAAGTGATCCTTGATAAATGGCTTCACATGTGATTCCTAAACTTGTCAGTCACAGTAAATTACTCTTAACAATCACAAACATGTACTTTTTTTTTTTTAATTTAAGTAGCAGGTTAAATAAGCGTGCAGGCTCATTGTGTCTCCTGATTTTTGGGTAACAAAAAAGACATGCAGTCCTTAAACATCTGCAGCCAAAAGCAGCACTGCCCTCAGCAGAGGGAGACAAACACAAAGAGTTGAGTTTTGTTCCCATCCATCCTGCAACTCCAACGCTTGACCCACAAAGAAAAACAAAGATAAGATAGATGTGAAATATTCAAAATGTCTGGAAAGACCACAGTCTAATTTTGAGGCTCTGATAGCAACTGCAGCTGAAAATTCAAACTGTAAATATTGTCACCTACTTGTTTGCATCTACATTAACAGGCCAGTGGGTTCAGCGGTGATTCTTTTTTACAGCTACACTTCTACTTGTATCCACTCTCAGTTACTGGGCAGTGTTGAGAGACAAAAATCACACAGCAGCCCCTATCTTTTAATGTATCCTGTGAGGTTTACATGGAGCAAAGTAGCTGACTGCATCCCCGCCCTGTTTTAACCTTGAGCTGCAGAACATTGCTGAAGGCATTGTGTCATTCAGGAGAAAATGAAGTCAGTACCTTGCCATAGTAGGACCCTGCAGTGGGATAGAAGGCTGAAGTCTGTCTACTCTTTTTGACTTCAGCTGTGCAAGGATCTGCTTTTCCATGCTACAAACACACACACACACACACACACACACACACACACACACACACACACACACACACACACACACACAACTGTTTGTTAGGGCTTTTAGGGTGAGTCAGTTGTTGGCATTAAATTAAACACAACTTCTGGACAGGAAGCAGTGATTTCAGTCTATTGTGTTACTGTGTTGGTGCCCATTTTCTTTTTCTTTTTTTGTAACATTTTTGTAATATTCTTAACTGTGAAAAAGTTCTGCTCAAATAGATTTTCATAGTTTGTAGCATTAAGGTATGTAAACAAGATAACACCAGCTCATTAATTGCATTAGTTAACATGCTAAAAATGTTCATTATTGATATGCAACAGTACCGAGACACAATAACTGGAGATAATCCAGATGTGAAACGTGAGGGCTGAAGGCCGTTTAAACAGCCACACGCCCTCATGTATGAATAGTGTTTGACAAAAAGTGGGCGAAGTCTTTTCAGCACTTTATTTCGGTTCTAACAATATCTTGTACAGCCCACAGAGCATCCAGAACCGCTCCTACACTTTCAGACTAGCTGTTCGGGTTTTCTGCAATAAAAGCACACCTGGCGTCTAAAAGGGTGCCAAGATTTACTTTGAAAGTGCTAATGCCGAGGCTCAAATAAAAGAAAGAGGGGGAAGAAGGTGAAGGGGAAAAAAGAGGGCGATGTACTCACAGTACTGCTCCAGTATGCCGCATACGCCATGAGAGAGCAGGAGGTGAAAACAACTGTCCGAAATAAAACTTCCACTCTGCTACAATGCCGCTCTCTCCTGTCTTCACTGACAGATATCTTTTCTCATACCTTGCCGAACAGAGCGCCACTCCCAGCAGACACCAAATTATCGCCACACACTTCTGTCCGGGGTGCAATTTCTGACTCAGAGAGATTACAAAAGAATTTCACTCTCTAATTTTTTTTTTCCAGTGGGATTTTCTGGTTCGCATAAACAAAAACAATCCAGCATTAACCTGTAGGCCTGGCATTAAACCACCCCACTGACTCACATCACCACACACACACGGTTATATTTCCAAAGAAGGAACTTCGTAGATCTCTATTGTGCTTGTTTCTGGCTCAGTGGTGCGCGCTACCAGGGGGGGGGCTTTACGCAATAGCCCATAGTTACAAAAGATGACATGAAAGCCTTATAGGCATTTGGCACTGGCAAATCATTCGCGACGCCGAGAAAAACCAATTACTGACATTATAAATAAATCAACGAGCCCTGAGCAATTCCTCTGCAAACGATGACACAGCCAAGCTCTAACATGTGCAGAACAGTTTCTCGCTTGAGCACATATATGGCAATGGGATGCAGTTTATCAGGTTAAATCAGTATCAACACTTCTGCAGCTTTGTCTAAGAATAATCAGCTGTGATATATCGGAGATGTTTACATCTTTAAACACATTAACTGAATTCCGCATGTCTCTAAAAACGGAAAAATCCTACCTCGTCCTTTGCTTCCTTTGTAGCTTTATGATGGCCATGGCTTCTCTTCTTATGTGGCATCTTCAAAAATCTAAATGGATGAACTTCTATTCAAAGTTTCGTTAGTGCCCTCAGTTCTCTTTGGGAAATCAAACTCTACAGACTGACACACAGCCTTTGGTTTTAATTAGGCTGCCCCTCCCGCTGAAAGAGCTTTCGTCCTTGATGATTAAAGTAGTTGGCAAAACCAGAACATTTCTCAACGTGGAGTTTATTTAATCGCGTAAGCATGTAAGGTCTCGTTGGTCTGCTGCTTTTTAGGATTTATAGTGCAGACTGGTCCAGAAACTAAGCCAAAAGTTACCCAAGTACACACAAAACTCTAATTTGATCACGTGAATGGGAAAACTCAGTGTTCAGCGGAAGTAACTGGGATCGGTTGGCATTCACAAATGTATTCTTTTGCATTTTAAACAAGTATCCAACACATTCGCTTCAGTTTGGGTGTGTGAGAGGAAACGCCCCACAGCTCCAGGAAGAGTTGACTCACCCCTGGTTATTTTTCCCTTCCCAGCAAGATGTTTTTCTTGACACAATGCTGCCCTCTGCTGGTTAAACCGAGTACAGTCTGGGTCAACACGAAGCAGCAGCAGCAGCAGGTTTGAATACAGTGTTCAGTGACGAAATTAGCCTTTTCTATGGCGATGTTACTGGTTGTCCATTCTGATCTAGTTTCTACGTGACAGGAAAATGTCCAGTGTTAAAATTTATTTACTTATAATTGCATTTAATCATATTATAAGTAATGCTCTTACATTTTGAAAACCGCTGCAACGCTTTCAGTATAATGAATAATGTGAATGTTTGACAAGAGGTTTTGGTTTTGGCCTTCACCCGAGTGAACATAAAACATTTAACAGACAACATTTTCAGGGGACAAAAGTGGTATGAAGTAGGGGGACAAAGAACAAAGGCTTATTTTGATTGCTCTGAAAGAATCTCGTTTGAATTTGAATCGGCAGACACCGCATGGCCTTCACGAGGCAATCCTCCGTGAGATTTGTGTCCCTTTTACGGTTTTGTGCCAAAAAGTTCTCTTTAGAAAAAAAAAACTCCACATTTTCTTCTAGATAGCAATTAGTCATCATGTTTTATGAAGGGATTATATATAAAATAAAGAGATGTAGAAAGTATCTTTAAGACTCTTTTTCAAAATCTACATTATAATAAATTCAGTGTTTGGCCATTAAAATTCTTTATAGAACTGTGATAATATATTTTTGGGAATTTCTGCTTCCCTGTTGGCCAAACCTTGAAAAGAAATGTCAGTGGCACTTCTTATCTGTATAAATAAAGGACAAAATCATGTTGCAAAAAACTGCTGCATCTTTTAGAATAGAATAGAATAGAATTCAACTTTATTGTCATTGCACATGCACAGGTACAGGGCAACGAAATGCAGTTTGCATCCATCCAGAAGTGCTTTAGTGATATAGATATATTACAATATATATTAGCAATAATATAGATATGTGAGTATATTACAGAAATGGGTCTATTATGGTATGTTATAATGTACACGGTATGAAGTATGTTGTGAATATTCTATAACTATAAGTATGTTCAGGCTGTAGTGAGTACAAGCTATGTACAGGCTATGAACAGGATATAAATATGAAAAACTATACAGAATATGAAATAAATAACTTTACAGAATCTGAGATATACAGCTATACAGAAATGGGAACTATGCAAGTTGTAAACAGTTGTAGGATTAAAGATTATCGAATGTACAGAATGATTATTTACACAGAGCTATACAGTAGTGCAGTTAAGATAAGTGAGGGTGTAGATAGTTTCTACAGAGGCTATATAAAGTGCTAGTGGTTGTGAGTGGTGGTTCAGTCCATGTTATTATTGTGTGTTTGAGGGTACAGTTGTCCATTGTGTGTGTGTGTATGTTCAGTCCATGAGTTTAACGTGGGTCAGATGTCAGGAGGCAGAGTTCAGGAGTCTGACAGCTGTGGGGAAGAAGCTGTTCCGGTACCTGGGGGTCTTAGTCCGGAGGCTCCTGTGGCGCCTCCCAGAGGGCAGGAGGGTGAAGAGTCCATGTGATGGGTGACTGGGGTCTTTGATGATTTTCCCAGCCCTTTTCAGACACCGCTTCCTGTAGATGTCCTTTATGGCAGGAAGTGGTGCTCCGGCGATGCGCTGGGCAGTTTTCACGACCCTCTGCAACGCCTTCCGGTCCGAGGCAGAGCAGTTCCCGTACCAGACTGTTATACAGTTGGTCAGGATGCTCTTGATGGTGCAACGATAGAAGTTCACCAGGATGTCTGAGGACAGGTGGTTCTTCCTCAGAGTCCTCAAGAAGAAGAGGCGCTGGTGAGCCTTCTTGACCAGCTTGGAGCAGTTGGTCGTCCAGGTGAGATCCTTGGAGATGTGGACTCCCAGGAACTTGAAGCTGCTCACACGCTCCACAGCCGTCCCCTTAATGTGGATGGGTGGATGACATTTTAACTTGACATGACTTTTAACTTGACATGG
Organism: Simochromis diagramma; assembly: GCF_900408965.1. NCBI lineage: Eukaryota > Metazoa > Chordata > Actinopteri > Cichliformes > Cichlidae > Simochromis > Simochromis diagramma. The sequence goes on along the minus strand of NW_024386835.1, from coordinate 7,378,711 downwards.
ATATTCTTTCTGGCTCAAAATGACTTGATATTATTCATAAAGGATATGTGTGACTGCTCATAGGTCAATAAGTCATTTACAACAGTTTAAATAAAGGCAAACACTTTTTGGCACAAACTGGGGTGCTTCACATGTAGGGCAAATGTGCAAACCAACACTCAGTCATGTTCAGTAAATATCAGGTGATGGGGCTCCTTCAATGACGTGACAGCATGGAAAAATATTTTGTTTACACAAGCACCAACTCACTAGGGTTTAGCTATGTCAGCTTTTTTCCACCCTTTGAGCACTAAGTTGGTCGTAGCATTAAGAAGGTTACTGATCACACTGCAAATGAAGTATCACACAAGATGAAGACCGTTTAAAGACGATCTGTTGAATGCACTTCTCTAATGTATAACTTTTAGAGTTGTTTTTCCATAATAAGCAGTAATGATAACGTTAAAACTGTCAACAATACATACATAGATACATACTGGCATAAACAAAATTTTGTATGCAGCGGACATGCAGATTAGATTAAATGAGCCTGAATTGGATATTCTGTAGTCTCTTTTATCTATTTGCTTTCTCCAGCGACTCCTAATAACACATTTTCTGACATCATAGATGTTGAATTTTTTGCAGATTAATGCGAGATTGTTCTCCATACCTAATATGTTCATGTCTGTGACACATCGATTCAAAACATTTCGTTTTAAATGTATGGATCATTACAGGGTAATTTTTTTCAGGACTGCTTTTGTGTTTATGAAGTTGTTTACTTAAAAAAATGAGAAACTATCAGAACAGACGATTTGACTGACATCTTCTTCTGTAAATTAAAAGAGACCACTAGATAAGACACCAAAGAAGTCTACAAAGACGATTGCACCCCACTGAGTTGCACTTCCTGTCTAATCTACCCGTCAGCACCAAGCCTTTTCCACATTTTATCTACTTCCTGTAAATCTATGCTTCCCGCATCTCTGTTTTTCAGTGCTGACATCCCTGAAGTGACGTGACTGACTAACATGTCCGAACAACACTCTGATGGCCTTTAGAGACAAAGTCCATTTGACACCTGCACGTCCCGATAACAGTTTAAACTCCATCACACCCCCACATCAATCAACTGTTTCCTCACTCTATCAATCTCAATCTGTCTGACACCAGAAAGACAATTTCACAGCACCCTCTGATAGCACATGGCATTTGTGCAGCGTTGATTGAACTTTGGGGACGTGAATGACTTAATCAAAATCTTAACCTTTGCTTTGGTTAACAGTTTAGGTTTTCTTATATTCATTTACAATAGCTAAAAGATTACGCCAAACATTGCGTCAAAATAGTGCAACATTGCCTGCACAAAGCAAGGTTCAGATTGAAAAATGTGGCTGGGGACATTTCTCAGTGATGACTAGTTAAATTGCACTTGTAGTGTTTTCTCCTAATAGCAACACAACACCGCAGTACCTCCTAGAAACCAAACTAACATAGGTAAACTTTTGTTTCGGCCAAGAGCTTTATATCTGAAAATCATCATTACAGATTACATTACATTTTGGGATGTTCAGTAGTATTTACAGGGCAGTATTACAGGTCTTATTAGCTTTTGTCTGCACAGCATGTCTGTGTAAAAATGTCGCACTATGACTTCAGCTAAGCAATAATCTGACCAACACATGACACATGCAATGTAATAAAGGAGACACTTGTGAACTTATTTCAAATGAACTGTAGTCCTTCTAGACAACTTATTGAGACGTGTGGGTGAAGATGTGTCACACGCTTGTAATGTGGGTTGGCATGGCAACCATGTGTCACAGCCTGCAGATTCCATTGGTTACTAACTTGTATAACTTGTAAGGCATCTCCTCATGTCACAAGTATTTGCTTTGTGTTTGCTGCATAACAGACTTCAGCTGAATGCACTATGAATATAATTCATCATTAAACTATTTCATTATTGTTCATTTTTTTATGTGCTTGAAATTTGATCTGTGGCTCTTAAAAAGTAACATGCTCATAAATCACTAAACAACCTAGAATATTGTTGCTGCCACTGAACCATGAGAGGGACAGGAAGTGCAGCTCAAGTCGTCACATCTATTTGCCACGCCTAATTGATTCGGGGCTGAACATTTGTGTGTTGAGGTGGCTCTACAGCCACCTCTGCGTCAACCTCCAGCTAAAAGCTCCTGCTTTCCGTCACTGCCTGTCTGTAGAGCTGGAAAAATAATTAGCTGACGAAACACGGCGGTACCTTTGACCTCATTTCGATGAACTCATTGTGCATATCTTTTTGGTAAACTGGTGTGAGTGTCCGCTCAGCGGAATAAGGAAAGGAGGAGGAGTAAGCTCACACCACTCACTGAAACACGCACACATCCCAGAGATAAAGGCAGAGGATGCAGAGAATCGATGACAACCAAGTCAAAGATTCAGTGATCTGTAATGAAACCATAATCCCCTGAAATAAACTGCCCAGCTTGCTCATATTCCTGCAGCTCTTCAAGTGTGTGTCCGCCTGAGTGTGCCTCTGTGGTCAGAGCAAACAGTGGTTGCTAGGTAAAGATGGATTATACTGCAGATCTGGTGCAGACCTGTTTGCACACTGCCAGATGACCAGACATATCAGTCATTATCAGCTCTGACAAGTTTAGAGCACAATGACTAACAAGCTCACTCTATAAAAAAAAAAGAAGGGAAAAAACAGTGTACACTGGAATGAATAAGTCCATTACTATAGTAGTGTTTTTATTTTCATGGTTCTTTTGTGGTTCTTTATTTATACAGTTTGTGTGCCATGCACTGCAGCTAAACAATTTCTATTATGTCCATAATCATGGTACTTTTGCCTCTGGGTCATTGCACCTAAATGCAATCAGAGCACACTAAAACAGATTTTCCATTAGTAAACAAACTCAACAGCATCTGTGGCTATATAACTGTTACAAATAGCTACCTGCAGTCAGTGGGGGCAGCATTGTATTTTTACATGGAAAAACTATTTTCTTTCTAGATTGTGCAAGACAACATTTACAACCCATATGCTGGTTTGGATTCGTTTTAATGTACCTCTGCATGTGTCACACCGTGACGACAGAATCTGAGGTTCACAGGATTTATATTAAATATAAATCCAGCAACTCTGATGATGCTTCACGCAATTATTAACGCCGTTCCACATAACAACAATTCTTTCTATAATACCAAATGTTGCATGGTTTGCCTCTTTTAAAAAAACAAATGTATTGTTGCATTATCTTTGACAAAATCTGTAGATAATTTTAGGGACTCAACACTGTCCAGTGTATATGGATGTATTTTTGCCATATTTGTGTTTGATTTTATATTTACCAGACTAACAAATACAATGAACTCTGTAGCTCACAACTAGGGCTGCCACAAACGATTATTTTGATAGTCGACTAGTCACCGATTATTTAGTCGACTAATCAGATCATCATCCACTGGACAAAAAACGTACAGCTTATTGCACCAGCAGCATCTGCTCTTATATAACTATCATTAGCTTACAGCTTTAAGTGTTTAAGGTATGTGCTAACTAAAAATAAAGACATGCTAGTTTATTAAATTTTAATGAAGTTTGCAGATTGTTTAGGTGAAGTTTAATAAATTCAGCCGTCTGCTCCTTGCTATCTAAAATATAACAGGACACCGGAGTATATTCTCCAGCATCTCACACTTCTGATAATCAGCTGTCTGCTTGATGTTTACTCAGCTGTGTAAAAACTATAACTTTAATCTCAGCCAAACCATTTACTCAGGAACAAATAAAATGCTAAGAAAAAAGCCAAACAATAACATTTTTAAGTTATCTAAGTGACTCATATATCATGTTTAACCTGAGTAGCGAAAGACGGCGGTGGGTTTGAAAACGATTTGCCGGGAGTCCGGTGTTCTCACGGGCGCTAGTGAGCCTAGCCCCCGGCTAGCTATCGAGCTAGTGGGTAACAGACGTCTCCGAAAACGTCGGAGCGCTTTTGAAAATATGTGGTGTCCTGATAAACTGAGCAGATATTTGAAGTTTACACAGCTACATTCTCGCCTGAAAACATGTTAAACGTTTATTTTGTGACCCAGAAAGAATAATAAGAGTAATATTAAAACTAACTAGCTGCCGCCATTGTTGACAACTGAGCTGGGCTGCGCTATGAATTCTGGGACACAGCTTCTTCTTCTTCGGGGTTTAACGGCAGCTGGCATCCTTGTACATGCAGTGCTGCCATCTTCTGTTTCAGTCCGTTATTACACTCTTAAATCCTACTACTTATTCCTGCGTCTTTTGGGATCTTACAAAGCTTCAAACAAGGCGTCGACTATTAAATCAGTTGTCGACGATTTTGACAGTCGAAGTAATCCTGACTAGTCGACTAATCGTGGCAGCCCTACTCACAACATATGTTGATCATGTGAATTTAGTGACCAAATATACACATATAAAACAAATATTCAGAAAAAGACTATTCAAATCAAAACTAATCAAAACTGCAAATAGACACTAAAAACATAACCAGACTAGACTCAACGCACAATAACCTTTAAATATTCTCACTTAATGGCAGCACTGTCAAAACCTTTGTATCATCTGGTTTAGATACAGGGTGAAAAAAACACAAATATGAGAATAATAAACATTTACATCCTGTGCGTGCTTATACCAGAAAGATGCTACTAATGTCACCTGTCTCTGAGCAGCACTGCTGTTTCTGTGACTCTCAGATCTACAGTAACTATCAGATTTCCTTAGAAGCAGTTTTATATAATATTTATGTAAAACTAATTATAATTATATACAGGGAGAAAGAATGAAACCACGTTATTGTCTCAGCAGCTTTAAATCAGACTCAAATATTGTACTATTGTGAGAGCAATTTCTTATATTTAAAGTATAGCTTCCTTTTAGATTATGATTTCACGCTGCTGTCAATGGACTTACGAAATATGAAGCATTATTACTGTTGTTTGACAGCCATGTCCACCTCCACCTGCTGCACGAAAGCTGTATCAGTCATTACGCTCTTATCGTGTAAGCTGAAATAACATAATGCTGAGCTAATAAATAATAAATTGTCTGGTTCCATAAATATAATGTTGGGATTTTGTCCTCAGTTAGTGGAAGAACCATTTCCCCCTTACCGGGAGCTCCGTGTTTGCTTTAGTTTTATCTCCTCGTTCTCTGACGTGAATCAGTGGTGTGGACGAGGAGCTGTCCGCGGTGCTGAAACCGCTTGCGTGTATGTGTGTGTTGGCAGAGTGGGATGTTTTGTGAACTGGGACAGATTTCCCTCATCCACGCTACGAGGTGCATCCAAAAGCACACGAATAAAAGCACAAATAAATGCGTGAAAGAGAGACTGCGAGGACATTTGGCTCATAAGGATAAGCCACCTTAAAGGGGGTCACATAAGACTTCTGTTATTGTTGTTTTCTTCCCGGTGTCTCCTCTTTCTCCTCCTCCTTCTCTTCCTCTGGTGGGGGGGGGGGGGGGGCACTGAGAGATATTTTTAGTCCGAGCCCCCCACCCCCACCACATTTTGAGTTACATCCTCGGAGACTTGCGCTCACATCCCACCAAAGGTAGACGCCAAATTGACGTCAGAGCACCAGTAATTTGACGTGTGATCACCTCCCTCCTCCCCCTCCCCATCCCGACCACACGCACACCCATGCAGCGCACAAGCCAGCCCTCCCCATCACCAGTATTTCCTCTCCTTGGCGGACCAATAACGCGCAGTTTCACTCTCCCTCCATCTCAGCCAGCGGTTTCTTCAAGAATAAACTAAAAAAGAAGAAGAAGATTTATTTATTATCACTGCACGGCGTTCATATCTGAGAATTCTGGCTGCTTATCCTGTCTTGGAGGGAATCAAAGCATCTTTGTAAATATTTTTCCTCTCTGGTTGAATTACCTCTGACATGGAAGTGAGATGTCGTCCGGTGGTGATGTGCTGTGTTTTTGCCGTTCTCTGCTCCGCGCTTCCCCGACAGTCTTCTTACGGGGACAGACAGTACCTGAACGAGTGGGCAGTGGAGATCCCGGGCGGGCTGTCCGCTGCGGAGGCGATTGCCAGAGAGCTGGACTACGAACTGGTCCGACAGGTAGGCACCAACGCCCAGCGGCAATATGCGTGAACGAGTCTAAAATGAACTGTGTATTGGCAGTTTCCGTATTTGGCAAGAAATGAAGGCAAACTGGAACCAGTACAGAATTGTTGCAGGCTCGTTTTCATGTAACAAACAGCTCATTTAACAGTTAGAAATCTGAAAGCAGTGAGTGAAAAGGTAATTAAACGTGGTGCCTACAGTACAGGCTGTGGGCTGTGCTCAAACAACAGACCAGCAGGATATAGCTCTGTCAGTTACTCTGGTTTTTCTTGGTAAAGCCATTAAAGTTGAAGCTTATTGGTTTAACGATAGCCCTAAAGCACACACTGCATTTTTCATTAGAGGAAAATTATTTAATCAAGCTATGACTCACTGTTTACATCCTTCTGGTAACCCATACCTGGGAGTCAGGGTTTTAATATCCCTGCTGTGTGCATCACTGCTTTTCCTGTTACTGGAGACTGACTAATGCAGACCTATGCAAACATATTACACTGAGTCTCAATTAGAAACTCAATTCATTAATTCTTAGTGATCCCCTGACTTTGAAAAGCAGCAGTCAATGATTAACTGATCTTCCGGGTGTAAATGTTATAAGCAGTGTTCATTTGTGCAGTTTCTCCTACGTGAATTCAGTATGTTAGTCTACACGTTTCCAAAGAAGTTTGAAATAATTGCATTCATCCTCAGTGGAAATGACATGTGATTGGTTCAGCTGTGGAACAGACTACGAACAGTAATTAATAAAAGCTTTAACAACCTTAAAGATCCATGTAATGTATCCAAATGTGAGCTTTCATAGCTGTAGGCCCCTTTTCTGTAGGCACTGCATTTTATTTGCTTCCAGCTGTAAATATTAGAAACAAAAAGTGTAAATAGGCTGATTTCTAATGATGCAGTTGGTCACATGCTGTAAAATGAAATAAATGAATAAAATATCACTCCTATCGCACATCTTGTCTTCTCCTCGGCAGATCGGGGCCCTGGAAGACCATTTTTTGTTCAAGCACCGCAGCCATCCTCGCAGAATGAAACGCAGCGCCAGCCACATCACCAGGCAGCTGTCCGAGGATGATAGGGTGAGTGGATTGTCTCTCTCCTAGTCTAACCTTTAAAGACTGAAAAAAACAAAATCCAATGCCTTCATCTATCTGTGTATGTGTAGGTGTTGTGGGCTGAACAGCAGTATGAGAAACGGCGCAGCAAACGAGCATCCCTCAGGGAGTGCAGGGACTGCCCGGTGGACAAGCTTTTTGATGATCCCATGTGGAACCAGCAGTGGTACCTGGTGAGTTACGCTGAATTAAGTCTCAAAGTATAAAACATTAAAACATTTTGTACTCACTAGAACTCTTTAAACGCCAGATCTAAGTCGGCAACCACACTTCAACTCACATTGTGTTGTGTACTTTGGGCTTGGTTTGGCCTTCTGTTTGCATGCACCCAGTCTGTCTACCCATGAGACATATATCCCAAAGCCCTGTGAGTGCTGGACAGCTCCCTACAGTTTCTGCTCTGTCCCCACAGAGCCCTTGTGCTTCGAGAGGGGGATTAATGCATAAATATATATGCAAAATTTGCACTCTCTGGTCTACAAAACGAACAGCAAACGCTTCCATTTGTTCCCATAACCTCTGCCCAAAGAGTAGAGGAAAAACATGACAACAGTGAAACAATAGCATACTATCAAGCAGTTCTTGCCAAAAGAGCCATTTGCTTAATTGGTTATCCAGTCCCTCATGGAGATGAGAGGGATGGAGAGACTATAATCCAGCGGGATGGTGTAGAGTAGAACATTAGGTCTCAATTTACCCTCAATTGGATGTTTTAGCCCTGTGAGGCCAAGTAGTAGCATACAACAGTAGCATGTCACAGCATCATATCCCTTTCCAGATCCATTACTACCATATTCATTTAAACCCTGAGCACAAACTGACCCCAACATCTTCATAGAGTTTGATCCATAAGTTCAGGACTTTTAGCATGGCTGAATGCAAAGTGCCTACTATTGCAGCTGCTTGGGTTTTTGTAAGCTTTTCAGGGCAAAACACAGCTTTTTTCTTGCCTCTTTTTTAAAAAGAGATGTCTGACTTTTTTACAAAAATCATTCAAATTCTGATTAATTGAATTCATTTTAGCTGATCAATTGAGTCACTGCTTTTTCTCTTACCCAAAAAGAAAAATAATAACCCTTTTTTTTTTTCAGAGCGGTCCTTTTATCAGCAAAGTAGGTGAACACAAATGTCGCTGATCATAATAATTAACTGACCCTAACGTTTCTTTAAAGCGATCTGCAACACCTGCCTTACCTACGTCAAAATGGCTACATAACTGTGTGCTGCATATGTGCTGGTGTGTGCGTTTAAGGTGAAAGAAATAGAGAGCAAGGGATGTGCATTACGCTTAGCCCCGACTTTTTTGCACCTGCACTAACTGAACATGAGTCACACGCTTGTGCAGAATAAGAAAACAAATTGAGATGAATCATTTTTGCCGATGAGGGATGATGACACTAATGGAATTGGCCTTAAAGTGCCGCTTAGTGTATTTCCACATCAGCCTGTGTCTGTGCTGCTGCACGGCCCACAAGATATTCCTCCTCAAGCATCATGATTTATTCACTTCCTCCACTCAGCACGGACAAAAGCAGAGGTAGACAAAGCGATGGTCTCAGCCACTATAGTATAATATGTTTGGTTTTTTTTTAGCTCTAGTGTATGCACACACAGACACACACACACACACACACACACATAATAAGTAGATAATAAGAAAAGAAAAAAAAGAGTGCTGAATGGTAATAGAAGGTTGCAGTGTGTGAGTAAAGCAAAGAGGTGCGACAGGTTACAAGACTCGATGATCACTGATGCTGGATTTGAGGTGGAGCTGTGTGACGGGGGCAGAGGCCAGCATAATGGCAGGGGAGGAGAGCTGGGATGAGTGTCGTTATCTATCGTGAGTGGGTGACTGCCTGAATTTAATCAGAGAGTGACTCATACTTGTAGCCTGAAATCCCCCCTGTTCGCGCGGGTGTGTGTGTGAGTGTGTATCCATGGCTGTACATGTGTCAGTCCACTTTAATTGTGCATCGAGGGATCTTTGTTCTCTGGTTTTAAGTCGCCACTCGTTTGTTATATGTGCAGTGAGCGTGGAGAGACTTGAGAAAGCTGCTGCTGTGTTTACCATTAAAATCAATGCATTGCAGGTTACTGAAAGACCCCCTCAGCTGCTGTCAGCATCAACAAGTGAGTCATTTGGTCACACTGAGACAGGCGATGTGTAACTATGTGCTGTCTTGGGCGTACAAGCCGTTCTGACAAACTGCTGGTGAACAAACGTTGTGTAAAAGTGTGACAGTTGTTGTGTATTTTCTCTGAGATTTGAGTTCTATTCATTGTCAGCTGCAACTGAGAGGATGGGGTGAAAACAGGGAACTGAGGTGGAAGTCGGGGAGGGAGGGGGGAAAAAAGGGAATATATCACAGGGATGAGTCACATCTTGGGGAAGCGTTCTGCAGTGTCTGTGCATAATGCACAAAGAGCAAAAGAGCAGAGTTCTTTTTTTAGGTTTAACTGTCTCCAGCTCTGAATCATGCTCTTCCCAAAGCAAACAGGCTTCAGCCCTGCTCCCTCTCCATCCACCCCCTGCTGATTTTCCATTTAAAACAGGCTTGATGCACTCCACACTGTGTAATGTTATACAGCCACAGAGATGGATTTCTAAATATGCCGACAGGGGGATTGAATGTGTGTCGAGGCAGGAAAACCAGAAAAACTGTGGGCTGACACACACTTCATCTCCAGATATTGTTAGGCACTTTGAGGGTTAGGCTAATCAGCCGATTTGATTGTTTTGAAAACACAAAAGCCTGAATTATATGACCTTCCCATAGCAATCTGTTTTCAAGTGGCCCAGCAGTGAAAGTGAAGTGACAAAGGAAATGCCTCCAATCCGGTAATGAATTTCAGGTAAAGGTCAGTGGAAGAACCAGGAGACTGGAGAACTTTGGCTGACCGTTGCATGATAATGCTTTAACAGCCTGACTAAATGAAGTGGTCGTAGATATTTCACACGTAATCTAACTTGAAATTACTCGTGTGTCATTTTGTGATGTCGTGCCTCTCTTCCAGCAAGACACGCGGACGTCCTCCTCGCTGCCGAAACTCGACCTGCACGTGATCCCCGTGTGGCAGAAAGGCATCACGGGGAAAGGAGTGGTCATCACCGTTCTCGATGACGGGCTGGAGTGGAACCACACAGACATCTACTCCAACTACGTAAGACACCGTTTCCATGGAGACAGCCTCCGTAGTCTGGGTCTGTCGTTGCTATAGCAATGCTGCTGGTGACACCTTGCAAGACGACTCATAAAGGCAGTATTAAATCATCTATATGATAATGCCTACCTCAGAGGAGCTTTATGAGCTTTCATTTCTAGATGGGCGTTTAACTGTAATGATGATTTCACTGCGAATGACTGCACTCCTAGCGAACAAGGATGCAAAATTTGAAAACATTTGTTGTTCTTCCGTGAATGTTTTGACTGTCTCGTAATTACGAGCCGATGAGACTGAGGGCGACTGAAAAGAAGCTCAAAGAGACGTTTCAGTTTGGCATAGTTTCTCTTGTTGAGAAAAACTCTAAAGGCTCCATCTGTGGTTTGGTTTCAAACAGTGCCGTTGCTGTCAGAAGCGAGCAGAAAGCAAGAGAATGAAGGCGGAAGAGACAGGGAGTGAGCAAGAGAAGAAAAGAAATGATGTGTGACAGGGGTCATCCACAGGCCTGATGGAAAAGACTCCCACTGTAATCAAGTTAACACTGGTTAATCAACTAGGGCCAATCAAGTGAGACACTCATCCTCAGCGATCAGGGCATATGAGTGGCATGCATTTGCATTTACTTAATGGCAGTCCATTTAAAGATGACAGTCACGGCCATTAATTTGATGTTAAAGCTGCTGCTGAGAACCAGAAACTGAAAAGAAGCTAAAACAGCTCTGTTTGACTTCCCTTTCAGCTAGAGGGTCATTTCTATGATTGACTGCGCTTGTAATGCAGGAGAATGACAGGAATGAGAAAAATGGAGAGCAGATATATCTTGCTATAAATAAAAAGGGCAGTTTGTAAATTCATGCCGCAACCTCCTGCCAAGAGCAATAATTCAGTATGTGTGGTTTCACTGTTTGACCACAACACCTCTGTTCTCTGAACGCAATCATATGTGTTACCATGACAGGAGGTAGGCCATGGCGAATCTGTGTTTGAAGCGTGTGTCGTCACTGGCGTGAACCGACCTCATCCCATCTTTTCAGAAACACCCCCTGACTGTTGTGTTCCCTTGTCACTTTTTCCAGGATCCAGCAGCCAGCTATGATTTCAATGACAATGATCCCGACCCTTTCCCTAGATATGACTCCACTAATGAAAACAAGTAAGTTAATGGCACTGGTATTCTCACTGCTTCATCTGTCTTTCCTTTGTTTTTTTAACAAAATAGGACTAACTCTTCCTCCTGTCACAACCTGGCTTGTAGAGCCGGGACAAAAAGATGGACACACCGTTTGCCAATTTAAACATTATCAGTTACAACAACTGAAATACAAGCTAATGAGGTGTGTAAATCAACAGGATCAGTGGGGTAGAGTGTGCATGTGTGAAAAGATATTACAAGTGTTGTAAATTTAGTAAATAACCAAAAATGAAAGAAAGACAAGTGCAGCGCACAAGCGGGAGATGAGAGAGTGCCAGATTTATAGTCTGGAAACACAAGGTCCAGGTGTAGCAAAGACTTGAAACACATGAGAAAAGACTGAAAACAAGGGGCAGGGGTCGTCATACGTAGTTTAGCAGTGTAAATCCTTTCCATAAACAGAGTGTTTCTGCAGTAGCTTCAGATAACGGCAAGAAAATTGGAAAACAGCGCTCACGTTGGACTCACTTTACTCCTGTTTAGGTTAACAATCCTCTCTCTGCCAGCTGCCGCACACGCATGCACATCCACACACTTTATCCTCTGCCAGCAACCCCGAGCTCCTTTGTTATCCGAATACTCCACTCCAGTTCAAAGCCTCCTGGATGAATTGGAGCCAGTCAAACAAAAACACCTCTGTTTTAGCCTCTGCTCTAAATATGAAATTCAATGAGATAAGTTATATAACTAAACAAGGTAGTGGGTAATGAGTGTTGTTAATTAATTGTGTTTTTTCTTCTCAGGCATGGCACTAGGTGTGCTGGGGAGATTGCAATGCAGGCAGACAACAATAAATGTGGGGTTGGAGTGGCCTACAACTCTAAGGTTGGAGGTAAGAGGTTTAGTTTCCCCTTTTTTAGACCCACAGTAGACAGACATGTAGGGGAAGGAGGGAGGGGAAATTTATAGATTTATAGATTTATAGCTAGACTGTTGTAGATCTCTCCTCTAAGAGAGGGGACAAGGCTCATGAGTGCCAAGAGTAAATGATGATATTTGTTCTCTATTCAGGATTAAAACATCACTCTTCCCGTTTAAAATCCCATTTGGGCTTTTTTTCCTTTAGATTTCCTGATGTTGACACTCTGCTGAGAGATGATTGAGGATTTTTGTCCAATGACAAAAACATGTTGACCCAGGTTTAATTATTCATATATTTATTATAAGCCACCTCTTACAGCATCTTTGTCTTTGTGTTAAACAGATACTAACCCAAATGTTAAAAATATACCACGTTAAGAATCTCAACAAAGTTGGAACACATGTACCACTGTGAAGCAATCCCGTCCTCTTTTAATGTTCTTGTTAATGTTCTTAGTCAGGATGCAAAAGAGCAGAAATGGCTGGGTTTTTTTTCAGTACTCTGGCTGCTATCCTGGGATTTTTGTTGTTTTAGTTTTATTTTAAGCATGTGTGGAGGAAAGACTTCCTGATGGAGGCCTGATTTTGATACCAGATGGTTGCATAATGTCAATCTACAAAATTACTCAGCTCCAATCCACTGAAACAATGATCTGCATATTATGGCTCAAAAAATATGAATGGGCAGCAGCAACATCATCTTTAAAATCTAAAGAGAAGAGTTTTATTCATAGCAAATTAATTAAAGTCTTTGACTTTTCTTTGTTTGTTTTAATTAAACCATAATGAATAGTCAGTAACTGACAGTAAGCCCAAGAGTCTGGAGACCGCTCTAACCTTCCCGTCTCACTCTGCTCAGGGATTCGTATGCTGGACGGGATTGTGACCGATGCCATCGAGGCGAGCTCTATTGGGTTCAATCCGGAACACGTGGACATTTACAGTGCCAGCTGGGGACCAAATGATGACGGCAAGACAGTGGAGGGCCCTGGTCGTCTGGCGCAGAAAGCTTTTGAATATGGCATTCAGAAGGTATATGATCCAACTGGGAGCTTTGAAACACATTTGGCATTCCTAATAGGAGCTGCTATGTGCAGCAGAAAGGAAGTGTGATTGGAAAAAATCAATATGGACAACATAATTAGTTCCTGAGAATAAAACTGCTAATGACAAAGTGCCATGACTTCCAGTTTATTAGCAAAGATTGGCAGCGGACAGCACTGATTTACTCTCAGACTGCTTTTGTCAAAATAAGACAAAAACTTTTCACATGAAATTTATTACACCCTACACCTCTAAATAATTCATTAAATGCCAACATTTATATATTAGTGTGTAATCCTATATGACAGCATTACAGTGTTTGTACAGTGTCTTATTAGGAGTATAAGCTACAGGGCAATATCTGATAGCACAAATCCAAGCTGTGCTTGCTTTTGTCTTTCATGCCTTCTGTAGGGCCGTGGTGGAAAAGGCTCTATCTTTGTTTGGGCATCGGGGAACGGCGGCCGCCAGGGTGATAACTGTGACTGTGACGGCTACACAGACAGCATCTACACTATCTCAATCAGCAGTGCCTCCCAGCAGGGCCTGTCCCCGTGGTACGCTGAGAAGTGCTCCTCCACTCTGGCTACGGCGTACAGCAGTGGAGACTACACTGACCAGAGGATCGTATGTAACCACGTCTGTTTGTGTCACATGTAAGGTTAGATTGTGGCATGATTTTCGTTTTAACGTCATTTGTTGCCTGCTTGGTTTTCAGACCAGTGCCGATCTCCATAATGAGTGCACTCAGACTCACACTGGAACTTCAGCTTCTGCCCCGCTGGCTGCTGGAATATTTGCCCTGGCACTGGAACAAAAGTATGATCTAAAATTTGAACTCATTTAAAATATATTTATGCCATTGACAGTTTAAGTATTATTAAATGCTGACTGATCTCACTACTCAGTCCTGACCTTACCTGGAGAGACCTGCAGCACATCGTGGTCTGGACGTCAGAGTTTGATCCTTTGGCCAATAACCCCGGCTGGAAGAGGAACGGAGCAGGGCTGATGGTCAACAGCCGCTTTGGGTTTGGCCTTCTCAACGCCAAAGCCTTGGTGGACCTAGCTGACCTGGCCACTTGGAAGCATGTGCCAGAGAAGAAGCAATGTATAGTCAGAGATGATTCTTTTCAGCCAAGGTGTGTAAAATTTTACAGCTGCTGCTCCATTTGTCTGCATGGTGTTAGTTTTATTTCATGTTGTAATTTATTTTTTTTAATTATTAATGGCAACAAAAGGACAAGATTTTTTGATCAAATGATGCATGATGATACTAGCTGTATGACACGTGCACATTGTAACTAATATATCCCGGACACGATCGTGATTAAGTCCACCACACAATCCAACAATCATTTTCAGTATCTAATTTTAGATATACAGAGAGAAAGCTTGTTCCCTTTTGTCCTGACATGTTGATTCCAGCAGAGCAAACAGGCAAACCCATCTGTGTTATTAAAGACACATCTGTTACTTGTTGATTCGAGTCATGAGAATATAAACTCTTAAGCCTGAGCGCAGGAGATTTCTTTGCAATGAAAACGCACGAAAGCCACAGTCATTTAAATTTTATGCCAGCCTTTACCTTTACGTTTACCTGTTTGTTGAGCATTGGGATTAAGTATTCAAATACATAAGCTACCAGCCATGGAGAAAGTAAAAAAAAAAACACCTTCCTTTCCCTCTATCTCACTAGATGTCATGTTTATATTAACAAGAAATCGAAGAAAATTGATCCGTCATTGAAACTTTTAAGAGCATATTGGAAAGACCGACAGGCAGCCGAGGTCAGCTGAGCTGTGTCTTCCTGAAAGTGTCTGTTCTGCAATTTGCTTTGGATTATGGGACTCAATAGCACCCAGTTTCCCCATTACCGCCCAACATCCATGTTTAATCCCGGGGATTTGGCTTTACATTTCCGTCAATGCTTAGTGGGCTACAACCCCCCCTCCAGCTTTATGCCAGCTTGAACACGGAAATCCTTTCATTCATGTCTGGGAGAGATGGGGATTAGCTTTTTTATTTTTTTTATGCAAATAAACGAGCAGAGGTTTCAAATGCCTCATATGCATTTTATATGTGCATATATATATGTGTCTGAACTAACTATAAACTGATATGCAAGCTGTGCAACTAAAGTAGTGCAGGATTTTGTTGTTGTTGTTGTCGTTTTGCTTGTTTTAGCTGAGTTACCTGCAAAAATGATATAATGTCACATATGATCAATTTTTGTCGTCATGAGGAGCTGTTTGCTGCCTGCTGTTTCACTGCTATTTTAATGCATCCCGCAGGGAGCTAAAAGCAACGGGGGAGATCACTATAGAGATTCCAACTAAAGCCTGTGCAGGCCAAGAGAACGCGGTCCGCTCACTGGAGCATGTGCAGGTGGAGGCGAGCATTGAATATACCAGGAGGGGGGACCTACACATCACACTCACCTCTCCAGCTGGTTAGAGACATGCACACAAACACAAATAACACACGCGAGCGAAATGACAAAGCTCTCAAATAATCCTTTTTGGCTTTTCCCTCAGGGACCAGTACAGTGCTGCTAGCAGAGAGAGAGAGGGACACATCCTCTAACGGCTTCAGAAACTGGGACTTCATGTCCGTCCACACATGGGGGGAGGACCCTGCTGGTACATGGACCCTAAAAATCACAGATACTGTGAGTTAAGAATGTATATATATGTACTTATATATGTTGTGATGAAAATCTTCTTTCTACATGTAATCCCAATACAAATTCCACTGTCTACTATAAGTAAAATTAAGTCTTTTTTATATATTGTATATATTTTT
The DNA here is from genome assembly GCF_900408965.1 of Simochromis diagramma. Lineage (NCBI taxonomy): Eukaryota > Metazoa > Chordata > Actinopteri > Cichliformes > Cichlidae > Simochromis > Simochromis diagramma. Next base: position 7,362,418 of record NW_024386835.1, on the reverse strand, counting down.
CAAACCTTACCCAGTCCGGCCGCATGGAGAACAAGGGTCGGATTTTGAACTGGAAGCTGATCCTTCATGGAACATCAGAAAAACCGGAGCACATGAAGAAACCTCGAGTGTACATTCCTTACAATGCCGTGCAGAACGACCGCCGTGGTGTAGAACATATGGATGACATGATGGAGGTGAGTGCAAGTCCAACATAAATTAAAACTGCAGGTGAATGCCTACGAAGGTTTGGATGCTAGACGATTGACAGACAGTAATAAGCACACAAAGGAACAGATCAAAGCATCCATTTAAGATCAACTTGAGTCGAAAGCGCGAAGTTTAAACTATGTACCAGTTTTTAATTCTAACAGTGATTGGCAGCTTGATGCATATAAATCCTACACCACAGAATCGGTTCAAAGCCAACACGATAACCGTGCTTATGTTGTCTATTCGGTCGACAAATCTTAGTGTAACAAACACAGAAGCTTTTCAGATGTTTGATGATGTAGTAATGATCCTGTTAACTATGTAAAAGAATCCATGCAAAAACAAGAAATGTTCTGAATCCCAGTCAGTGTTACATTTCAGATCTCAAAAGATGTGTGGGATTTGAGCATTAGACTAAGTTTGCGAGCAATTGTTGGTGCTGCTCTCCCAGCAGCGCAGGGCAGGATTAGATTAGGGTTAGCACATTTGATAACTTAGACCTCAGAGGGCTAAACGATAAGGAGATGACAGGAACCTTGTTTAGATCTGATAACAGATGTTGTTTTATTTCAGCTAGCCTGTCTACATCTGCAAAGCAGTGATACAGGGATCTTGTCCATAGAAACAATTTTTAAACATATTTTACGACCCACAAGAATCGAAACCAAACTTTAGACCTCCTCATTGGATTATTCTGGTATCACTGTGAGTGTGCCAAACTAATGGCTAGCCTCCTTTCTCTCTTTGTGTCTGCTGTTACAGGAGCCAACACAGGCCCAACCTCAGAAGACTGAGAATGCCCAAGCCTCTCCTAATAACTCAGAGAAGGAGATCAAAAAACCCTCAAATTCACCCTTCTCCCCCTCCCTTGCTCTGCTGCGTCTCCTGCAGACGGCCTTCAACCGGCAGACCCCAGCGCTGCAGCAGTCTGAGCCCATTGCCAAGGCCTGGAGGAAGCAGCAGCAGCTGGGCCAGAGCTTCTCTCCCCCTGCTACGAGACTCCCGCCTCAGAAGCTGTACCAGGCTCTGGACATGATCAACAAGTACCGGAGCCCTGAGGACAGTGTCTACAGTGACTACAGTGACGGCTTCTACAGCACCAAGCCGTACAGGCACAGAGATGACCGTCTGCTCCAGGCCCTGTTTGAGATGCTCGACGATGCCCGCAAGTGAAAGTCTAACAGAGCAGTGAGGAGATCTAAGTGGAAGAGACTGTTGGTTTGGGAGCTGTGGAACAAGGTGAAACGAAGAAGGCTGAGACCAGGCACTGGGAGAGGAGGAGGAAAAAAGATACAGAAAAAGAGAGAACTCTTCCTGTTCTGTTGTTCCCCCCAAAATGCTGCATATCTGACCTATTAACCTTCACTTGCCAATCACCTTTTGTAAACAGATATTTAAATTCCTTCATTCAGTGCATAATGTCCAAATGTGATTCAAAGCATCTGCTTTATCTCCATGTAGTGAAAGTAAAAAAAATCATTTACACCAGACGAAAAGTGGAGTTGGTGGTGGTGATGGGGTTGACGGTGGCCTTTTCTCTCATCTCTTTACTGCCTGCTGAAGCATGCCACCTTTAGAATCTAAGTTTTGTAATAGTAGCTATATATTATCTATATATTATTCAGAGACATGGATTGTAATATGGATTTGTAATTACATCAAAAATCTTGACATTCTGATTCAAAAATCCCATTTCTACAGACTTTTTTTGGCATTGTCCAAAGTTTATGTCAATATGTTTCTCACTACAAATTTATTTGCTGTAGGGGACAAATTGATCCTAATTCAAATCAACATGAATTTAAGAGTGAAATTAAATTTGAATTCGATTAGTCGTTTGAAAAGGTTTAAAAGTGTTGACTAAAGATTTATTCTCAGGGTGTCAGCGAACCTCAACAGAGGACTTTTCAAAGTATTTAGAGAAATATATTTAGTGTGACAGATTATTTAGTGTAAAATGATACAGATGACACGATAATACAGACGAAACATTAAAACTAGAAAAGATTATGATAGCAACAAATGACTGAAAGAGCACTGGAAATCTTTTCAGTTGGAGCGAATTACAGATTAATCTTCTTGTGCAATTTGTTTAATTTTGTATGAGTATAATGCTGCATTAAATTAAATATTTTTCTATGGATACCTTATAGGTTATGAAACAATATATAGAGTCTCAAAGTCTCAAACTATTTATTTTCTCATGACACAGTTCAGTAAAGTCAGTGTAGTTATAATCACTGCAAATGAGCACTGCCAAAAATCCTGCTCTTACAAAGAAGCTCCTGTGCAAAAAGCTCTTTAATCAGAATTTGTAATATGCCATCTATAAACAGTTCTGTGAATCCTGGACACAATTTTATTTTTATTTTTTGCATTATTATTTGCAAATAAACCACTTCTCTGGTGTTGTTTGATTTTAATCAATCTATTGACTGACCAAAAGCTGTGTAGAGTAGGGGCTCTGCAGTACAACTCTTAAGCACATTCATGTTGAACGCCTTAAAATATGCTGTAACACATGTGCATACTCATCTCTATGTGATGTAGGTTGGTTTAGAGATGCTAGTGTAAGTGTTTATGACATAAATAGCTATGAAGTCCTTATGCAGAGTCCCTACCCTCCAGCTTGGAGCTGCCCGCCCCCACTGCTCTGCCAACACAGTGACAGGAAAACAACAATGTTTGGAAAAACGCTTTACATGCACCCTGTAATTTAGCCATTCTTTAGTGTAGTCCATGCTGTTTCCTTTATGTTTTAGTTTCTGGCTGAGACTTCAGGCCAGAGTTGTTTACACAAACCAATGTTATGTTGTGATATCTGTATGGGTGTACAAAAAATTATTATTATTTATCTTAATAAACTGCAAAGTGACTTCTTGTGTGTGTTTGAGTCTCTGGCAATAGGTTAGGGCCACCTTGCTAATACTGAGTTGGATCTCCCTTTTTCTTTCTGCACTGCTGTAATTCAACAAGGTGCTGCAAAGATTCCTCACAGATTTTTAGTCCATATTGACATGAGAGCATCACACAGTTGCTGCAGACTTGTTGGCTGCACATCCATCATGTGGCTCTTCCATTCCACCGCATCCCAAAGGTCTTCTATTGGTGACCAATGGACTTTTGAGACAACCTGGGTACAATAAAGTCATGCTCCAAAAACTAGTTTGAATTTTTTAAAGGTTTGTGACATGGTGCATTATCCTGCTGAATGCAGATGACTACACTGTGGTCATAAAGACACGATAATGATCGCTGACAATACTCAGGTAAGCTGTGGTGTTTAAACGGTGCTCAGTTAGTACTAAGGAGCCCAAAGTGTGCCAAAAAAAGACATCCCTCACACTATTAATTCACTAACAGCAGCCTGAACCATTGATACAAGGCAGGATGGATCCATGCTTTGATGTTTGCTTTACAGCTGAACATTAGATAAGTTTCCCAATAGATAATCAAGTCCAGATTATACTTTATGAAATCTAGAAATCAACATTATTGAACACATGAATCACAATTTCAATTTCAATAAATTCAGCACTAAAAGCACTGAATTTATTGCCATGTGATTGCGTGCAGCTGAATAACTGTTGAGTGTACGACTACATTGATATTTTGTCCAGAAAGACAAGCAGTGGGTGCAGATTAACCAGCGGATGCACTTTGGATTTTTCTGAAAAGCTTCTCTTTTTGAGGCTCAAAATGAACATTCATATTTTTCTTAATGGAAGTAAATTTAAGCCATACAATGCTAACACTCACTTAGCCATGTTCTGTAAAGAACAGTATTGCTATTTATAGAACCTGACTAAATCTGCTGTTTAATCCACAAACCTTCTAAAACCTTCCAATAGTTGATTTATCGATTTATTGTCATATAATTGTGGTTTCCTGAGACTAGAGACTCTGGAATCCCCTGGCTTGTCTTTTAGCACTAGAACTTGCATAAGCAGCTTTTACATTAAAAACTGGTAGAGGCATTTATGATACCCAGAAAATAAATAACTAAAATAAATTAGTGTAGTGTTGCTTAGTCTTCTGTGATCCTGAACTTATAAGTGATCATATCTCAGTGTAGGGACCAAAGCCCTGCATTGACACCTCACTATGAAATTACAACTTGCTGAGAATAGAAAATCTGAAGGAAATGAGATTTTCATGCACTGTCTGTCTAAAATCTACAATTTCTTTTAAATGAAATAGAAGTACTAATTGTCCTAATAAGTTCTATTTTGTTAATTTGCACTGAAATGGGGCCACTGAGCTGCATATGTACACTGTCCAGATGTGTTTTAAACCTCATAAACATGCATTAAACCCATAAACATTCAAATATTTGCTTCAGTTGCTTTATAATAACCCTCTTTAATTGCTTTTTTTCATGTGAGAGTGACAATGTTTTGTCTTATTGTATGATACTTGTTGCAACAATGCAACAAGCAGTTAGAGCAGCTTCTGTCACTGGATTTGATATTGAATAGTGCCACCTTGTGGAGCAGAAGGAGAAAGGATAAGGAAAAAATGCCTGATGCCTGCTGTATGACTTATCTGTGCAAATCTTGAGATTTAAAAATGAATTTGAGGAAGTTGTCCTTCTATTTTGAGTATCCTGTACTGTCTAAACAGAGGGGAAGAAGGAAAGAAGTGTGGGTGTAACACTACCTTTTAATGGTTTTCTTGCCCTGTTATGTCTTACTCTCCTCCCCTCATCTCCTCCCATTTCCCTCTTTTCCCTTCACATCTGGCTACTTTGGTTTTTCTCCAGAAGTGAATACTGCAAAAAGCCTGAAGAAGAATGTGAGAGGGGGGAGATGAAGAAAGGTATGTGAAGAAAAGGGAGAGGAAAATATTGTAAACGCAGCGAGAGAAAAATACAAACCATAGGAAAGATGTGGGAAAACTGACTCCGAAAAAAAATCCTGGTGGAAAAACAGTGAGTTAAACAGTAGATTTCCAGGAAGAGACAGAGTGAGCAACAGAGAAACACAAACAGAGGAGCAAAAAAATAGTGCCTTCGGGAAAAGCTCTGCGTGTTTTACCACCAGCAGGTCACAGTATGGCACTGTTCCCTTTCTGCAAGGCGTCATCAGGTTAGTGCAATCTCTATGACCACTGCTCCACCTCTTCGACTGATGTCAAATCTGGTTGTTTACGCCTGATTGATTTGTGCTGTATTTATGTACGCTAAAACTGGATTACTTTTAAGATGAAGAGACTCACATTGAATCAAGCGGAAAGAAGAACAGACATAAAAAACTTGCAGTGTTTTTTAAACCTATCATGCGATACAGAAAAATGTTAGTTTTATCTCATGCAGTCCCATGTAATGTCAGTTTTTCTTTGCATCTGTGTGTTTGCCTTTCAAGCAGGACCAATCAGAGTGAGCAGAATACAACTAGTCCTGTGCTGTTTTCTCCTGTCTCTTATCATATGTAAGTGTACAGAATAATGTGTTCTGCTCTACCCCTTTGTGTCACTGCATACACCTAGAAGAGTATACAGTAAAAAACCTCAGCTGAGTCATGTGCTCAGTAAAACACACGCTTTTAATTAATTTCCACAGAAAAATATTTATTTTTTTGCTTTTGGCTTCACTTGGGACAGATTGCTATGAATCATCTCCTCTAAATATTTTGCGCATAGTACAAGTTACAAAGTAGAAGTATATAAGATCAGTTTGCACTGCACAAATAAGCGTCTGGTGTTTCCTCCTCAGACTACCTTCATGGCAGCAGAGCTGCTGTCAGAGTACACCCAGCTCACCCTATATTTCATCCCTTGGAAATGGACAGGGGGAGAAAAGTGACAGACATGGAGGTGCTCAAGGGAGCAGAATCGCAGACTCCTGCAGAGACACCATGGGGTGCTCCCTTGGTGTGGGGTGACAGCCGCCACTCGGCGTCGCGCAGGGCTAAATTTGCACAACGGGAAATGCGCATAGGTCTGCTGGCCTTTGTGGTGGGGACTTATGCCCAGTTCATCAGGCGTTTCCTGTACTCGGCTGAAACCTACTTTCTTCCTGGTCAAGTAGTCACATACTACATCCTCACAGATAATCCCCGCTCTCTGGATCCCCCCGTCAAGCTGGGGCCTGAACGAGAGATGAAGGTGGTTCCTATTGCCGAGCTGCCCGGGTGGGAAAGGCTGGCTCATCGTCGAATGACCCTTCTTGGTGATGCCATCCGAGAATCAATTGACAGTGAGACTGATTACATCTTCTGTGCTGATGTTGACCAGGAGTTTGTTGCTCCTGTTAGAGCGGAAATCCTTGGAGACCTGGTGGCTACACTGCACCCAGAACTCTATGGGATGCCAAGAAATGCTTTCCCTTATGAGGATGATGAAGGCTCATCAGCTTACGTGGAGGAGGATGAAGGAGACTTTTACTACACCTCTGAGTTTTATGGCGGGGCGGTATCTGAGATGTACAAACTTGCTCGCGCTTGTTCTTTGCTCATTCTTCAGGATCACGCTGATGGGATAACAGCCAGGGGCCTAGAGGAGAGCTACCTGAACCGATACCTGATTGACCACAGGCCGACCTGCGTGCTGTCCCCAGAGTACAGCTGGTGGGATTCTGACCTGTCTGCTCAAGTGCCTGTACATAGGCTGCTGTCCTTGGGAAGGCAATGTGAGTCTTATAATGATAAGCAGAGAGAAGAACACAAATGTTGATTTTTTTTTAATGAAAAAAAGACCCATAAATCTACACAGAGGACTGTTTCTATTGTTATATCTGACTGTGCTGTTATGACAGGACAGATGATGGAAAGAAAAGATAACGGAGGGGCACATACTGCAGTTAACGTCACAATTTCCATTTAATTGTTTGTTCTATAGGCCAATAAATGCAGCCTGCAATCACACCAGAGCAAACTGCGCAATCTGCACTGAATTAAAGATCCATTTGGGGGAACGATTCCCTGCACCTCCTATCTCTGCCAGAGCAGACAAAAAGAAATTGACCTGTCTCTTTAAAAGGAAAGTCCTGTCTACTCCATTAATGTCAGCCTCAGAGATACTGCTCCATTGGCTTTGTGGTCAGCAGCGATAAGAGTCAACAGAGTAAGTGCACTCTTTTCCCCACAGTGGCCAATCATTAACTAGAAGAGCTGCTGTTTCAAGGTTTTTAAAGACCAGGTGGCTGAAAATGGACCCAACAGGATGCTGTCTGCCCAGATTGCACGTGTCTAAATTTGAGCTTTGTGAGAGTAAATGTTTTTGAAAATGTTTCAGGATGTACTGAATATTTTCCACTATAAGGTGTTTTATGACTTGGAGTAAAAAGCAAACTCAAACGACCTGACGGTGGTTGTTTTGTGTTGTCTGTGCCTTGGCCTTTCTCGCTCTCTCTCATTCACACACACACACACACACACACACACACAAACATACACCCACATTCTCACTTTGCTTTCTTTTCCATGTGTGCTGTGTTTTAATGGGAGGGTTAAACAGCAGCAGATGTTTTCTTCTCACTGCCAACAGAATCTGTCCTCGGGGCCAGACCGCCACGTGGAGTGAAGTTGAAGGTGGATTTCAAATAATCCTGCGATACAAGCCATCACGGCTTGCTACCTGCATGTTTTTGACTCATTACTGGTATTCAAATTGGAACAGAATTACTCAGTGGACTTTCTGTCTCATAACACCCTGCTTTCACATATCGACAAATGCACAGAACACAAAGTGATTTCCGTGTGCAGAGTTCCTCAACATCTGGGGCTAGTTTCACTAAGACAGACTGACTGTGCCTTATATCTAAGTAGTCAAATTAATGTACTGAGAAAAAAAAAACATCTTGAGTATTTTTTTTATCTTTTTTGAAGCCACTATCACTGTGGCTGTTACAATGGAAACCTATTTCTTCTTTGGCTGTAAAAAGGGGAAAAGACATGGATTTTATGAATCTGTATTTCTTTAATTAGATCAGCAGTCACCAGAACTATAGATCAGCCTATGAAACCACTCCCTGTTAGATTTTGCTTTGAACACCTGCTTTGAAAACCTTTGTTACCAACAGTATAAAGGGTATGTTGCTTAGTTTACTTTTATTCTCTCAGTCTGATCCATGATCAGTGCCCCTTTTTCATTCCACTATGCAAAGCAGGTTAAAGCAGGTTTAGTGGTGGTCAAAGAGAGCATATTTCCAGGAGCAGCATAACCTAAAGCAAAAAAGAGACAACACATAAGTCAGTGATGTGAGAAGATATTAATCTGAATATCAAATCTTACTTTGCTGACAGATAAATCTGTTGTGCTGGATGAATAGGACAAGGGGGATTCCTTCAATTCTTATTATATAGAATAGGGTTCAAACTCATATACTTCCTTAAGTGGACTTTACACAAATGCAAAATTACCTGTTGAAATGTTAAAGAGTCATCAGTGGCTTGAATTTCTTTGGCTTCCCTTATTTCAATGTAAAACAGGCTTTGATCAGTTATCTCTAAAATGACTTTGGTGAGTGGCTTAATGGTGAAGTATGAGGTTACTCTTGCTGTATACCATTCCTGCACATTTTTATTGCAGGGATAGCCTGGGAAGTGTGCATAAATAATAATAATAATGGATTGCATTTATAGAGCGCTTTTCGAGAACCTCAAAGCGCTGTACAATTCCATTATTCATTTACTCTCACATTCACACACTGGTGGAGGCAAGCTACAGTTGTAGCCACGTCTGCCCTTATTAAATAAATAAATAAATAAATATTATTTATTTATTTAAAGACTAAATAAATAAATAATACAGCTAAATAATTGACATGTGTGACTTGGTATCCACATTGTATCCACATAAACAGACATGTGAAACCAAGAGGCCGTTTGAAGCCTACAGCTCACCCCGCCTACACGTGTCTGTGCTAAAGGAGAAATCTTGAAGCATCTGGATAAAATCCAGTCCAGGATGTTGCTGTGAGGCACTGTACCTCTGCCTGCCTATTAGTCTCAACTACAGTTCACTGAAGAAGTAGGTTAAAGTGTCGGAGAACAAAGGTGATGATGGTGCAACAAAATGTTTCACATAAAAATTAGAGCTTTAACAGCTTAGGTCTCCAGGTGGAGAAATACTTCATTTTGTTGAAATGATATTCCAACAGGCCGAGGCAAGTTATACATGATGTCGAAGAGCATCACACTAACCAGCAGCTGGAGAATGAACAAGCTTGCAGTTTATGTGATCAATTTGCTTCTCTGCAACAAAAGCTGTTGATACTTTTATATGCAGCTTTTTAAAGAAAACACATTGTCCACACTATTGGCAGTGTTTATAGAAAGTGTGATAAATAGTTCCAAGCACTAACAATATTGCACTACTTCTTAAAATATAACCACAGACACAACAGCATGACAGAAGCTGATACTTCTCGTTCACATTAATGTATATGAAAACTCTGTGGAGTTTAATGTGTGTTAACATACTGGATGGAGTTTTCTTCATTATTGATATAGTAAAAGAACATGTAAGAAGGGGTATTCAAAGGCTGAGGAATCATGCCTCTAAATGTAAACCCTTTGATCTAAGTAGAATAAGTGCATCTTCATCACTCTTCAGACGCCACTCACTAAAACCTCTGTTTGGCATCAAAACTGAAGCCTGACTGGTCAAATCATGCATTCATTAATATCAACACTCAGCTCAGTTTAAACTGTTTTTGTGCTCCAGGTAACAAACTTAAGCATCACGTGTTTAATGTTTAACCTGAAAACAACGGGTGTGTAATTTTTAGGTATTCCTAAGCTTCTACCAGGCGACACTTGACACCTCTGTAAACACAGAAGCTTTAAAATCAAGGAGTCCTATCTTTGTTTAATTGTTTGTACACCAGGCAACCCATCAGATAAAGTAGAGCACGACTTGAGTTGAAACGACCTGACCATATTCATATTTGCATGTATTTGATCCAAGAGAAGCCACAGAACAGGTTATGTAATGCTTATGAAGTACAGCTTTCCTCCCAGCCAGGGTTGTGTTTCACTATTGTCAAGCAGATAAAGGTAGCTTACAGTCAGTGGTATTAATGAGCACACTGTTGAAATCATGTTTAAATAAACTTTATATGTGCATATGTTTTCTAGAGAAATGAAAAGAGTTACTTTGTCAGTGCGCTGATGTATAAGTTCTCAATATGTTTGTGCGTGTTTGTGTGTGGGCATGCATGCAAGTGTGTGTAACTACTCAAGGGGAAGGGTGGGGTAAAGAGCCATGATAATCTGCTTGATTCACACAAGCCTTTCCCCACCCTGCCCGGGGCTAAGCCAATAATCACCATTCCAGGGGACTGACACTGGGAGATAGTCGTCCAGCTTACAGGGGGGTGAAAACTTGTGCTGATGTTATCTTATATGCCATATCATTAAAGGCACCATATAAAATACTATCAAGCTATAGGCCAGTATGGGTGTTTATAGTTCAGAGAGGTCCAAAAGTAACTGAAATTCAGGATAACAGTGGTAAAAACTTATTTGAAAGGAAAGGTACTTGTTGTAGACTGTATGTTGCTCCAGCAGCTACCTTTCACAGTTTCGGCAGGTTAGAATCAGTTTCACCGTGTCAGCAAAACACAGCAGGCAGAGGAAGAATGCGCAGCTGAAAGAGGTTATTGGCTTACACAGAAGGGGAACTAGTAACTAGTAATTTCTCCTCTTATAGTAATAAGTAACTCCTGCAGTCTCGTTTTATTAAACACATAGCAAGATACAGCTGCGAATTAGGCTGCTAATCATATCTAAGTTATAGAAGAAATACTTAATATATTATAAATGCCCAAAAGTCTTAAAAAAAACATATCTTTATGACGTACTTAAAAGTCGCTGTGGTAAAAGTTGAAGAAGAAAAAATAGCAAGCTGACAAGTGAAGACATACAGAGGTGTGAGTCCTGAGGGCAGTAAGCGTAATCCCTCCCCGTCAGACTGCGAACAGTGAGCTTGGACTGCTAAATGCTCCAGCCTTCAGAGGGACGATGGTGGAGGGCTGGTAAAGATGGCGGCGCTCTCCGTGGATGGGAGATACGGATTAAATTGTGGCCAACAAAGCGCAGAAAGAGTCACTGTATTACATGTAAAGTTAACCGAGACAGCACTGAGGGCGATAGAGACCTACCAAAACTGTACGGTGAGTAAAACGCCGTGTATTTCAAGAATAAGGACTCAAACTGACACTGCTCGGATCAGCTAGGAAGTCCCAACTGCCACGCATAGCTAAAAGCTACAAAGTTAGCTAAGCTGTTGACAGAGCGAGTTTCAGCTGGGTTTTTTGATCACATTAGTCGGGTGTCGTGAAAGTAATCAACGGCAGAAGATAAATGAGACCTTGGTCTTATATTCTAGCCAGGTTTTACGAACTGACAAATATGATTTAACGTAAAAACCTGTTGGTTGAGCTGGACGCTGATTAGCTAACGCTAGCTCTACGTTATTATGTTGTACTGACCAACCTAGTCCATTTTTTTCTTGCCAAACTAATGTTGCTTACCAAATTAGGAAAGTGGTAGGCTCATATCGACGAATACACTAGACAAGCTTCATAAGCATAGCGTTTTAACATTAAAATATTAAATCGCAGTCAAGTAACCTGAACTTTTTTCGACGACGTTATATATTAAGAGCAGGAATGGAAACATAGATTATCACTCATTTATTGCTAACTTTGATCACAGGTTCGTGCCGTTTGAAGCATGTCGATGACTGGTTAGCTTGCCATATGTTTAGATTTAGCCAGCTGGCAAAACCTAACAAAAACCTGGCAGGGATATGGAGCTCCTAGTCAGGCTCGCCCTTTTTTAACTGTTTAACTTTGTTATAATCCGTTGCAGTCAACACTAGCTAGAGATACAACTGAGCAAGCATCTCCAATGTTTTCATAGGACAATACATAGGACATTTATTTATTGAGTTTCTTTCTTTCTTTCTTTCTTTTTTAATTCATTTAATATATATCTTTTTCTAGTTGGCGTCAAGCTTCACTGAGAAGAATGAGCCAGCATTTATAAATATGTATAATACAAGACCTTAAAAAAATGAAAGGAAAGCAAGAAGAACAGCTTATTTTTGGTCCTTTTTTTTTCTTTTTTGCATTAATGTAATGTATTTCCATACTCTTTCTGAACTAATTCAAGCCAGTGTGCTGTAACACAAAGTAGTGCTTTTAAAACTACTGTTTGCTCTGGATCACTGCATGCCTGTGCCGATTAAATATAACTTGTTAATCTTGAACCGTATGAATGGTGTAATCTTGTTGAGGTGAATGCAGGTGGACTAATCTGGAGAACCTCTGCAGTCTTGAATAAGGAGGCCTAAAGCCAGGTTACCTGACTTTTCTCTGCCAACAACAACGTTGTTACGTAACACACTGGCCAGGTCTAGGTCTCCACTCAGGGATGATACATTATAGCTTGCTAGTAGGCTATAGTGTGTTGAGGTTTCTGAGACTTTATCATTTTATTGCATATACACTTACCTGTCTGTCTGCCAGCCACACATTGTATACATTCTTGTGTGATAAGCTTTGGCTTATTGTCAGCCCCGTGAGAATTCCTCTTGCAAATATATGTGTTTATAAAATGTGGATATAAAGCAAAATCCAAAATGATTATTCACACGGTTTTGTGACAGCTGGCAGGCTGCGTTATCACTTAGTTGAGGGAATTCTTTTGTGACAGCCCGTGCTACAACCTTATTGGATGTGGTAATGTTGGTCTGTTCTCTGCACTGAACAGCAGCCTGCAATCTCTTGCTGACTGAGCAGCCAAAAACTGCCTGCTTTTTGTTTCTCTCTCCCTCTCGGTAATGTGTGCTGTAGCTAACCCAGTCATCGAACTCGGGAAGCCGGCTATCTTTGTCTTTCTGTGGTGATGTGAAATGTGATCAGAACGGTGCGAGAGGAGGGAGTATGGCTTGGAGTAGCACAGCTTTTACAGCCATGACATATTTATTTCAATGTTTAAAAAAAAAAAAAAAAAAAGTGCCCATTTTATCCAGTCACCTACTTCTTGAGTCGCTTTAGGAAGACTCAGCAACGTGGAGAATCTGTTGTTAATAAAATGCGCATACCTCCCACTCAGACTAGTTCACAAGTCTAGCTGACTGGTTCGTCTGTGTACTTAAGCCGGGTGAAGAAACTGGGAGTCATCTGCTTCTCCCAGCTTATTGTATACCGCTGAAGAGCAGCCACCACATATTTGTGGCTGTCACTCTTATTTCAAGTAGCCACTGGCACAAATGTAAATAAAAGAGATTTAGAAATCTACTATTAAAAATATCTGGTTTGTTTTTAGTGTCAAAACAAATCATTTCACCTACCACTTAAAGACACAGGTCATTTTGATTTATATAGCTTCTCTCACTCTCTCTCTCTCTCACTCTCTCACTAGTGGCTTTATAGCCCTCAGGTAAAGATTGTCTTTAAGTGGCTCGCTGAGCATTATATGCTGCAAATCACCCATGGCTTCAGAAAAAAACATGCAAGCTGTCCATACAAGGAAAACTGCAATAATTGGGTGACTGTTTAAATAGCTCTGGCCAGACCGATGTGCCATATAGCACTTTGAGCTTTGGAAATATGAGGCTTCACACTATTTGTCTGATAATTTACTGACCAAACAACCAGTTGGTTAATTGGTGAAATAATCTGAAGATCAGCAGCAGCACTGCATCAGACACAGCGCTGTTAACAAGTTCCCAGTTGCGTGATTGACAGGGATTATCTTTGCTGTGCTGCCTCTTCATTTTTTCTCTTTTGCATCATGAATACTGATTATGACCTAGTTACTTGCTCTCCCACAGACAAAGAAGGCACGTGCTCGTCAGATATCAGCTGGCTGTCAGCTATAGTCCTAGCAGCATGTTTTTAAATGTAGCCTTTAAACAAACATGCAGAGCAAGTGGTTAAGCGTTCAGCATTTGTCTGCATTATGATGGAAGCATGTGTTATAGGAGGAGTGGGAGTAAAGTGTGTAGTGTAGATTCTAGACCTTTATTTTCTGTTTTTTTTTTTTTTTTTTAAATGCTTATATATGTCTGTATATATATTTTTTTATTTCAGGGGTTAAAGTATGTGTGTGTTTTCCCCTTATTTGCAGAATGTTCCTTCTCTGCGACCAACGATACAGTTCAAGGGACTACAAGGGGTAAGTCCAACAAGGAAAACAAAAAACCTGGTTGTATTTTAGGTTGTGAGTCTTGCATTAACTGATAAAAATAAGCTTGCCAGTTGTATTCATTGATCCTAAAATCAGTAAAACCACTTAACAATTTCTGGCATTAACTCATTTTAGCACTTGTAATAAAATATAAATTCAATACAAAATGGCCAATTTAATGATTCAAACGGAATTGTTTATAAAGCAAGATCATTTCTTTTTTCTTTTTTAATGTGTGTTTTCCTCTGATGTTTAACACGATAAAATATCAAGTTAATAATTGGTTCATATATATTTTTGTATGATGTATGTACTCCATAATGGCATGGCTCACCTCCCATTAGATGATAAGAACTTGGGTTGTCCTGTTTCCTCATAACTCTTAAATTGTTCACATCATCCTCTATAGCTCTACTGCTGAATACACTGTTATACTGTTTGTGTTATACTTAATATGTATGTGAATTATTTGACAGCGCATTAAGATTCCCAAGAGTGACTCTTCTTCAGACGCCTTCCACAATTTTGAATTCTATCTGTCTAATGTGGGCAAGGACAACCCTCAGGGAAGCTTCGAGTGCATCCATCAGTATGCGTCGAGGTAGTGTTAATCGCTGGTCAGCTGAATCAACTGTTACTTTCTTACCACACGTTGCTGGAAGGTAATCCCTCTCTTGCATTACATTTCTCCCCCATACTCCCTCTTTGTCTCTAGCTCAGGGGCCTCACACCTGGCATTGTTGGCGACAGTACACGACAAGGTCACAGTGTGTGCCACTAATGACTCCTACCAGGTGACCCGGGAGCGCATGACCCAGGCTGTGGAGGACACACGAGAACGTGGGACCAAAGTCATCAAGCCTGGTGGTCAGTACAGAGGTAAGACCCTTCCTACAATCTCGCTTATTTCCCACTGCCGCAGTCAAAGGGCGGTGTGGATCCCACATGTCACCATGGCTTTACAACCCCTCTTCTCTCTTTTCAAACTCTGCCTCTTTTGAGAGCCTGAATAGGTGAAAGCTGACAGACTAACTCTATTCAAAGCCATTATTGCGACTGACTAAGCTATTTTGCCGTCTCAGTTTTTTCCAGATTAGGAGTCTGTCTGATAATGACAAATGGTGGCAGATAAAGCTAATGCTGTTTTAGTAATGCGTAGCTTGCCACACAGTACACGCTTTACTGTTGTTTTATTGTGTTTAACATTTATCTTTTCAACAAATTATGTCTTCATGTTTTCCTTACACATGAGGGATGTATAGTTGTTACAGTGTTTTATATACAGATAGCTGTTGCTCTTAAACTTGCTGCATGTTTAGAATGACTGCTGGTACATGCAGCTAATCTAGGCTTACATTAGGTATTCCCTGCTTTTCAGTTGTCTGACAACAAAGAAAGAATGCGTAAAATTCAAATACTTTGGCTTATGCAACGTTAAAAGATAGTTTGACTGATCACAGAGAGTTGATACTCAGCAATGTAACCAGACTGCATTCACAGGCCGCGCCTGGGTGGCAGCAAATTTAAGAAGACAACTTTGTTGTCTTCATCTTCTACAGTAATCAAGTATTTTAAATTTCACTATAACCCACGGTAAAGAGCTGTTGCCCTCTTTCTGTATTTATGTTAAGTTTTCTGATCTCTATCCTGATCTGAATTGTGATGAAATTTTGTTGCTTGCCAAAAAAGAAAAGGAGGGCAAAGTATATCTGTCCCATTTCACTATAGAAATCGCTACAAATCCCAGTTTGTGGTTTAATGTCATTATTTTCACACATACAAGTAAGCATTTAAAAATGTACACTATTTACTGTAGATGTAGTCTAAAAGCCTTTTTTTTTTCTGAGCCCTTGGGATATATTTGTATATTTGCATGTACTGTCACATATAGAAACTGGGAATCGAGATGATGTACAGAAAAGGGGGTAGGTCAGTCGTTTGTAGCACCTGGTTTGAAGTAAGTATCATATTTACAGATGCGCCAGGGGCCTTTAGATTCTTGTTTTCACAGGTTTTTGTTTCAGATAGCAGCCTCTAACTTTCCCTAATCTTTGTCTGCCTTCTGCAGTCGCATTTAAAAGCAGTAACTCCTAATAAATGTACAGATGGTCTGTACAGAATATCTCTTTCTGAAGAAGAAAATGTGTTAGCAAAAGCATTACGCCTGCTAGAATCTGTCACTGATCTCTGTCACTGTTTGCGAGTCTTTTGCCTTTTCTTTGACGAGGAGGGAGGGGAGGAGTTTTCCTTTCTCTTCCTTTCCCTAACCTTAATCTTTTAAAGAGCTTTAGAATTTCATAATGACCATGAAGAGGTATACAGGGAAGTGTTGACACCATGATTAAGCACATTGCTCAGTAATAAGGTTTCTCTGGCTTTAACGTCAACACTTTAAAATGGGTTCTCTAAGCTGCTTAGTGTAGTTATGTAGTTTGGTATGGTCAGTTTTCTTGCCACATACACTTTCACTGGAAATGGCATTAACATCAGGCCATATTGTCACTGGTTTCAAAAACTGAAATCGTGAA
This sequence comes from Simochromis diagramma, assembly GCF_900408965.1. Taxonomy (NCBI): domain Eukaryota; kingdom Metazoa; phylum Chordata; class Actinopteri; order Cichliformes; family Cichlidae; genus Simochromis; species Simochromis diagramma. The sequence continues at coordinate 7,345,557 of NW_024386835.1, read as the reverse complement.
TGTCACTGACATAACAAAAGCACTCATTGTGTCTCTTATATCCTGTAGTTACAGTTCCTAATGTCAGTTTGAAATAAGGTTTGACTTGAGCAGCTCAGCTTCTTCGGTCTTCCTATATGTCATTGACACTCTCACACGATTTCCTCTCAGAAAAGTTCAACCCATGTGTTGGTGACCCAATCCTGGTTAATGTCATTCACATACAGCAGTGGAGGATTTAGCCTACTGTAATCCATTAGTGAACACAGGTAAAAGAGTATTATGGTATAAGTTATTCCTTTAATATACCTTTAAATATACATATATATCCCCATCCCCAGTCCATAGGTCTGGCATAGATCCATTTAGCCTAAGCACATTACCAGGATTGTAATACACTGGTGGAAACCCTGATCCATTTCTTTAAGCTCTCACTATTATAATCATTGGATCAGTCCTAATGTATGTGTAATGTAGATGCAATTGACACCCACTTTTAATAAGAGATGTTAATCAGAAGTTCTTATCTGTCGGCGTAAAAGAATCCTGTGTGATGAGCCAGTCTGCAGAGGAGAGAAGTCGTAACTTTCCATTTTCCTTCTGTTTTGCAGGAAAGCAAGTACATATCCGTAAGCCTGCACTATCCACCCCAGAAGTGGTCCCAGAGCGTAAACGCTCCACACCCATCAACCCAGCCAACACTATTCGTAAGTGCCTTTCCAATAACCCTGTATCGCAGCGGCCGTTCAGAGACCGCATCATTCATCTGCTGGCACTCAGGCCCTACAAGAAGCTGGAAGTGCTAGCACGTTTGCAGCGTGACGGTATCAACCAGAAGGATCGCAACTCATTGGGGACCGCCCTGCAGCAGGTATTTCACAACAGGAGATTTAAATGCATGAGTTTGAACTGATTTGTCTGTTTATGAAGGCTAACAAGATTGTTGCTTGCAGAGCTGCCTGATGAAATCCTGCTCACTTTATTAATGCTTCATTCATGAGAAATGAGACTGTTAGTCGTTGAACAGTATTTACATACACAGATGTTTAGCCAGCACAGGATGTATGAAGTATCTATACCAGTATTCCTGCTGCCACAGCTTAACTTTGAAACTCTGTGTGTTTCTATGCAAATTAGGTGGCAAACCTGAATCCCAAAGACAATGCATATTCTCTGAAGGACTACATATACCGTGACGTCCAGCGAGACTGGCCTGGTTACTCAGAAGATGAGAAGTCTCAGATTGACCGGATCCTGACTCGGTACACAAGCAGCCAGTTCAGCTTTTTATTCTGATTAATTTTGAGTTGCCTTTGATTAAATTAAAAGCAGTCGATATATTGAAAGGAAATGTACAGAACAATAGGATGTGAAATACAGAGCAGAGATCCTCATGCTTGAATAGAAGCATCAGTCATTTGGTCACATGGCAAGTGCCAAAATATAGCCTCAATTATGCTCCTAAATGGTCTCCTGCTTGCCTGTAGTGATAAAGCATTTGTTCTTTATGGTGTGTAATTGGGCTAACACTGTTTACATTTTAAGCAGAAGTGGTTTTACATACATGAGCACAGTTTCAGCATTTCATTCGTTCTTTTGGAAACTCGTGAGAGAGTGAAGAAAACACACTGTTCTGTTATCTTGATGTGTGGCATCAGCCTGCAGTACATGCTATAGCTTCTATGAAAACATCGACACTGTTTAGACTAGCTTATGGTACGGTTTATTTTGACATTAGCTACATTACAGATTTGTGTTTTAGAGCCATTTCTTCTCCTTCTTGTGTTGTGGCATTGGAAAAATGTAAATTAAGCCTCATGAATATGACCAATCCACATTTTTAGCAGGTCTTAGTGTAATGATGGTTGAAGGCTACCCTCTAAGTTGCCCTTTCTTGCCACTTAGACTGTTCCCCACTGATAACACTCTGTCTTTTCTTCAATAGCAAATTAGGTCTTCCTAATGAGATAACTGCAACCTCATCCAGTGGTTCTCCCAAAGACAGCGTTCCCACATCGCCTCAGGTACCTGAACAACAATTCTCTAAAGCTCAACCCATGGTGTTATATGATTTTCAGACTAAATTCTGTGGTTGGTTTCGTTGGGGGGGGGTTTTGGCAGAAGCGTCAGCCAGACTTTGATTTCATTGATCCTTTGGCACCGAAGAAAGCCCGCATCTCCCACCTCAGTAATCGAGGGCCAGCCGCATCCTCCTCCTCGGATCGCCTTGAGGACGAGGGCAGCCTCAGCTCTAAACGCTCATCCCTACCCTCCAATGTCACCTCAGGCCCTCCCACTCATCTCCCCATCTCATCCCACCCACCTGCCCCCTCTCACCAGCAGCCTAGCCCAGCTTCTAACACCAACTCACCAAGCACCCCAGAGGGCTGTGGCACCCAGGACCTGCCCGTGGACCAGAGTTCCTCCTGCAGAGATCCTTCACCCAAGTCCTTTTCGTCCAATAGATCCCTGCAGGATCGCTATCAGCATCCTAACCCCGGTCCCAGACCATCCCCCAGCCCTCCGCCTTGCACCTCACTCACAGTTACCTCCACTGTCATTTCTAGCCCTCCCTTGTCCAGCATCACCAGTAAGAAGGTTAAAAAGAAGTCTAAGAAGCACAAAGACAAGGATCGAGAAAAGGAGAAAGGGAAGCGAAAGGAAAGAGATGGCAGTAGTTCTCATGGTGTTGTGGAGCAGGCTGTAGAAAGTCATAGAGCCAAGAAGAGGCAGAGCCCTGATGAAGCGACCAGGAGAGTTATCAGCAAAAGTTCTCACAAAGATCAAGGTGCGTTTCTGAATCTCTTGTATGGACCGCTGAATCAGATACCTGCAGTTCTGGAAAATTTATGTGTTCACTTTAACTCAGAAAACAGGACAGCAACCTTTACATTACAGGCTTCCATTTCTTTGCAGCAGCCTTTGCTTTTTCAGCAGCTGCACCACTGATTTTATGAGAAAACTGGGTTTGTCTTTTCCTATAAAAGCAGTGCATGTCTGGCCATCAGTACCTTTCTGTCCTGATTATATTGAATGAAAAATCCTGTGCTGTGGGTAAATGTCATCATGCAACAAACATTTACATTACTGTTGAAACATCAGGGATCAACTAAAAGAGACCTGTTCATATTCTTTACATCAGAACAAGATGGTTAAAAATAAAATCCTGTTGTTAGACAGTTTTCCATCACAGCAGCGTTGCTTATGTTTAATGTTCATTATAAATTCTGCACTTAGATTCTTGCATATTGCTGTCTCTCCTCAGACTCTTCAGACAAGGAGAGGCCAGTTCAATCCACTGAATTTTCATCCAAAATAGATACACCTGACTATATCCTGTAAGTAACTGTTATAATTCTAAAAGGGTCCATTATCAACACAGTCTTCTTTTTCTTAACCTCTCAGTTTTCAGCTTTTTTTTTTTTTTTTTTTTTTTTTTTTTAAATTTCCTCTTTTCTCAGCACAAATTGTGAAACAATTGCAAAAGAGGATGTTTTGAACAAACACAAGGGAATTAGAGTAGACAAGAATTAGGACACGTGAAATGCTGCTGTAAACACAGATGCGTTTCAGTGTGCATGCTAGTATTCTTTGTTCATTGCTGTACTAGGACTGTTTTGTACTTTCCACATCAGTGGTAATGAGTTCAGGGAATATCTTATCCATAGCACATTTGAAATGGAGAAGTGCAACAGATGTTGAACTTCCCATATGTCTATAAATGGCATGACCTTTTCAAAGGTGCATTCAGAATAAATAAAGTTTGGAAAGAGCATGTTCATAGTCCAGTGCTGGTATTGGTGTTGTCTGTAACAGCTCTTTCTGGATTGAAATTTCAAATTAAAACTTACTTTGTCACCACTTTAAAATGTATCTAATTTTCCTTTGTTTACAGGAAGTACACAGCATTGGTGTCCCTCGACCAGCGGCAAAGCTACAAGGACGATTTCAATGCAGAGTATGATGAGTACCGCCTGTTGCACGGACGCGTGGAGAACATCACCCGCCGCTTTACCCAGTTGGACGCCCAGTGTCGGAAGTTGGCCCCTGGCACCAAAGAGCATCAGGTCATATTCAAACTTTTTGCTTGGATACATTTTTGATGATGCTGATAACTGCAGAAAGACCACAATCATAGAAACGTGACACAAGCTGTTCTCTCTCTGTATGTGTGTTTCAATCATTTTCTACATTATTATACATTTGTGGTCCTGTTGGCTGTGACAGAATATAATGAAGTCTTTGGCTTTTAACACAACTGGCTCTTTGTATACTGCTGTCAAACAAACAGGAGGCAGTAATGATGGACGGTTTATTCATAATCAACAAAAAGTAATAGTGTTGTCAAAGTTTCACAGCTGCTCCTCAATCCAGAAACATCTGCAACCAGCAGGCGACAGACATTTGTTTAGAGTGCTAATAGTTTCATTCTGTGCTTCGGTTCAGGGCCCTGCTTTTGTCCCCAGCTATCAGAGCTTTTGTGTTTTTTATTTCCTTAAAGTAAATGTAGGTGGGTCAGTATTTCATTTATCTACAAAAAGTGAATGAACACGTGTTGTTTGTAATGTTTATACATGACGTCCATTGGGAACAACTAATGACTTTAATCATCTTTACAGAAGGTGCAAGAAGAAATCGTGAAAGAGTACAAAAAGATCAAACAAGTAAGTTACACAGGCTGTCATCATTTTAAGTCTTTGAGTGCATTTCTGCCTTTTCCCCTGATATAACCTAATAACAATGTGAATCCTATAACCAAGTCTTTACCTTTTTGAATGTTTGTTGCATTAGGTTTGGCCAAAATGTTGTCACACTCCATAATCACGCTCATTCTTAAGATCTGAATTAGACACACTACGCATACATGTACTGGTGGCAGGGTGGTATGTGCACACCTGTGTAAATGACAGTGTTTTAACTGATGTGAAAAGGTGCATTAATGTTAAATATTAAATCCTTCAAATATTAGTGCAGTATTGTTGCTTTATATTCCATGTGCATAAAAATTATTACATAATTGGACATATGCAGAAGCTCTTTCTGTCCTAAGACCGTTCGGAACTGTGAACTTATTAGAGTTTAGAGCCTGATTATTTCTTTGACTCCTCTTTTGCATACCAATCAACTCAATATGGCTATAAAACGTATTAAAGCAGGCTAAATATGAATGGTCACAAATACCAGTAAGGAATGGCAGCTGTGAGAAAGTGCTGAAGTCATGACAGCATGCTGAGATAACTTAACTTCTGAGCAGGAAGACAAAGCACCTCCTCATGGATTTGTATAGGAATGTCAGGCATGTTTAGGTAGTGCAGGCAACGGTAGTGCACTGTTTCCTTTTTGCTGTGTTTGTTCATGAACAGGGTGTCAAAGGAGAGCTTTCAGAAGCGAACTCTATCTGCCAATTCATAACAAAAGTGTCTGAAGTATGCAGAGTAAAATCTGGATAAACTAGAATTGTGGTCAGTGAAGCAAATCAGACAAAGATCCACAGTAAAGTTAAACATTTTACTCACAACTTTCAACCTTTTTAGTGTTTCTTGAAAGACTCCCTAAAAGTCTTATGTTCTGAAGTGCTCTGTAAGGAAGAGTGCATGCCACGATTGGTCAGGAAATAACAGAGCATTAGCAGGTTGACTTCTTTTATTTTAAGGATGAACAAAATGTGTAATTTGTTCTGTACTTTAAAAAATCAAACAGAGTGCAGCTGGTGAACTGACATTTTCTTTTTCTTTCTTTCTTTTTTTTAAAAAATAGCACAGCCCCAACTACCACAAAGAGAAACTGCGCTGCGAGTACCTGCACAACAAGCTGGCCCACATCAAGCGACTCATAGCTGATTTTGACCAGCGCAGAGCCCAGGCCTGGTGCTGAGAGCACAGTAGAGAACAGCTTCACTCATCAGTATTGAGAATGGAGGGTCAAACCAAGAGCATCTGTCCAGCTGTCTCTTAGCTATTGAGACCCCTTCAGTTGCTGCCTTCGCAACAGCTCCTTCCCCTACTTTCCTCACCATTTTTCCTTCTCCTGTTTTCTTGCTTCATTCCTCCTTTTCTTTTTGACCTTTGATTCCACAGGCTTCATTGGTGCCTGCAATCCTGCTTTTTGACTTTACCCATCAATCCTTTGCTTTTGCAGTATTTTTTTTTTCTTCTTCTCCTGTGGATTTGACACCACTGGACCAGTGGAAGGGGCAGTCTGCATGTGTGAGCGGGTTTGTCTCTAACTTTTGAAGGACTTTCTCTTCAGACAAAAGTATTTTTGAGCATCAGATAAAATATTAACATGTATTTAAGTAAAACAAAAAAGAGGGAGATCTATTTATTTTGTGACTCGTAGTGCAAAGTAAGAGTCTGCAAATGATATATTGTTTAATTTTTTTTTAAACAATGCAAAAAAAAAAATACCACAGGCCTTATGTGTTTTGACTTTGTGAAGCCATTTTGAACGCAGATCCACCTGTCATCTCATCTGACAAAGATGCCTGTCTTGCCTCATTTCCTCTCATCACTTCAAACGGCAGTGGATAACCACACTTCAATAAATTGCTGCCGAAGCTGAGGTTGAAGCTGAAGAGGAAGGAAATGAGACAGGAAGAAGAAATCACTTGAGCTGATTAAGAAGCAACAGTTTGTGTGCATGGGTTGTGAATTTAATTGCAATGATGAAATGGTGTTGAAGGTTGGCGTAAGCCAACCCCTCCCCCCACCCTGTCAGTAGGGGGCAGTATTTCCCGCACCAAACAATATTTAATGTTCACAGTGCATTATGGATGCCTTAAGGTGTTTACATTCGGAAATGTCAAGCTGGGCCTTTGAGTCCACTGGCTGTACAAAGAAACTACAACTGCCTAGAAACAGGTCTGTGTTTGTGTGTGTGTGTGTGTGGGTGGGTGGTGTGCAGATGTCAGTGATCGAGAGAGGAAGGGATGTAAAGTCTGGAAGGAGTGTTACAAATTGTGTGTGTGTAGTTGTATGGATGTGTATTATGTTGAATGAAAGGAAAAATAGAAATGTGGAGAAGAAATGAAGAAATATAGAAAACAAACAAAAAAAGCTGCTATAGTGTTTAAAACCAGCCAGGAACACTCAGGATCGACCTGGCTGGAGTAAGAGTACCTGATCCTACCTGAAGAAAGAAAGAAGATCCTTATTCGGTTCTTCTCTAGACCCTGCAAAGGACTACCCCCCTCCAACCTCTCGAGCTTTATCCAGCGGCAAACAGATTTTTTTTTTTTTTTTTTTTTTTTTTTAAAGGTTTGAAAGGAAGCAAAATGTTATCATCCACCAGAGGACTTCTCTGTATTATGATGTCAGTGTGTTTGATTCTGTTGGAGCTCCACACAGCAATGAAAGATGTGAGTTGGAGCATTTCTTTTTCAACATTGATACAGATTTGGATGAAATTATTTCAATGAGGGAAATTTTATTTACTAAGTTGTTTTAGAATGTTTGCCAAAAAATGTAATTGCCTTTTGTTTTTTTGGTCATGCTTCCATGGAGTCAAATTTCTGATTGGGGCTAATGTTGAGAAGTCATTGATTATGCAATGTCTCTCTTCCACTGAAATAAAACTTCCTTAAATGTAGGGATGTAAAAGAGGAACTTTGTCATTGTGCTGTTGACGTGTGAAATATTTCGCAGACAAGAGTCTGTACTTTGTTTTGGGGGGGGGTGGCACTGTTTATTTTCATTTCCCACAAAAATGAATATTGTTCTGTCCTGTTTTTCATTATACGTGATTGTGGCATTCTGTCAGATAGTCAGTCTCTGCAGTAGACTGGCTCTTTGGGTTGGTTGTCAGAATCAATTTAGGTTTATAGCAAACTCCTTGACTTTTTATTTTGGGACAGATAATTAGCACTTGTATCTACAAGGTGTCACAACAACAGGAAAATGTCCATCCCGCTGTGGGGGAAAGGGCTGGTATTTATACTGTTTTTCCTGGTTGTGATAATTTCCCAGAATTAAGAGCTACAAAGGGCTACTTCACATAACTTCCAAAGATGTTTGTTTTTTTGGGGGGGGGGTTCCCTGTAAGAGCTAATTCAGAATATAATGAACAAACAGTATATGAATCAGTGTGGAGGGGTTTAGTGAGGAATACCGAGGAAGTTTTAGATTTCCCAGCAATGTTTAAACAAGAAGCCACAAGTCCATTCTGAAAGAAATCTGATTCTGCCCATCTGAAAATGTACAAGACATTTCAATAAAAATCAACACAGTTTTACCTGAAAGATATTTCGCTTTTTTTTTATTTTTCTTCTTCTTTTTTTTTTCCCTTTTAATCACAAAATATAGTTATTATTAAATCGTGTTGGGATTGTTATTGTGTTTTTTTTTTTGTTTTTTTGTTTTTTTACAAGGCTTGTATGCAAAAGACAATTAAAAGTAGAAAGATGTATAGTACAAAGACTTAAGAGTGGGTTAGTAATTAAAAGGTACTTAAATATAACTTTTTCTAATGGCATCAGAGAGTGGCTTCATAGGAATGAGATTCAAGCTAGCTGGCAGTAATCCAGTGTTTCAAAATTCAATTTCAATGAGAGGTACAACTAATGTTAAAATATCCTGTGACCCGTCACACGTATTTTAATATAAGATTAGTTTTCAGAAACGAAATAACGGTTATATGAGCAGATGCCTACTATTAATGTCTGCAAGCAATGAACACAAGGTAGAACATGAGTTATCTGATACTAGTGTCCTGGTTACTGAGTGGGTCCAGAAAGGGATCATATTTTATTTGTGATATTCTAATCTTAAAAAAAAAATAAATACTGAATTTCCCAGAGGGATTAATAAAGTTTCGTCTAATCTATTTTGTGTGACTAACATTCAGATGGTGCATTTCTGTTCACTTGATGACAGGGCAGATAAATGCCAACACCTGGGGGTGACGACCCTCAGGAGGTAGAGCAGGTCGTCCACTAACTGGAAGGTTGATGGTTTGATCCCTTGCTGCTCCAGTCTGTATGTCTCTTTGAGCAAGATACTTGCTTACCAAGTTGCTTACCAGTTTAAATGTTACAAAGGTTTAGAAAAAAATTGCCTGGGTGAATGAGGTACGTTGTGTAAAGCACTTTGAGTACTCCAGTATAGCAGAAAAGTGATATATAGCAAGCAGTTCGCGCTCATCTTCCAATTCTTTCATTTTTCAGCTTCACCTCATTAACATTTTATACAGTGTTGCAACAGCTTCATGCACAGAAACGGACAGACAGACACACAAACACCTGCTGAAGTCCTCAAAACTGCTTTTGTGGTTAAAGTAAGTGTGTCTAGCAGCACATTTTGCCACGATCATACACACAAAGAGACAGACAAGCTCACAAGGTGTAAACAATACCAGCCTCGGTGATGCAGCTGGTAATAACAGAGCTTAGAGGGACTGGTGTATTCAAAAATACCCACAACTGTAAAACAGTTATGGGTACTTATGGGCACACACACAAAAAACCCAATAAAAATGTGCAAGATATAATCATGAAACTTTATAACAGAGTAGTTGAGATCAAAATGATGGTTGAGTCTGACCCACAAACACGGAGTAAGGGGCATCATTTATTCTTTTTAATCTGTAGCATGCATCCTGTGACTCACTGTGAGAGGCAGCTTGATCTGATGTTTCAGTACGTTTTAAGATGTGTGGCGTGAGAACTTGTATTCTTCACACCTTCAGTTTCAGTTCTTGGAAACAAAAATGCAAACACTCATATATGTTCCACCCTCATCTAAATGCAAAAAAAAAAATCAGGCTACCTGTTCGGATATAACATCCCTTGTTTAACAAAGATTCATGTGGTCCCTGGAGTCTCTCATATGCCTGGAAGCTTTCCCTGCACCAGACAAGGAAACAGCTGCATACATAATATGCCTCCGGCCTCCATGTAGCTTGTCCCTGTGGCTTGGGGAAGAAAACCGGTGAGACTCAATTAAATCGGTGACAGATGCCGTTCTGAATTCCAAAATATCACTTTGGTTCTTATTATACTGCTCTCACTATGACAATTCAGCATTCACATGTTCCTACCCTTTATGATGTCTCAAATTTATCCCAGTGGCTTTGCTGACGAGGCATTGCCACAGGCTGAGAAGACATAATCCACAGAGAAGCCAGAAAAGAATAGACTTGGATGTAACCCCTCTGTAATCACCAACGCTTCCACTGGTTATTGCAACATGATTTTTTTATTTTTATTTTAAGTATTTGAAATAACATGAATTTTTAATCTAACTGTATAACTCTGATATACATAACAAGTTACTTTACATCACTGACTATACGTTTTTATGCTGTCAGCTGTATTTGAAACACTCATTTGGCAAGTGAGCCTTGGGGGAAGAGCCCTAAAACAAATTCCTACAACTTGAACTTGGTGCTTTTGTGAATTGCTGCAGCTGTCTGTGGGTGCCCATGCTCTAATGCAGTCTACACATAGATAGTATAAAACATTCAATTCAGTTTTATTTATATAGTGTTGAATCACAACAACATTTGTCTCAAGGTGTTTTATACTGTACGGTAAAGACCCTGCAGTAACAATCAGATGCTCCCTGTGAGTAAGCACTTGGCAACAGCGGAAAGGAAAAACTCCCTTTTAACAAGAAGAAACCTCAGGCACAACCAGGATCAGGGAGGGACAGTCTCCTGTTGCAGCTGGTTGGCAGTGAGAGGAGAAAGACGCACTGTGGAAGAGAGCCAGAGATGAAAATCGCTGTTCCTATATCAATAGCACCAGCGATGTCATCTATTGGTTTGTGGCGTCCGATTATGAAACCTCAGGGAGGACACTGGATGGTTACAGGATAAATGGGCACACCTACATTCAGTACAGTCTGAAACTACCACTTGAGCCTACAAACTACAGCGGAGTCGCCCCCTGCTGCCCGTTAAACATAATGCAGGTTTAAGATACTTCTGAACTGGCTCTACTTTTTCAGACACACAAGCAACGTGCATCTTACGTCTGCAGTAGTGTTTAGATTTGTGTCAGATGACCAACAACCACTTCCCTACTCAGTGGTTTTACTCTTGTGGCTGTCCGGTTCGTGCCCAATCTGTGCGCTGTCTCTTTAAGAAGGAGGGCGTGACTTGGAATGATTGACTTAACCAATGACTGTTGAAAACAAAGAGATCACGTTTCTTCTTCTGCATTGAAAAAATTAATCTGGAAAGAAAAAAAAGGAAAGAAGTAGGGAACTACTCACCTCCTCGTCACTTTACCGAGAAACTTAAAATGGCGCAGCAGTTTGTCCAGGCGAAAATTAAGGGCGACAAAGTGGTGGTGTTTCTGAAACCCACCTGTCCTTACTGTACCATGGCTCAAGAGGTTTTGGAGAAATACAAGTTCAAGCCGGGACATTATGAGTGCGTTGATATAAGCAACCACAGCGAAATGGACAGTATGCAGGACTACTTCCTGGAACTTACTGGAGCCCGTACGGTAAGCTTACAGCCTCTCCGTCTCAAGCAGGGCAAGAGCTTTACTTTAATACACACACACATAAATTCAGTGTTAATATCGTTGTATCTTCAGGGCACTGACACAAAATTTAAAGAACACTTCTACGTATTTGTGGGAAATGAAATGTAAGCATCGTGGCCTTAAAGCATTAAATGGAAAATAAAGCAGATACAGATTTTCCATATAGGATTAAGGTAGATAAAATGTCCAGTGAGTGCAGGAAATGTTCCTCAGAGATTTTGGTCCATTTTGAAATGATGACATTACACAGTAGCTGACATGACATGGCACATTTTTTCTGCTGGAAGCAGCCAACAGATGATAGTACACTGTGGTCATTTAGAGACTCTTCAGACCAGGCAACGTTTTTCCAAACATCTGTTTTGGGCTGTCAGGCTTGTAGCCTCATTTTCCTGTCAGGAGTGACCAAGTGTGCTCTTCTGCTGCTGCAGCCTGCCTGCTTTCAAGGTTCAACATGTTGTGTGTTAAGAGATGCTCTTCTGCATACCTCTAACAAGTTACTGTTGCCTTCCTACTAGTCACTGGATATTTTCTCTTTTTCAAACCATTTTTTATAAACCCTACAGATGGTTGTTCAGGAAAATCCCAGTAGATCAGACCCCAAGTAAGAATGCCCATTTGATAATCTGGAAATCCCCATTATTACATGAATCACAATTTCAAGAAGGAACTTCACCTCCTGATTATGACATTCTTCAAATCCAACACACGCCAGCTACTACAGTTTTTTTGTCCTTAAAGTATTATTTTGGATCTGTTCTGCTTTTTTATTATCTATGTGTTTGTTTATGCAAAAAGCAAATGTACTGTGGTAGAAGTAACTACTCGAGAAGTGTTCTAGCATATGATTGGTGGCAGTAACACGAGGGAGTATGTAATGAGACAAACAGGAGAAAGAAGTCTGGGGTTGGGTCCCTTCGGGGAAGTTCTGACTGTCACAAGCTTCATAGTCACCCGACTTCACCCCCATCTCTCACTTAAACTGAGAAAATCAAGCGTTTGTAACATGAGAGAAGCTCCCTGTGCTGATTTTGATTGTGACGAGATAAAATGCGTTATCAGATTTTGCTGCTCATGCATGCTGCCTTTGATGCAGAAGCCGTGGCAGACCAACAGTACCACAGATATTCCGATATTCATGCACATGTTTCACAGATCACTGACCCTGTGCACGAAGCTGAAAGGGAATTTCTTCCTTTTTTCTTGTATTGGTTCAGGTCCCACGAGTGTTCATCGGTGAGGAGTGCATCGGTGGTGGCAGTGACGTGGCGGCCCTCCAGAGGAGTGGCAAACTGGAGGGCAAGTTGAAATCCATTGGGGCCCTGCAGTGATTCACCTGAAGGTCTCCAGGTATGGCATGGACTGTGAGAATGTAGCTTCCCTTCACCTTAAAGTACAGCACACACCCTGTTACTAATGCTCGAAATAATAACAACTGCTTAGAAAGTGTAAATTAGGAATACTCAAGGAAAATATTATTTAACAACAAAAAAAAGTGGTGATGTTTACAAATCACATTTCGTATTATTAAAAAAATAATTTTATAAGTTATATAGTTTGTTTCAACGTATTTTATAAAAGCTGCTACTGGATCTGCTGGAAACTGATGCCAGGAAGCTCCCAGCACACAGTTTCTGTGCTGATATTAATAACATTTGGTGTTTGGCGCTGTGCGGGTAATGAGTGGGATTATTGGTGGAATATTTAGGATTCAAGAAATTTCACAAACTGACTTGTTACAGCAGCGGCCTCCTGTTACCACACTTGAATTCAGAGAGCTCTTTAGAGTAATCTATTCTTTCACAAATATAAAGGCAGACAGTACAGCTGGGTGATTTTCTTTTTTTTTGTATATACCTGTGGCCCATCAGGGTTTAGCTTGTCACTAGGTTTGGAAATTGGTATTAATAGGTACTAGCAAACCTGCGCACGTCTTCGTTTGGCACTCAGTTGAACTCTCAAAATGTACAAATATATACGATTGTGGGATTTGTATAAAATATTTGTATACATCATACAGCTGTTTGCAATCACATCACTCTAATATTTATGCAACATTTCATTAAGATCGTTCCACTTATTCAGGAGGAAACATACGCTATGATCATTACAGTATGATTATTAAGAAATTATTAGTGTAAAATGCATAATTCCAGGGAAAGACAAAAAACAAACAAACATATAAGCAGTAACTTGACAGTGAAGACAGTGATGGAGTCAGCGGTATGTTAAAACATGTCTTTATTTAAAGTCAGACGCCATGTATTCTACAGTCTGTACAGCACAGGCCCAGAGGAGCCATGTGTCTCCACACTAGGTGTGGATGCAGCACTGGGATACACTTTGTTTCACAGTCCAGTTTCACCTGCTGTTTGCTGATTCGTATTAGTAGGGATGCACCACCAGGATTGTAACGTTCTGGGTTTTTGCCAATGTTTAAAATAACAATTTGGCTGATTTCTGATCCTAGTTAGTTTGATTTATTATTGTGATAGGACAAAAATAAATAAGTGAACTGTTTCAGCGTCTTTCAGCCTTTCATCACACTATCTCGCAGTGAGCACAAATTCAGTCATACATATTTATGAAAGTGGATCCCAGAGATGATAACGGCAAACTCTTGTGAGCGAAGACATTCGCCAATGTTATTGGTGAATGTCATCTATGTTGGCAATAGGCCGATGTATATATCTACAAGGCGACTATCAATCAATAAATCGCTGCATTCCTGTTTATTAGCAGATCAAGATGTATTCGAGGATATTTACACACAGAATTTAGTGGAATTTGTGCAGCAGCTGGTTAAAGGATACCAACTGCACACTGTCAAAACTTGACAGTGGGAGCTTGCTTGTACTATATACACAGAATTTCTGTTAATACTGCAGAAATAGAATATGAAAGCATTACACGCCGCTTCCTGATTGATTGTGATCCACAGATTAAAAAAAACACCCATCTGCTAGCTGTCACTGCTGATCGCTTTCACCCTCACGTAGGTGAAGGTTTATTTAACAAATTGAGCCGTTATGTTCCATTTCCCCTTTTTTAAAAATCGAGTAAACAGCCGTGAAACATTAGACTGGAAAGTAGTGCCACCCTGTTTGTCTCGACTCCAAATGTTAAAAAAAACAAAAATCATGTCCACATACGGTATAGTTTACAAAAATAATTGAGCACCAATAAATCATAATCTCTTTATGATTAAAAAACATTTTAAATTAAAAAAAAAAAAAGATAAAAGAAATATTTCGTATTCACCCAGAGGCTTTGAGATTTTTACTGTACTAACTCATGTTCATAATATGGTGCTCTTTTTTTTTTTTCTTTTTCTTCTTCTTCTTCTTCTTTTTTGTGACAGCGACAGGTCGTTATTTATTATTGCAAACAGAAAAGCATGTTTTCTCATTAACCCGCAAAGGAAAGCGTGTAAAAGTCCGCCTCAGTAGATTTTAAAAAGGAGTTTTTAAAGAAAAATGTTATTACTGTTGCTGATTTGGTTTACAGATATTAATTACAGGCTAGATGCTGTTTGATTTGAGGCTTACATTTGAAGCCTTTTCTCCATGATAGTGTAACTGCTTCATTTGACACCTATGTACTCTACTGTGTGGTTATAAAAATCAGTCTGGCTGCAAGACAGTTTATGAGGCTGTGTCATCGATGTGAAAGGATCGACTAAAGTGTTGTAATTAAACCTGTCCTGCTCATTTGCTTACACATGAAAATACATATGACGCTGCTAACAGCAGCAATTGTGGATGACTTGCATCGTGACCATTTGTTTACCCTAGAGTCAATAATTTATTATTTCAGTGCTGTTTAACTGACTCACTCAAAATACAACCTCACCCAGTTTCTTAAACCTGGGGAGAGGTGAAGCAGAACCAAAGAAAGAAAGAAAGAATGATGTTTGGTGCAGATCTGGATTGTTTAAGATTAGGGCACTGGGAGGAATCTTTCATCTGTATTGTCAGGAAATTTTAGGATGTAATTTAGCGCAAAAGGTGACATGAAAACAGTAACAATAACCCCAGAGACTTTTAAAAGGCTCTGGATTGAATGGAAAATAAATTAAATGAACACTGAGCTTTTGTTATAGAGATGTTGTACACAAAGGTTAGCTTCCCTCCCTTCCCAGGTGTGTTTACTAAATTGCTGTGGCCAGTGAAAAGTGGAGTTATTGAGCAAATCTGCTGGAAGCTGACTTGGACACCTACAGTGAATGAACCAGAGTTTAATGACACACAAGGACTGAGTGAATGAGTGAAAAGGTAACTCAGATAGGCCATCTCTTGGTCATGTGACTGAACGGGAGACCCGTACTTCTGTCACATGACTTACTGGTGATAGCTAGCTCACTGTTTAAAATTATTCACACAAACTGAAAAGTAACGAGTTGAACAGCATAAAATGAACGTTGCTGCAAAAAATAAAACAAAGTAATATTTCCCATGACTTTTTGTTAGATCTTAACAAAATCTTAGAGGGCTTTTCATTGGGCCAATCAGAAACTTCCCCCCAGGGGCATTAAAGAGACAGGAGCCATGAACAGAAAAAGGGGAGCGTTTCAGAAATGTGCTGCATGCTTTCATGTTGTGGAACAATAAAGTATGTAAACCTATTCTTGAGGAGCCTCAAAATAAAACTGTGAGCCTGTAAATGAGCTATATATGGGCACTTTGAGAAACTGTTTTCACAAGTTCACAATCTTTAGATCAGATGGGATGCATCATGAGTGATCAAGGGTTTCATCTATGACAGAGAGGTCCTGCGTCAATCCTACAGAAGACACACAGAAGCTATTGAGTGTTGAGGAGATCTTCCTGTTTAATCAACCTGAAGTCACATTACCCGTTAATGTAGTTTGAAATAGTTTGCACATGATCCTGGTTGTTTTCCTGACAGATGTGTGGTCATTTGATATATCAGTAATTATACTGAAGCCATTTTGTGTCACTGGTCAATATTGAAATCCACAGCTTTGCACGCCATTAGAAATGCGATCTTTCACAGAGATTCGGCCAGTGGCCAGTCATATTAAAGTCTTATTGGGTTTTATGGATCAGTTTTTTTATTATTGCCCTCGAAGGAATAGTCATATAAGGATGCGCCAGTCAGTCCACTGAGGGAGGAGAGGCGCGTCGCAGCAGTTTAACAAGTCTTTCCTTTTCTTCCTCTGCATCGTTGTCTCTCGATCAGCCCTTCATGCAGCAGGATAAAAGGAAAAAAACATGTCTTCTGTCAGTTTTCCCACACGTCGATGTGCACTGGAATCCTTTCTTTTCTTTTGTCATAGTCTTCCTTTGCTCTTCCCCACAGATGGTTTTGGCGTCCAGGTTTGGTCACATGACAAGGCAGCGGGACTTGCGGAGTTTGCGGCGTCGCTGCTGGTACTCACTGAGCTCTTGCAGGTAGCCTCTGGACGGCCATCGTAGCCTCTCCACTTGCTCGCGCTCCTCATCTGGACACATATAAACGCAATCACATGTTAGACTAATTTGTACTCTACTGGATGTTTTTGTTCTTAAAATGTTAGAGGAAGATTTATCATACTTGACCAATACTCAGACACATATGGAATATGAACTTGTTGGGCTTTTGTTTTTGTAATCTTGCTGTTGCCCTGTAATATCCGTCCAATGGCCTTTAAGGAGGCTGATATTTGTATGACCTATGATGACAATAAAACAGTGGGATTGCTACACCATTTTGCTGTTGATGTTGTCTTTATCTACTTTGATGTGGTCAGTAATATGCACAAACATTACCCTTATATTATATTTAATATAAGGGTAAAGTTATAGTACTAAACCTAGTATGAGGAGTCACTATTTAAAGGTCTGACAGGTCACAATCTAATTTACAAACACGGTGCTTTATGATGCTGTATGGGAGGTTTCCACAGGTTTCCAGGACCATGCTTGATTCTCCAATTTAAAAAAAAAAATAAAAAAAAAGTAAGTTAATGATTTTAATTTTATTATCTAAAAACAAGTGGATGTTCAGTGTGGTTCAATTTCAATTCACACATAACTGATGAGCACTTTGATTATACCTCATGTAGTTTTAGACGGAGCCCTGACTCAAAAAAACAACAACAAATGGGATTATTTTGCAGGGACTATGTTATCTGAGGAAATACTTGTGTTATTTCTTTTTGTGTCTTTCACTTTTTTTCTTTTCTGTTATATTTCACAACGTTAAGTGTACAGGCTAATTATCCCGAATGTACAGATCATCTGTAATCCTTTTCTTCTCTTTTTGTTTATATGTATAAAGGAAAACCATTGTTTAAAAAGGATAGGTCTATATACATTACATGTATGCAAATGATGTGTATATGTATATATTTCAGTGTGATTATTTATAGTAAAGCAGTTTCTCTTTTTAATCAGTAGATTGTTGTTGAGTTAGGACACATTAATTGCACTGCAGGGCAGCATGTGACGATTAAAAGCTACACTTTAGGTATTAGAAGTAGCACGTGGTCAAAGTAGCCATTAATTTCGCTTGAATCTCTCTATTTATAATTATTTCCCCTCATCTATGTTCTTACCATGTTAATTATACTCTGTTGTTGAGCCACAGATTTACAGTTGTTGTCCCTCCTCCTGCATTTCTTCCCCACTAAAGCGAGCAACAGTTTCCTATGACTGTAAGGGCTTGTTATATTATTATTATTTTTTTTTAAATAACAAAAGAACAGGGGGCTTCATACTAGTTGTTTCTGGTACTAATGTCGACAGTGCAGATGCTAACATGTTGGTTAATTTGACATGTTTTGCTGCATCTATTTGTAGTTTCTTTTTTCTCTTTTAAGCTCCACCTTTTCACTTTTGTTTGTCCATCTTTACCACTTCTTCCACATTAAACTCTGTCCCTGGCCCATCCCTTACGTCACACAGAGAAGATAAGGGATGGGCCAGGTGTGTTAAGAGATTTTATTGGTCAATGCAAATAAGTGAATGGGTTATTGTGCAATGGCTGGTCAAGCTGGCCTGTAGTCTGTATAATTATATCGACAAGGAAAAAGGAGAAATCCCAGAGACAGGGCGGGACAGTCTCTGGGTGGGACTGTCCCGCCCTGTCTCTGGGAAGTGAAGCTGGTGCTGAAGTGCATTAAATCTGCTTTCTTTCTGTCCAGCAGGGGGACGACTTCTCTGCTGAAAAAAAATTCAGATTGTTTATAAGTCTGGTAAAACAAACCTCCTGTTTACTTGTTTTATGACCTCAGTAAACACTTTCCTGATGAGCTGATGATCTCAATCACTAGTTTGTTATTGAATACAAAATATTAATTTTGTAAATTAGGGTCAAATGGACAGTAAAGCAAGGTATGCTTTAGCACATGGCTATTTTGTGTCACTGTTGTGTGAGTGACTAATTCTTAGTTTCCCTCAGATCCCTTACATCTGGTTTCAAAACAAGACTGGTACAGCAAGAAATGCTCAATTTGGGGAATAAAATTGGAAATCTTGATCGAGGTAATTTCCATTTTTTCTATACAGTCTGTGATTTTGGCTGGATGGACTGGTGTTTGGGGGGGGGACACCTTCACTTTATTTCAAAGCACTTAATCACAGGGTAGTTTCAACACTGCAAAGGCTGCTCCCTTATTCGCAGGTGATACCTGTAATAGTGTTTAGAACAGTTATCCCTTTAAAATTGCACACTGACCTGAGAGCTCCAGGAAGTCAGGTTTATGACTGAAGATTAGGTAGTTGTTGGCGATGAAGTGGAGGAGCCAGATATAGAGCTGCTCTGCATTGTGGCACTGGAAATCAATAGAGACACTATATGAAATGCAGGTCTTCTCCTAAATGAAATTGTATGAGCATCTGCTAGAGATGGAGCCTAAGGCAGCTGCTGATTAACAGACTATGTTTCAACAAGAAAATATTGCACTGGATACTTTGATACTCACTCACCTTTGCCCTGCGGAGTAGTCGAACTACACTGATGCCTGTTGATGCCAGCTCTCTACTGGGCATGCTCTGAAGGTAAGCACATACGCAGACCTCACACAGATGCTGCAGTCGTTTCACTTGGTACATCTCGGCACAAACCAGCACAGCCATGGCCTGAAGCACACTGGCTGGACACACAAACACACAGCACTGTCTGATATGCTGCTTACTAGGGCAAAGAAAAAAAAAAATCAATACAGCATAGCATTGCAATATTTTGCATGGCAATAAAATATTGATATCCATTTTCTTCCGCTTATCCAATTCAGGGTTGCAGGGGGCTGGAGCTTATCCCATTTGCCTCAGGGTGAGAAATATCAATACATGGGCACCAAATATTGATATATTATTATATAAATTAAAATACTCTGAATAGTATGAACAAAAGGGCTCATCTTATGCACCACCATCCTGAGAAAACTTAGATCAGACTGGTTTAACTGAAAAACCATCCAACAAGGGACACACTTAGCTTGACAAAGCTACCTCCTAATTAAGAGCAAGGTAATGGCTCAGTCACTTAAAATTAGGACAGCGACCTAGCATCGACAAAATTGATTGTATTGAATTCACATACCAGCTGTAACTTGCAGTTACTAAATTGTTGTCGAGAGCCTGAGGGTGTTGCACACTCACAACTACTTTTGATCACAAGGTGATTTCTTGACAGGAAACAACCTTTCTGCAAACAGTCAGTCTGACTTGGAGTGACTGCAGTCACTCTCAGAGAGACTGTGGAAAGAGTGCAAATTTTTTCTGTGTCATTTATAAACAGAGACAGATTACCAACATGTTGCCATCAGTCTGAATAAGTTGTCATCATTGAGCACAACCCAACTCTTGTCTTAGCAGGCTGCGAGCTGGTTGTATTCTGGTTATCTTCTTATAGAACAGGAAGTCTGACGAGTGCAAATTTAATAGTTTAATGTGAATATCTGTCTGTATAGACAGCAAGAAATATGTGACATTTTTACAGTTAACTGCTGTATTATTAGAAACAGATTGCATGTATCAATCACAGGCTGATACCAGATTGATTGCAGACTGACTCAGTCTCATAGCAACATTTATGGCAGGTTTTAGTGGCAGTGTTTGTTTGCTTGGCAATCTCATTTTGCAGAAAAAAACTGAAGTGAGATAACTTTTAACTTTGAGGACAGATTTTGTAGCTGGAAACGGGTGAGAAGTCGCAATATGTTTTACTGCACTAATCAATAAATCATAAAATGTTAGGTATCACACTGATATATTGTCAAAATATAGTATTGTGGGGTGTCTGGTGATTCCCACCACTACTAGTTATTGTATACATTAAATACTGTGAAAGCATTATACGTATATTAAACCAATGTAAATCCGACTTTGTTCTAGATGTATGCAATAGCTGGACATATTCTCCCTGAAGCTGAAATGTTTTCTTATCCTTCCTGTTCCAAAAATCATTCAGGTAAAGCACCACAATGAGCTTAAATCAATCAAACACTGTCACAATAAAACCGATTTGGGTCTATTTTACACACAATTAGAATCTGAAGAGCAGATTTCTAACACATAAGTGCTATCAGTCCAAACCACTTCCAGCAGAATTTAAACTCAACATTATTTGACATAGTTTGGTTTGCATTTGCACAGCACAGACAGGAGTGATACGGTTGAATGCTCAGCTGCTCCCAAAACAGTAAAACTGCACACAGCTCAAAAATGATCACTCAGCTCTGCTGTTTCTATCATTTCTCTCAAAGCATTTTAGGATCTTTCATAAGACTGATTTCATTTTAAAGACCACACTTTTATTGTTTTAGTTCTACAGATGGATTTCATTCACATCCATGCAAATACTTGTTGCACATATAGATCTGATTTTTTTTAAATCAACTGTCATTCCAACTGTTTTTTTTTTTTACCTTTAATTATGAACACAGTGTAGAAACAGAGTAGACAAAGGATTGCATGTGAAAACTCCTCTGACATGAGTTTGTTCTCATTGTTTTGCAATGTGCAAATGTTAGCCAAGCACTGGCAAAGTGATTAAAAAAGCTTAGACCCATACAGTCGATGGATCGGACAATCTGAAACCTGTTCCCCTCCCTTTTTTGTTGAGCTCTTAGCACGTAAGCCACATTTCTGAGAAGTATGCGGCTGTCCTACCTGCCGAGCTGTACACAAGGTTGGCGACTAGCTGGATTAAAGAGTCAAATTATTTTAAGGGTCGGCCATAGGTGCACATGTAGAACCTCAAAATAATGAGAAAGTTGCTTTGTGACTGCTGCATGTATAAAGAGATGACTGCAAAAACCGGAGGGGGCTACAACAAAGAGAGTAATAAATAATCATAATGGGAAATTTTAAAGGCTAAATATCGACAAATAATTAAATGAAGCTCTTTAATCACAACCCAAGAATACAAACAAATGTGTATTAATTCAGAACTTGTTTAACATCCTTAAAACCCATTATATACTCGCTCCAGCTTGCCATTTTTGTATTGGTGCAACACAGACTGCACCACAGTGTACACATTTCATCATCAGATATTAACATCAAATCTCAGCCGGTTGTGAATTTAAATAAAGCTCCTTAGTCAAATCACTTAATGCTCAAATAAATAATTACCCATCGCTCTTTTTGTGCTGTCAAATTACATGCTTGCATGCAGCAAGCACGAAACAAGCGGTGTCGATCTTTTTCTGTAATGTCAAAATGTCAAATTAAATTACCCCTGATGCAAACAGATTCCCGCCGTTTATGTCAAACACCACCTTCAGCATCCTTCACTCACTCGTGAGCGCTGATCCTCCGCGTGCGTCCCTGACAGGACGCAGCTGAGCAGCAGCAAAACAAGAGGGTTTGTTCTATGTCACTGCACAATCACCCAAATGAACATTAACACAGCATCCCTCATATGTACAGTATACATTATTTAACACAGGGAAATACTCTGATGGTTCTTTACTTTTGATTTCACACCCTTCTTCTTTCTTTCTTTTTTTTGTTGTTGTTGCTGCTACTGGTGGAATTACCTTGATTTGACCTTGAGTGCCGAGCTCTTACATAACACTACAGCGACTGCAGCCTCTGAAGCAGTTTCATGTCTTTAATTTCCTGTTCCCATGACTCAACCTGGAGCTGTATCTCTGGAAAAAGCTTGCTTATCATACCCTGATCTAAGCTGGATCATAAGGACTGCTTGTTGAATTTTTTTCATCATTTCATTTATTTTTTTTAACCAAAAGATCTCACGCCACAGAATAATGGGATTGTGAGCTGCAGAGAGCTTGTTATTCAAAGCTGATTATTCTGAAGTTTTGCATTGTCTATTCAGCAGCTTTGTTATATAATGCTACAAAGGAGGGTGACAGTCAGTGTTGCAGTAAATCACTCTGCAACTATACATTAAAGTGATCATTTTTATACTTCTAGTCAATGAACGTAGCACATTATTCTTTCTCAATTTGTATTCATAAGGTCCAGATTAGATACAAGCTGCTTTAGAGACCCCAGCAAACACACTTATTCACAGCTGCACCGACTGATCTTTTAACATTAGGGGGCAGAAAAACTCATAAATAAAAAGAATAAAACACAAGTTACAAAATGTTTTAACTGACCCAGAAGCTGAGAGTTGCAAACATGGAGCAGAGCCAGCCTGAATATCACATAAATATGGTGACGAAGGCATTTTAGAATTTGAATAAAAATGTATGAGTGTTTATTCATATCTTATTCCAAAAGGTTTATATACAATCTGTCCAAACAAAAGAAGAAGAAGAAGCAGCAAAAAGTCCAATATTTAAGATAAAGTTTTTATTATGATAGGGAGTAAGTTCTAAAAATACTGCTTAATGCAGCATTGATGTTGTAGAAGTGCCTCCAGTGTGTTTTATTTCTATTCTTTCCTAAAGCTCACCACCGTCACCAGAGAGAATTACCAGCACTAATTACTTTGAAGACATAACACACAGCGTGTCACATAGCGACAGGAAAACAAAAACAAGACGTCTGGGGCCGTGATTTGGCACCATTAAAAGCAGTGATGCCAAGAGTT
The DNA here is from genome assembly GCF_900408965.1 of Simochromis diagramma. Lineage (NCBI taxonomy): Eukaryota > Metazoa > Chordata > Actinopteri > Cichliformes > Cichlidae > Simochromis > Simochromis diagramma. The sequence continues at coordinate 7,322,075 of NW_024386835.1, read as the reverse complement.
GATTTTGTCATCAGTAAATCTAATTTAATTTTAAGCTCAGCGCTGGTTTCAGAGCACCTCCTGAGAACAACACTGGCAGGATGTGGCAGTCACACAGATGGTTGATGGGACTTGTCATCTGCACTTTAGTTTTGGTTTGTGTTGAGCAAGCGGAGCCCAGAAGAGAAGCTGACATACCTCTCTCGAGTGTTTTATGACTGGTAACGCTGATTATTTCCATTTCCAGTTGTTGCTGGGCTGTTATCATTACACTGATCAGACTCGGGACTTTCATCTCTTTCAAAAATCAAGCAAATCTCTGTTCAGATCTATCATCCCCCGTTAAAAGGAAGCAATATCTAGGGCTAGTTTCCCATATTTAGCCACCTTAATCATTCACTGTGTACTGTGTACAACGAGACAGTGGTCATACCAGTACAGCTATGCCTGCTGCTGACTAAGTGAAGGAAACTCACCAGGACAGCAGGAGTCGGTGTAGAGGTACTCGAGGAAAGACAGGAAAGTGTCTGAGGAGACGCCGTGGATGGGCACCACTCGGCTACGAGCCTCTGCATACTTCCCGCTGAACATGGCGGCCATGACATCACAGCGGGCCACCAACACTGCCCGGTGGGCTGGCAGCACACTCCCTAAATCACACGTGTGGAAAATTAACATGTAAAGTTGAAGTTTCTATGAAGCCTTTCGGCAGCCACAGAGTGTGAAGTGTTTGTGAGTAACATGTTTCATCTTGATGCATCGGCATGAAAAACTTCAACAGCCGCCATGAACACAAGCTAACTTCAGTCAGACATTCCTGCTAATATAGCAGAAGTGTATAGTATAAACGTAATTTCGGCTTTTAATGAGTGTTCGGTCACAACTGCCCATTTAAATGAACAGGAAATTATTGTACAACCTCTCAATGACACAAGTCTCATCATCGAGTACCATTAACAAGACAGATTTTCTCCATGAAGTTTAGCGCACAGCTCAAGGGCACAAGGACAAGAAAAGCTGGCTGCAATTTTTATGAGATAAATATTGATTAGGAGAGGCTTTTTAGCATTATTTCTAAATTTCTCGATTTCATAGAGAAATGCTGAATGCAAAAGAGATTCTGCTGAGCTGAAACACGACCAGAATGAAAGAGAGCCCATTGCTGGGGCTATTTGATCTTATTTTGTCTCCAAATGGATGATCGGGCCAGGGACGGAGATCCTAATTCAATCACGGCAATAAAATATGACCTTCTTCTGCTGTATTACATGCATTTGTAAATGTGGGTGTGTCTAATAGGATCAACGTGAACTTACCTTGCACCATGAAGATGACATCAGAGTATAGAGGAGAATTGAAGAGGTTGACGAGAGTCTGGGGACCAAGCTGAGCTGCCCTCGCACTCGGTGTGTCCCTGGTGCCCTGCACACACACACAAACACGCAAACAGTGGAGAAGAAGACAGAAGAATCGGCCAGTGAGAGTTGAAATTCCTCTGCTGCACATCAGGTACTCGTTACCAGCACAATTGCCATTCTGTGCATCTATCCCACATCCCCTGTGGAATACTAATGGCGTCTCTGCCAGTCTTGCTTAGCAGTACCCAAACATGCTCGAACTGCAATGCCAAGAATGTCATGAGTGGAACTGGCTAACACAGAACACAGTGAGAAGCAGACGGCAGTCCAAACTGTCTGTTATCAACACGTTCATGTATTCTGTACTGCACAGCGGGTGAAACTGGTGGAATAAGAAAATCTGTCAATGCGTGTGTGTGTGTGTTTGTGCTTTTTGCAAAGTGTATGTGTACACATGGATTTCAGTCCACAGTAGAGTGCCTTCAAAGCATCCCATTTCCACTATGTGACCTTTCTCAGTCAACTGAAGCGCAAAGAACTCCATAATTTCACAGTGAGAGAGTGAGACAGAGAGCAAGATCAACACACACAGTTCAAGTTGGAGGCAGAAACAAAATCAAGAGGCTTAAAATTTCATAAATCAATCAAAGCTCATGGAAAAATTATGGGAAATTTATTTATACAGGTCTCACAGAGTCAGATTCCCCGGAGGTGCTGGAGATGATGCGATCAAATCATGACAAGACATTAGGCTATCTCATTGCGTTAAAGTGGCCCAGCCGTCTCGGTGTGTCAGCTCATCCCAGCACCGCCTCAGGTAGAAGAACTAGTTCTATCCAGATGGGTTGGTAGACTATGCGTGGTGCCAAAGGCTTGTCAGACACAGCCATGTCACATCTCTTTATCCCACTCTAAATATTAAAGCCTGCTGTTTTGTAGCATAGAGCCATGTCATGCTCTCTGAGCAGCTGCAATTACACATTACAGGCGTGACGCTGCAGTTTCTAAAATAATTTTAGTGTGCATGTGTTCTTGTGTTGTGCTTTTTGCTCCTTGGAGGGTATCTCTTGTTTACTTTCTGCTAATTCCCACGGTATCCGAGAGGTGATTACAGGCAGTAATTATGTAAATATTCTAATTATAGCAACATTATTACTGTGCTGTTTCCAAACAAGTCGCACTAATTAAGGCACTCTTAGTCTGCAAATGCAAAACACATGTTTATACATTCAAAGAGCAGATTTAACACATTAAAGTTATTTAACCTGTTTATTAAGGACAGACCAGTATCAGTGTCATACACACAGTCGAGCCTTAAACAAGATTTTTATTATTGCGAAATTTGTCCTCACCCTTTCTCTGCCGATGAGGGATCGTATTCGGTCTATAAGCTGAGCCACAGCGAGAGAATTCTTCAGCTTCTCATCCAGGGCCTCCTGGAGGTGGTCCCACTCCCACGCTCCTACAAAACATCCACAAACAACCCAATTCTATGGATCCACAATAGTTTACAGAAACACACAGGCAAACACTTTTCTAGCTGGCACTGTGCTCTGACCGCCCACATACCTTACACCAAACACTTGAGGCCTGTTTTTGTCAAAGTTGGCTTGTTCTAAAATTTTTCTGTTTATGTAATCTGTTGTCATTATGGGTGGGGAGCCCAGTCCAGATTCCACCCAGCAAACTCAGAAACAGTGAATAAAAAAGGCATTTGTAGAACAAATCGTAAATCTGCCTTCAAACTACCTGGTTACTAATTCATATTTTACTTTCATTTACGTCAGTGTACCTGGTGCCAGGAAGAGCTGGGCCTAGAGTCCACACAAGTCCAAAATGCCCTCAACTCACTTGGACTTCTGGGTAAAAAAAATTTGATTTGGGTATTTAAAGGTCACTGTGATCTCACAAAACACATTTTAGGCCATAATTCAACAATTAATGAAGGTCAATTAATATGGCAAAGATTTATACAAATGATTAATAGGAGAAAATTATGAAGTGATGACATTTCATATCAAAAGGTTAACACTGCAACACTTTTCTGACCTTTATTCAAGACATAAGTCTGGTACTGAAGGAGTGAATGTGACCATCTTTTACATTTTACTTTACATTTAGTCACATATTAAATTAGTGATCTGCCATCTTCTGTTTTCACAGGCTAAAAATTTGTTGAAGCATCCACATTTAACATTTTGTAGGTTCTTTGCAGCAAGTAAAGAACCTAGTGTTCAGAACTGTATTGTATAGCAATCGACCTTATTGAACAAATAAAAATACACCCAGCCACCCGTGGACCAAATAGCCTTTAACAACAGGTTCAATAGCCCATACTACCAGCATACTCCCCACAGACTACCCTGAGAAACAATCCAATCCAATAATACAAGTCCATGTACACTGGCTGGGAAAACTCCCACAGACCTTCAATTATCATTGAGAGGGTGAAGAGCTGATACAGTGAGCAATGAGCAAAACCTCATTGTTTCTCCTGGATCTGAGGTTCAACTTATCAGTGGATTCTCCTCGCCATTACTCCAGCACAGACTTCCTGAGAGGCCCAGGAGTGTGATCCCAAAATTTGGAGCATACTCTCCAGTTCCTTTTGTTAAAAAGGTGAGCCACCACTCCAGTCTGTTAATCAGACCTCAACACAATGCTGCAGCATATCAGAGTCTTGAGGACCACTAAAAGTCTTCTCTGCACATGCTATATAAGTCTGGTGAGACATAAATGTAAAAGCACACAATTGAAAGTTGTACCCTCTGTTTATATCACTCTGTCTTCCTGTATAGAAATATTGGCATAGTCCATACAAATCAGAAAAGGTACTAGACATGCTAAAAAAAAAAAAAATCAAAGCATTTTCAGATGTGGCTGGTATAGACAGCCTCAATGACTACAGACCTATAGCCCTCACGTCTGAGACACTATCCGTGTTTTAAACAGATAGTGTCTCAGCACATCAGAGACTGTCTACCCCCCCTGTTTGCTTACAGAGCAAATCGGTCCACAGAGGATGCCATCACCATCACACTCCACAGAGCGTTTAGCCATTTGAAGAACAGGAAGAGCTAAGTGAGGATGCTCTTCGTGAACCATTCGACACCATAATCCCAGACATCCTCACCCCCAAACTGGACCTTCAGATTCCCCCTGCAACCTGGATCAAAGATTTCCTCACCAACCAGCCTCAATCAGGCCTCACCAATCCCCACCTCCCCTCTCCCTACTGTACGCCCTGTACATCAACCCACCCAACAAACGTCGTAGTCATGTATGCTGCTGTCTCATCTCCATCAGAGATGAGACAGCATATAGCACAGTAACACATATGGTGGTAGAAAATAACCTGAAGCTGAATGTCCTTAAAACAAAAGAACTCATAATGGACTTCAGGAAGCACAGACAGGTCCACTCCCCTGTCATTATAAATGGAGAAGAGGTGGAATCTGTTTCTGCCTTCAGGTTTCTGGGCACCCACATATCCGCTGATCTCACCTGGATCCACAACACAAACGCCCCAGTAAAGAAGACCCAACAGTGGCTGCACTTCCTCCGTGTCCTGAGGAAGAATAACCTGGACAAGACGTTCCTGCTGGCCTTCTCCCGCTCCTCAGTGGAGAGCATCCTCTCCTACTGCTTGGGCGTTTATTACGCAGGGGCCACAACTGAGAACAGGAACGCTGCACAGAGGGTAATTAACACCTCCCCAAAAAACCCTCTGCTGCTTTCTACCACCTCTAGAGGCCATCGCCAGATCCTCCAGTCTCAGGAAAACCAGGCCCATCACAGGTGACCCCACGCACCCACAACCTGTTTGACCCGCTGCCCTCTGGTCGGTGCCTCAGGTCAATCGGGTCCCACACCTCCGGACTCACAAACAGCTCCTTCCGCTGTAAACAAACACTATTCCCCCACCCCTGCCCACCCACCTCACCAGTGTGAGCCATTGTCTGTGTAACCCTCATCACACTGGCCACTCATATACAGACTCTATACTCAGACCAAGTCCTTTTGCACTGCTTTAAAGCACTTTGCTCTCCAATGTGCGTCTTTCTATTGTTTTGTATATATTCTTCTTGATTTTATACATTTCTCCCATTTGTTATTTATTTCTGTAGTCTCATTATTTATATTTTATTCCTGCACATTTGGTGTGGAGCACTTATAATTCTGTTGTACATGTACAATGACAATAAGTGGCTATTCTATTCTATTCTAATATTACAGTTAAATCACAAGTGACAGAAGTAAAAGAGGAGCACAGCGGTGCAGTAGGTAGAACTGTCGCCTAATCACAAGAAGTTTTCTGATAAAAACCTGCTGGTGAGCTCAGGCCTGTCTAGGTATGATTGTGAGACTGTGTGGTTGTCCGTGTCTGTCGAGGCTATACCCTACCTCTCGCCAAAAGTCATTTGGCATAGGCTCAAGCCCCCATGATTCTGAGCTGGATAATTTGATACAAAAATGGATGGATATATAAGATACTAGTTTAATTTGTGAACCTGTTCTTCACATGCTGTACTGCACAATGTTCCTTTCAGGTAAATGCCAACATGAGCATGCTAACATGCTTAGTCTTCCATGTTGATGTTTAGAAGGTATCATTTACTACATTGGCTTGCAAAAGTATTCGGCCCCCTTGAACTTTCCCACATTTTGTCACATTACAGCCACAAACAGGAATCAGTTTTATTGGAAGTCCACATGAAAGACCAACACAAAGTGGTGTACACGTGAGAAGTGGAACGAAAATCATACATTATTCCAAACATTTTTTACAAATAAATAACTGCAAAGTGGGGTGTGCGTAATTATTCAGCCCCCTGAGTCAATACTTTGTAGAACCACCTTTTGCTGCAGTTACAGCTGCCAGTCTTTTAGGGTATGTCTCTACCAGCTTTGCACATCCAGAGACTGAAATCTTTGCCCATTCTTCTGTGCAAAACAGTTTCAGCTCAGTCAGATTAGATGGACAGCGTTTGCGAACAGCAGTTTTCAGATCTTGCCACAGATTCTGGATTGGATTTAGATCTGGACTTTGACTGGGCCATTCTAACACATGGATATGTTTTGTTTTAAACCATTCCCTTGTTGCCCTGGCTTTATGTTTAGGGTCGTTGTCCTGCTGGAAGGTGAACCTCCGCCCCAGTCTCAAGTCTTTTGCAGACTCCAAGAGGTTTTCTTCCAAGATTGCCCTGTATTTGGCTCCACCCATCTTCCCATCAACTCTGACCAGCTTCCCTGTCCCTGCTGAAGAGAAGCACCCCCAGAGCATGATGCTGCCACCACCATATTTGACAGTGGGGATGGTGTGTTCAGACTGATGTGCAGTGTTAGTTTTCCGCCACACATAGCGTTTTGCATTTTGGACAAAAAGTTCCATTCTGGTCTCATCTGACCAGAGCACCTTCTTCCACATGTTTGCGGTGTCCCCCACATGGCTTGTGGCAAACTGCAAACGGGACTTCTTATGGGTTTCTGTTAATAATGGCTTTCTTCTTGCCACTCTTCCATAAAGGCCAACTTTGTGCAGTGCACGACTAATAGCTGTCCTATGGACAGATTCCCCCACCTGAGCTGTAGATCTCTGCAGCTCGTCCAGAGTCACCATGGGCCTCTTGGCTGCATTTCTGATCAGCGCTCTCCTTGTTCGGTCTGTGAGTTTAGGTGGACGGCCTTGTCTTGGTAGGTTTACAGTGGTGCCAGACTCCTTCCATTTCTGAATGATTGCTTGAACAGTGCTCCGTGGGATGTTCAAGGCTTGGGAAATCTTTTTGTAGCCTAAGCCTGCTTTAAATTTCTCAATAACTTTATCCCTGACCTGTCTGGTGTGTTCTTTGGACTTCATGCTGTTGTTCCCAATATTCTCTTAGACAACCTCTGAGGCCGTCACAGAGCAGCTGTATTTGTACTGACATTAGATTACACACAGGTGCACTCTATTTAGTCATTAGCACTCATCAGGCAATGTCTATGGACAACTGACTGCACTCAGACCAAAGGGGGCTGAATAATTACGCACACCCCACTTTGCAGTTATTTATTTGTAAAAAAATGTTTGGAATCATGTATGATTTTCGTTCCACTTCTCATGTGTACACCACTTTGTATTGGTCTTTCACGTGGACTTCCAATAAAATTGATTCCTGTTTGTGGCTGTAATGTGACAAAATGTGGGAAAGTTCAAGGGGGCCGAATACTTTTGCAAGCCACTGTATCTTCGGTTTCCATGTGTGCATACTAAACAGGACTAAGCACAAAGTGCAGCTGTATCTGATGAGAATCTCATTTGTTTTTATGATAAACACATACTGGACATTTTGACTGGGTGATGCCTAACTTTCAATTAAAAGGAAAAGAAGCATTGACAGAAATGTTCAGTAGCTGTTGTGAAAATCTGTTGTGGGAGTAACAAGAAACACAAGAGATTGCCAAAGTCACACTGAGTCACCATGTGGAAAATTTGAATGTCTGCAAAAGAAATCATGACAATCCATTCAGCAGTTGCAGATATTTCACCCTGGACCTAAGAGGTCAACCAACCAACCAAACAAACACATAAATGCGCCAAAATATTCATAGCCACACCACTAATGCAGCTGAAAATGATCGCTCAACATTAAACAAGGGCGAGAACAGATTGTCAGGGTTTAATGCACAGAGGTTTCTATAAAACAGGATGTAAAATATAACGACCCAGTAATTATCAGCACTGATGAACGTGATAAACCTAAACATAAAAATGCACAAAACAGCAGAAAAACAAATAAAATTCTTCATGCTGCTTCCTCAGCTGAGACATCTGGAGAAAACAGCTGGATTTCATTGCAGTGTACTACAATCTTAAATTGTAGATGCTTTATAAACGCTGCACATTCCTGTAGCTTGATTGGGGTGGCACACTCTGTCTCACTGGGACATAAACAGGCTGTCGAGGAAAGAAGGGAGCTGGACTGGTCAGGATTTAGCTCATCATTAGTTCATAATGATGGTATTTGGCCTGATAGAGGGATTACCTCAACAAGCGGGGCCGGATAATGAAACTGTGTGGTGCAGACACCTCATACGCAGGCCGAGAGATTAGCTCAAGCGCTGTCGTGCTTTTACGTGATGCAACTGTGATGCACTTTTTGTCTATTCAAATAGACAAAAAGTGGACAGGCAAACAAGTTGGAGAAGAAATCATGTGTAAACAATTAAAAAACAACAATCACAAAGACATTTCCAAGAAGTTTCATTCCTGGCTCTTAAGTTTAACTTCAACTAAATTCGAATAACACAGCAGCAAGGTCAGCAAATCAAACTTCTAAGATAATTTGAGATAAGATGCCCTAAAAAACAACTGGTCCTGAATGTCCTCGAACACACACACACACACACACACACAGATCTGTGTCACAGACATGTACTAAACGTGTTAAACATGCACATACACACCACACCAACCAAGTGACAAATTCAATAGTACAGCAGCACAATACACAAGGAGACAGAGTCTCACAGTGTTAACATCACACAAGCAAAGTCATGGCCTCTGTGACTGTCCATTCACACTCATGTGACAAAAACCCCAAGTTTGGAATAACACCATGGGTGTGTGTGTTTACTGATACATGATATATTGTTATGCAAATTAGCTCTGGAAAGCCAAATAAAATAAGCAACTGCCAGTCGTTGAATCACAGTCAAAAAAAAATATCTATCCCATCTCTGGAAAGGCAAAGTACAGCTTGTTGTGGATTTACTGCAAATGAACAAATATTGGCTCGCTGAGCTCTGAATATTTCTGTGGGCAAAGAAGACGTTCATTCACATCTGATTAGCCAATTCAAGAAAATACACTAGCACACACTCGGTATATGAGGTCAGCTGCTTTAAACATACAGTGAGACCCACCATTTTGAAGGTTAACATTAGTCAATTTTTACACGAGACTTAACACCGTCTCCCTGCAGTCTTTTATGAAAACAGGGTATTCATAGTCCACTCAGCACACACACACATTCCTCCTGCTATTCTCTCCAAGCGCACCCCCCCCCACACACACACACTCACACACAAACTAACGGTAGTGCTCAGCTTTTTACCATCACATTATCTGCAGATGAGCAGGGTCTTACTTTCTTCTCCCCTCTCATTTTCCCCCTGGTCCCAGTTTTTCCACTCCACACTATCCCATCTTCCTCCTCTCTTACTCAAAAAATATCCACACAAACACACAAGGACTATGTACACATGAACACACACACACTGCCCTCCCCTTATTTCAACTGCTGGTTTTCTTATTCTTATTCAGACAGTCACTCAGAGAGAATCAGTCTAACTCTATAATCTTCTTCCCTCCTCTGCTTACCCTCCACCAGCCGCATACACTCTCAGCTTACGTGTTTGTGTGTCTACTTCTGCTGTTGATTTGTTTGTGTGTCAGAGCATCGACGCGACTCACATGCACGTTAACAGGCAGCCAGGAATCAGATGTTTGCACAGCTTTTTTTGCCATAAGGATTTGTGCACACCGTGCAGCCTGTGTTGAAGTGCCAGCTAGCAGGCACTGCGAGCTGACATGCAGCAGGCACAGCACCACAGACTCTAAGCTGTGGGAACGAGAAGATTTTTTTATTACATTGCTAAAGTTGAAGAAAATATTGCATGCCTGTTTTACTGGCTTCACACCCGACTCGAGAACACACTGGATGCAACTGCCTCAGTGTTTACAGTGCCTCAGATGTTTTGTGCTTGCATGCTTAGTCCGTGAGAACAACCTAATAGATGGCATTGGAAATTATACAAGACAGGTGCACTTTATCATTTCTTGATGTAAATATAAGCCCCCAGGAACAGGTGGCAGAGTCTGACTCTATCAGCTAATCACATTCACAATTACAATGATGTACCAGTGTGCCAACCTCTCCTGCTGTCATTCCATAATGTTTAATAGAAATACCCTACGAGAGAGACAAAAGACACACACATGTCCTGAGGGAGCCAAGGGAAGTGCAAACGTAGCTCCAGAAAGGAGTTCAAGATCACACTACTACAAAATGATTGATCTGGTCCTAGATTAAAATACTACAGTTGCTTACTATTAAGTACTTTCAACTTGACTGACTTCTGTTCCTCGGCGTAATGGAACATTGGACAAGGCCCAGCAGCAGGAAAACTGCCTTCTGCTGCCACAGGACCATTAATCATCACATCTAAATTATTAGAAAAAGAGTAACTGCTTTTAGGGAATAGATTTCCCTTCCTGTGAATGTCAGTCCAGCTATGTTTGCTCCAGTTGTAATGTACCTAATGTGTCTAAATTAGCAAAACAGGAAACATCAAGGATGTAGCACTGGCCTTGGCAACATAAAAAAATATCACTACAGGACTGCATTGATTAAATATGTCATAAATGTATACAATGGATCAAATATTAATAAGCCTGTAGTATTCAGTAAAAATAATAATTTCAATGTGCACTTTCCAGAAATCATGTAGCGCCATGGAAGTGAAATGACTGAGTTTTATCTGGATAAAGTACTTTGTTTAGACTCCAATGCTTGGAGACACTTTTTGTCTTTTCTGATTTCCAATTTCTGTTTGGCACTTTCTGTGCATGTGATCCTGCTGCCAGGGTGTCCGTTTGGGCAACTCGATGCTGGTGAAATCACAGGCCGCTAATCGGCTGAGATGAGAGGCTCGTCTGTGGTTTATCTGTTGTTTCCATTTAAGCTGGTCCAGCTTTTAACACAGAAATTATTTAGCAACACAAACTACACCACAGTATTTAGATTGCAGTCTGGTATAACTGTTCTTAATTACCAAAAAACTCTCATTTTATTCAGCCACACTAGCAGCATGGCTGGAGGAATGACACTATAGATCAGCTACCTACTTTACACCACAATAAAACGTCATGACGGTTAAAATCCATCAGATTATGGTGAGCTTCTATCTTTCACAAGCACAGGAAAAGCCAACCAAGAGATGAAGACTAAGAATCCTGCCAAGCAATGGTGCAATCAAACCAGGCTCCAACATTTGTTATTTTAAATTTACTGTCTGCAAACATCTCTCAAAATTATATCCATAGTTTATTGAACAGTCTCTGATGCATAAACTGCACAAATCTGCCACAAATCCTCATCCAGCAAATCTGCGAGAACAAAACTCCCTTCAGCTGCCCGCCCCTGGCCAGTCAGCCAGAAAAATTTGCCCCCTTAGTAATGCTAACAACATTTTCATCTTTGGCCTGTGTTCATAATGCCGTGTGAAACTGTAATATTTTCTTAGTCTGTTGCTTAGCACTAAATAGTACATGTCTGTATTTGAGCATCTGTACAGTTTAAGGATGCAGCTTGCCAACCAAGCTGACTAGTGTTAGATTATAACTTAATTCTCCAACCTCTCATCCAAATACGGTCATTTCTGGCACCAAAAAAAACAGCATGGCAGCTGCCAATACTCCAGCATAAATGCACACTCCAGAAACGAATGAGTGACATCATGATAGCTACGTCAGTCCTAATAATAATTGCTTTACTAGACTTGTTATCAGTGTTACTGCTTATAAATAGCTTTTCTAACTAATATAGGTGCCTGTACATTTACAGCAACACTAGTTTAATGCCCAATCACACATCCATCCATCTTCTTCACTAATTCAGGGTTGTGTGGGGTAATGAAGCCTTTCTAAGATGATCAGACTATAAATTAAAGGTAAGGAAAACAAAACAAAACAAAAAAACAAAACCCTCTTCCTGTCAACCATTTACCTTCATGCATTTTGCTTTTGTCTATATATTACTAATACGAGCAATGAGCAATGTACCCAAAGCGTACCCAGAACAGTTTCCTAGCAAAGAAGGGATTTTTCAGATTACAGAACCTTTAATCTGCAGTCTGCAGCTACGTCTGTGAGGCCTGTGAGTTTTCTGTCAGCTGGTACAACACATACAGTACAGGATATCACACCACTTCTCTTTCTGTTGGAAAAAGAGAGGTTTGTGATATAGCGTTTCATTTTCTTTGACCTTAGAAAACATCCATCAGCTAATTTGTCAAATTGTTCGATTTCATTCAGTCACACTAGGAATCAGGTGGATTTCCACATTCAGTACCTCGAGAGCTTACAAGTGGCTGTTAAATTGGATAAATGGACATGATGGCATTTTCTATAAAGATACATAACAGCAGATTTAGGATAACAGCAACAAATCTTTCTTTGGATGGAGGTTTTTACCTCTATAAATGAACATGAGAGTCTCCCACAAGCACATGCACAGCAGGGGGTCCTTCACCACCAAACGAGTGAGACGTCCCGTCAGGTGTCCATCTGATCTCGGCATGTCATCAATAATACTCCCATCCCAGGTGGAAAGCAGCGAGTGGGGACCTCCGTCACGCTCTCTGCAAACACACCGCGACTGTGGACGTTCCCTGTCCAACCAGAGATAGAAGAAAATGTTTCAGTTACAGAGAAGTTTGCCGAAATAGTTGGGCTTTCGCTGGCTACAGACTCAGGTGGTGAAATAGGATATTAAACCCCATGCTGTGAAGAGGTTAATATCTCTCCTACCTGGTCTTGGGCCCAAGGAGCAGCTGTCTGAAGTACGGGCTGACAGCACACAGCACAGCGGCATGCGCCCAACCCAGCTCTTTCCCAGAATCCCCGGCATAGAAAGCCACATCGGCGAACTGCACGCCACGCTCCAACAACCACTGCATGTCCTGGGAGAAGCTGGACTCCTCCACTCTAATAGGGGGAAGACGAGCTGAACAGAAGAGAGCAACAAAAGAAACGAGTGAGAGTGGACAGAGATGATGAGCAATTACTGCTGAAATTCAGTTTGCCTCCATATCAAAGAATAACACAGAATATTGAATGGGTTTGTTATGTTCAAAGCCTCTCAGGAGTGTTTTAGTATTGATATTTGGTGTACTCAATTTTCCTTCAGTCTGCCTTGTTTACTTGTACTTGTGTTTTCTTGGGAGGCTGTTGGCAATGAGTTTTGACAACTCAGAGAAAAATTGGGGTGTACAATGCAGGTCGAGGGAGTGATTTTGTCAGCAACAGCACAGTGAGATTTTAAAGCCAAGAAAAAGAGACAGGTCATTTTTGTCCTTTCTCGTTGCTCATGTTTAAAGAACGGCTTCCAGGTACGTTTGTCTTTGCATTAATAACAGTCCTTAAAAGATGAAAGCAGCTCAAGGCTGCTGCAGTGAAATTCTGGTCTAGTCTGGTCTGGTCAGAGACTGAAAAAGGACCTGAAGTTGACCTTTATTTGTCAACTTTACTTTTAAATTGTTTTGGTGATAAAACACTAAAATGAACAGCACACCCCAAAACTTTGGGATTAAAAAGATTTGGAACTAATCTAATAAATGAAGAAGACACAAAAAGGACAAACCAACAAAAAAAGACAACGATTTGCAGTGAACTGTGTGACAAACGTGAATACACAGAAAATTGCAATGAAGAAAACCACAACAAAGCGTCTCTTGGAAAAATGGGAGGCAAAGCTGTGCACGCTCAGTGATTCATGCATTCATGAAGTCAAATTAGTAAAAAGTGAAAAAGCACTGAGCAGGGGAACAAAGAAGGCAGGGCGAGGGAGCTTCAGCTTCACTAATCATTGGCCTATTATATTCCTATTGATGCTTAATACTTACTGCACCTCTGTGGAGCTCATCTCTTTTTTTATGAGTGCTCTGTTTTAGCCATGACAACTGTGCCGCTTCTTAATCCCCGTATGTCATATTTAATGTAAGCTACACCGTAAAGGGAGCTAAGCAGTGTCGAACGACACCAATAAATCCTGCAGGCACTTGCTGCCATTTTTTTTGGCAGCACTTAAAAATGTCAGTCAGATTTAAACAGGCGAAGCGGAAACCTGCTCGGATCGATATTTAACACAGGTTTAACGGCGTAGTTTGTGTTAAATATGTTCAGGTGTTTGGGTTTTTTTTAAAAGCATGACTTTGCATGCAGGAATGGCCATAGCAGAAAGGAGAAGAAAAGTGAACCAAGGAGTGCAGCTCTGTATTCTAACCCCCTCCCTGAATACAACACCAGACTACTTCGTCTACTCGAGGTGTTGGAGTTGTTACTTTTAATTTCCTGGTTTCAAATTCAGCGCACAGAAAGCTTTCAGTTTGTGGCAACATCCAGCAGCCAGTTGCAGCTTTAATCAGACTCTCTTGTATCCAATTAGGACAAAGAGCGTCCAAAAAAGCAGAGCATTAAGAGAAAGGAAGAGCAGCAGACATGCAGCCACCGAGCACTCCAGCTCAGCCCGTTTCTTTTTCAGCGTTTCTACAGTAATCAAACTCGCTGTGTCTAAGCTGTTTGCTGTGTGTCAGCCTTTCTGTGAGGTTTAGCCTCTTTTGATCATTTATCTCCTCATAATTTGCGGTCTTTTGCAGAATGTGACTGGATAAGACGCAGTTTGATTAAGTCTGCAATAAATCTGCAAGGGCCTCAAAAAAAAAAAAAAAAAAAAAAAAAAAAAAAAAAAAGCGAGAGAGAGAGAGAGAGAGAACTTTTAACATGAGTGGCTTTTTGCAGCTTAATTGCAATTTCATCTAAAATTCTGAATTTCAGATAAGCAGACTAAGACTAAATAACATCTTAAGTAATTAGTCAGCAATTAACTGGCAACTTTTTGATTTATAATGGACCATTTGAGTCATTTTGTAGTGTGAGCGACTTAAAGAGAGAACTGGGAGAAACTGTCTGGTCTTTCTTTGTTTTTTTAAACATCCATGATCGCTCTTCTCTAGTCTAGATCAGCGGTCCCCAACCCCCGGGCCTCGGAGTTGTTTGGTTCCGGGCCGCGAGAGTTGAGGCTCAGGTGTGACATGAATAGTTTTCAGGGGGTTTATCGGTTTTCAGCGTTATTTTGTTATCGTTTTTATCGTTAACTCGGTTTTCCTGGGTCTTTTCACGTGTGTTATGAATAAATCTTCTTTTTTTCGGTACCGGTACTAGTTTTATTTTGTTGTATTTATCCGCGACACCTTAAAGGCCGGTCTGTGAAAATAATGTCAGGCATAAACCGGTCCGTGGCGCAAAAAAGGTTGAGGACCGCTGCTCTAGATTTTAGAAGCTCATCACCATTGCCTTGACAAAAATCATTATAATCAACACATTTATTTGGTTATAAAGATAATTTTTTGTTGTTGGGGGAAACATATTGTGAATAATTAACTCCAATAATAGGCATGAAAAATTAAAAACACATAACATACAGGACCAAGCGCTGAACTGACAACATGAGAGGGCTTCACTAAAAGATGAGGTTAAGGAGTAATCCCACAGTCTCATAAGAACAATCATTGAGCTGCCTCCACCAAACGCAGGGAACTCAGCTGTTACTGCTTCTGTTTGCTCAGGCTAAAATTGATTCAAATGTCAGTGAATAAAAGTAGTCTACCTAGCTCTTTGTCTTTCCAGTTTGGAACAGAGCGTATTGATCCAGATAAAACCTTTGTGCTCAGCTCTTTTTATGGCTATGTAAGCTCAAGAGGTAACAATCCATCCAGTTCACTGAATGTTTCTAAACACCATAAACACGGCAATTGACAAAAATATATATAATTAAGAAATATATTTTTAAAAAACACACACAGGCTACAAATCTGCTTAAATGAATTAAAAATGGCAGGCATGTATGACACTTGAAACAAAGCCAGGATAACTCATTGCTTGGCATAGTATTCCTCTGACCTGGCTGTTCTAAGTGAGGGGGGCGAAGTTCATTCACTTTATTTCCTCGCCTCTTCTCTGGCCTCTCTTTGGCTTTGTGTTTCAGACACTGAATCATGAAGTACTCCAGCTAAACAACACAAACAACATACATGTTATTTCAAAATCTGTACAAAGATAGTGAAGTTACATCATCATCTTGTTGCTTTAGAAATAACTTCCCGGGACGTCCAACCTGTCACTGTCTCCCCTGCTAAACACCGTATCTACAATCTGGAAACGCAGAGTTACTCTACTTTGAAGGAAAAGAACATCGTGAGATGTGTTTTTCTCTTTTCTTTGGGGACGCTGAGTCAAAAACACACCACAGCATCAACTCTGACTCCAGTGTTGCATCATCACTTACCACGCTGCCAAAGTAGCGACCCACGAAGACATGGTTGAGGGAGGGCAACTCCAGATAGGTGGCCCCCAAGTCCCGGGACAACTGCAAACCTTCACTGTGAGGTACGCAGCTGCTCCAGTCAGAGGCACACAGTGGACACGTACAAGGGGGGCCTTCATCTGAAAACAGAAGGATTCAAGTGAAGGATGAGGTAATGCATACTTTACTAATAACTAGTTTATGTGTGTATATGTGAAGGAATACATGTGCTGTTGATGTTACATTATCCTTTTTGAGAAGCATGAACCTACTAAGGCAGTACTAGATCCATGTGTGACTCAGTGAGTTCTACTGAACCACTCAAGCACAGAGGAAGTGGAAAAGAATAACATGCCTTTGACAAAAGGAGTAGCAGCGCACTGAAGGGCACTCAGCAAAATTTAACAGATTCTAAGAAATAATTTGATTTAAAATAGTCACAAACACACCCTCCCCTCAGGTGACTGAAATTTCCATGGCAAACACTTAACCTGTTCAGATGAGCAATGTTCCTCAATAATTACAATAAAAAGTTGTAGAAAAATAAACAATAATAAACAAAAAACAATGCCCTTACTTCCGTC
The DNA here is from genome assembly GCF_900408965.1 of Simochromis diagramma. Classification (NCBI taxonomy): domain Eukaryota; kingdom Metazoa; phylum Chordata; class Actinopteri; order Cichliformes; family Cichlidae; genus Simochromis; species Simochromis diagramma. Next base: position 7,305,029 of record NW_024386835.1, on the reverse strand, counting down.
TTACAAAATGCAAAAGTGTTGTGTTGTTAGTCAGTGCTGCTGGAGCAAAAAATACATTTTGCAAACTGAACTAGAATGGAAAGCATGTTTCACAAATCAGAACATATGAACCAGATGCTACAACCACATGTGGCTTTTATGGTGTGGCCTCGCCCTTTTTCCCGATTCCTCAATTCTTTCTCTGGGTGACTATGTAGAGAGCTAGCGAGGGTTTTTAAAAGGGAAAGCATGCATGCGTACGCTTGGATTTTAAAAATATTTCTGCTGCACACCCCAAGCTGCAATTTCTTCAGCAAGTTAATAGGGGGGGGGGGGGGGGGGCAGTAATTGTACAGCAAGATCATATAGATGTGTAAAATCTGCAGTGGCACGTGGACTAGGACTGGCTGTACTGTGGCATGTGTGCACAGGGAGACCACAGAGACAGAATCAGACAGAAAATTAGAGGGATTATCTTGAAGGAGAAAAAAAAAAAGACTAGAGCAAGGGCTGCACAAAGGAGGAGAGAGAAAGGCAGAATCTGCAGGACATACAGCCAAGTCCCGAGGCACTGGATAAATCATATTGCTAATAACCCACAGGCGTGACACAGAGACGATGGCAGGCTGAGAGCGTGTGAGTGAGTGCAAGGGTGGCAGCAGGAAAAGGAGTGTGTGTAAGTGCGCGCGTGAGCATCGGAGCGGCTGTGACTTGGCATATCAGTGGTATGTTTGTGCGAGCAATGGTGTGCGTGCGTGCCCTTGGATAAATCTGTCTGCGCTCCTCCGTTCTTCGCTGGTTTAATGGCTGCATTAATGCACGTGCGGCAGCGCTCCCCCTGCCACAGATGTGCCTTAGGTGGTCTAAAGACAGGAAGCGCTCAGACCTCAGCCGTCATTCTCTGCAGTCACAATGGCGGGGGGGGGGGGGGGGCTTGCATGAAACTACTCACAGCAGCTGCTAAAAAGAAAAGAAAAAGAAAAAAACACAAACACAAACAAAAGCTCTGGTCTACAGTGATCCACTCCCCTCTCGTTTTTCTCTCTCTTCAGACTTGACTTTCACTGTGATCACGCTGCTGCAGTGCTCTGACAGGATTTCAAAGTATGTTGAGCACACGTGCTAAAAATATAACCTGGTATATTTGATGGGCTTGTTTACAGGATTTAATTTTAACAGGGTGTGGGTCACTCACTGAGATGCCAACACATGTGTGTTATGTTAATGCTTATTTTGTTAAGCAGCCTCCAGTAAGGCTGTAAATGTGTGCTCTATCCTGCTGAAGGCACATACTTCTGTTCTGGTGCACTTTTTTTTTTTGCACCACGACAATGAACTCTTGTCTACAAGCAAGGCTTCTTTTTTTTGGAACAGAAAAGCCCCAAAGTTGTCCTGTACACTGTACTTCTTTGGAGTGTTTCCTGTGGGGAAGCATGTGAGCTGACAGCCTGAAGGCAGCCAAGAGGAGATTTAATCATGAGCATCCTCCTCATTGCTGTGTGGACATGCTAGAGGATACAAGACTCACTGAGTGATCTCAGCAAGAAGAGCATAATGCTGTCCCGAAACCAAAACCAACAGCTTAGGTAACAGTAAGCTGACCTGAAATTGCCAGGATATCCAGTACAGTGACAGCTCATATGCAGCAAAGATAAACAGTTGGAGGGTTGGCAAGCCATGTTGGCTAAACTAAACTAGGTCCTGCTCCAACAAAAACACAGAACAAAAGGCATCCTCACCATTCAGCCGCGCTCCCACAGCAACGAGGATGACGGGCACGCCCCAGTGCCTCAGGAGTGGGCGGAGTCTCGGAGCATAGCCATTCCTGACCTGCTGGAAAGCCAGCTTGTCAGTGACTGAATATTTAATAACTAAAATGTCCGCCTGCTCAAGAACTTTCCGAACACTGGCCCAGTCGCTGTCCAGCAAGTCCTAGAAAGGCAAGGAAAGGATGACATTTGTAAATAGATGGAGGGCTGAGACCCAAGCAAAGACATACACAGAGATGTATCTACACCCCTGTCTTCACCACACCTCATATAAACCTAACGCTTCCTCTCATAGAAGTACAAATTCCTCAGTGTAACTGGGTTTTTTAACTTTACCCCCTAGAGATCTTTATGAGGCTAGCTACTCTAAACCAACTTAATTCAACCCATTAGGAAGGAAAAACACTTCAGAAAGCTTTGAGCATTTTGAATTAAAAATAAAAGGCAGAGACGGAGAATTAGACAAACAGACTTCCACCAGCAACACCCCTGACGGGGTTAGACAGGCCTATAATAGGATGCATACAAAACCCTAACAGTGCATATGCTATTAAGAACAAAAGTTCTTTCATCAGGTTTTTTCTGCAATGCATGTTAAAATAGCGTCCTAAGAATAGAGACGTTTTTATAAAGCCTGCAATCAGCGCTGCAAGGCAAGGGCTGCTGGAAGTTGAAATGTTGTAGAAGGCTGTATCTTCTGAGAAACAGAAGCAGACTGAAAAGTAAACAGCATATACATTAAGTAACTCACATTTTCTCACAGTACTCTGGAAATGCCTTTGATTTGGCATAAAATTTGCAGATTGTTATTTTAAACAAATAAACAAACTATCAAGAGGATGTAAATGTAGAGGAAAAGAGCCATAATAGCACTTTAAGATCAGACTTACAGTGCACAAATACATGCACAAACCAAAGTCATAATGTAACAGCTGACTCATGCAGGTGTCTCTGCTTCTCTCAGTCTGCTCACTCAAACACACCACCTGTCTCTTACCCAGCTGGGACAATCCCGAACCACTACCGTGACATCTCCAAAGACACGTGAGGTGTACTCCATGAAAGCCGGGTTGTGCATACTGCTCTCTAGGTCGCACGGTCCCACCATGGCTCCCTGACCCAAGTAGCTCCACAGCAACCCCCCCTGCAGCTGCCCCTGCCCCAACATCTCATCTCCTGGACCGACTCCTCCGGGGCACTCGCTGCCCAGCGCCACGATGTGGATGGACCTGCAAGCCAGACAACTCGTGGTTGAAAGTGAACTGAAGGCATCACACAGGTAGATGATGGTGATGATCAAAGAGCACCGAGGGAGCGGAGGCTCCTCTCTTTGCACTGGACCTTATTATTCATGTCTCTCACGGAGACAGTGCATCACGGCTATGTCACTGAAAATCACTGAAGAGAAGCTCGCCCAGGCCTTCATTATCACACCTGAGTGGGTATTATGTTAGAATAATTCAGATGGACAAATTATTCCCGCTATCTTTGTGTGTTTTCCAAGCAGTGATATACTGAAAAAAAATCAATAAGGCATGCAACCAGGAACCCCATCTCTTCATAAGCCTTAATGAGTTGCAGCTCCAGAGGAACTTACATTGTGGTCACCCCGGTTTCGTTCCGCTGCTTTATGCTATGGAGCCCGTTTCCCTCTCACGGTGCCTTTCCACGCCAATCTGCAGTCAAGGCTCGCTTTTTCCGCAATGAGCCGCGGCTCGGCTCCGTCGTTAATCCCTCTCATCGGTGGCTGGCCCCCCGGGAGCCCGGCTGTAGGGGGAGTTTCGCAGTCACGGGCATTTCCCCGTCTCGTTATTCATTCATAAAAGCGGAGTTCGACACCGTCCCGAACCGACCGCAGAGGCGCACCGGACAGCCCAGCCGGCGGAGGAGGAGCAGCAGAGTGTGTAAACAGCAGCGCCCATGGACAGACAGCCAGTGCGCTAACAGGCGAACAAGTTGTCAGTCGGTAGGAAACAATTAACTACGGAGAGGGAGGGTACCTTCGCGCCTCGGTGTCCAGACTGTATGGATGACGTCGGTGGATGAAACAAAGTGTCGCTAGCAAAATAACAACTGGGAAGGAAGAGAGAGAGAGGGAGAGAGAGAGAGAGGAGGGCTGACTGAACCGTGAGCGGCCGCGTCTGACTCAGCAGCACGCACGCGCGGACATACACGCGCCAACACACGCGCACAAACGAACACCCTCACCCGTTTTTGTTTACTCGGACTTACACCTTGTTGCCTCACCGCAGCTTTGCCCCTCTGCACGGCTCGTGTGTGCGCCTGCCACCATTCCGCTGCCCCACACTGTCACCGCACTCCTCCACAGGCGTTCACACAAAAGTTAATTACCTCGAGCTGGAAGCACGGGGCTCAGTGTTAATGACAGGGATAACAATAATGACCACCAAAGTGAGCACGCGACCGGCTATTTGCTGACACTGCGACGACATTTAAAATGCTTAAACCAGCTTTTTTTCGGGAGGTGTTTTGTTGTTTTGGGAGAGGTAGGTAAAAGGTAATAATAAAATCTGGCTGGCCCTCTTGGAAAAGCTCCAGGGCATCCACTGAGAATTGAGGGGAAGAATAGCCTGACCCTTAAAGGCTTAATCAGAGCCTCATGGGTCATTCGCAGCCATTATGAATAATGCATAACATAAAACCAGGGCTTGAGTTTGAATGCCCTTCTACACTGAAAATCTGTGTTGCTTACATGCTCTCCTTCTGGCAGATGCACTGGCCCTGCTAAGCACTTTCCCCACAGTCTGCTCTTTATCTTGACGAACAGCCCACCGCTTGACCTATTGCAAATGACCACCTGCAGACAATGGCCACTGCCTTCTGTCAAGACTCCCAACTTGATTATGTAATTAAACTGCCCCCTTATTCCATGTAAACCATGGGTCTTTCTTGACTGTATCTGAAGAGTCACACAGTACTGAGTTTGCTATAAGCCAGCTAGAGAACAGCATCATTCATGCACAGAGGGGCTCTATACCCCACAGCATTTGTGCTCTCAACCAATGTCACTATTGTACAATTCTGGTACAGAAACAGAGAAATAATCTGAATGTGACAGGCTGCCTTGACCCGTCATATCAAATGGTTAAGAAATGCTACAGCCTCATTCTTTTGCACTGCATGTGAAGTATAGGAAAGCCATGCATTAAGTCACATTAATTCTACTGACATGTGATGAAATAGATAATAATAACACTAACTGTATGTATTTTCCCTGCTTTGTGAAATTGTTAATCCATCCGTCCATCCATCTTCTTTTGCTTATCCAGCTAATGCCTGCAGTTGAGCTACAGCCTACCATAGCTGTCATAGGGGAGAGGTGGAGTGTATCCTAGACAGGTCACCAAATCTAGTTGGATACAATACTGGATACAAATAAAAGTATCCCCAACAAAAACCATACATTTTATACAAAATATGCAGGGCCCCCTCAGAGGCCGCAGAGCCAGACAAATGCCTGCTGTATCTGCAACCCTCCAAGACTTCTTGGATTATCTAATTTCTCAGCAAACAGTTTTTTGTTTCTTGCAGTTACTGGGGAAAAAAATATGTGACAATAATCCCAAATACGTAAATCTATGCAGCCTCTGAGATCATATACTTGCGTTCTAAAGTCATTTGAAGCAATACAGAGACTTGGATACTGCAAAACCACTCCACTCTAGGATCTCATCAGTGCTACTGATTCCTTCCCTGTATGCATACTACACAAAGAGTATTGGATGTCACTGTCCTATATGAGATGGATGACACAGAAATCCAAATTCATCCTTAGAAATGTTTATTTAGAGATGGAGATGATGCTATTGACAAACAGACATCAATGTTAAATGGCAATGCTTTACCAGTGTTTGAAATAAACCATCACCCAAACAAACGTGTAAATACAGTCAAAAATGACCAAAAACAAGAGCCACTTTAGAGCTATCTATCCAACTGAGTGCTTATAAATTGACCACAGAGTGCATGTCATCACTAACAACCTTGCCATACAGTCATCATGCAATTATTTAGAGGAGATCAAAGCAGACAAAAAGAAAACACTTGGGTGCAATCTTCATCCATTACTGTCAAGATGTTTCCTTCTCAGACGCCTCAGCTTTGGCTCTTTCTATCTTGCCTTTTTCTCCTTGGTAGTAATCTGATTCGATCCAATTTGGGTTATCGGAGAGCTTGACATAGATCTCCCCGTTGTTCTCTGTGACTGTGTGCGTTCTCTGCTTCACACCCTTGGAGTACCATCTGGGCACAGGTGGCTTTTCCTTGGGGTTGGTGCCTTTGTATAAGCACTCCCCTTTGGCTAGAGTGAGCTTGTACTTATGCTTCGGACAAATTATGCACAGCTTGCCGTTAATTTCCTGCATGTGGACAAAAGGCAGATAAATGACCTTGTGTGTATGTCATTTTAGGTTTCTTTGCACTATAACATAATAATACAATATCCTCACAGCCTTAGCCCAGCATTTGCCTTTAGTCATTTTGGTGCAGATACAAGAATATGTTAAATCAGGAATGAGATAATAACTTAAGCCAAGGCAAAGAAAGTTTATTTATATATCACCCTTAAATGCTATAGTCATTCAAGGTGGTTTAAAGGGGGGGGGGGGGAGAGAAGAAAAAAGAAATAATAACTATAATAATACAGATACCAGATTACTTAAAAGCAGTAGTGATCAATAACATTTCTTAAAAACAGCCGAAGTTAGAGAAGATCAGTTGAGATGGTTGAGATGAGGCACTATTTGTTCAAGGCTTTTGTAGTGAATGGCAGTAAATTCAGATATGAAAACTGTGTTAAGTATTCATGTGTTTAGTTAAATTACTGCTTGAGTGATTGTAGAAGATATTTGCTCTGATATTTTGGAATGTTGTCTTGATCTAACCCTCGTAATTTAAACCTGAAACTCACCTCAATGTCGCCGTTGTTCAGCGTTCCTCCAGCATCTGCCGAAATGACGGGGTATCAGTGTATCACAAAATAAACAAACACACTAACAGTCTGCTAAAAAGGACACACTTTCCAGATGACATGTGCTAAACTGTTCAATAATTTATTAAATAATGAAGCCCAGTGTTAAAGGTCCCAGTGTATTTCCTCTCTCTGCAGTGACCACTATGAGTTTTTCACTAGAAAAATTGCACTTACGGTAACAGTAAGAATCCATAGCATAGAAGACTCCCTGGTGGTAGATAATCAGTATATCCCGATCTTCTATTGATCTGAAAGACCGCTTTGCTTCAATAAGTTCATCCTTCTTGCCTACGAAATGGAGGCCTCTTGCTGACTGCTCGTTCTCCTCCATGTGTCTGCCAAATGCTGCTTTGAGGTCAAGAAGGTCATATCATCAGTTCTCAAGGTTGTGTGTATTTGTCCCTCCATCATTCTCATATGTGGCCCAAATTGACTATGATGTATTTTAGGGTAAAAACTTAACTGAATCCACACACGTAAAAAAGGTGTGGGCTTTGGATTCGTCACTGGGATTATTGTGTTGGCACCTCACCTCACAGTTGTCAGCTTAAATTAAGTCCAGAACAACTCAAGAACACTCATGTAAGAACATTTCTTGGCACTGATCAGCTCTGCTCCAAACACACCAAGGCCCTGAACTTTAAGCCCTATTATCTGTCTCATGATTATTTGGTATCCATCGTAGTATAGAAAATAAAGCTGCTGTGCTAAACACAAGAGAACAGTGATTTCGCTAAATGACCTACATGAATTGGCACAAACTGTATGGGAAATACAAAAACAAAAAAACTGACAGAGATTCAGCTGTCATCATTCAACACAAGAATGGGTTATCCAAAGATCAGAGTGCTACATCATCTCCACGTCTGATCTCCTTGTAGGCAGCATATACCAAAAATATCTGAATGTGAGGATGATTCATGTTCATGTATAGTGGAGTGGAATAATGAGCCCTACACACAGGATGAGTAAGCACAGTAGTAGTAGCAGCGAAAGTCACATGCCCTGAAGCCTGTGGCCAAAGCACAGCAAGCTGAAATGAGCAAGCAGGAAATATAATGAAATATCAGGAAGAAGAAAAGTCTTCAAGTGATCCTTTAAGGACTTTCAGTACCTCTGCGCCCCTCTCTCTCCTCATATGGTGGTTTTGCTTCAAAAATAACTCATTTTACTTTTGCATCGCCTTACCTTGAAAGTCAGCCGCTGTATCGCCTCTGTCAAGCTGAACAAGTGTACAGCTGACAGCCCAGGGTTGTGTGGGAAAAATGGGGGCTCGTGTCTTTTATCTTCAGACACAAGCTGTCTGTTGGTTGGTCCTACACTGGATACATTTCTTATCAGTTTCTCTCAGGCACATCAGCTACAAAGATTGTAAAGAAATGCGTACGTGTTGGTTTAAGCCTTCACTGGGAGAGATTTCTATCATTTTCTTTTAAAAAAACTAGTTATTTAAATCACATATAAGTACATTTAATTTTTTTTATTTTAGTCCAATGCATTTAACTGCTTTGGGATTCACCCCCAAATTAACATAATTCAAGCTGAATTATCATAAGTAAAACGAGCAGTAATGGTGGTGGAAAGTAGCTTTATAAAATTAGGAGATAATTTTTTTTTTAATCAAAACTGGCTTTTATACTAGTGTTTTGATTCTACAGCTGACGTTATTGGTCAGAGTTTTTTTTTTTCATGTGAAAGAAACATATAATGATATATTTTACATATATGCATTATGCACAATACATTATTATAGACTTAATAACCGGTTTGCATAGTGACATTATATTATAGAGACAACAGAATATATGCTAACAGGAATAATTTAGTGATGTAATGCTATATTAACATACGTTATATAAGCCAATAATAGAATACTTTTTATATTTATTGATTGGTTTAGACTTGATTTGATAATTTTTGTTCTACAAACCGGAACTATCTGTGTCATTCTTTGCAGAGTGCCCGGAGTATTTTCTCGGCGCTCCGCTCTCTCTTCCTTGTCAAATCATTCACTGTAAGTAGTTTGCGCTGATTTCTTGAAAATAATTGACTTATAATGGCCTCGTGCAGTGTGTGAGCATGAGGTGAAGATCAGCAGTGCGTCCGGTGGAGCAGAAACATCCACCATAAAAGCGGCGGTTGAAGCTCATATTAGGCTTCACATCCGATTTGAAAGCTAGCTAACCGTGTGCTGTAAATACTAACACATTTCTTTCCGTCAGTAAATATTTAATCGTCGCGACTGTGTTTTACAAAATAAATCCATAGAATCTGGTATAGAATTAGTCTTTAACTGTCGCTTGATTTTAAAATAAATATATAAAAGAATTAGTCTTCCCGCAAAGCTACATTTCAAAACCTGCACTGAGCTGGTTTAGAGTGTTTATAACTATTTTCACAGGACTTAGTACCACATGTACAATAATAAATGTACCCATCATTAATCTTTGCAGTAACTAACTAACAAAAAGCGATATACACAATTTGCTAGTACTGGATTGAACCCCCTTTGGTTTTCAGGACTGCCTTAATTCTTCTATGGGTTGTGGTACATATTGACATGACAGCATGTCAATATAATGTTAATCTCCTGTTCCAGCATATCCCAAAGGAGCTTTTTTGGCCATTCAAATACAGGGAATAGCCTGGCTTAAAACGTGTCGTGCTCAAGAAACCAGTTTGAGATCATTTGAAGTTTGTGATATGGCACAATATCCTCCTGGAAGCAGCCATCAAGAGATGGGTACACAGTGGTCTTAAAAGGAATGACATGCAGGCTGTGAAGTTAAAATTGGTACCAAGAGGCCAAAGTGTGGCAAGATAATAATTCCCACACCATTACACCATCACCACCAGCCTGATGTATGGTTGGATCCATGCTTTCATCTTATTTACATAAAATTCTGACCCTACCATTCAAATGTTGCAGTAGAAATCGACACTCATCAGACCTGGCAACATTTTTACGACCATCTTCTATTGTTCAAGTTTGGTGAGACCGTGTAAATTGTTGTTTCAGTTTCTTGTTCCTGCTTCAAGGTTTGACATGCTGTGGATTAAGAAATGCTCCTCTGCATACATTGGTTGTAATGAACAGTTATTTGAGTCCCTCCTGTCAGCTCAAAGCAGTCTGGCCATTCCTGTGAACTCTGGCATCAGCATAGTATAGTCAAGCAGTGAACTGCCACTCACAGCGTATTTTCTGTGTTTCAGACCATTCTCTGTGAACCGTAGAGATGGCCTTGTGGCAAAACCTCAGTAGATCAGCAGTTTCTGAAATAATTAAACCATCCCAACTGGAACCAACAGCCATGAAAAGCCACCTAAATCACCTATTCTGACACGCACTTTGAACTTCACTAAGTCGTCTTGACCTTAAAGTTGTGCCCACGTGATTGGCTGATTAAATATTTGGATTAATACAGTTGAGCAAGTGTACTTAACAAAGTGGCCTGTGAGTATATGTACATTTGTCTATGTTAATATGTGTGGGCATGTGCACCTTATCTGTAAAATACACATTTATGTAACAAATGCAAAACATGATGCATAAACAACAAAAAATGACTAGCACTGGACTTTTATTAAGGCACTGTTGAAAGAAATGTTATATTTTAGTTGAGTGCAGGATGCATGAGTTTGTGGTTTGACACTTTAAATTTGTTCTATATCTGCGGTTATAAAATGTTGTCATCATCCAATAAAGTCCTTAGTTTTCTGGAAAGCGAACACACAATAACAGAGGAATTGTGTTTGTGTATAAGTTGCTTTAACAGGAAGATGGTACTCCGAGCTTGTGGCTTTATCATATTTCGTCGTCTAGTCGGCCGCATCCCTCCTCCAGGCAACATCGAGTATCTCCTTCTGCAGACATCTTATGGGGAACACCACTGGACGCCACCGAAAGGTGTGTTTAAGAAACACTAGATTGATTTTTTTCTTTATTACAGAAAATTACACGTTAATGAGTCTTTTTTTCCCCTAATAAATTCACCATAAGGTCATGTGGACCCAGGTGAGGATGACCTCACCACAGCACTGAGAGAGACCAAGGAGGAGGCGGGGCTTGGGGCAGAGCACCTGAAAGTGATAAAAGGCTTTGTTCAGGAGTTGCACTATGAGGTGCGTGGCAAACCCAAAGAGGTGCTGTACTGGTTGGCTGAGCTGAAGGACCCAGGGACTGCTGTGACTTTGTCTGATGAGCACCAGGATTACCGCTGGGCCCAGCTAGAGGAAGCCTGCACTCTGGCCCGGTACAAAGACCTGCAGGACACACTGAGAGCAGCACACAGACACCTAGAGGCATGTCAGGACAAACAATGATGTGTCAAAGAGGAGAAGATCATAAATGGGAAGTAACTGCCTGCTGGTATGTGGGATCGTACCATTTTCTGGAAGAGCATCTGTTTTGAAAGCACTGCTCCTAATTCCTTTAACTGAATGAGTCTGACTTTCCCTGCCTTGTCTTTCTTTAAATACTTTCCAGAACCTTATGTAAGAGAAAGACTCCCTTAAGTCACAAAAAATCAGAGAGAAAATAAAATCAACAGTTGAACGCTAGGATTAAATGCATAAATGATGCGCTTTTGTTTGTAAATAAGCTGTATTGCAGGTTTGTGCATTACAGCTGTTTTTTTGGTCATTTTTTTTTCCGGTCTGTCTCCAGTTTGAATTAAATTTAGACCAACATGAAAGTTTTCTCCTACCTTTGATACTTACTCAGCTTTACATCATTTCTGAATGGATTGGGGTTTTTTTCTTCTTTTTTTTAAACATGTATTACAAAGATGCAAGGGGATACTGGGCTAGTAATAGAACAGTCAAGTGAAACACTAATGATAAAAATAAACTGTAAACAGCAGATGCTGCCACATGGTGGGGACAAACAGTTTTTTTCCCTAAAGCTGCACATTTGATATCACAAGCATAAAATAGCAGAGCTGCAACAGATAACTAACATCATCACTGTCACGAGGAAAAGTTCTACATTAAATATAACAGTTAAAAAAAACAACATCTTTGGATCTAAATACATTTATTTGCTCAGAAGCAAATGGTGAGAATAAACATCCTTTTCTTGGGTACTGCTGCTCTTTTATATAAGTACAGTTAGACAGTCTGCTCTGGATTTCACGATAGAGGATTATGCCTTTGCTTGAAAGGATAAAATGAGAGTTTTTGAGGAAAAAAAATGTGTGTCTTCAACTCAAGAAGCAGAATGGGAGCGCTTATGGTTTTAATTACCTGTCATCTGTCATTATGAAGACACAAACGGGCAACGGCAGTGATCATGTAAGTGGAGGTCACTGAAACACCGATACATCTACCTTAATATACTAGAAAATATAATATTTACAAAAAGGTAGGTCAGTAATGATTTTTTTATGTCTGTCAAGAGATTACAAGCTCTTCCAACAAATATTAAAAGCCGACTAATGGATTTGAAATTACCCTCACGAGTAAACATTAACAGTGAAGTATTTATTTACTTTTTTAGCTTCTTTTTATGCTATGGTGTTTCCTAATATCATAATTATATCTCGCACAGTAATCCAGAACCCCCCTCTGCACCCAACCAACCACCCAACTCACCCGAGGCATGTAGTCTTTCCAGCGTGTCCTGGGTCTTCCCCGAGGTATCTTCCTGGTGTTCTATGACAAAAACACCTCACTACAAGGTGCCCTGGAGACATCCTCGTCAGAACACCGAATCACCTCAGTGAGCTGTTTTTGATAAAGAAAAGTAGCAGCTCTACTTCCAAATGACTCCTCACTCGATCTCTACGGCTGAGCCCAAACACACTTCAGATGAAACTCACATCTACTGCTTGTTTCTGTGATCTTATTCTTTTGGTCACTAGCAGGAGCTCATGGCTGTAGATAGATAGACTGGTAAATTGACAGCTTCACTTTTCAACACCGCAAAACCGTATTTATCTTCCACTCCACTCCTCACTCGTGAAGGAGAGCCAAGATAATTCAATTCCTTCAACAGCTCCAGGTGCAGACGCTCTTGGGAAGAGTGTTACTACGCCATGCTTTTGTGATGGTTGTACAGGGACTGAATATGACAATGAGCCAGGTGCACCATTCTCCCTAAGCACCCGGACACCCCAAAGGACGCAGTTATATGCCCTCTCCAAGTACACTCTAACAGAGGGACCCACCGCCTCAGTACACTGGCAAGACCTTTCCAGGTGAGCTGAGAAGTGTGATTCCCATGTAAATGTAGCACACACAGTTACAAGAATAAATGGTAAATGGCCTGTATTTATATAGCGCTTTACTAGTCCCTAAGGACCCCAAAGCGCTTTACATATCCATTCATTCACCCATTCACACAGATATTCACACACTGGTGATGGCAAGCTACATTGTAGCCACAGCCACCCTGGGGCGCACTGACAGAGGTGAGGCGGTGGCGCCAGTGTCCGGTGGCGCCAGTTACAGGAATCCCCGTATCACCGCCCCAGTCTGCTAATCCAGAGTCACTGCTCCAGACTTCCATAAAGACTTTGCAGAAGAGATTTAACCAACAAAGCCGCAAAACATCATGAACCTTGAGGAAGTCAGGGTGAATTCCAGCCACCCAGTGGCACAGTCATCCAGCAGTTGTTTTAGTATCTTTGTCACCTTAGCCATAGTGATGGCCCTCACCAGCTTTGTCTCTAGACTTACTTCTTTACACATATAAATTGGGAAAACTCAGGCACTGAACGGGTGATATAAGAAAGATATCAAGAGTTTAAAATCCTTGAAGATTTTTTAATCCATATCCTTGGGTACAAAGTCTGGAATGAGCAGGCTCGACTGCAGGCATACTTGTGATTCGTAGAGTTTCTAAAACTAGAATAGGAGGCCAAGTCTTCAACTCTCAGGCTCCTCTCCTGTGGAACCAGCTCCCAGTTTGGATTCAGGAGACACAGAGTAGAGACACCCTCTGTACTTTTAAGATGAGGCTTAAAACTTCCCTTTTCGATAACGTTTGTAGAGGACTGGGTCAAATGATCCGAACTATCCCTTAGTAATACTGCTTTAGCCTCAGACTAATGGGAGAGTTCCCATCATGAGAAGGGGACCTCTCCCCTACTCCCTCTTTTTAGTTAACTTTTATCCACTTTCTCAGTTTGTTTAGTCCTTGTTTTTGACTTTGGTCTCTCACTATCCCCCCCCCCCCCTTTCACCTCATACACAAACAGTCAAAGCAGATGTCTGCCCCTCCCTGCGCCTGGTTCTGCTGGAGATCTCATCCTGTGAAAGGGGAGTTTTTCTTCCCCACTTTTGCCAAGTGTTGCTCATAGAGAATTGTGTTTGGGTTTTCTCTCTCTAAAAGTTGAGGATCTTTACGTTACTATGAAAATCTCTTGAGATATCTATTATTGTAAACGAAGAAGGGAAAGAGAAATCCTACAGTAACACATCTTGCTAAAAACTATATCCTTGTGACTGTGGGTACACCACAAACCTTATTGTAAATGTATGTTGGAACTACATGTAACTAATGAGAATGAAATCCATTTTTACCAATCTGATTATTATACATTGATGTCAAGCACCAAGGCAAAAATCCTGTAGAGCTCAACACTCAAAAATTGACTAGTATCATTTACTTAGTTTGAGAGTAATCAAGGGTCAGTGGCTCAAATAAGGTGAAAATCCTTTCAATAGGCTTTGATGACATACTGTTTTATTTCTTATGATTTTCAAACTGAACCACCATTACTATCCATTTGCATATCACTCCTAATTTTAGTCAAAAAATCAAACTTGCTGTGTTGTCCATTTTTCATGACATGTGGGCTTAGCAGCAACAGATATCTGAGCCATATTGCAAACAACCCAACAACGTCATGTTCTTTTCTTTTTCTTTTTAACAATATAAACTGAGTGACATTTGCATCCTCACAAACAAAATGATGGGAAAAAATGAAATAAGATGAAATCGACAAGGACAGCATAAACATCATTAGGTGTGGACAGACTGTGGTACCATTGTGGACAGCTCAATCAGCAGAGTGTGGGACCATGCGAATGTCTCAGGATGACCTCACTGTGTCCACCCACACTTTAGAAAATACACGCTTGTGATTCACACTCACACACAGAGAATAAACAAAGTAAATGATTTCATTCAGTTTTCTATGCAACTGTGTGTGGAATAACATGTTAAAATTATGGATTGCGACTCATTTTATTTAATCTTTTCTCTTTTTTTTGTTCCTTCATCTTTAGCATTAATAGTCCGCGGCCTTAGCATTTCTCCACCTCCCCTCAGGATAAAAAGAAGGCATACGTTTTATTTAAGAAGTGGAGAGTTCTAATACTGAAGCTGATTAAATTCATCATCAAATTGCTACCAAAAGGGCTACACTAGATCTATTTATTTCTCTAATGTGAATTCAGATTTCTAAATTTTGGGTGAAAGGCAAAAACCTGGCTTTAAAGCATTCGTGACATTTTAGGAAATGCAATTATTTGTTTTTTGTGCTGAGACTGAGACTAGAAGATTGATATAACAGTTCATTTTTACATTTCTTAAAGACGTTTTGTTAAATAAACAAAAGTAATAATTAATAACCTTTGATTACAATCCAAAATTTAGACGTTCTCATATCAATCCTCAGCATCAGAAAGCATGCATTTCCCAAAATGTTCAGCTCTCTCTTTAGCAGACACACGTGAGATTTGTACTTTCCATTGTTTACTACTGAGCTTACTTCTTTCTACGTGGTAATGGGCAAAAATGGTGATCACAACAAGAAGAAGTCCAGAATCTCAATCATATTTCCACCTCCTCTCGTGGCTTGGTATCAAATCCATTCAGTCTTTTAGGAGTGAATTTTGTTTGTCGCCGTTCTCAACAGAATCCAGTCTTTGCAAACCTCCAAAGCACAAGGCCAGGAGACAATACTTCACTCCTTTGGCTTCACATTAAAATCCAAAAAGGTATGTCTCTAAGAGTCTACTCACTCTGCATTAAATCCATTACATGCATCCATTCGTCCATAGTCTTTAAAATGAATGAATGTGGGGCTGGACTTGTTTTCCTTGGCATAAAATCCATCCATTGGAGTCACAACCCCAGTGCTCCACTGTGTTCAATGAGCAACAGGTTCTTAAAACATAGCTCAAAATGCATGGTTTACTCGATGCGGCACAATGATGCTGTTCAGTGTGTTCAAAAG
Organism: Simochromis diagramma; assembly: GCF_900408965.1. Taxonomy (NCBI): domain Eukaryota; kingdom Metazoa; phylum Chordata; class Actinopteri; order Cichliformes; family Cichlidae; genus Simochromis; species Simochromis diagramma. Next base: position 7,289,103 of record NW_024386835.1, on the reverse strand, counting down.
CTTAATACTCAAAATGTGTGTGTTTTTTTTCTTTTTTCTTAAATCAGTCAAATCCTCAGATGATTCACGCCTCCAGAAACAGCACTTGAACAAAGTGCCTACAAACTGAATGGTTCATCAACTGGACTACTGAAACAAAGGAAAACCCTGACATCATAGTCAATATGAATAGTAAATGTAAATATACACACACGGGGATAACAGGCAATCAGTGTCGTATTCATTCAAATGCAAATGTGTATCTAAGCTGCATGTTGATCTTTGTCCCTGTCGATAAACAAGACTCTGGATGTGGTGTAGCACAGTAACAACATCCAGTTTTCACTAAGTTGCATTGAAGCATCAATTGGGAGTCACAGGGCACAAAAAAAGAGACGATTTTCACATCTATCGCAACGTAATGCGAGCATTGCATTGGGGAGAAAGAGATGCATTTTGATTTTCTTTACCCTACCGAAAACAGAATGACTTAACGGACGCCAGTCTGCACTAACAGTAACATTCAGTGATGTGTAAATGCTTGAAGAGGGATCGGAAACTTTCAGAGCAATCTTAGCCCTCTAATGAGACCAAGTGAGATATAAAGAAAAGGAGGCGGAGGTGAGGAGCAGGTGTGTCTTAAGATTCTCTTTGCTTTTTCTCTCTCAGTGAAAGTCTGAGGCCCTGAGGTTTACGAGGCAGAGAGAGGTGCAGGAGGCGATACGAGAACACTCTCCCCCCCCACACCCTTAATGAAATAACGCTGCTTTGCCGGAAAATGAGGGTACTACTGAAGGTGTATCCAAGAAGGTGGAACGCCAGAGCCTGCGTTTGCACGTTTAGGTTGATTGCATCAAAATCGAACAGGCTAGCGTTTGGGACAGAGATATTCTGCTGGGGGGGGGGCAGAATGAACGACTGACGTGACGAGCCGGCCAGCTCATCGACTGGTTAATGAGCCAAAGGGGTAAGTGTCCATTAACCAGCCTGTGTGAGCCTTCTGAGAAAATACAAGTGAAGAATGTGTCGGTCAAATAAACACATAAAAACAGCAACAAGGACAGACACAGTGGATAGATCCAACTTTTCTTCCAACCCAAAACCAAACAATCCGTCATGGAGCTGGCCAGTGACAGCGGAGTTCAAGAGACCACCACAAGGACTATTTGTTTTCATCATTTATCAAAGCTAAGACAATTTGCTTACTTACTTATTCAAAATCAAAGAGTTCTTTTAGCTTTAGGAGATGTGCAGCAGGAAATATTGATATACTGGAAGATTTTGTTTTACCGTGTATCTAGTAGGATTCAAATATATGTGTACACCTACTACACCGTAATATTTATTATGTCATTGCTGCTGTTGGCTAAACTGATTTTCCTAAAACCAAGGTGTGACTTCAACAACCTACTCTTTCTAAAACAAAATGACTGGTTTAGCAAGACAACACTGAAATTTAATGGCTGAAGGCTAAACTTAACCACAACCAAATAACTTAAAGTAAGGTAATATGAGCAACTGTCTAAATGAGATTGTAATACAGCGAGGCATAATCTACTTTGTGACTTGGATGCGATTGAACACATGCTAACAATAAAGAAACACTCTAATGTTCAAGTCTGCAGAAGCACGCCATCTTTGTGGTTTATGGTAATGAGGAAAAGGCCAGACCCTCAAACTCTTCCATGGCACATTTTAAAAATGTGAAACATGTTTTCAAATCAATAAACACCTTCAGGACACTCTCAAACAGTGCTGGAGTAATAAAACGTTTGTTGCCACACAGAGTGCGAGCTGTAATTAAGGCAAACGGTGGAAACGTCAAATTCTGCTTTCAGCGAGAACACTACCTACAACGTTTTGCTGAAAAGTTACGTAACAGCATCAAAGGAATTGCATTTGACCCAACGCTTGTATTAGTTTAATAAATGATGAAAGATTTTTTTTTTTTTGGCAGTAGACTTTTGACCCCATTGTATGTGCAAATATACATGTGCACACATACACACACATACACACACACACACACAGAAAAAAGAAGAAGGGTGGTGGAGTTGGCAGGAAGAAGTTATCATCCAGATTATCACGAGTCTTCGTTGCCAGAGTCGTCCTGGTTGTCGTAACATCTGGTGGACGTCCCGCAGTCCTCCACGGTGCCGATTCCCCCGGCTTCACCTACAGACTCCATCTCGCTCTCGTCCTCCTCCTCGTCCTCCTCTTCCATGTCGTCGTCGTAGAGGTCGTCATAGAGAAGGTCTGAACTGCGGTCCTGAGAAGGAACCCGGGTCTGGATGCAGTACTCGGCCAGCGTGGTGGGCACTTTGACGCCGTCGCGCTCCGCCTCTGCTGCTGTTGACATCACTTGCTTCCTGTGAGCAAACGTGGAGGAGGTGTATTTTTTTTTTTTTCTCCATGTTGCATAAAATACATTTCTTCAAAGTAACTACACACACTAGTAAGAGTGTGTTCATTTGTACCTGATAATCTCTGCATACTCCTTGTCCTTGCCTTTGCTGTCCCTCCATTTGCGAAACATAACTGAGGCATCCACATTGGCTGGGGAGAAGGTGTTTGGCTCGTTGAGCAGAGAGATCACACTAAGCAGGATGGTCCTGATTATCAGCATGTACACACACACACACACACACACACACACACACACACACACACACACACACACACACACACACACAGTCGAAATGAGGACACTGTAATATCAGATGTCGTCGTCATATGAAAGAAAACCTCTACACGAGCTTTTTGAAACCTCAGAAGCTGTATCCCAGCTCGGAGAGAGGTGTTACCTCACCTCTTTCCCCTCGTGGCTCAATTACATTCTACACCCAATCTGCTCAAGTTTTCAAACACAGACTCGGCACTTTAATGCAACTCTGTGTTTCTTGCTGATATGCTAAATTTAGAAGAAATTCAGAAACCTACCCTACAGTGGTGTCTACCGCTACAGATAGAATACAGAACAAAGAAATGGTAGAAGATAATTATATCCAATTCTTAATTTCATTTATGAAAATTAAATAAGACCTAGATCCAATTTTTGTGTCACAAAAAATGTCTAATTTAGCCAAAAGGAAACTGAACCACAGCTAGCTGTTCCTAGCAGCAGCATTTTTAAACTCGATCTGCTAGTTTTTGGCAGAAATCAGAAACTGAGGGGTCTAGTGGGTTCATGCCTGTCTAACTTGTCCCCGCCGCTGAATTCTTCATGTTCAAACAGTTCAAACATGCAGTATTAAAACAACTGTAAACTGACATCACTTGAGGTAGTATATCAGGCTTCATACAGCTCCCACCGGTGTTACAGTATGCTCTAAACAACTCTTTTCATGCTTGTACATGCAAGACACCCCCAAGACTTATCAACAGGCCTAAAGGTGTAAAATTAGTGAAGGTGAACTTGGACCAGAAGGTTTGCTAAGAAATTACCTGACATTCTGGGTGGGGTTCCACCTTTCAGAGGGCAGCTCCCCACTCTGAGGATCGTCAACAGGGGGGTGTAAGATCGAGATGCACACATCTCCATTCTGAAGACCAAAAGACATAAAGGAACATTTGTCAGGAAAACACAAACGCGGCAGCGTCTTTAAACAAATCCATTTAAAAAACGAAATAAATGCCAAACTGCAAACACGAAAGCATTAAGATCCTTCAGGACAAACCTCATAGATGTTGGGGTGCCACATCTTGGTGAGGAAGCGAAAGGTTGGTGGGGAGTATGGGTAGTCAACTGGGAACTTGATGTGAGCCTGAAAGAACAAACAGAAGTCTGACTTCAGTTACTTGTAACTAAGCTTCAGCCATTTAAGATCACTGGGGTCTTAACTTCAAGGAGAAAGCATCTGGAATGTGAAAAAAAACCCACTATCCAATTAAACTGCACGTGTGTATTTTTATTTGCGTAATAATAAATTATAATTATCAATTTTCACCAAAAAGTAGGACAAAGGAATCAAAAAGCTACATTAAGTAGATGTTGACAGGAGATTTAAGTTGCTATGGGGACAATTCATACACACATATAAAGTAAATAAAAAATATATTTAAAAAATTATGGCCCACTCTTTGCATCGTTGCCTAAGTTCATTGCGACGGCATTGCAACACCTCGATCCTTTTGTTTTTCATCCATTGTGGTACAGTTTGTTGCTGTGCTTGGGATCACTGTCCCATTGTCAGGCAGAAGGCCTCACATTTAACTCTAGAACGTGTTTGTATACAGAGAAGCTCACAGCCACCTCCATGTCTGCAAGGTGCCCAGCTGCTCAGGTTCTGTGGCTGTAAAGCCAGCTCAAATCACCACTACTCCACCACCGTTCTTTACAGTTGGTATCACATGTCTGCTTTTCTGCAGACATGGTGCTGTTCATTATGGCCACACGTGTCAACTTGGTCTCATCTATTCAGAGGACATTGACCTATGATGCAGCTCTCCAAACTTCCAATTTCTTTTTAGAAAGAAGAGGCTTTCGCCTGACAACCCTTCCAAAAAAAGACATACTTGTTCAGTATTATTCTAATTGTGCTGTCATGAACATTAACATTTAACATGTTAACTGAAGTCTGTAGAATCTGAGATGTAGTTCTTGGGTTTCATGTTTGAGCATTGCACAGTCTGACCTGGGGTGAATTTGCTGGGCTATCCACTCCTGAATGCATCAGATCTGCAAACTGCAAAGAAATCTTGCTTTTATAGAGATGGCCACACTTCCCGATGATCAGTTAATAAAAAGCATTTCATCAGTAGCACCTGACAGCTATTAATTCCTATGAAAGCAGTACTATTGTACTCAGGTGCTACCGGACTCTTGTGAAAACATGTAAAATATTCATATTCTATGCGTATTGGAGCAATACATATGAAAGGTCTTGCTTATTTAAGCAGGTCAAACGCCAAAGTTATGTTGTTGTAACGCCACAGCCTAAACTTTTAGAAGGGTGTTAAACTGGCATTTGGGGCATTATGAAAAAAAAATATATACAAAGTTTAGCAGCTGAAACCTTTTAAGTTCCTGTTTTTATTTACATTTTAAAGAGCATCCTAACTTCTTTTTGGACACGGGGTTTCGGTCAGCCACAAAGTTGCTTCCTTTACCGTCATATTTTAAACCACATCACATCAGAGAAATAGTTACACATCCAGCCATACCAACAATTAGACTGTGAATCACCCTATATTGTCATCAGTTCCTAATTAATTTCACTGTGACACAACATCAGGTGCTTCTGGCTCTTTCTTTCCAAAGTATTATCAGAGAAAAAGGATGGCAGGCTTGGGTGTGTGTAGCTCCGCCCTAACTCTCACTGAACTGCTTGCCCGTCTGATAGGACTATCATTACTCCACAGCTAGTTACTAAATTACTGCAACTGTGTGACATTAAACACGTAGACGTCATGACACACTGGCATGAGTTCCACTGCTTAGTATCAGTCGCTGAAGCAACATTTCTTTTTAAATGTGCAAACACAAGTTAACAGATTGGTGTCAAAGTAACAGTAAAGTCTAACATGTAGTTGCCTTCATGGGCATCTTTCTCTTTTTATCACTTTGAGCTCGTCTGGATTTCTGGGTTTTCTTTATTTTTCTGTCTGCATCACATAGTCTATCCTAAAATTACTTTTGTATACCTTAAAGTGAGGGCAATCAACACAACACAGAGAATTCTGGGGAATGATTGAAAGCTGTTGCTTGACTTTAAATCCAAACACCTTTCACTTTACTCTCAGTATAATTACAGGGGACACTGAAGATATCCCAAAATATCTCATCCCTGTACAAAAGCATGATTGTGTATAGTGTAGGCTGCAGGAACCACGCAGTAAAAACAAAGTTACACTGAAACACCTGAATCGTACTACAATTCACTTTCACCAGTTTTTCATTAAATGAAGGTCAGCTGCACCACCCACCAGTCGGGCATTTACAAGACTAAACAAGTCATTTATTAATGTCATTAGGCACTGGCTGCCAAAGTATTCAACAAACGAGTAGTATACATGTCCCTTAAAAAAAGGGAAGTCCACATTTCCTGTTTGCTAGCTATTACATAGACTGGAAAACCAGCCCAGAGTTCACTCTTACTTGTGGCATCTAATCCTGACATTTGTTAGTGCTGATGTTCCTCAAATTTTTGTGGCTAAAGACATGCCAGTTAAAAGAGTATACTACAGCAATACCTGCTCTGTCTTATCCTTCCATTCCCACTAGGCTACAGCATCATCTGCGTAGCACCAAGCTGAAAGCAGGTGCTCTTTATGCTACATTTTCTAAATGTTTCACCGAATATGCAACATATTTAAAGAAAAAAATATAATGAATCTAATCATGTCCCTTCTCTCTCTGTACTGAGGTGCCATTTATATCAGTCTCGTAGCTAAAAATAGCAAGCACAACCATCTTACAGTGAGGTGGGTGAGGGCTGGCCGAGGAGAAGGACAGGACAGGACAGAACGACTGAAAATGAATAAAATATAATATAAAGCCTAAAAATTCCTCGCCCATTAGAGGCAAACCACGTTTCAATTACAGCTTCAAGAAGTGAAAAAGATCTAGTTTGAAAGTTTGAGTTTGTACAGATTTTAGAAGGAGGCTAAACTACAAAGCTGTCTTAAGAATTGTAGCAAGCCCTGACATATATTTTATTACAAAGAAATTCTAGCCGATAATATATTTGGTCCCTAAACATATTTATTGTATGTGTTTTTTCGCTAATGAATAGCTTCATATGAACTCTTTAAGTAAGCATGACTTCACATAATATGTGCACTGGAAGTGATTGTCCCACCTTGAAGTAGCCTCCCTCATACAGGGTATTCGGGGGACCAAAGATGGCCACTTCCCAGTTGTAGAGGTCAGACTCCTCCACCAGAGTGATGCGGAAGCCTTCCACTGGCTGCTCCTGCAGAGACTTCAGCTCCATCATGAGGGCCTTCTGGGAACTAGGGGTTGACTGGTGGGCCATGTTCTTTTCCACACTTCTTGACAACAGTTAGCCGCACAGATCAGTGAGAGGAAGCAGGAATTGTGGAGTGGACAGAAATATTACCAGTTTAATGACACTGTCAGGACTCTACTCACTTTTCATGCATTTTTAATATCATGACCAGTTTGACTCAGAAAACAGCTGCAGTGTCTTAGCTTTGCTTTCATTAACAGGAGTCTTTCTAACAAAAACGATAGGAAAAGCAAAACGCTGTGAAATTAAACCCTACATGTAAAAAACAAAACAAAAAAACAGAAAAACACGCACACACAAAAACAGCTCATAAACATTCAGGATTTGTGGCCTGCAAAGCCTGATTATGTCAGTGGTTTGGCTCGCAGGCCCATTATAGTGGGGGAAAAAAGCAAAGTTAACAGAAAGTGTTTACCTCTGTCTCCTTGCACTGTGTTCGCTTCCTTACAGCTGAGCCCTGCAGGATAAACTCATTGGCTGTCCATGCTAACCTGGCTGTGCCTTGACAAAGAGACAGTGACAATAGCAGTGGCTTTTTTTTCCTGCTAAAGCCTATGGCTGCTCCTCGTGTTGTGTTTCCGAAATTCTTTGTGTGCCAGTGTTGACAGTTGACATGGAGCAAATATCAGTGTAAGTCACGGTCTCCTGCGGATCATTCTTGGCTTTAAAACAGGACTCTGGCTCTCTCTGCCATCTCTCCGTGCTGCTGGTTCGGTTCGGACAGGCGCCCAGCTGATCTCTGCTTGTTTATGTTTGTTTATCTGCTCTCTGGCAGTCTCAACTTCTCCACACGTCAGCTAAACCCCTACCGAGCAACTTCGTTCAAATAGAGCAGATTTTCTGCTCTTTGTCGTCTCTCCGGCACAGTTACAGTGTAAAAGACTGAAAATTTCGAGCCCGCGGTCGCTAAAAGGACAGTAAGTGAGAGGTTTATACTCGCGAATTACAGTGGATTTAATCGATTTTTATTTTCCTCCCATCTATGCTTCCGGCTATCATTGCGCGTGTCTGCAGAACGTAAAGCGCGTATCTGAACGTGACGTGCGCGCACTCGATGTTATTTTACATGTTCGTTCGCGTGACATTTTTATGTTTTAGATTCCAAAAATACATATTTGTAAAACATATTTTAATAATATGTTATTATTTTTATGTAAGTTGGTTACATTATTTATCTAAGCTCCCTCGCTCTCTTTCTTAATACTAAATATCAGCAGCGTGAAATCCTCACACATACATACATAAGGGCATTAATATTAGATCTCAGACATTATTGACATTATTGTAATTTTCATTAAACCTACGTCTACTTCCTGTCCTTAACTATATCCCCATACATTATTACTTATAAGAATGTCATATAAAGTATTTGGTTAGTTGGGGTGTATATATTGACGAGATCACAATTAATGTTTTTTTTTTTCAATCAATTTCCTTCACTGGCAATTCTCAGAGCATCTACAACACAGATGTCACTTACTGTACATTGTGGGCCATATGACTCCTACTTTGATCTCAAGTGAGAAGGAGCAGTGAAATCCCCCTTTCAGTCAGTGCAAACAGGTTTAATTGTACATTTAATATCTGGAATATATCAATATAAGAAAAGAAGTGCAGTTTGAACAGTATATCTCAATTTTGTACATGATAAAAATACTGCTGCTGTAGCAAATAAAACCAGTCAGCACGACACTTTGGACTTAAATTGTAAGACATAAATGTGTAAAATTACAGAATAAGTTCTGGTAGCTCATTGTTCAGACTGTGTTTTAATTCTTTTTTCTTTTTTTATAATGGACCCATTGCAAATACTAATACTAATACTAATAATAATAATAATAATAACAAAAGTAAAATTATATTATTTAAAAAAAAAGGATGTTTCTATATGAGATGATATTGGAAAAAACATCTAATATCTTTTAAAAGCTTATCTATTACTTGATTTTCATTGGCATAGTAGGAATGACCATGGTGGAGGTCTTCATCGGTAGGAAAAATAATAAAAAGCTGGGTGGGTGCTATGATGTTACTGATAGTGAACTTTATTTTATTCATAAGGTTAGTTAGTAGAGTTGCCAACCGTCCTGTAATAAACGGAATGTCCCGTATTGAGAGAAAATATTAGGCGTTTCTTATTGAGCTGAAAAGGAACGCAGTTTGTCCTGTACTTCAGCTAGAATGGAAAAAGACACAAAGCTGGAGTTATTCTGTCGTTACGCTGCACAGCTGCCTCTTCTTCGCTCATTCTCTCCCCTCCCTCTCCTGTTGCTACTTCAATCATGAAACTGATCAATGATCAGCTGATCGGCTTTTCTGTCACAAGTCCCGTCTCTCTTGTTTGTTTATCTCCCACTTTGTGCCAATAAGAAGAAACCAGCGGATCTCTCTCTCATATTCTCATTTAAAATGTCTAGCTTTTAATAGAAAGAAAATGTACTTTATTGATCCCCGTGGGGAAATTCCTCTCTGCATTTAACCCATTCATTCAGTGAAGCAGTGGGCAGCCACTGGGCGCCCAGGGAGCAGTGTGTAGGGATGGTACCTTGCTCAGGGGTACCTCAGGGTAGCTGTTCAGGAGAATCGAACCCCCGACCTTCCGATCATGGGGCCACCTCTACATACACAAGACAGTGTACATCACTGTCACAACAGCCTTTGTTTTCATTCAAAGGCTTTATGGCTTTTCCTATAATACCTGGTGGGCCGGTCTCTAGTCAAAATGCCCGGGCCGATTTTTTGTCCCAGTCCAGCCCTGACTTAAATTGATATTTAATCTTTCCATAGCCATACGTCAAATAAGCATTGCGATAATATAGCAACCACTCAACATTGTTATTCTATAACCTGGCTGTGACTGTTTATTAAAATACTCATTTTGTGTAGTTTAAATCAACAGATTTTGTGTTCGCTTGCCTGCCGTTGTGCCATGCATCCGAGTGACGTCAGACAGGAACCAGTGGAGGGGAGGTTGACAAATCAAGATGGCGACCTACGCTGAAGCAGGAAAGAGGTTTCAGTATAAATAAAACCGAATCGGAGATTAGCTTAAATTGGAGTGGCAGCGCTATAAAGCGTCGTTTGGATTTTGAAAGAACAAGACGGAGCAGATACTGGTGAGAGCGGCATGTTCTTTTCTGTGAGCTCGGTTTAATGTCAGGGGCGGTGGCAGCACAGGCAGCAGCCTGTCCTGTCCGGCCACATAACAAACAGGCCACTGGCGAAGCTAAGCTTATTAGCATGAATAGTGGTTTACATATTCGCCTAACGTCCGACGGTTATATGGTTCGAGTCGAGGTGGAGACACGCATCCCTTTTGGGATGCGTCAGAAAGGGCATCTAGTGTCTGCCAAATCAAAATATGCGGATCTTCCGTCGTGGCGACCCCGTGTAAATAAGGGAGCCGCCGAAAGAAGGTTTAATGTCATTCCACCAAGATAGTTAGCCACTATCTAGTGGTGACTGTCAGCGAGTTAAATAATTTGGCTTTTAGAGTCCTAAAATGTCAAGTAAACTACTGCTATATCCGACGCTGGCTTGTTTAACTATCACCGTCACTGTGAAACTGTTAGTGCGCTGAGCTGGAAGTACCCTAAGAGTGTAGACTGGCTTAGCTTGAAGCTAAGGCTATCATAACTTTAGTGCCACTAGCTTACGAATATATTGTACTTGGGGGAATATTTTATGACACATACGTGTAAGATGGGACTATTGCAATAGTCTGGTTTAACTCATCGCTGTCTGAAAATGTGTTTTCGACTATTATCGCGGTGCTTTCGTTCTCGTTTTAACTTCGCAGTTAAGTTACTCAAACTTATTTACCTTCATGAGTCAGCCACCTCTGTCTGCGATATTATAAATGACTATAATCGTGTGATTTATAATATCTAATATGTTTTAACTCTAATCGTGGTTTGAAGCAGAAACATTATACCAGAGCCAGAAGGAAATCGTTATAAGATCATTTGTGAAAGTAGATAGAGGACCAATTGACTCGGTGTTTTGTTATATAACGTTATCACCAACTACTACACCCTAGCAATTATTGTGGCGCTACTAAGCTAACGTCTTCGTACTTAAGACATCTGATAAAATAGATGCACCCCAATCACGAGATGTCTTGTGATCATGATTGATTTGTCTCAGTTGTTTGGAAGTGACACGGAACTAAAACATGTAAACATCTGTAGAGTTGGGTGTTCATTTTCATTTATTCAGGAAGTGCCAGGTAAATTATCCTAGTGTGTCAGTAAACCAGGTGATACAGTGTTTGTGTCCACTTTAGCCTGAGGAAATCTGAAATGCTCTTTCTTTTAAAACACAGAGCACTTCAAAGTTAATTAAATCGGCTTCAAAATATTTTCTGCTGGAAGCTGGTCTGCACACCAGCTCACAGATCAAAGTTCTCTGTTTCGCAGATTTGAAAACAGTAACGTCTGTGTTCATAATGTCAGGCATTGTTGCACAGCATTACCAAATAAAGGATTATATAACTTGAAGATACTGGGCAACATAATGCACAAAGGCAAATGAAGCTATTTCCAATTTAAAAGGAATTGCACTACAATATGAAGGCATGTTATTTCTCTTGTGCTTTAATTAGACATGTCAAATAGGCATTTCTCAAAACAACATACTTTAGTGCAAATATCCCATATTAGACAAAATATTACATCTGTTGGCAAACTGGTGGAAGAAAGGCTGTGGGAGTCTACTTTGTGCTGGTTTCATAGTGGCACAACATTTTAAAATATGGTAGCCTATAGCTTATAACCCTTTGCTCTCTTTTATCACTAAATTTTTTTTAAAAATCACGGTACTCTCACTGGCCACTAACCAGCGTGCTTATTTCTGTTTTCAGACTCTAAATGGCTGCAAGGAAGTCTGGCTCAGATGCATACAACAATGGCAAGGACTTATTTTTAGTACTTTGTTGTCTTACTGTTAGCTCTGTTGGTGCCTTTATCTGCAGTGTGCTTTCTGTAAAGTATACTTACTTTCTCCTTGTTTTTTAATGTGCACAGGACCCATCAGCTATCTTGATGATGTTCCCTTCAAGATAAATGATAAATTCCGTTGTCCAGCCAAAGTGGGTCTGCCTGTTGGTTTCTCTTTGCCAGACTTCGGCTCTGCATTGGCGAACACAAAGGTGGGTTTTTTCCCACAGATGTTAGCTGTGGCATAAATGCAGCTCTGCACATCATTTTTGGTAGTTGAAGATGAGATACGAGGAAATCATTTGTGTTACTGTTATTCTCAGTTTATTACAGTAAATATTTTCTCTTTTACTTTGTGTCCTGTTCACCCCTTAACACCTATCATTCTTCTTTTCCACAGTATGACTTTTCTCTCGAGAAACGTAGTGTGCGCTGGGGGGCAGAACTGGCTGAGGCCAGAGCGGCAGAAGCCAGAGCAGAAGAGGCTGCAGCCAAGCAGGAGGCAGAGAGCAGGAAGCATTTGGCCAAGGCCCAGGAGGTTGATGGTGGTGGAGGGAAGAAACCCCAGTCTGCTGCAGAGGACCAGGACCTTCCACCACCAGCGCTGAACCCTGTTCTTGCAGGGCTGAGCCATAATGCCATCCTCACTCCACTGCCTGCTCCAAGCTTTGACCACCGGAACACCCAACCCAGCACTCCTCAGCTACACAGCCTCAATTTAGCTGATTTTGAGCGGGAAGAAGATCCCTTTGACAAGCTGGAACTCAAAACTTTAGACGATAAGGAGGAACTGAGAAACATCCTCCAGAGTCAGCCTCAACCTCAAGCTCAACCTCAGCCTCAGCATCCTCCTTCTGTTTCCCCACCAGAGATTTCTCAGCTAGGGCCAACATCACGTGGAAACAGCCCATCCCCACCCAGCATCAACACCAGCCTCTCATCCAAACCAGGCTTTGCCCACAAACCCAACGGGTTGGTTGCCTTGCTAGACATGGACAGAGTTGGGCATCCTGGAAGAGCAGCATTTGACACAGACGATCGCCCTTGTAACATTCGCTCTCTGACTTTCCCCAAGCTCTCTGATTCTGGTGACCCAGAACCACTGAGATACACTCCTCTCCCCACCACCGTTCCTGCTCCCCGACAGAACCTGCCCAATGGCAGCCCACCAACCATGCCCAAGGCCCAGGTTATTGTTCCTCCTGAGCTAGCCAGCCACACCAAGAGTGGTACACCAAAGCCTGTGAGTATAATTCAGTGTATACATTGAACACTTCAGCTGCAACTTCCACTATAATAATGAAACTTGGTTAACCAGGCAAGAGCGTACACAAGTGTTGTGAGCACGCTGCAGAGCTCTACTCTGCAACAGTGAAACTATGCAAGTCTCCTATTTATTTTTATGCAAGGTGAAGTCTATTTTTTCCTTTTTAAAAAAATAAAATAAAATAATAATATGGCTCTATGGGAAATTCTTTTTGCTTTAGGTGTATTAAATAGTCTACCATGCACTTTAGATGTTAACTTATCATGTTACAGAATTTCAATGCTTCTGTGCCATATTAAAAAAAAACAAAAAAAAAACCTGCAGAATTAAAAATTTAAAAAATGCCCAAACTTTGCTTTGTCTTTGGTCCCAAAACCGTACACTGCGTGCGGGCTGACTGTGCAAGTAGAAAACATACATTTCCCTTCATGAAGACTCGACATGTTTGATACATAAAAATATTAAAAGTACATATCAAGGGATGGTTAAAAACAGTTCTTTGAGCTGTATTGATATTCATGCTTTTGCCCCCACCGCCATTAGGCCATTCCAGGGTCAGGATCTGCTGGTCTACCGTGTGGTGGAGCCCTCCTCAGCATGACTCCCAGCGAGCGTCAGTGTGTGGAGACGCTTGTGGGCATGGGCTACTCTTATGAAGGCGTCCTGCGGGCCATGCAAAGACAAGGGCAGAACGTGGAGCAGGTGTGACTCCCTCCTACTCCAACGTGCACAAATTTGGATTCATAACCTATTTGCTGCCTGATGCTTAGCACTTTGTTTTGTCTATATGTTTTTGTCAGTGTGCACATGCATTAAAATAAATGTTTTGTGAAAAGTTAAGGCAATAGATCAGGTTGTGTAGAGCTAGTATGAAATACTTAAAACAATGATACAATGTTTGTCCATGGTTAGATGATTATGAAAATTATGAGTAAATGTGGTATAAGTGATCTACATTGACCTGGTGAAGTTTGAGTAATGAAGTAGAATTGTGACTCAGTAATGTGAGATGATAGGCTCACAGAGCAGGAATTACAGAGTAAGAACTTTAATATGATGTTATTTCGGTTCACTGTAAAACCTTACAAAACCTATTAGTACCACATTGCTATTAAAGTTGTCTTTTATGTGCGTATTTGAATTAGTTTTTGTTTTACTTCACACATAATAAACATTTACTTATTGTCTGTCCAAGGTACTGGACTATCTGTTTGTCCACGGTCGTCTGTGTGAACGTGGCTTTGATGAAAGTGCAGTGGAGGAATGTTTAGAGATGTACCAGTGCTCAGAAGAAAAGGTTTGTACGACCAAATATACATCTCAAAAAGATGAGGAAAAACTGTCAGTGGACCTGAGAGGCTAAAAAGGTTTAAGAATACAATAAGAACAACAACAATGTAATTTCAACATATTTTTCACTCTTCCTAGGCATTGCAGTTTCTTGAGCTGATGTCAAGATTTGGTGAAATGGGATTTGAGCGGGATACCATCAAAGAGGTGCTGCTAGTCCACAACAACGATCAGGACAAGGCTTTGGAGGACCTGATGGCTCGTGCCACGGCTAGCTGAGCCTAGCCAGTCGGCTAACCAAAGCTCTACCCAGGGCATGCCTCCCACTACCACCCAACAGCCCCTTTCCTTCCACCCGCCCTATCATACCATGCCCTGTCCTTGCCTTGGCTGTGGAAGGGACTGCTGGGAGACTGTTGTATTTCTCTCTGTGCTAAACCGCATTGTGTGTCAGCACTTCTTAATAACTGTGCCTAGAGTGGAGGAGGTTAAACTGTAACCATGCTTCTTGAGGGTGTTCCAGGATTTGGTACTGCTAGGATATTCGTGAATAGGAGGAATAACTGAGCTGTGGCAGTTGATGCCATTCTGATTTGCTTCCACTTGGAAGTGTTTATCTGACTGCAGGCAAAAAACAAAACTAAACGCAAAGCCGAATAAGGAGGAGCTGGTTACAAACTCTGGGTTCATCCACGAATGACCAGTTTGAACTTTAGAATCTCTAAAAAAATAACCTGCCATCTTCCACTGCTCACAGCAGACCTAGTAGACAGTGGAGGGGATAGGTGGGCTTGTGGACGCTTTCTTCAAACAGAACAGTTTTACATTAACAAATAAAAACAAAAGAGGGGGGAAAAGCACAGACAGAGAACTGACTCGCAAGGAGTGACCTCTGTGCTGGTGTGCCCGCACCTGTTTCTGTTCTACTTTATGCTTTCACTCATTCTTGTTGGTTTTTACAGTTCATTTTGGGCACTTTTCATGTTGGTTTCAAATTCAGTTTCTTTGCTTTCTGTTTTAGGAATTGCATTAATAGATCATTTGTCATCATAAGTATGAACACAAGAGTACTACTGCCCCATTGTGCTCTTTGACCTGCACTGGAAAGCCTGCTTGAAGGAGTAGGAGAGGTGTAAGAAATTGAGAAATATCCCATGATGTATTGGCACCGATGTGTCACATACCGCACGGGCACACACCTTTCATAATTATCAACTTATTTAAAATAGAACACTGACACTTTGATTTAAAAATAAAGAGGTTGATATAATAATGTAAGATATGTTAACTTGCAAAAGTGATGGTTTTAACTTTCACTGGAAAACGGGGGGGGGGGTTAAAGAAAGACAGAGAAATGTGAGGGCTGCTTTTGCAGCCACGTCACAGTGCAATAGAGTCATTTCATATTGTTTGACTTTTGACTTGGCACTTTGAGCCTCAAGTGATTTTTGGGAGAGGAGAAATGGTCTGCTGGCCTTGCTGGAAATTTTACCGGAAAAGCTTCGATTTTAGTGATTTCTGTCATTCACACACTGTTTTTTTTGTTTGTTTGTTTGCTTTTTGGATTTCATACCACAAACGCAAACAATACTTTTTCTTGGTTCACTGTTTTTTCCCTACGAGTAAGATATGTGTTCATTCAGATTTTAGTTTGGTCGACATCTCCATAGTCTTAAACGGAACATTTAAATGAAAAAGTCGAAAACATTTTCCATGATGTCAATTGGGTTGAAATTGTTTAAAAGAATTCCTGTTTTATCTTTTATACACGTGGTAATGGACCTGCTGAGTTCGGTATTAAAAAAGTGTGTCTGGTTTGATGGGGATTGTGAAAGGCATGGTAACAATTAAGGGCTTAATGTAAGCAAAGGGTGACTCAGAGAACTGAAACTTTACTCGGACTAGCTCAAATGAGAGGAGACCACTTCTAACCATCAGTCTGTTTGGTTTGTTTTTTTGGTTTATTTTGCCAATAGGGAAATTATTTTACTAAGATATTAGTGACAAATGTCTGAAAAATACACGGTACCATTCAAACAACAAAGATGAACACGTTTGCAGTAAATTCCCAAAGTGTTGGGGTGGTTAAAACTTTGCATTATTGGTTTCAGCAAGGCGTCACGTCATCATCCAGCCTTTCGAAACTGAAATGTCAACAAGTAAGTTTCAGTTTTTTATTTTTAACTTTTAATTGCCTTCCTTTCTATTTACCAAGCTAAAGAAGACATACAAACACACAAGTGGTATTATAGTGTCCGTACTTGACTTTCGCGTGGCTTTGTTAATTATAGGTAAAGCTGGTGTCCACTTGCCTCTTCTCTGTCAGCCCCACACCCTGGAGAGATTATAGAGAAAAATCTAATCTGAACTTCCAATTGACCTTTTCTTTCATTCTAACATCGGAGTTGTGCAAGGATGAAGCGCAACTGGTTTCTCATTTAGGCGATCATATTTAAGCATTTATATATTTAAATCTCCATCAATGATCAGTCTCCATCTAATGAACATTGAAATATTTTAATATTATAATAAATGGTGGGTAAGTGTCTTTCCCAAAGTCCTACAATGTGATTCAGAAAATGTTCAGTTTCCTCATTATCATTTGGAAATGATTAAATGTGCACATCCTTTGAGTGGTGAGATGGCTTTTTTTCTTTTTTTTTCTTTTTCTCAGGTTAGGAAACATGTCTATATTTATTTTCTCTCTGTTTAGAGGAAGAGACAGAGTAAATACAGAGAATTGGTATTGTCACTAGCAACTGGAAACATCCAACTCTGACGCCTAGTCAGCAGAGTATACAACAGCAGAGAGGCCAAACGTATCCTGCCTGCATTTATCAAGGTATAAAAACGGACAAGACTAGAGTCCTGTTCAATGAGTTAAAGTGCTTATCAGCTTTGTGATTCCATACTTGGGTGCTCATGCCAACAATAAGTCAACTTCGGAAAAATCCAGTAAGCCGCCTGTAATGGTGAATTGTCTGCTTCTGTACAGTGCCTTTTAACATTGTACAGCTCCTTTTGGGGCTCTACAAAGGGCTTTACATTCACACACTCGCACACATATAGGGTGTTTGTCCACCAACAGGAGCAACTCGGGGGTTGATTTCTTTCCCAGGGATGCGTTGGCATTTGAAGGGTAGATAGCCAACTCCAACTGGAGAACAATCCACCCTACACCACTGTCTCTGTCATAAGAATGTGTAAAATGTTTAGAAATACCATCTGTGAGTAAACAGAATATGTTTCAACAAACTATTAATAGCTATTTCAACCAAATTAAATAGTTATAGATATCAGCTCTATATTATTGAACATAATAATTGAACATATATTGAATATAAATTTCAATCAATGTTAAAATACCCATATTAAAAACAACAACGAAAATACAGTAGTAATCTAGTGTGTCAAACGACAGCTCTGACGTCACACGATCGGGTCAATGGTACCACGCAGTTTAACGTGAACGAGCACGTTTGACGTTCACGTACGACCTTGTTTTTGTTGATGTTTAATTTCAGTGCGGCTGCGCGCTGCCTTCGCCGTTCCCGCTGACGCGACCTGACAAGGAAAAAGAGCAAGCTACTAGCTCGGCAGTGAATAGTTTACACGGACTGAGTGTAGAGATTTTTGAGAGGCGAGCAAGTACGCTATCTGAGGACGTTCGGGGATAATTTTGGTTTGCGATTTAACGAACCTCACCCGTATGTGATCGCCTTTCCTCGTCGCTGGACGCTGCCTTTGAGGGCCAAGGAACAAAATAGACATCGCCATTATATGATCCAGTGTCCAGCGTCACTTTTACCCTCCATGTGGGTGAGGGAACTGTGTGTGTCAGATTATGGCGAGGAAAACAGTTAGCAGGAAAAGGAAGGCAGGAGAGCCCAAGGACCAACAACAGGTAGGCGGAAACCGGTGCGGGTCCATATTAGCTAGCTAAACTGTTATGTTGGGATGCTAATTAGCAGTGAGTTAGCCAGATTTAGCTGATATAAGATGTTATGACAGATTTTTACTTACATTATAACATTTAACAGCTTCGCTATATGGGAAAAGCATGCAACAAACAGTAACAATTCTGTATTGTTTAAAATAACATAATATATTTCGATTTGAAAGTACCCGCTTATATTAACATATCGTTAGCCAACGGCAGTCCGTTGTCAATCTGACAGCTAATGTTAGCCACGTTATTTGTGTTATTATTCTCTTTATCAGATTTGGCTGGATACTGCTGGAAGTCCTTTTCTCTAATATTGCCGTCTCTCGTCACCTTCCGATCAAAAATAAAAGCAGATTTGATCTTATAAATATCTGAGTAGTGTTATCAGGCATAGATAGCTATACAGCTAACGCTAGCTGAAACGTTAACTGTTAAGCTGACTAGCCATTTCCCGTATGTACGGACTAACCGTAGATTGGTTGCGTCCACGCCCCGAATTGGACGTTTGTCGACAAATGAAATACCGTATCGAGTAGGCATGCCAAAATAGCCAGTACTGAGTCCAGCACATCAGAAAAATACGTGTTTGACCTGAACCAGAACGTGTGAGACTGGTCACAGTAATCACGACCTGCTTCTAGTGCACCTCTCAGGCCCATGGAGCCACCGTCATCGGTAGATTTGAGTCAGATTGTCAGAATAGTTTTCCAGCATTGAACAAAACCGGCAAAATGTTCAAACAGTACAAGAAAGAACGACAAAAACAACATGGCACAATGGCTTCCTTTGACATACAAAGTCATAAATACTGAGTGTTTTTCTTCCATTGTTCAAGACCTGTGATCCGGCTTATAATTGGTTTGCTTAGTGTGAGAGAATTATTAATCAACATTTGTAATTGTATTGGATGGAAAATGAGATGTTTTTTTTTTTTTAGTAGTCTGATTTGCCACTAGTGTGTACTTAATAGCAGTGAGAATGATGTCCTGGGGACCCTGTGCCTCTATATGTTTACATATTAGCCCATATTCAGGATCTGAAATGCCCCAAAGCTATTGCACACAGTATGAGTCCGATTCTGTTTCTGTTTATTTAACATTTTAAGCACTGAGGTTGTAAACTGTAAAATGTGGATAGAGCTTTAATCATATGACCAGAGTTTAGTATTCATTGGCCAGGAAAGCCACTAATTGTTGCAAAAGTTAAATGAATGTATTAATGGACAAACATCACACAAACATGACTTGATCAAAACCCTTTTGGAAAAATGTTTATCATCAGTGATATTACAGTTTGTCATTAGACCCCACAAAAACCCTGTTCAAATGTAAATGCTCTGATAATTCTCTCAAGTCTCTGTGTACAAGCTGTGTCCACAGTCATGTGGGAGATAGATGGGTATGGCTCAGCATGAATAAGCTGAGACGTTGAAATAGGCACGAAGAAGTCTGAAATTCACATACACTCAAATCTCATTTGTTTTGTGTTGGTAATAGTAATCTCTTCATTTTTATGAATCAATCTCCAAAATTGCACATTCGACGTAATAACTAAGACATTTTGTTTTTCCGCAAATAATCCTAGGATTTTATTTCCCTCTCTTTTCACAGCTGGGTTGGTGTCAGGCGCCACACAAGCGAAGCCGTGTTTCTTGTTCTTCACGTCATGCCCAGCAGTGGTGGTGCAGTCGGCGCTCTGTGGTATGTGCTCTGCGGGGGCGGGAGTTCAGACCTCAACAACAGCATGAGTTGCGGCTCCAGAGGAGCCTGCGTGGCTTTGCAGCCGGCAGGCTCCCCGGCATTCTTAAGGAGAGGGAGTTTTCTCTCGGGCGGCTCAACAAAGTGTTTGCCTCACAGTGGCTCAATCATCGGCAGGTGGTGTGTGGGACAAAATGCAACACGGTAAGATGCCCTTTTTATTTGTGATCTGTATTAGCTAGTTAGGCTTTTCCATATGTTATAATAATGTTTGCCAGAAATCCCACTTAATCAGTAGGTTTACATGATCTCATTTAATTTCATTATAAAGAGATAAAGATCGATCTTAAATCAGCTCTAAATCAAGTAAACATTCTTGAGTGAGCTTAGTCAGAATTTTTTCAATTGTCCTCACACATTTTTGGCCAACTAGCTGTATTTTCTTCATATACTTTCAGCTTTTTGTAGTTGATGTACTGACAGGACAGATCACACGCATTCCCATGCTGAAAGACAGGGAGTGTCGTGATGGAGGCTCTGGGGAGGTGGGTCCAGTGGTGCCTGGTCGCAATTATCACTTAACAGAAATCGCCCATACCCGGTTGGACCAGCAAGGCTGTGGGATCCACGCTATTGAACTCAACCCCTCGAGGACACTGCTTGCCACAGGAGGAGACAATCCTAACAGCCTGGCCATCTACCAACTCCCTACACTAGACCCTGTTTGTGTTGGCGATGTAAGTAGTTTGAACTTTTTGGTTGTTTCCTGACATTTGGTTATTGATAATAGTGATTAATCCACTTTTCCTGCTTTAGAAATGATATCAAACTTTCCATGTACCAGACAACATTTATTAAACAGTTCTAGGGATTTTAGGCATTCAAAATCGTTGGGATGCTTTAATTCCACTTATTCAGTAGTATAATGAGTAGTCATTGTAATGACAGTAATGCTGTTTTCCTTCTCCATGTCTGCTCCACTTTGCATGGTACCCTCTCCACACAAATAGAGTGAAGTCACTGTAAAATAAAAGGTTCATTGGAAACACATAATTGCATTAAGCTTCCCTTTTAAATCCAGCGTTTTGTAATACCACTCTGCTCATTCGTACTCGTTTCCAAGATTGCAGAGGTGCGATCACGTAGTGTCTTTTGAGATGTCAATAAATCAAGTAGGTCTGGGATTGTGTTGACAGATGGTTTTCTGTGTTGATTGGCAGGCATGTCATAGCAGTCATTAAGCTACAGATGTAGATTCTAAAGAAATGGTGAGGAAAATGGTTAGAACTTTAATGGACATTTTTGTTTTGGCCATTAAAACTATATAGAGTTAAGTGTTACAATGTCTGAATGAATGAATATAGTCTAATGAAGTGACAAGTCTGTCTGATCATCATATCTTTTTAAAACATGAAGCCAACATAACATGTTACAACTTATGTAAGACCAAAACAATTTACTGATTAAATACTTCATATACAGGCAGTTGTATGTAGAGGAATGTATAGTGAGCTATTTAACAAAATGAAAAATATATCTTGTCACTACACTTAGGGCTGCTCGATTATGGCAAAAATGATAATCACGATTATTTTCACTGAAATTGAGATCACGATTATTTGACAATATTTATTTAACCCTTTAAGACCTACTATAGAACCAAGTCCACCAGAGCTTATATTATTATTTTTTTTTACATGCTGTAGTGCCATTTGTGGGAGCATTTCAAGTTGCTGTACATCAATACAACTGTTATAGCCCATATTTTAATAATATGTATGCATTAAGTCCATAGTAATTACATAAATTGCAAAAAAGTGCAATAAACTAAAAAAAATTTGAAAATCGCTTTTGTTTTGTTTACATATATTTCTACTTGGAGAAATTTAAGAGGTTTATCCCTCAAAACTTTAAATACAATAAAGTTGCAAAAAATAGTTTCCCACCACAGGAAATTTATTTTGAGTGTCTTCATAGTTTTATTTTGGAGATACTGCAATTTTTATATACTGCAGGAAAAACAAAAAACAATCCTATGATGCAAATTTGCAAAGAAAACAGCATGTGCATCATTTCACTGTGGGAAGTGTTACGAACAGCTGATAGGAACGGCAAAGCGTGTTTCTGGAATATTATGTTTTTGTTGCTGCAAGCGCTTTTTATGCAATTTTTGCAAAGCTATATGTGGAACGAAACCGTGACCGAGGACAAGCTGATGGCATAAGATGTAAGTACAACTCCTCCGGTTTCATATGCAAAACAAATTATTGCGCTAGCTTACACGGTTCAGGTTCTACAGGGATTTAAAAATAGTTACGCAAAACGGAGCGTGCTGCTCTGACCGGCTTTAAAGGGTTAACAATGACTTTAAAAAAATAATATAAAATGGTGTGCAACACCACTGAAGTTTTTTTTTTTTTTTTTTTTTTTAAACTCTCTTTTCAACCAACGGCAGTCACTCTCCAAATAACTTCTGCTTAGCTTTCCGAGCTTCCCTCGGGTCCTCTTAATCAGCGGTCTCCAACCTTTTTTGCGCCACGGACCGGTTTATGCCCGACAATATTTTCACGGACCGGCCTTTAAGGTGTCGCGGATAAATGAGGGAGGGGCTAATAATCGGCTCAGTCATTTTTAATGATCGTTGAAAGCCCAGATCGTAATCGTGATTAAAATTCGATTAATTGAGCAGCCCTAACTACACTGATCATTGTCTCTTCGTTGTTATTTGCAGCACAATTATCATGTCTGCTGCACAATTGCTGTTGTCAGTTTGTCATGTTTCCTTTGGCACAGTGACTGATGGTATGCAGTGCCAGGATACTGACAACTAGTAATGTGCTACTTTTTGTGAAGCACTGCTAGGTTGGGTCCCGTTTTTGCTTTCAGAACTGCTTTATTTCTTTGAGGCACGAGTTCAACTATGTGCTAGAAATATTCCTTACAGATCCTTGCTGTGCATATTGACATGATGCGAATCTGCTGATCCACCACATCCCGAAGGTGGTGCTCTATTGGATTGAGATCTGATGACTGTGGCTCCACAGTCACCAGATCTCAATCCGTTTTAGTACAGTGAACTCATTGTTATGTTTAAGAAACCAGTGTGAGATGATTTGAGCTTTGGGGCATGGCACATTATTCTGCTGGAAGCAGCCATCAGCTGATGGGCACACTGTGGTCATAAAAGGTCAGCAACAATACTCTTATAGGATGTTGCATTTAAACAATGCTTAATTGGTACTAAGGGGCCCAAAGAGTGGCAAAAAAATATTCAACACCACAATAATACGATCACCAGCACCCGAAAGCATTCATACAAGGCTGGATGGTTCATGCTTGTTCTTTACTAGAAAATTCTCATTTTTCGAGACAAGGCAATGTTTTATTTGTTTGTTTCTTCTTCTTCAAATTTCTTTTGTCTAATCAGGTTGAAGCAGTGTGGCGATTTTCTTTTGTTATTGTTTTTAGATCATTCTCAGTAAACCCCAGAGCTGGTTTTGTGGGAAAATCCCAGTAGATCAACAGTTTCTGAACTACTCGGGC
Organism: Simochromis diagramma; assembly: GCF_900408965.1. Lineage (NCBI taxonomy): Eukaryota > Metazoa > Chordata > Actinopteri > Cichliformes > Cichlidae > Simochromis > Simochromis diagramma. The sequence continues at coordinate 7,265,473 of NW_024386835.1, read as the reverse complement.
GATTGTGGCTCAAGAGTTGGGAGTTCGCCTTGTAATCGGAAGGTTGGCGGTTCGAGCCCCGGCTTGGACAATCTCAGTCGTTGTGTCCTTGGGCAAGACACTTCACCTGTTGCCTACTGGTGGTGGTCAGAGGGCCCGGTGGCGCCAGTGTCCGGCAGCCTCGCCTCTGTCAGTGCGCCCCAGGGTGGCTGTGGCTACAATGTAGCTTGCCATCACCAGTGTGTGAATGTGTGTGTGAATGGGTGGATGACTGGATATGTAAAGCGCTTTGGGGTCCTTAGGGACTAGTAAAGCACTATATAAATACAGGCCCATTTACCTTTTTTTTTTTTACTCAGCCTAGGCAGCCAACAACCATGCCGTGTTCAAAGTCACTGAAATCACCTTTCATTTCATACTCTGTTTGATCGTTAGCAGATCGTCTTGACCATGTCTGCATGACTTGATTAGAGGTTGATTAGATATTTGTCTTAACAAGCAGTTAAACAGGTGTAGTGGTGGCCAAGTGAGCGTAGTGTACTCACATTACTTTTAGAAGGCACTGTAAAAATGTTGAACTCAATAAATAGTTCACTATACACTGATTAGTAAGTAATTTTAAGTGTGTATTTGAATGCTAACAGCCTGTGCCTGAATATTGTGACATGCTAACTGTGAGCTTTTCACTTCAGACCTTGCAGGTTTCCTAAGGTTCTCTTTCCTTCAGGCACAGAAGAATGAAATGCTGAAATAATGTTTTGCTAATACTGTAGCAGTATTTATTTGGAAATCCAGCCTGAAACGTACAAGCTTGTATATCTTTGACATTGTAGCTGTTTGTTTTTTGTTTTGTTTTTTCAGGACGGTCACAATGACTGGATATTCTCAATAGCATGGATCAGTGACAACATGGCAGTTTCTGGTGAGTTAGCACGATTCACATTGGAGGGAACATGGCTATTAATCAGTTTACTCTGTGTGACGTGACAGGTAGGGGAATACTGTGTGTGTGTGTGTGTGTGTGTGTGTGTGTGTGTGTGTGTGTGTGTGTGTGTGTGTGTGTGGTAGGTCGGTCAGTAGTCTAGGCAATAATAGACCCTGTGCATGAGAAAATGCTAACTTCCTGTTTTAAGACCGGATGTAGGGTTGTACATTTCCAGTAGCTTTATTTTGCAGTCAATTGCTACTGCGAAGGTGGACTCAAAAGTCATGTCTAAAATACAAAAATGGAAAGATTACGTTAAGTTACAAAGAGCAGTGGGTGGGAACGCTCACCATTGCTGTGTCATAAAAAATCAAATGATCAATTTTGATGTTTGAAGAGCGTAGATCGATTGTTTGTTTACATCACTCAACACAAGCAGAACTGCATTACTGCATGCAGAAGACACATCGTCCACACTCAGAAGCACAGTATAGTGACAGTTCTTATGATTTAAACAGGCAATGTCCAGCCAGATGTTTCCCCGTTATGTCGATATCAGTATACACCTACACAGCATGTCAACAAACCGTGAAAAAAAGCCAGAGGATATAAAAAAATACATGAATGATTGCAGGTAAGGGTCTCTATATGTTAGTATTTACGAAGGGTATGTTGTGACTTATCTTCACAATTACAGTGGTCCCTCGCTATAACGCGGTTCACCTTTTGCAGCCTCGCTGTTTCGCAGATTCTTTTAGTGCAATTTTGCACTGTATTTTATTTTATTTTTATTTTTTTTTTACCATACCGCGCACTGGATTATAAAGTGCATTAAGCTTAAATTAAGCAATGACGCTTAAAGTTAAATTCATTTGTTCTAAAATCTGTCATTATTATTTATAGAAAAACAAATAAACTGTATGTTTATTTCTCAAATAAATGTTTGGGACTGAAAACAGGTTTTGATCTTTGGTTTCATTCTATAATGGACTTTTTTTTTTTTTTTTTTTTTTTTTTTTACGAAGGTTTGAACTTTGAGAGTTTAAACAAGAGAGAAAAGTGTGAAACTGTTCATGCCTGTCTGAGAAAAGTGTATAAAGTGTGTAGTGACGGGTTTTACAGCCTTAAAACATCTAAAATAATTGTAAAAAATAAAGCTGGCTATTTCACCTATCGCTGGTTATTTTTAGAACGTAACACCCGCGATAAACGAAGGAACTCTATATACAAGTACTGAGAAATTTCAATCCCTTCTCTCTTTTGCTCTGAGGCGCAAGGGTAAAATATCGACAAGTCGATGAGCATCATCTACAGATATATTCGGTAAATGCCCAAGACATCTTGAGAAATGTAAATCGCCGCTTGATTCATCCATTTGGTTGACTTTTTTTGGAAAACCCGACCGTAAACAAGACGCGAATATCGGAAACGAAGCGCCCTACAGGAGTTTCCCCACCGGAAGTAGCATATGCTAAGGTGCACATAGTCTAGCTCTGTTTGTCTTAATCTGTAGGGTCCAGAGATGGCTCCATGGGACTGTGGGAGGTTACAGAAGAAGTAATGAGCCAGGCTGAGAGGAGTCAAAATGAGGAGACAGTGCCCTCCTATGCCCACATCTCCCACCGTGCCCTCAAGGACATCCCCAAGGAGTACACCAACCCATACAACTGTAAAGTCCGTGCTCTGGCCTTCAATAACAACCATAAAGTAAGACTCACCTACACGACTAATGTTGTGTGCAACAAAGTCTCCTTTTGGTGGATTTGCTCTTTGGGATGACAAAAGATTGGATGCACCAAACAACTTCTTTTCTTTGTGGACTTTAAGGTTATTTAGGTTAATAAATAAACTTGAATCTGAGGTTGAGTTTGTCAAATTGCATCTCAAAACAGTATCTAATGGCATCTAAAACAGTAAACAAATTTACCCATCGCTAAGTCAGGGTAGTCATTTATGAAAGGAAGACTGACAGCTCTTAGAATTCTGAAGCCTTCAGGAGTGTGTCAGTTTTTCTAGACCTAAGCCAATTATGACCTGCCCTTTCCTCTTGAATTTCCTCTTTTTCTTTTTTCCAGGAACTGGGTGCTGTTTCCTTGGATGGCTATTTCCACCTCTGGAAAGCTGAGCATAACTTGTGCAAGGTACAATACATAGATTGACAAATTATAGTTTTATGTATTGGTAATTCTTTTTCCAACAAAGTGCTAGTTATTTTTAATATGCGATCAAAATGATAAATCTAATAATGCTAGGATTTTGTAATTCAGTTTCTTCAGTGTTAACAGTCTGTGTTGGTTTCTCTAGATACTGTCCACCAAGCTGCCTCATTGCAAAGAAAATGTGTGCCTGGCATATGGACAGGACTGGTCAGTGTATGCTGTAGGCTCTCAAGCCCATGTTTCTTTTCTGGATCCACGGCAACCTACGCACAGCATCAAGTCAGTTAGTTCAAGAGAGAGAGGAAGTGGTAAGTCACCTGTTGGCTTTTGAAGTGAGCCAGTAATACAATCAAAGATTAGTTGAGCTATCTAAAACGCTGACTGAGGTTATTTATATGTTGCATGTTGTAGAACTAAGTGTGCTTTCAGTCAGGTTAGAAAATGTCATTCTGGCACTGTGAGTAGTAAAGTTGTGATTTAACATATTTTCCATATTGGTGGCAATAAATTTACAGTGGCGTGAACTTGATTTTATCAGCCTGTTTACTCAAAGTACTTGACAAACTATTTTTCATACATACATATTTCTACAACACTTCATTCTGTGCACTTATGCTACAGTAACACTTGGGGGAAAAAAAGAGGTTGGAGACCGCAGCATGACCAAAATTACTATGACCATGTGGAACAAACTCATCTGCAACGGCATCAAGTCTGTTGCTGTCTTGAAAGTGACTGTGGTGCATCAGGATGGAAATAAAATGGAACTAAGTGAAAGTGTGTGATGATCAGGTTGTGTTTCAATAGGCAGAAATCGTCCATCAGCATCTGTTGCTGTCTGCATACACAGAAATTCACTCTACAGTGGCTTGCAAAAGTATTCGGCCCCCTTGAACTTTCCCACATTTTGTCACATTACAGCCACAAACATGAATCAATTTTATTGGAATTCCACATGAAAGACCAATACAAAGTGGTGTACACGTGAGAAATGGAACGAAAATCATACATGATTCCAAACATTTTTTACAAATAAATAACTGCAAAGTGGGGTGTGCGTAATTATTCAGCCCCCTTTGGTCTGAGTGCAGTCAGTTGTCCATAGACATTGCCTGATGAGTGCTAATGACTAAATAGAGTGCACCTGTGTGTAATCTAATGTCAGTACAAATACAGCTGCTCTGTGACGGCCTCAGAGGTTGTCTAAGAGAATATTGGGAACAACAGCATGAAGTCCAAAGAACACACCAGACAGGTCAGGGATAAAGTTATTGAGAAATTTAAAGCAGGTTTAGGCTACAAAAAGATTTCCCAAGCCTTGAACATCCCACGGAACACTGTTCAAACAATCATTAAGAAATGGAAGGAGTATGGCACAACTGTAAACCTACCAAGAAAAGGCCGTCCACCTAAACTCACAGACCGAACAAGGAGAGCGCTGATCAGAAATGCAGCCAAGAGGCCCATGGTGACTCTGGACGAGCTGCAGAGATCTACAGCTCAGGTGGGGGAATCTGTCCATAGGACAACTATTAGTCGTGCACTGCACAAAGTTGGCCTTTATGGAAAAGTGGCAAGAAGAAAGCCATTGTTAACAGAAACCCATAAGAAGTCCCGTTTGCAGTTTGCCACAAGCCATGTGGGGGACACAGCAAACATGTGGAAGAAGGTGCTCTGGTCAGATGAGACCAGAATGGAACTTTTTGTCCAAAATGCAAAACGCTGTGTGTGGCGGAAAACTAACACTGCACATCAGTCTGAACACACCATCCCCACTGTCAAATATGGTGGTGGCAGCATCATGCTCTGGGGGTGCTTCTCTTCAGCAGGGACAGGGAAGCTGGTCAGAGTTGATGGGAAGATGGGTGGAGCCAAATACAGGGCAATCTTGGAAGAAAACCTCTTGGAGTCTGCAAAAGACTTGAGACTGGGGCGGAGGTTCACCTTCCAGCAGGACAATGACCCTAAACATAAAGCCAGGGCAACAAGGGAATGGTTTAAAACAAAACATATCCATGTGTTAGAATGGCCCAGTCAAAGTCCAGATCTAAATCCAATCCAGAATCTGTGGCAAGATCTGAAAACTGCTGTTCGCAAACGCTGTCCATCTAATCTGACTGAGCTGGAGCTGTTTTGCACAGAAGAATGGGAAAAGATTTCAGTCTCTGGATGTGCAAAGCTGGTAGAGACATACCCTAAAAGACTGGCAGCTGTAACTGCAGCAAAAGGTGGTTCTACAAAGTATTGACTCAGGGGGCTGAATAATTACGCACACCCCACTTTGCAGTTATTTATTTGTAAAAAATGTTTGGAATCATGTATGATTTTCGTTCCACTTCTCACGTGTACACCACTTTGTATTGGTCTTTCACTGTGGACTTCCAATAAAACTTGATTCCTGTTTGTGGCTGTAATGTGACAAAATGTGGGAAAGTTCAAGGGGGCCGAATACTTTTGCAAGCCACTGTATCTGCTAGCACTCAGAGGGGAGCCAGAACTTCAGATTTGAAACTGAAATTGATAAATTCCTCCACAAGTAATGACATATTTACTGTAATAATGCGCTTTAATCACAAAATGACAGTGCTCAGCAGCCTTGCCTTTATATATAAAGGTATCCCGAATACCACCAGTTAGCAACCAGTTGAGGTGAATCCCCTTTTACAAAGAGGCATGTCACAGATGAGTTGCGTTCAGTGATGCAGACTGACTCAGATTGATTGCAGTATGCTGGCAACCTGTCTGGGTTTATAAAATAGACGGCAGGTATTTGCAAACCTTGCAATTGAAAGAGGTGGCCAAAAGGGCAGAGGATGTTCCACACTCAGACTTGTTGGTCAATGCAACTAACACTAGTCTTCGACAGCGAGGGGAAAAAAAACTTTTTACTTTGCATTTTTACTTGCAGCCAATGTAGAATCACAAGTTAACCTACCATGCACATCTTTGGACTGTGTGTGTGAGATTGACCTGGTACCACTACCACTGGGGTGTGTTACTGGTTTCTCCTTTAAGTTAGTTTTCAACTGATGGCACAATATAAGTCACCTTCATACTTGCTTAGTATGAAGTTTAAATGATGATTGCCTTCCAATGTGTCAAACATATCCATAACAACTGTATTTTTCACCGTGATATAAAAGTTGTAACGTACTCTGTCTGGTTAGAAATGAAAGCAGGGTTCCAGAGGATTCAGACAGTTGGAAAGCTCAAACGGTGGGAGGGTAGATGTTGACTGTGTAGCTTTTCTTTCTGCCTGTGCAGGCATCCGTTCAGTGAGTTTCTATGAGCACATCGTGACTGTGGGTACTGGCCAAGGTTCTCTTCTCTTCTATGACATCCGGGCTCAGAGATTCCTGGAGAACCCTTTTAATCCAAACGGAGGGTATCGGAAGTGCCCTGGAGATGGCATCCTCAAGCTCACTACGGGAAAAGGCTGGCTGGTATGCAGTTTTGTTTTTTTTGTTTTTTCCAAATCAAGCAGTGAACTGTGGTCAGTCAAACTGTAGTTGGTGTACATGTGCAATGTCTTTGCCCACTTACCCTCTAATATTCCTTTCAGAATCACGATGAGACGTGGAGGAGTTACTTCTCAGACATTCATTCCTTCCCCAATGCAGTGTACACCCACTGCTATGACGACTCTGGTACCAAGCTGTTTGTAGCAGGTGGACCGCTCTGTTCCGGCCTGCACGGCAACTACGCAGGATTGTGGAGCTAGCCTCTTCTCCCCCATCACTTTGTCACTACATCTTCATCCAGATCTTTACTCATCCAGTCCCTCCATCCCTCTTCAACTTCCAACCTTCTCTGTTTTCGGTGTACCTTTTGTCACCCTGTTTTGCTCACACTTGGACTCAGGAGCATGATATTTTCTTCATTGTATCACGGCTTTCAGTATTATTGTTGTGTATATTTGTCCTCCATTCCACCGTTCTTTCTCCTTAAACGATTCCTTTGCACTTCAGCTACTTTTTTTTGGTTATTTGTTATTCTTTTGGGTTTTTTTAATATATATATATATATATATATATATATATATATATAAAAAAAATGTACAGACTATTACTAATTTTCAATTGCTGCAAGGTCTGCCACTGAGGACGTCAGAAGAGTTCTGGAAAACATTAAGAATAAAGTTCTCATCATCTAAAAGATTTACATTCAACCTGCAGGGATTAGGCTGTGGTCTTTTGCTGGTTTGTTTTTGTACATACAGATGGCATTTTACCACTTTCTCTGTGAAAAATGACCATGTCTTTAAACAGACAGCAATAAGAGAGGGTGAAGGGTTGGAGAGACTATTAATATAAATGGACTGAACTAGAGAACTGTTTGATGTCGGAACAGCCCACAACAATCACAAAGAACTTCTCCAGTCAGAAGTATAAAAGAAGGATCCAATCAAAGTGGGATTGCGTGTTCATCTTATCCTCGCTGAGATGATGTAAAGGAGATATGTTCAAGCTTGCTGAATGCAGTGTTGTTCTGTTAGGGGTAAAAAAAAAAAAGAAAAAAAAAAGGGCATATTAAATTTTTTTGGACTGTGTGATTAGACCAGCACATCCCTGCTGATATTCTGATTTGCTTTGTATTTATTTTTTCCTTTTTTTTTTTCCTTTTTTTTTTTTTTTTTTTTTATACCCCCCCCCCCCCCCTCCAATGTTTCCACTCCCTTTGATCAAAATTGTACAAATCCTAACGTGTAATCACTCTTGTGTTACTAGAGAGTTTACTCTAAGATTATAGGTTTTGGTAGCGAGTTAAATATCATCCAGTATGATGATTAATAGACAGAGGAGCCTTTAATGAGTGAACTCAAACCTCATGTGATTCTCGGGCTCCTCGAGGAACTGGGAAGAAGCTGTGTAGTAGCTCAGTTTGGTCTTCTCAGCCGTCCAGCTATGAGGATGCAAGGAAAGCTAATGAGAATTTGGGCTATACCCTGGAGTTAAATGCTGCAGGCACATACACTTGTTATCAGTTGTAAAACTTTTATTTCCTCTTATTTTTTTTTGTACTGAGGAGCGGGTGAATCTGCTCCTCTTCTTCTTCTTCTTTTGTTTGGTAGAGGCAGGGTAGGCTTGAGTTTAGTTTTTGCCTTCAAGTCTTTCTGTGAAAGACTGCCACAGGCAATCATAGTTTTCCTGTTCTACATGGAACTTTTCTCCAGTTTTCATGATAATGATTGACAAAAAACAAAAAAATCCTAATTACGACCAATTGAACAAATAACCAACACTTTTGAAGTGTATTTTATATATAAACGTGTATATGTATGTGTAAAATACATAAGGACAATTGCATACATTTTTATGTACGTGTCTGAGAAAGTGTGGATTGATGTGTCTACTTGGTGATGCCCCCCCCCCCCCCCCTTTTTTTTTTTTTTTTTTTTTAAATATATACACACACCTCATGAATGTTTTTACAAATGGCTGAATTTGAGGATATTGTAACATATAAACATTTCGGGAAAACAAGCTATTAAATCTTTAAAATGAATAAATAATAAAAAAAAATAGGATGTATATTGATGTAATGTGCTTTTGTGTTTTGGGGGGGTTGTACTTGACATAAGTACCCAGAGGATTTCCTCTTGACATAAAGGGTGCAGAAAGGTCACTTACTGCAGCAAAACAAGTTAAAGATAAAAACGATCAGAACTCATCATGAGATTTAGTGACAATATTTAGTAACTTGTTTGTGCCAGCACAAAACGCAAAAAGGATAACTTGTGATAGAAACTGAAATTTAAAACCTGAATTCTCAATGAACTCCTCATGAGTTTTGGGGAGAAGAACCAACAGGACCAAGCAGTTATAGAGGATATGCAAGTAATGATTAATGAAGCACTGCACCTACAGACATAGGAACAACGGGAAGAAATGCAAAGAGATGCAAAATATCCAAGATTTTAAGAAGAAAAATACAGATTTGCAAGTATTTTACAAAGAAGGACAAAAACAAAACAACAACAACATTGAAATCAAGAAACAGAAAGAACATCTGAAGGATCCAAGGACTGTATAACAAAGTACAAGAGAGAAACACTGAAATGCAGGAGGAGAAGCGAGGATGGCCATAAACACATAAAGATGCTCAGTGTACACATGGAGAGGAGGAAGCAGGAGTTATAAGCCATCTGTAAAAAAGTACAACAGAGATATAAAGACATGCACAAAGCAACGAAAGTAAGAGCAATATTAAAAAAAGAAGAAAGAGCGTTAAGATAAAAAATGTTGAAGCACAGACAGATCCACAAGAACTGTGCTTGAAAATGATAAGCAGCACTTTGCTGCTTCTTCAGCTCAGTCTGGACAAGAGTAGCCTCCTCTCCCTCCACCCTCTCTCTCCATTTACCCTTTCTCTTCTTCTCCTTCCTCCCATCCTCCTCCATCCTTTATTAACCCTTTTCCCTCTCTTCTTCATCCTGTCTCCCTTTGTTTTCTTTTGTTTTCTTTGAAAAAAGTTTTTCCTTCCCACTCTTGCCTACTGCTTATTCATAGGGGATTTTTGTTTTTCCCCCCTCTACTTTTTATTCCTTTCTTCACCCTCTTCTGCCCTTCTACCCTTCCATTACACTTTTATGTTGTTATTTTAATTTCCTCTATAACCCCCAACATGTTTCTACGTCCTTGTGAACAAAGGGTGGGGAGATCACTAAACACAGTTAATCATATTTCTACATATCTCTGCCTCTCTGCATAATGTGTTAAGTGCAGTGTTGGGTAAGTTACTTTAAATTAGTAACTTAGTTACATTACTAGTTACTTCCATCAAAAGTAACTCAGTTACTTCAAGTTACTCGTTACTTTCAAAGTAACTAGTTACTAGGGAAAGTAACTTTGGTTTTACTCAGACTTCTCTTGTTAATGTGTTGCTAACTGGATACCCAGCAAGACTGCCAGTCTTCTAGCTTGCTTACTTACCACAAGTGCACTGTGCCACCTACCAAAGGAAAAAATAATGTGCATATTTCCACGAGAGAAATCCCACGCCTGGACCGTCGTTGACCGCCGCCATGATTCTAGCCTACGTCACAGCGTCATGTGCGCTTTTTACATCCAACACAAAAACTGCAGTCGTGGTGCTTTGATTGTACTCAGAACTCAGAAATTCTGCCTTCTGAATAGGAAGATGTAGGTAACACCAGACTGCAGATGAGCTGCATACAGGGCTGGACTGGGACAAAAAATTGGCCCGGGCATTTTGACTAGAGACCGGCCCACCATTATAGCAAAAATCATAAAGCCTTTGAATGAAAACAAACACTGTTGTGACAGTGATGTACACTGTTTTGATGGTATATATGTATCAATCAATCAATCGTTTGTTGTAAGACTCAGATAATTATTTATTAAAAGCTAGACATTTGAAATGAGAATAAGAAAGTATTTCCTTGTGCCCCCCTCTCCCTTTTAATGCCCTACCTGGCCCCCTGGCAACACTTTGCTAGATCCGCCCCTGCACAGTTACCAGCTGTCAGCTACTTAGAAAAGGATCCTGGTGTTATTTGTCTCTCAGAAACAGTTCATAACTTCAGCTCATTCATGTCACCTAAAAGGTAAACCTGTTTCTCCATCACCTGTTCAGCTCTGATGATTCAGTAAGGACATCTCATGGTTTCATCTTCATCTTTCCCTCTCACCAGATAACCAAACCATATCATGACCAGCAGCTTACAGATGTGGCTCCAGCCAACATCAGCTGATACTAGAAATTAATATTAAATAAATTCTAACAACAGCTGACCAAACGTGCTGCTGTTGTTTAACGCGACATCCGCTGGTTTCCTCTTTCTGGCGCAAAGTGGGCGATAAATAAACAAGAGGGAAAAGCCGATCAGCTGATCGTTGATCAGTTTCATGATTGAAGTAGCAGCAGGAGAGGGGGAGGGGAGAGAATGAGAGGCAGCTGTGCAGCAAAGACACAGAATAACTCCAGCTTTGTGTCTTTTTCATTGTAGCTGAAGTCCGGGACAAACTGTTCCTTTTCACTTCAATACGAAACCCGTAATAATTTCCTCTGAATACGAGACGATTCCGTTTTTTAGGGAACGGTTGGCAACTCTAATAATTAACCGTATGAACAAAATAAAGTTCAACATCATTAACATCATAGCACCCACCCAGCTGTATAGAAACCCCGTCATGCTAGCTAGCACGCAGTACGGAAAAGTCAGCACAACGAAAATAAACTCCACCTAAACTTGGTTTATATCTGACCCAGATAGACTGCAGGTCATAACGTCTGACCTGAAGTTCAGTTCACCTGACACTCGGACTAGCGGCCGCTTCGGGTCTCTCCTCCTCCTGCGTCCCCTTTCCCTCCTCCACCTGCTGGCCTCCACTACTTGCTAATGTTACTGAATCTGTGGAAGCTCCGCGATAGCCACCACACGAAGTAACGACCCTATCTAAATCCCAGTAACGAGTAACGCGTTCCTGATTTTGGCATAATAACTAGTTACCGTGCTCGTTACCACAATAATAACGTAGTTACTGTAACGCGTTACTTAATAACGCGTTAGTCCCAACACTGGTTAAGTGTATAAGAAAGTTCAGTCATATGATGTATTTGCTTAAAGCTATGTCAACCAGTCATGCTGATCATGTTAATAGCAATAAGCAAGAAAAGCCGAACAAGTTAAACTGAGCTTTACTGAACGTGACTCCCTGTGTTACAGTTTTTCTCTATTGGTTTGGCTCATTTCTTGGCTCATTTCTTGAAACAGAAATTACATTCTCAAAACTCTAAGATCATTTGGCAAAACACTCTTACAGTTTAGCACAACACTATAGCTCACCTGCAAAAGCTCATATCTCTTCCAAAACTGTTCACTCGGGCTTCAATCTAAATCCCTTTCTCATTTAAACAGTCAGTGCCTCCAAAATGGCAAAGATCCTTCTCAATAGCTTTGGCTCATTTCTCGACACAGATTGGACATTCTCATCATTCTTGGTGCTTTTGTCAAAATAAACCTGGATGGTTGATCACAACAACATGGTCCACCTGCAAAAGCTCATATCTCCCCTAAAACAGTTCACTCATGTGTCAAAACTACATTTCTTTCTAATCTGAATAGTCAGTGCCCCCAAAATGCATCGTCCCTTTGGCATTGTGTGAGTACTGCCATACAAAATGTTTAGATGTTTTGTCACTATGGCAGAGGACCAACAATATACAACAGAAAAGAGTAGCCTCCGAGGTTTGACATCACAGATTGCACTCACACTACCAAGGAAATTATAACCATTTTATATTCACACGCAAAGAAAGTTTCATACATATGTAAAAAGAAAATGTACATTACAGTAGTAAATTGTATGAACACAAAATCAAAAAACAAGGACTTATTCAGTGGTCGCTGTACTCATTCTCCCGCTCTTGTCCACTGTCTTCACCCTCCTGATTATTTACACGCTGTTGTCCGTCTGGCCACAGATTCGCGTCGACACCACAGCGGATACTTTCTCTTGCGATACAACGAGGGATAGGCCTATGAGGAAGTACTGCAGGGGTATTTGATAGAAAGGGGAGTGGGAAATACTGATGACTTACTGAGATGTTACAGTAAAACCTACAGTATTAGATAAATTTGATTGGGAGACAACAAAATTTAGAATTTAGGGAAACCTATTTAAAAGATGCATGGTGCATGTCTGAGAGCGAGAAACCCTAACAAATACAAAATTCAGCATGCAGCTTGATGTAAAAATATTTCTTGTATAAAAGAAATGAGGTTGTCTCTGCAGTTTTCTGTTGAAATTGTTGAAGTGAGATGAAGCAAATACTGATTCTGAAATCAGGTAAAGGAGGTATTGAAACCAAATAAGTGAACTACTGCTTACTGTGATTACAGGTAAGGTTATAATGAGAGACAACCAGTAACTGACTTACATTTACATGCTGGTAGCGCAGCTCCTTCACTCTGTCAGAGTTCCTCTCAAATGGTACCCTGTAGATTTGTTTCATTGTCATCTGATGCTTCTTCAAAACCCGGTCTATTGTGGAGATGCTTATTGTGTTTATATTCTGGAATATATGATTGTCCTGAAGGATGGCATCACAGATCTGTCTCAATGTGATGGCATTATTTGCCATCACCATGTTTCAAATCTGTCTTTCCTGTTGTTCATTGAGCAGTTTTCCTCTGCCACCCACGCGAGGTTGTCGTCCACTCCTACACAAAGAACAGAATACAGTAAGTTACCAGTGTAATTGTATTATTGTTTTACTCACAGTAACTTCACCACAATCCTAATGCAACTTTGCACAGTGACTGGAATACTACTCTAAACTGTATAAATTATGTAATTCCATAGTTTACAGTAATTTGTTCAATATATTTCTCGTCATATTTAGTATCAAAACATTCCACTAGTCCTCTCCACCTGCTAGTATAGACCTACTGCTGTAGCCAGATGCACACAAAATCTCTACAGTAAGTTATACATTTTTTGCCTCACGCTCAGTGCCCTGTCCTATACACAGTGTTGGGAAGGTTACTTTTAAAATGTATTCCATTACAGAATACAGAATACATGCCCCAAAATGTATTCTGTAACGTATTCCGTTACGTTACTCAATGACAGTAACATATTCTGAATACTTTGGATTACTTAATATATTATCACATATATTATAACTTTGTTGTGTGGGTCAACTTTTCTTGCGAGAGACAGAGAGAGGCGTTGAAAGGCTGCTCCAACGGAACTTATTGTTTTCGGAGGAAAACACGAACACGGTGTACAGTCGAGTCTTATAGCTTACTTACAACTGGGCTCGTCAGGCACTCTTCTTGGCTGAAGTGGTTATTATTATATTTACATGCTTCCAGCTCCCGTTTTTCCTCGATGACAACTCGTACCTTTCCACTCCCCTTTTTCTCCCTCCTCGCGCTCACAGACCCATAACGTGTATGGCAGTGCATTCTCCCTGCAACACGGACTACACTGCCCATGATGCTACATTCTTTAGAGCTATGCTTGTAGCATTCTGCCTGTTAGCTTAGCACAACAACAACAACGAAAAGGCGCTCTCTCACCCAGGAAACACACAGTCGCAGAGAGAGAGAGAGAGAGAGAGCGTCGCCCTGTAACCATGGCAACCGTAACGCTGCCGCCTGGAACAGCAGAACGTAGCTGTCAAACAAAACCCAAACAGTCCTGACCCGCGACAAAATGAAACAGGAAAGTACCGCAGTGTAATCCATTTATTTCAACAAAGTAACTGTATTCTGAATACCACCTTTTTAAACGGTAACTGTAACGGAATACAGTTACTCATATTTTGTATTTTAAATACGTAACGGCGGTACATGTATTCCGTTACTCCCCAACACTGCCTATACAACATATAATTCCATCATAGATTACATAGAGTACATACCTGTTTTCCCTGCGAAAGGTTTGGATGATGGAGGAGACTGTAGAGCGAGGCACATTAGGCTGCACTCGACGACCTGCCTCTGCCATTGTGAGGCCATGGTTTATGACATGGTCTATAATTGTGGCCCGAATTTCATTCGGGACAGCACAGTGTCTTCGCGCTCCTCGGGCTCTTCCCCCTATTCCTCCACCACGCATTCTTCTTCTCCTTCTTCTTCTCCTTCTTCTTCCTCCTCCTTCTTCTTCCTCCTCCTCCTCCTTCTTCCTCCTCCTCCTCCTCTTCCTCTTCCTCTTCCTCCTCCTCCTCCTCCTCCTCCTCCTCCTCCTCCTCCTCCTCCTCCTCCTCCTCCTCCTCCTCCTCCTCCTCCTCCTCCTCCTCCTCCTCGAGGAAGAACTTCCCCTTGTCCGTTTGCTTGGCCTTGTCTATCCATGTTCAGAGATCGGACTGGCTCTGGTCAAGCTCTATATATCTGTGTTTGGCAGCACACAACACCTGGAAAACACCTGTGTGTGACACTCCCCCTTCGTTAGTCTAGTTTCACCTGACTGTCAATGAGTGTCATCAATTTATCAAATATTCAAAGAAATTCATATATGGTATTCATGGTATTATGTTCTTGACCAATTTTGACAATTGAACAGACAGTTGTGCATGCGAGTACTTATACAATGAAATCATGCTGACATGTTTAGGAGAGAATGATCATTAGACTGAGAATCAACTAATCAGTTTAGATCTACAGGATCTATTCATTTGGAAAATGTGCTAAATGTGGGCTAACTGTATAACTGTAGGCTACGTGTACTTAATCATTTGCAAAGATGCACTGAGACAATTGAAACATGTACTAAGGCATTTGCCATTTGATAAAATGAATGAGAAATGCCATTCTGTTGTGAACATTTGCCAAGAGGTTTGGAGGTTTGTCCATGTTATTTTGAGAATGTAATTTCTGTTTCAAGAAATGAGCCAAACCAATGGAGAAAAACTGTAAGATGATACAGATAGATAAGGGTGCTAGTGGTTTCATTCAAGAATAAATCACCTTTATTAGAAAATAAAAATTCAAGAAAAGACTCACTTTAGTCCAGTGGTTCTTAACCTGGGTTCGATCGAACCCCAGGGGTTCGGTGAGTCGGTCTCAGGGGTTCGGCAGAGCCTCCACCGTGACATGCACGGCTCATTTTGTGCACCAATAAAAAACATATCTATGTCTTGAATTTGAAAAAAAATCATATTTTATTTTTCACTAAAGAGGGGTTCAGTGAATGCGCATATGAAACTGGTGGGGTTCAGTGCCTCCAACAAGGTTAAGAACCACTGCTTTAGTCATTTACCTTGATTTTATTATGAAATACATGCATTAGTGTTTACTCATCCTATTTCTGTGGCATGATAAATGGCAAATGAAGAAAGTACAAGAACAGGAAAGTGTATGCAGAAGAGCCTCTGTGATTGAAATAATGTCACACCTAGAAAACGATGGGGGACAGCATCAAAGAACCACACCAGGTGGCACTCTTGTCAGCTGTTAGAGACTTGTTTGCTTGTGATAGTGTTAAAGGACATTATCTAGGTTGCAGTTGGTGGTTAAGTAAAAACATGTAGTAAAGCAGGCAGAGATGATGAAGGACGATGCAAATGGATGTTTTCCATTCCAGACTGGATTGTTGTGCAGATTTCACTATAATATTCAAAAGAAGCCTCAAGTATGGCTGGCTTGTTCTTATTCCTGAAACTTGACTCTTAACCCTGGAAGTATTGGCAAAGCTTTATAGAATCCTCATACATGAGCGCTGGCTTTTCAGTTTTTCCAGCATTCAACAGTTTTCATTTTCACAGTTTTATACTCCAGCAGACTCCAGCCAAGCCAAAACAGTTATTTTTCACAACTGAAGAAGCAGCAGCAACAGCTCTATGGTCCAGGTAGGTATGACAATGGTTTGCCATTGTTAACATGATTGTGCATCTATGGTTAATTCCATCAAGACAGTAAAGCTAAATTAAAAACAAAGTTAAAAGGAGCCACTAATGGTTGTTCATTTGTTGGCTATGATTGTGAAATAAAGGCTCCTATATATATTTGACATTTATTCCAGTTATTCACTTTACATTAAGTTTTACTTCAAGTTTTAGCATCTTTCTTACCTTTACTCCAGAGTCACTTAGCCAAGTCAGGCATTGTAGCTTTAAGGAAAACCGTCACTAGAACCCTGCAAAGGACTGGACCACGAGGTTGCAGACCAAGAAAAACTCCACTTCTGCAGGTGAGACACCTTCAAACCAGACTCAAGTATGCTAAGGTCAATCTAGAGAAAGATTATGCATACTATAAAGTGTGTCCTTTGGCCAAAGAAATGCTGCTGATGTTTAGAGAAAGAAGGGCAAGCAACCCAAAGAACACCGTCCCCACAGTGAAACACAATGGTGGGAGTATTATGGTGTGGAGATGCTTTAGTCAGTCTGGAACTAGGAATCTCGTCAAGAAAGAAGGAATATGTGTGATGAACTGAAGACCAAGGTCCAAGAAGACTGTCAAATCAGGAGGAACTTGAGAGAGTCACCAATGAAGAATGGACATGTTCATATGGGGGGGATTATTTACCCTCAGATCCTGAGCCCCCTGTTACTGTGCGTAAATACACAATGCTCTTGTTTTTCTACAGGCTGTGTGAGGCTGATGGAACTTATGAAGTCAATTTTGCATATTTTAAGAGTGATGCATTAATCCAACACACTAACACAGTCAAACTTTGCCATATTTGCTATATTTTGATGGATTCATGGTATTTATGGGTGTGACAGAGAGAAGTAAAAAAAAAAAAAGGCAGACAACAACAACAAAGTACATGTAAATTGCTCTTTGTGCGCACTCCTGAGACATGCATACACATTTTAATTCTGAACTAAAGTAGGCGAGAACTAAAGTAAACAGGCTAAAGTAACCTACGGGTATTATTAATGAAGGGCAGAAAGGGAGACAGCTGTAAACACTCAGAGTGAGGACTAGGTGAAGTGTTACAGGACAGAGCAAAGGTTTAGCACTGCGTTCACAGCTATCAACCTGTCACAATTACGCACTCTGATAACATTTCCCCCTCTCATTAAAAAGAAATGAACTCTCAAGCTTTGACGAATATCACAAACAAAGTAACGTCTGCTTCTTTCAGCATTAAATTGAGTGTTAGGCAGTGTGCAGCAAACCAGTAAATAAGGGTTGTGTGAGTCATTTAAATATTTTCCTCTCAAATTTCTGTGCCGTTAAAGGGAAACTCTTACAATTACATATACAATAAGGCCAACCACCAAAATACCTGCTGTGTCTGCGCCAGTAATAGTTATTTTTACAGTTCATGTGTATTTGTAAGATTTGCACTGTTTAAGATTTTCAGTCAAAAATCATTCCATATTGAACATAAGTGAAGTCATACTGCTCAGTACAAAACACCACACTCGTGTAGTTTGCTTTCTTCTTCTAATATTCAGCAGTAAAATGTCTGTCAAAATGCTGTAATTAATGGAGCTCAAAAAGATCTACAGTATGTCTAGATTGATGTCTGAATCTAACTTTAAAAGACAGCATTGCAAAGAGGAACAGTTTGCGTACATGGCACAGTGCGTAAATGCGCATATGGATGAATTCTGCCTCCACATTAGCTGAAAAATGAGAGATGACGTTAACTCTGTGAAAAATGGCAAATTGAAAATTCTCCAGATAATAAGTGAGGGAGAGAAATCAAAATCAAAGAAACACAGGCAAGAGATGTAAGCAATGTGAAAGTGCAGACGCTTTATGCCCTTAAATCCAGCCTTACATTTGATCACTTTCGCTCAGTTATAGCTTAATAATGTAAACTTGACACTGGCGAGATTAATGCCTTATAAACAAATATCTCAAACGTGTAGGCGATTGGCAAATATCATTGCACTTATGTACATTATCATAGCATTATCTGATATACGTAACTGTGTGCGTCTTCAAAAAGCACACCACGATTAAAAATCCAGTAAATCTGCGTTTTTGCTGGACATCGCTGATGGTAAAACCTGAGAAGTTTAGTTGTGACCTGGAGACAAGAGATGAGCATCCACCGCGGCACCACGCGTCACGTGATCATCTTGTCTGCTGCTGGCCGAGTGAAGCGTGTTAGCAGGTAATAAAAACATATTTTCTTGCGATTTTCAACTTAGGTTTATGTGTTTTCGGGTATTTTAATTACGTGCTTGTTGTCTTTTTTTTGGTGAAGCACCGGGTCGCTGGCTTTTCTGTTTCGTTTTCTCGAGGTTGTGAAGGATGTTTTTTTCGCAATTTTTCTGTTGTCTTGTTTCCCGGCGAGCAATGTCGGGATGGGATTGTGCTTCGCTACGAGGCCTTTGCTTTAGATTTCGTGTACCTTTGTTGTTAGCTTGGTTAGCGTCTAGTTTACATGTTTGCGGCACGTCTGGTTTAAAGGCAACTGTCATAACATGGCGGTGTGGACCTTTAAATGCCTATAAAGCTTAAAGAAGCCAGTTAGACCGCCGTTGGCTATCAACTTGGACCAGATTTAGATAGCATCGTTAGCTATCCGCGATCCCACTGCATCGTTTGTTCACTCTCGACGCTACGGTCTCAGCGTTAGCAAGCTGGTAGCTAACTTCAGTTCTTGCTAGCGAGGACAAAGGGGACCATAACACCAAAGGCACAAAGTCGGTCAGTATTCAATCTAAAACGATGCTACGTGAATCTGATTTATTTTTCGAAGAGCGATATGGGATGTTAGCCGTTACCAAAGTGTCTCATTGTTAAACTCGAAATATAAGTAACAGCAGCGGGCTAATGTTAGCATTGGTTCAAAACAACCCTCCGCTTCCTTCGTTACTGGAATAATAACCTGTAGATAAATATAATTTAGACATTTGTAAACAGATATAAGTTAATGTATATAAACACTGGGCTTCGTGGAACTTGTCTCTGATTTGATATTTCTGGTTGCCAACATAAATATAGTAGGAATTGCGAAATACTGTTAGTGGATTATTGTTTTGTTATCGTTTGTGGCCATGACTGTCGATACCCGTAATTGCGATGTAGTAATATTTTTATTATATGTTTTTTATTAAATATTTTTATTATATATACTTCATATATTCCCAAAGTCATAAATATATTTATTTTTTTCTTGCTTTTTTAAAAGCTAAAATTCCTTTTGAAGCTTGGTCGTCCTTGTGCATTAAGCTTTGTTCAGTCCAGTAGCCAATGGCAGCTTTGTATTTGCAAACGTCATTCAGGCACTTGCTATTGTTCTCTGACATAAAACAAATGGGTGAGTGGGAACATCTGTAGTCGTCCTTATGATGGACACTGTAGTGAAAATTCACTGGTAAACGTCGCAGTACAGAGTACTGAGAAGTCACATTGGCCATATGCTTATGGGTAAATAAAGCCCTCCTTGTGGAAGTGGTTCTGATACTGTTTACTATGTGCTTTTAAAAACATGTTAGCTGGTGCCAATGTAAAACAAGATCTATATTGCACAGGACTATAGAAGTATAGAGAAGAATTCAGTATTTCACTGCAGAAGTTTGGTGCTTGGAGTGTGTACAACAAATTTGCTTTAAACTGTCTAGAAAAGCAAGGGGTGTGGGGTCAGGGTGTGTAGTGTTTGTTCTGCCTCGCACACACAGAGTTCTGTGCTGTTTGTAAGAGGACACTGGGTTGCTTTCCCTCCTTGACCCAGATTTTCAGCAAAGCTGTTGCGTCACCAGGCCAACTGTGGGGCTTACAGCCTCCATAAGGGGAGTATTCATATTTGTCCAATAAGGCTTAGGTATACCCACAGCACATACTTTTGGCATTCGGACTTATTCAAGAAAAACAAACACTGACGCTCTATTCTAGCAACACAGTAACTGCAGTGTTATTTTTCTTTCCGTTCACTCATCAACACATGTTGTGTTTTCCTTCTGCAGATTTTTCTATTTTGTACATACAGAGTTTTGTATATACTGTATATGATGAGCTCGCTGGGCGGCGACAAGGCCCGGGGCCCTCGGGAAAAAGCGCTGCCAGCTTCCGCTCACACATCACAACCACAGAAACAAATACAGGTGAGCCACTGCATACCTAAAACCACAGTTCTTTGAAATGCTGACATTTTAAGAGAAAAAAGCAAAAAAAACAAACAAACAAACCCCAACACAACCATGACAAGCAATTTATCTGACGATCAGTACTGAAAAGTATTTTCTTTTGTTTTGATTGCAGCTTCACAATCATGCACTTTATATTGTGACAATATAAAGTGATTTCAGACAATTCAAAACAAAACAAACATTTGAATTCATTCTCTTTATATTTCACATTATTCCTCATTTTTCTCTTGGTAAAAGCTGTCCAATTGTTTCTGTGTTACAGGCTACTGCTGAGCAGATTCGGCTTGCTCAGATGATCTATGACAAGAATGATGCTGACTTTGAGGGCAAAGTTAACCAGGTTAGTGACCCTTAAGTTGTTGTCAGACTGTGTGGGGCTTATGTCAGACTCTTAGGGAGAATCAGGCTATGTTTTCATGTTCTTCCGTTAATCTACATTGTGCAATTTGTTTTTATCATTTGACATTACTAATCTTGTTTTCTAATGTTTTCTTTTTTCTTTTTTAACCAAGCTGATGGAAGTGACGGGGAAAAACCAGGATGAGTGCATGGTTGCGCTCCATGATTGCAATGAGGATGTCAGCAGAGCCATCAACTTCCTCCTGGAGAGCAACACAGACATGGTAAATGACAACTTTAGGTGAAATAAACGGAATAAATGCAAAGTACACATTTAGAGCCTTTAATCTGCTTTTGACTGTTCATAACAGCCTCTGTTTGATGGTTTTTGAGATGTGTATTTTTTTCTTTTGTTGAGAACAAGTTGCTGAAACTTTAAAACAAATGAAACATGAACATTTTGGTGTCATTTAATGGCATCATCAGGGTTTGCTAACTGCTATCATTGTGTATACTCAGGCTGTATAGTGAAATGTTCAGTACTGTCACTTTCAAATTTTCATGTACTCTTAAAGTGGAGTGTGAGCCATTGCTCTGGATTTGAAGAGAACCTTATTGGTTAAAATAGAATTTAAGTAGTGTCATCTGAGCTCTGTCAGATATGCACATATCCACTAACATCAGTCTCTAAGCTGCGCTGTGTCCCTGTGAATACTTGTGTGACTTTTTTTATTTTTTTTTATCATGAACTGTTGTACAAAATTTTCCTCGGTCTTCTGTTCCGAGCGCAAGGTCAAACAGGCCACTAAATGCCTGGCAAGCACTTGGGTGTTGTGTCTGAACGTCTCAGCAGTTTTGAAAAATACCAGCTGGCTCAGATGTTGAGGAAAGACTGTCAGGCTCGACTATCAGTATTGTTTTTGCTTTCATGGAAGCCCAAAAATAGCAAATAGCTGGTTTTCCGTCTTACCTGGAAGCCTCTACTGTAATGCTATCATTGTTACGTAATCTGAAACCTGTACTGTTCACTATGTCATAAAGAAAGAGATGCTTCTGAAACATTTTTCTTATGCTGTAGGAGTAGTTTCACAATAAGGAAAATTGTTCTGGTATTTATTGTATTTATTTACACGTCACTGCATAGGGGTGGTCAAAAATCGTCAACATCGCAGCTTTCTTTTTCATGTTTTTCAGTGCCCTCTAATATCTGGCGTGGCATGTCTTGGAGCAAAATACACAAGTTCATGTTGGGTTACCATTAGGCCTGTGGCATATCATATCATCTGCTATAATACGACAAAAGTGCCATATCACGGTACCAGTGATATGAGGACGCCGTGACTTAGGTTTCCCAGCATGGACAAGCAGACAAGCTCAAACATGTCTGACAGTGAGAGGCTTTTAGTAAGAAAGGGAGCTACTTTGGTAACTTCCAACAAAGCACAATGCTCTGGCAAAATACTCAAGAAAAAACTGTTCCTGCTAAAGGTGGGAACAACAAACTTGTTTCACCACTTGAAGCAAAAACATACCATTGAGTAGAATCAACCTAAGAAGGCATGTGTGACTCAAAAGTAAACAAACAGTTTAACCAGGCATAGCCGGAGCACTCGCTAACTGCACTCCATTTGACGGGAAGAACAAGAGGGGATTGCGATTACTAATTCAGTTAAGTGGTGGTGAAGGAGGGCTGTAAGCAGCTGGTTAAAATACCTAAAACCTCAATTGAAAACACTACCTAGGAGTTACCTTTTAAATTGGGCAGTCTGCCATCAGTAGCTCATTGGAAAAGGATGTAAAATACCCTTCATTTTATTCACAATAATAATTGCTGCTGTCTGCAGCTGCAATCACAGATAAAATGTTATTCAGTATCTTTTGTTTTGTTTTTTTCCTTTTAAATTAAAGCTGCTTTTGAATGCTTCAGTGCTGGTATCTTGTTTTACCCCACCATATCTCTTTGATTTGGTACAGGTCCCCATCCCGGTGCCTCAGATCCTCCTCTTCTCTTCTTCTTTCTGTTCCTTCCTTTTGTCTTATTACTACCATGGGGGGCAGGGCTTTTAGTTGCTCTGCCTCTCAACTTTGGAATTCCTTACCCCCTGACCTCAGAAACATCACTTCTTTCCCCCATTTTAAGTCCACCCTCAAAACCCACCTGTTCAAGATAGCCTACTCTGTATAACTTCTTGTGTTCATTTCCTGTTTTTATGCTTGTCTTATTTGCTCTTATTTGCTTGGGTGTTTTGAAATAAAATGTATTATTATTATTATTATTATGTTATTAATCCAGTACTGTTTATTTAAGGTGTCATTGTTTAATTAAAAAAATCCTTTTCTGTGTTCAGACCTCATGGGAAACAGTGGGAAAGAAGAAGCCCTTGGTGAAAGAAGGCCCATCAGAAAGCAAGGAGAACAAGGAGAACAGGGAGAAGAAGGGCGAAAGGGAGGCTAGCAAGGGTCGTGCCACTGGCAACCGCAAAGGCAAGGGTGCCAGTCGGAGCCGACAGGGTAAGGAACTTCAGTTTTTCAATTTCCAGTATTGTTTGTCCTACTGTTCATGTTAGTCACTTTTCTTTTTTGTTTCTACATACATAGCACGTCCAGAGGAGAACGGTGTTGAGGTGACACCAGTGGACAAAGGCTCGGATCGAGGTCGGAGGGTCAAAGGTGGAAGAGGTGAGCAGATGCACCAACACAGCACTGTCAGTATAGCGAACACTTGAGGGTAAGTTGTTAACCTTTGTGTGACTATCACACAGGATCTGGAGTTCGAGGTCGAGGGAGAGCACCAACAGGAAGCAGGTTTTCAGCCCAGGGGATGGGGTATGCTGGCAACATGCGCGCGCACACACACACACACACACACACACACACACACACACACACACACACACACACACACACACACACACACACAGTTTCATTCTGTTAAGAGTTTTAGGTGAAAATTAATACGTTTTCAATGAGAATGAAGATGTTTCATTTAGAAACTAACAGGATAAATGCATTCTGACAGAAATCTGAAGGCCAAGCAGCCAGGAGGGGGGAAAAAAAGCCTGTTGTTAAGGTTTTTTAAAACCCTGTAACTACGCACATTCTCATCTGGCAGTATTTTCTATTACTTCTATTACTAGAAAACCACTTTTTATGTGTGTGTGTGTGTGTTTGTGTGTCTGTCTCAGTATTTGTCTCCTTAAATCTTCTCCAGGACTTTCAATCCTGCTGACTATACCTCAGAGGCTGGGACAGGGACCACACAAACAGAGGTTTGGGACACAACGACCAACAACAGCACAGATGGAACAGGTGAGCTCAGGAGAACACACATTCACATACAAACAGCTCATGGCTTATATATCCAGGTGTGTGCCCACAGAGCAGACAGGACCGTTATCCCTATCAGAGTTTGCATACTGCTTCTTGTACACCTGCTTATTCTGTCTGCGCTTCTCACTTATTACTGGTTGTCCTCTAGTTGCCTGGAGGAATACTTTGGAAGACTGGGCAGCTGAGGACTGGAGTGAGGATGTTAGTGTGAGTTGACACAGTGTCACACATTACAGACTGGTAGTAGCAGGTATGTTTTGATGGTGTAACAATTGTGTGTCTGTCTTTGTGTCCTTCTGCAGCTCTCAGAGACCAAAGTGTTCACCTCCTCATGTGCACCTGCTGCTGAGAACCACATCACCCCTGGGCAAAGGTGCGTAGTAACTTTATATTTTACACTTTTCTTGGGCGGGGGGTCAAGAATTTCCTGTTAAGAGATGTTATATTAAATTTTTGCTTCTTCTTCTTTTTTTGCTGTAATATATTTTCTAATTGGCTGAATGGACTCTGTCTGTTAGTCTGGACCTCGCTTCTCTGCTGCAGAAGCCTGTGGTTGGAGCAAGAGAACCACCGTCTTCTTCCTCTCAGAGTCTGGTCTTTACCAACTCCCATCATCACCAGCAGCAGCCCCACAGCCGCAGTGCCACCAGTAGCACAAGCTACGCACATGCTGCTCTGGTAAAAATACACTCTACACTCCTTCTCATGTCACATGGTCTTTGTTCTGCCATGTGTTGTACAGAGATCCAGAAACAAAGATTGATGACTCTGTTTTCTCCTCTTCTGTGCCAGTCATCAGTGCTGGGAGCTGGTTTTGGGGACTTGGGCCAGGCTAAAAGGACTCAGGCCAGCCCTGGAGCTCAGATACTGGAACAGCTGAAGGGTCCTGGCTTGGGTCAGCTTTCCTCATCCCAGGCAACCCCTCCTGTCAGTACCCAAGGAAGCAACACTTCTATTGGTCGACTGCCAGGCCTGGGAGCACCTGTACCTCCACCCTCCTCCTCTAGCTGGGACATGAAGACTTCAGAATCCAACACCACCTCACTGTCCTCACAGTACAGCCGTAGGTGTACAAATGGAAAAGTGGTGCTCACTTTTTTTTTTTTGTTTTTTTGTTTATTACATAAGCATTTATATTCACTTATTTCAAATCTGTTCCCGGCTCCTTCTGGTTGTTGTGAATCCGCAGGTGAGTTTGGTCTGCAGCCAGAGCCTTCTCTTGTGCTGAGTCAGCTGGTTCAGAGGCACACGGGCCCCTCCTTGCCTTTGGCGCGTCAGACGAGTCCACAATCGCAACAGCAAGCACCATCTGCTTCAGCCTCGCCTGCTCCCCAACACACCAGCACGCCAGCACAGGCAGGCCCGGTGATGGCTCCTGCTGGTGCTAAACCTCTTGCCCCGAATGCAGGGCTGGACCCTCAGGGCAACAGCACGACACAGCAGCAACGCGTACAGCTCAAAGGCCAGAAACGAAGGATACCTCCCACGTCAAAGGTAAACAGATAGCAATGGCCTTAAGCTCTCAGATAAATATTTAGTTACTCACGAACCTTATGGACCGCATGGGGTTTTATTTTTATTCTTTTATCCTTAAGTGTGCTGTTATTATTAGAATTTTAATTTTGAGTCAAACCAAAGTCATCAGTTTTACACACTTTATATCCAGGTGCTAAAACTTGTTTCACTTTCTTTCTGAAAGATCCCATCCACTGCAGTAGAGATGCCAGGCTCAGCAGATGTTCCTGGACTGAACCTCCAGTTTGGAGCGCTAGACTTTGGCTCGGAGTCGGCGTTGCCAGAATTTGGAGTCGTGGATAATTGCGTGAGTGCAGCGTCGAGGGAGTCCGCGTCGGCCCCTGCCTCAGCACCACCTGCAACAGGACCGGGGGCACAGAGCCAGACGAGCCTGTACTCTAAACCGCTCAGGTACTGTGTCGCCTCTGATCACTTATTAAATCTTTCTAAAACAATGCAAGAACGACGCATTTAACAAGATGTATCCCCAAAACACTGTGTATGTCAGATACTGTGTAAAAGATGGATTTAATCATAGATGACTCAGAATGGAAAATGGTACATAAAGGTTTAAACTGTCAACCTATCTGTACTTCTTTTCATTTTGGTGCCTTGCAGTGAGTCACTGGGCAGCCCTCTCTCGGTGGCCCTGTCTTTGCCCCTCTCCTCATCAGAGCCAGTTTATCACTCCTCCACAGTGGCTTTGCCCAGTCTCACCTCCTCATCGTTAGGGACCGCAAGCTCAACCAACACTCCTTCCTCCTCTTCAACAACCTCAACCACCTCCGCCTCTGTACCTTCCTCATCTCCCTTCTCCACGGTGGGGGGGAGCTATGATGGGACCATGCCCCCTCACACAAGACTGGCATTTTCTCAGAACAAAGAGGCCACGGGGCCAGTGATGGTGAGTAAAAGGGACTAATGAGCAGTAGTTCACAAAGTCTGTCCTCAAAGGTGGTAATCTTTGAATGGAGAGGGGGGATAAATTAATCTTTGACCATTTTCTATCTTTGAGGTCATTGGTCATCAACGCAACCAGACAGTATTACTTCCTGTTGTAAAAACAGTGTCACTCAGAAATTACAGGTCATGAGTCATTTGCTCAGTCTCATACTAACTTCCTGTCAAACATGATAAATTTGTTTAGGGTTGATTTCCACTGTCTTGCCAAATAATGTCAACTCTGAATTGAACTCAAGTTTTGTTGATACAGTGTGTTTGTAGATGCTGTAAACGTTCTTATCTGTTATCAGTGAATGAAAACACAGCTGCTCTATATTTTCTTACCACCAGAACGGTTTGAATGGTGTGAGGACTTCTGCTGCTCTGGACAGTGAGTTACTTTTGATTAATTGGTCAGTTGAATGCATATTTGCTGCTCTTTACAAATGTCAACATTCTTCATTTGGCTAAGCTCATTCAGGTTATTTACACGATTATGTACTCCCAATCTTAGCTTCATCAGCTTCTTCTACACCAAAACCAGAGTCACCGTCTATGAACATCAGCACCAACGGCGCCTCAGCTCCTTCCTCCCATTTACCGTCTACCATGCCTCCACACAGCTCCACCACGCTCTCCGGCCTGGCAGCGGACCTGCCCTCAGTCAGCCAACTCAACTCACTCAACAGGTGACACACTTAAACACACACAGTAACTTAGTATAGCTTTAATTTAGACATTTGTGTTCCCTACTCCGAAAGAGAATACATACTGTTTGGGTACCCGTTACCATCTGCCTGCTGTTTCTTCCAAATGGTTGAAAGATTTTTTTTCTCAGTGTGTCATCTTTAAAAAAAACAACAAAACAAACGAACAAAAAACCAACCTCTTGACTTGTAGTGCCTCCTTGTACACTTGCTAATGATCACACATTCCACTGTGCCTTCCCTCTGCAGTCATGTCAGCAGTCATTCCTCAGTTTCAGCTCTGGGCTCCAGCTCTCACACTGTAAGTACCTGTTTGTTCTCTGTGTGATTTCCTCTGCAGCTTAATAACATGGAATTATAACAGGCTAATGTGCCAAAGTCCTAATAAAAATAAAGCCAAAGTAGGCTTAAAAGCATAAATGTCTTGATTATTTGGGGAGGGGATCCTAGGTAAAGGACCCCCTGCCATCTAAGTGTCTCCAGTTTAATAACCAGTATAGGCAGCATGCCTTAAGAAATGAAATCTGCAGAATAAATCGAATAGAACTACTTCAATTCAAGCCACTTCTTTTGTTTCTTTGTCTACAGTACACCAGTGTTGACAGCAGCAATGTGAGCTCTCTGGCTCCCTCATCTGGCTCTTACACGTCATCCCAACCCACAGCCTCAGCACTCCACTCAGCCCACAACAGCAGCAACAGTAGCAGCAGCATCAGCCACCTGTCCAACATGCCCAGCATGGGCAACAACATGAGCAGCACAGTTGGCGGTATTGCTGGTACAAGCGGACTTCACTCAGCTGCTACCGCCACCAGCAGTACAGTGCTGGGACTTGGCTCCAATGGAGCTACTGCCACATCCAACCTCTCTGCTCCAAGGACTACACCCCTGCTCTCCTCCTCCACTGGTAATGCATTAAGGGCATTGTTTTCACCTATACCACTGGCTCCATGATACCATCTTTTTAAGTGGCTCTAATTGGAGCCCTTAGATGTACATTAAAGTAAACGTGCGTTATTGTATTGACAGGTAAAGCTCCTCCTAACCTGTCCCAGGGTGTGCCTCCTCTACTGCCCAACCAGTACATTATGGGCCCGGGGGGGCTGCTGCCTGCTTACCCAGTAAGTAGACCTTCTAAGATCCAGAGTCACTTTTGTGTGCTTGGGCTTTTGTATTTACACATGCAGTATTCTGTAGGATGTGTGACTGAGCCTTCTTGTTTTTTGTGCCTCACAGCAGATCTATGGCTATGAGGACCTGCATATGCTCCAGTCGAGACTGCCAATGGTGCGATGAATTGTTACGCTTGTGGGACAACTCTTTGTTTGTCATCTCTTTAGTGCTTGTTCAGATTTTTAGGTTGTCGTGGATCCTCTCCTGATCCTCTTCTCTTCCTTTAGCCCTCTTTGCAGGATTACTATGGAATAACATTCCCTGGCCCCGCAGCAACTCTTTCCGGCAGAGACGGGAGCCTTGCCAACAACCCTTACTCAGGTAAAGCACCTTAACTCTTGGCTGAAATCCTAAAATCCAGTGTTTGTTCTCACTTGACTTCTCTCCTGTTTTTGCTAGGTGAAGTCACAAAGTTTGGCAGGAATGACTCCACCTCCCCAGCTCCCCCCACAAGCCTTGCGGCGCCGCAGCCTCCCCAGGCTCAGAGCCAAGGACAGAACCAGGCCCAGCCTCAGCCTCCTCAGGCCCAGCCTCAGCCCCAGGGCCAGCCACAGCACCACAGCAGTCAGCAGGCCTTTCTGCCGCCAGGCTACAGCTACACAGGCCTGCCTTACTACCCTGGAGTGCCCGGTGCCGTACCTAGTGCTGCTACCTTCCAATATGGCCCCACTATGTTTGTTCCTCCTGGAGGGCCAGGACCAGCTTCGGCCAAGCAGCACAGCATGGGCCTCGGCCTGGGAAACCCTTCGGCTAGCCCCTTCCAGCAGCAGACACAGCAGCAGCCCAGCGGCTATGGCCAGCACACCTTCAGCTCAGGTTCCTAAAAACCGATGCCGATGCCTGTCAGCACTGGCAATTCGAGCAGGGTTGTTACTGTGATTTGTTTGACAAGATGAGACAAGATGTTTTCTTTTCCAGGGTACGAAGAGCTGACAGCAGGGCCGGCGGGAGTGGAATACAGTAAAGGGTACAACTCCTCTTCACAGGCACAAGCCAAATCTGCTGCTACTGGCCCCGGGAAAGGTACAAAGAAAAGACACTGTTGCTAATTTGAATTTTCAAAGTCCAAGTTTTAATTGTACTGTTTTTCTACCAGGGGTCTCAGTGACATCCAGTAACTCCGGTGTGCCAGACATCAGTGGAAGTGTTTACAATAAGACCCAGGTGACAAATGTCAGCTGCACACCCACCCTGTTGTGTTGCTGTGCTGTTTGTGCCTTTACTAATAAATCATCTCTCCTCTATCTGCAGTCTTTTGATAAGCAGGGTTTCCATGCAGGAACCCCTCCTCCCTTCAGTCTGCCATCAGCGCTGGGGGGTCCAGGGCCTCTGAACCCTGGAGCAGCTCCTGGAGGCTATGCACCTGCCCCATTCCTCCACATCTTGCCTCACCAGCAACCACACTCACAGCTGCTGCACCACCATCTTGCTCAGGACGGACAGGTACAGATACTTCCCAGCAGTCTCCTGGGTTTCATCTTTGTCACTTCATACATGTTTATCTGTTTTGGGATGTTTACCTGTTTATTGATGTTTGATGTTCAGGGTGGTCCGAGCCAGCGTGGCCAGTCCAGTAGCCTGCAGCAGAAGAGCCAAGTCAACAAGTCGGGCTACGGCAGCTCCCCTTACTGGGCCAACTGAGAACGACTACACCTGTGATGTGTGCGTGCACCACACCAGTATATCTGACTGACAAGATCATAGAGGGACAAACGATTTACAACACAAGCTAAAACACACACACTACCACCACCCCCCTCCCCTTTGCTCTGTATATCCCCTTTTCAAATTTATGGCTGTTGTATGTAAAATATATTTATGTATGTATTTATACAGTATATATGTATTGGTAGGACATAAAATGTGGTTTTCTGCATTTTGTTTTTATTTTGAAGGACATTTTATTTCAAAATAATGGAAAGATGAGAATGCTAAATCATGGAGATGAAGATGGTGAATATACTTGAACACAAGCATCTTGTGATGTGGATTTTTTTGTATGCATACATGAACTGAGAATGATGTACATAGATTATACCCATCATTTTCATGGCAAAAGCCTTTTTTTAATTTTAGAAGAAATATTTTTTTTTGTAACTTTGGTCTCCCGCATCTGTGAATCCTTATATTGAGGGTGACTTGAGTTGATAGCTAGACTTTTCTTTTACCCCGTTTACTTCCATTTGTCTCTCATTCCCTGACTCTTACTAGTTGGTTGGCTTGACCAGCCAGGCCTTGGATTTGATGTCATTTTAACATTGGTTTAATCCTTGTTGTCCAAATTAAAATTAATGAACAGTTTCTATCGATCTGGCATCAGTATTTGCTTACTACACTTGGAGGTTATGAATTCAGACTGATACTTGGAAAGTATGACAACAAAGGACTGTTGATGTGTAATCAAACCATGTTGCTCAGGGCTGACATTTAACAGGAAGTATGGGTATCTGCATTGTTTGAAGCAGTTCAGCAGAAACTAAGCATTTTTGTTCCTTGTTAAATAGATTAATGATCTTACAACACAGTGGCCACACTCTGTTTTGACATTCAGCAACTTTGAAAGTCCACAACGGTTTTGCCACTGTCCAGACCTGCGCTTACAAAAGTGCACCCTCTATAAATACACACTGCAGTTGTTTCGGACCTAAAAATTTAATATGCTGAAGATCTATAGACAATGGAAGAAGAAAATCTGATGTACTCTTAAGTTATGATTAAGCTTCAGTTACCCTCTGCACATAATTGCCAAAAACTAGCCTTTCAGAAAGTCTGTGCACGCATGACTATTTTAGTTATGTCAACAGTCCACACGAAAATATGTGGACTAGCCTCGATGAGCAGTGCTGTATTGAAATGTGCCTGCCTCCTCTCCATAACAATGAGGACATTCAGTATAGTGACTTTTAAATGCCAACTTATATAATCAAGGTCATGTGTGACAGGTGAACCGACTGGACAGGGTATGTTACAGTAGTACACGACTACTTTTTTTGGAAAGCTTCCCAATGATGGTTTTCAGGAAAGACTACCTGTTAACAGTAATGCTGCTCCCCCAAAAAAAAAAAAAAAAAAAAAAAAAAAAAGCTAAAAAAAAGCTTGAGAGGCAATTTATTTTCAGAAGTGCAGGTAAATTCTACCGACTCCAAGGCACAGTTATAAGCATTCATTAGTAAAATAACCTGCATTCATACAAAAATAAGAGACAGTACAACAAAGCTACTGATATACTAGACATACAGTTAACGCCCTCATATAGGGGTTATCTGAATTAAAACAAAAACTGTACACAAAAATAAGAATTTTATTGTCCACACATCCATTCTTTACTCTGCAGCATCTTTTTTCTTCTTTTTCTTTTTCTTTTCAGTCACGGGTGTTTCTGGGGTTTCCTCTGGCTGTGTGTCCATAGCTTCACTTTTTCGCTTCTTTTTCTTTGCAGGAGTCTCAGTTTCCTCAGCTCCATCCTCGGCATCTGGAGCTTCCTCCGACTCTGCTTTTCGTTTCTTTTTCTTCTTGGCTGAAGTCTCTTCTCCATTTTCTCCAGAGGGGGCCTCCTCTGCCTGTGCCTCCGTCTCCTCAGATGCTTGTTTCTTCTTTTTCTTCTTCTTAAGAGTGTTGTCCTCTTCTCCATTCTCCACCTTCAGATAAAAAATAAATAAATAAATTTAAATATCAGAAACACACTTTTCAATGCTTGGAAGCCTGAAAGCCTAATGCCTGTGATACAGCTTTAATGTACGACTCTCTTCAGTGATCAAGCCCATTGATTAGGACCAGCCAATGGTTCGGAGTCTTCTTATATTGCATGCCGTACACTGAGAAGAGACCATGTTTGGGTCCCATCTCAAATCATAACATGCCAAGGCCACAGAAAACACTTACCTCTGCGTCACCGTTAGCTTCTCCATTCTCTCCAAGTTCTTGTAACTTCTTTTCACGCTTCTTACGTTTCTTTTCCTTCTTCTCTAGTTTGCGTTTGATCTCAGCTGCAACATCAGTAGCCTAAGATGAGAGGGGGAGAGAAAAAAAAACCCCACGACAAATTCAGTTAAATCAGGGTAAAACAATGAGATTTTTCCCCAGAGGTCCAGGGGCTGCATCAGGCTCATTAAATCAGCTTTTACCCTCACCGAGATGTCAGGGAAAGATGTCTCATCACTTACAGCATACAGAGATTGAAAGAATCAAAGATACTTTTGAAATGTCTTACAGGAACTTGACTCTCCATTTGTTGGACCTTTGACAAGACATTTAAAAATCAATAATAATAAAAATCTCAAGCTAACCTCTTTGAGAGCTTCTTTCATGACATCCACATTTTTCCGTGGTACATCGCCGGTCTCATAGAAAGACAGCCGCTCTTCTACCTGTTCACGCAGCTTGTCACCAAACACGCTCGTGGGCAACTCTGTAAGAAAGCGAGAAAACTTCAGCTTAATCAACAAGCAGCGGATTACACTTGACTAATCAGCGTCCCTAAAAGACATGCGGCTCTGCTCAGGAGAAAGCTTCTCAACACCAACCCTAAGGCTGAATACTGTTGACGAAAAATATGAGCATCACTGCAATGATGCCACATGTATGTAAGCCGATGCAGGCGTGTGGTGGGTCACTCACCTGAGAAGCAGTCGATACGTGAGGCGATCGTGCACTTGTTTGCCAAATATCTGGAGATGCGGCCTTTGTTTTTGGCAGCGGCACGGCCGATGAAAGTCGAGTGGAAAATGAGGCCGTACTTGGGGGTGTTTCCACGCGTTTTCAGGGCTCTGTGAAAATACAGCTGCTTTCACAATCAGGATGAACGGCAGGTGTGAAATGTTACCTTTTCACAGTCTATTGCTCAAAGTCTACACACAGCAGTTAACCGGACTTGAAATACGCAGGTTTAACATGCAGTTTATCAGGAAGGACAACTACCACTGACATGAGGTTCAGCCACATCCAAATGGCAGTACACACATTAACATATAGAACTGATATGCCAGCAACTTAACAGCTCCCTCTTGTGGACAACATTAAAATATGCACATTGGAAGGCACTTAAAAGAACACGTTTCATACGACTTAACTTTGCAGCTACGTGGACGCTATCGCTAGAATTTAGTTTTAGACACTGTTGATGGTAACTTCAAACATTCTGTACTGTTAGCCAAATTTCTACCTCTGTGCTGTGAGTGGGTGCTCAGACTGTGGGTGTGCATTTGGGCGAGCAGGATCACTCCAGAGGAGACTGGGTCTTCTCCAGTCACCCAGCTCTGCTCCAGCCCAGCCCTGCCATCACTGCAGCCACTTTTTTCCCCAGCAGGGAGGGGGTGCCCCAGTACCTGAACAGGGCCTTCTCTGCTCCCAAGATCTGAACCGTGGATGCTGGATACTTGGCGAGGTTGGTCAGACTGCCGGCGTGGGAGATCAGACGCGCTCCAACCTGGAGATAAGACAATCTGTTATGGTCCCCTTAAGCAAAAAATAAATAAAATCACAATTTTGACACTGGATGCACAACACAGTATGAGGACCATCAGCACTGAATACATTTTTCATCACACTGGCTCAGTGGATTGACAGATTTTGGTATAACATCATTGGTCCGTGTGTCGGGGTTAAAAATAAAACTTCGACTCACCACTTCTCCAATCAAGGCTGCCAGGTTTGGAGCCACTTGGCTCATCTTAGACCGCAGATACTCCTGCAGCTCCAGCCGGTAGGCAGCCAGAGACACGACACGACTCGAAAACCTCTCGATGTTAATCAGGTCAATGGGAGATATATCCATACCTGAAGACCAAACAACCAGAGGATGATCAGCATTATACATTTAGCAGGTGCTGCATTTGTGACATTTTAAACCAGTACATGGCATGAAACGTGAGATTGTTTCTCCCGACAGGATCCGCAGTGAGGATGCATGCCTTCACTACAGGTTTATGAGAGAACTACTCTACCCCCCTGTGTTAGACACCAAGGACACTTGTAGTCCAGAGTGGGCAAAAAAGGGGCACAATGTGGAGTATGTGGATGAACCAGAGTCAAGCTGGCATAAATTAACTTTGGATATGGATGAAATTAACTTTGACCCAAGCAGGATGTGTATTTGTGAAATTATGCAGCACATACTCTGAATGTGTGGTGTACTCACCCATAGAGGAGCGCGATGCATCCAGGATGGCCTGAGCCTTGGCACTGTCCATCACCACCTCCTCTAAACTTTCTAGGTTCTCCTCTGACAACTCCTTCCTGTTTCCAATGAGCTGAGCCAGGCGGCAGTACATCGAGTTGTCGGACACAATTTTGATGAGCTCCGGAAAGTGGTAGCCATACCATTCACTGTAGATAAACAAGAGGGCGTTAAAACTGAGTGCAGGATTTTTGGACTAAGCATTTAAATGCTGCACATTTAAAAAAAAAAAAAAAAAAAAAAAACTACTTTAAAACAAACTCAATAACCAAGGCTTTTATTCTCAAGTACAAAACAGAACTACCCATTAAGATGGCACAAAGTTCAAGACTGCTGGAAAAATATCCCTTTCAAAATTACAGCTTCTCCTCTTTAGATATCCAATTCTATTCACAGAGTCCTGTATCAGTAGGAAAAGCCTAAAGCTTTTAAGACTTGAATGCTAAAGCTGACAATAACTGATGCCTAAATGTTCTAGATGATCTTGCACTGACAGTTTGCACCAGGATATTTCACACCAAAATGAATGCATGCGTCACAACACCCCAAACAGCTACAAGATGCTGAGCTAGTAAATATACACGATGTTCCACCCAACAGTGTTGCCTCACCAGATAACAGCTGGCAGAGCAGAAGTGTTGGGAGTACCTGATGTACCTCCTGTTTCTATACAGTCAGCACTCTGAGGTGTGCTGTCTGTGGTAAGCATTAGGAGGACGCCCCAAAATGTGCGATACCCCGAACTACAAAAAGCCTGATGCAAATCTGTCAACAGAAAAGCCACAAAACTAGAGGTTGACATTAAAAAGAGTGAAAGATTAACAGCATGAAAGGTTAACATGTTCCCTAAACTGTTTAATTTTATGCAAAAAAACAGTTAACCAGTCCTTTTACTGTGTGATGAAAATTTCCTACCGAACACGCATGGAGAAGGTGTTGATGTCTTTGTCCAGCTGATCCAACAGAGCAATGGACTGGATGATCATGTTATCTGCCCTGTTGACATTAAACTTGACTTTAGCTCTGGAGTAGCTGTGGCCAAGACCCAACTGTGCCTTGGAGGCAGCCAGGGCAGTCAGACCTTTCACCAGAGAGTGGAAGTGCAGACGCAAACCTGACGGGACAGGACAGATTGAGAAGGTTTGCTGAGTGTTAAGAAGAACACCAACAGAAAAGTGCAGGTCCAACGGCTGTTCAGATTTTCAGTATGAACCATCACGAGTTTCAGGATCACAAGCTCACATCACAACAGTCCACATTATTTTATAAACCGTATCGTTTTGCATATTTCGAAATAACTCTCAGGTAAACATTCTCACCTCGTGTGATCTCAGCCACCACCCCTCCAGTTTGGATTGAACTGCTAAGTTCTTCTTGTAACGCTGCTCCAATCTTGCCATCAGAAACCCCCAACACTGATTTTTTCTTCCCAGACTGGGGCAGATTGGTCTCTAGGAACAGCTTCAGGTCAGCATGAACTACACCTGCAAGGGATGGAAGAGTTATATCTGTAGACATGTGGTTGAGATGGAAAGCCATCTATAAGCTGCAACACGGACTACTGTGATATTATTATATTAAAGCCCGATAATTTGCCATCTCAGAACAAATTGGATATATAATTAAAGTAGTCTCATTAACAATTATTACAGATAAAAGAACAAATCAAAATCTGTCCGTGTCAAGTCTTTCCTCAGGTGTTCAGGGTTGATATGAAACTGTCAGCACAATAACTCAGTGGATTGACAGATTATAAAACATCATTACAGCTGAGGACTTTTCCACACAAGATTTTTAAAGAGAAAAATGATAATCATACATACCTTCAGAGATGGCGTTCATGTTCTCCAGGGCAGCCTGGGCCGACTTAAAGGGGAAGAAGGCGGCTAAGCTCACCATGCTATTAAACTTTCCGAGGCTCAGCACGCTCGCCTCCACCTGACACGACACAAAAGCACAATTATCAGTGCTCTGCTTAAAGAGCACACAAAACAGATAGTACACAGGAGTTAGGGAAGAGGACGCACCTGGGGCAGCAGCATGCCGATCTCCTCCACTTCTTTGACGGCGAATAGCGCATAGCCCGCCGCGTGCTCGAACAACACGTGCAGCAACACCTAGGGAAGGTGATCGTGCACAATCGAGTTAGACGACAGATGTCAACAGGTAACACTTGCAGCCAGCAAAAACAGGAAGGTGTTTCTAAAACTACGTTCAGATCAAGTGTTTATTAGTCCCCACGTGCTGACCAGCGAGACACAAGCTAACTTCACTTTCGACTAATTCCTAAGCTAAGATTGCAATTTTAGGCATAAATGTGCAGTAGCTTTTTCAAAAGTGTTTTCCTACTTCAGGTTTAGTTACCATTGCTTTGTCGTAACTTTCACACGTAACCACGTTGCAGTCTCGATGAACCCACGTGTCGACCTAGGCCCGCGTATAACGTGCTTGCTATGAGCTAGCTTGTGCTAACACGGCCCCTAGAAAAGTACAATACCTGCTACAGCACTGTCAATATAACAGTGCTTCTGGTACGACTGCGACTAACACAGCTGGACACATCATTAGTCACTTTAAGTCTTTAAAGTAAGATATTTTTCCAGCTAATGTCAGCACTAGCGGAACTGCTCCCCAAATGTCGGAGGGCCTTTAGCTCGACAGAAGTGAACTAAATCTAACTAGACATTTGTACTCTTAAAACGCAAGTAACTGCAAAGAAACTTAAAGTGTATAGTTTAACGAACAATTTGCAGTCATGCCAAAATATCCAACCCCGCTCAGCTTACCATGATTGGAAAATCTCCGCGGCAGCACGCAGTTCGTGTCTACTAGGCTGCTTCACCTCAGCAAAAAGACTGCGTCCACGCGTTTCAGCAAACTGCAGCACCGCCCCAAATCCCGCGGTAGCAGCTCTGACATCGCGAGACCCGACCGAGAAAGCTTCAATTTGCTTCCTTTCCCCAATTTCCTATGCTGAAGAAACAAATATTAAAATATAAGGTTCTAAATATCTATAGCCAGGGACTGTAGTTTAAAAAAAATACAGACTACCACAATTGATTCCAAATCTTACAATTAATATGCGATTTTGAAGTCCAGGCGTTCAGTTTTAATTAGAAGCGCTTAACAAAAGCATTACATTAGCTGTTTAGGAGTTACAGCAATTTTTTATACAGTGTCCCCCCGGGTTAAAAACTAACTGCACAAAGTAGCATCATTTTAAATAAGATTTATTTATTTTTAATTGAAGGAAAATCCTATCCTGAAGTCTGTGAACCATAAATATCACCAAATGCTTTTTTCTTCCTTGAGATGCTCTGTTATGCTGGCACTCTTGCCACTTTGGTTGCTGCTTGTGTGTGGGTCTTTCTGGATTCAGGTTTGTGTTTAATTACTTAAGAAATGCTATATTAGGTTGGGATCGGATAAATAGGCAATTGAAGAATGTCCCATTTCATTGCCATGGCTCACCGGCAGAGATGGGCAACGCGTTACTTGTAACGCGTTACTGTAATCCGATTACTTTTTTCAAGTAACGAGTAAAGTAGGGGATTACAATTGCAAAAAACGGTAATTAGATTACCGTTACTTTCCCGTAGGAACAGTGGCGTGTCTAGACAATTTTTGTGGGGGGGGCAGGTAGGGGCACAGATCTGGAGAAGGGTGGCAGATGTAATTGGCAGATAATGTTTAAAAAAAATTCTACCAACCGTTAAGCATAATTCAATAACCCTATAAACCTAACAACCGAATGCACTTTTAACTCTTATTAGAATGAGATTTTAACCACTACGGTGCAAAGTTTTTAGATACTGCGTTGATAAAGTTCAAGAGATACAATCAGTCAGTGTTTATTCAGCATTCAAGGACATCAATATTTGCATAGTATTTTTACTGACATGTAGTGCACATATGTTTTAGGCAAAAACATTTTTGAATATTAAAATACGAACATTTGTAACAAACAATTGACAAATTAGCCAATTCCAATGTAAAACTTTATGTGCCTGTTAAAAAAAAGAAGATAATCTTCTCACAAACTGGTGTTTGATTTTGAAACAGGAAAAAAGTGGGGAAACAAATGAAAAGACTAACATTTGAATAAAACCTGAAAGCAAGTAAATACTTTCTATGCTGCCTTATGGTAAACTTTGGTAATATTGATGTATAAAGAACAACACTGGCTGATGATGAAATACAGTCTGCTGGCATGGTGACACTGCCAGTATTAACCTGCAGGACTGGACTGGGACAAAAAATTGGGCATTTTGACTAGAGACCGGCCCACCAGGTATTAAAGCCATAAAGACTTTGACTGAAAACAAACCCTGTTGTGACAGTGATGTACAGTCTTGTTGGTATATGTATGATTTCTATACATTTTACGTCAGATAAAAACTTTGGTTGTAAGATTTAGATAATTATTTAATAAAAGCTAGATATTTTAAATGAGAATAAGAAAGAAAAGTATTTCTTTGTGCCCCCCTCTCCCTGTTAATGCCCTACCTGCCCCCTGGCAAAACTTTGCTAGACCCGCCCCTGCACAGTTACCAGCTGTCAGCTACTTAGAAAAGGATCCTGGTGTTATTTGTCTCTCAGAAACAGTTCATAACTTCCCTTCAACTCATTCATGTCACCTAAAAGGTAAACCTGTTTCTCCATCACCTGTTCAGCTCTGATGATCCAGTAAGGACATCTCATGGTTTCATCTTCATGTTTCCCTCTCACCACATATCCAAACCGACATCATGACCAGCAGCTTTACAGCTGTGGCTCCAGCAAACATCAGCTGATATTAGAAATTAATATTAAATAAATTCTAACAACAGCTGATCAAGCTTAAACGTGCAGCTGTTGTTTAGCGCGACATCTGCTGGTTTCCTCTTTCTGGCGCAAAGTGAGCGATAAACAAACAAGAGAGAAAAGCCGATCAGCTGATCATTGATCAGTTTCATGATTGAAGTAGCAACAGGAGAGGCAGGGGAGAGAATGAGAAAAGAAGAGGCAGCTGTGCAGCGTAACGACAGAATAAATCCAGCTTTGTGTCTTTTTTTCATTATAGCGAAAGTACGGGACAAACTGCGTCTCTTCTCAGCTCAATACGAAACCCGTAATATTTTCTCTGAATGAGGGACCATTCCATTTTTTTTAAGGAGCCGTTGGCAACTCTACTAACTAACCTTATGAATAAAGTAAAGTTCACTATCAGTAACATCATAGCACCCACCCAGCTGTACTGTATAAAAACTCCATCAAGCTGGCTAGAACGCAGTACGAGTTATTGTAACTGACGGTAAAAAGTCAGCACATCGAAAACAAACTCCACCTAAACTTGGTTTATATCTGACCCAGATAGACTGCAGGTCATAACTTCTTACCTGAAGTTCAGTTCACCTGACACTCGGATCGGCGGCTGCCTCGGGTCTCTCCTCCTGCCTCCCCTTCCCTCATCCACCTGCTGGCCTCTGTGGAAGCCCCGCCATAGCCACCACCAAACAACTGAGTTATTTTTACACATCGACCTGCATCTGGCCAATCCACCACCTCTCATTGTTCATGCGATTACAAAAAAAATAAAAAATAAGTCACCGGGCATATGCCCGGTATGCCCGATGGCCAGTCCAGCTATGTTAACCTGCAACCAAATCTGCAGCTCCATACAGCAATGTTACGACTTAGATTATATCTTATAACTCATAACTCTTATGTTAGCTGCCCTCAGTAGCATACTGTCTGATATATTCCACGGCTGCAATAATTCTTTAAGTGTTATTTTTTCCTTGGTATTCTAATTTCACCGAAGTTTACTAAACTCAACAAACTTAATATTACTTACCGGGACATTTATTCTGTCCTCATTTTCTTTCACCGAAAAATTGTTTCCTGTAGTGCCGTCTTTCGTGCTTGGCTCTCCTACCTTTGCTAACGTGATAACGCAGAAGCCGATGCTCCATTCACTTACACTCGGATATCTGAGCTTCACCGTGAAAACATAATCGTACATTTGATATTTGATTGAATTTTATTGTTTTGCCTTTGGGGTGGCACCTGGGGTGGCCAGTCTGGTTGGGGGGTGGCCTGTGCCCCCCCCCAGGCCACCCCGCTGGACACGCCACTGCGTAGGAACGCTGCGTTACTAAAACCTTGATTTTTTTTTTGCGAGAATGTCTCATGACAGTGACGTAAGCAAGTGCGACGTTCGTGACAACAGCTGTCTGCAGATCAACAGTGGATCATATATCGAGTGCGGGAGAGAGTATGAGCGTGCAGCGTTTAAAGCGTGGAAGTACTGACCTTACTTTAAGTTTGATTCCAGAAAAAGTGACAAAAACATTAGCGTCTGTTGTGCGTGGGAAGAAAACTTCTTTTTACAGCGAAAAAAAACCCCTAAACTTCCAAGCAAGCACCGAGTGCGCAACGACGTAATGGGAAACTTACAGAAAACTCCCGGATTCTTCCACTGACCGCTGCGGCACACCTGCACCAGGGTAAACCTCCGCCTACCCTACTCCTGCTTTACAGGTGAAAATAGAGCAAAAGGACCGCTAGTCTTTGATTTTATTTATTTTCTGCTGTGTTTTACTTCCATCTATTTGAAAGAGTGAGTGTAAACACACACACAAAAAATTATGTGCTGGAATGTGCAGAAATTAGGTTTAAATATTAAACAAATTTCTTCCAGTCAGAGAATGTTGCATATAATTAAATTTTTGCTTGATGCATAAAGTTAAAAGATTAAAACTAATAAAACAAGTTTTAAAAAGGGACCTTTCCATTTGATTACATTTTGTATGATGGATTATGTAGAAAAAGTAGAATTGGGCTGAAAGATCTATCGCTTTATCACCTATTCAGGTTGTAAATCATGTTTTTAAAAAGTAACTAAGTAACTAAGTAATTACGTTTGAAAATAAGTAATCAGTAGGGTAACGGGATTACTTTTTGGGGGAAGTAATCAGTAATTAGTTACTGATTACTTTTTTCAAGTAACTTGACCAACACTGCTCACTGGTTGCTTTTGCATTATCCCTTGGGTCATTATATATTTGCACTGTGAAGTGCTGACTAATCAGTTTTGGAGTATTTGGCTGAATATGAACAGAATACCACCCTGTGCACTACAGAATTACGTCTTTAATAATCATTAGGTATTTCTCTCCATATTTTTCTCTTCTTGTCATTGTGCTATAATTAGTCAACATTTACAACACTTACTCAACTTTGCAGGTTTTTTTATATGTTTAATGGCATTGTTCCTGAGTGTACCTAGTGGTTTGCACCTTATTTTTATCCATGAACAGCTCTCTTGATCGTAGACTTGTTACAATGACATGGTTACCAAATCTAACCAAGTCAAGTGTTTTTGTGAATGTTTTTTTAACTCCTTCAGTTGCATCAACACCTCTTATTGAGATTAACTGTCAAAAGCACTTGAATTAACGCCAAATGTTTCCAGCTGCTTTATTTGTTATGAAACAAGGGAGCAGAAAATTGCTTGTTAGGGACCTGTCCAGTTACCTTTGATCCTTTGAAAATGGGGGACTTTAGATATCAATGACTGTAATTCCTAAAAAGTTAATGCAATGCACCCCCTGAATTTCCTAGTCCCCCCACAGTGTGCCCCCCACCTCAATTCTGGGAGAGTGAGTCTTAAGCTGTTCTCTTAATCATTAGTGATGGTTGGAATCAATCAATCAATCAATCAAGAGTAAAAACATGGCACTGGAAGTGAGATTTTCCCCTTTTAAAGGGAAAATCCCAAATTCAGTACCCAGTGAGTGATGTCTTGAAACATTTGCTGTGGTTTTTGATTCTGTACGCCAAAGTTTAAAATGTAGATTTGAAAATATACAGCATGGTTTATTTTAAACTGTTTATACAAGCAGGTGGCAAGATGGCGTCCTAGCGTGAACACCCATCTCGCTGTGCTCCGGTGAGGTCCCTCGATTATCCGTCTAAAATACGTGTTCACCTGGTGAAATGTTACAAATGTGCGTGGGAGTAACTCTATAATGAGTCTGGACGACTATTTTTCTAAAATGCCTAACGTCAGGTCTAAGAAAAAGACAGCTCCGGTTGTGCAAGCTAGCGACATTGTGGGTCCTATGGCGGCTGAGCCTGAAGAAGCTAACGCCAGCGACACAGAAATCTCCGCTGACGCTGAGGAAACTGGGAGTGATATCGACCCGAATATCCTTGCGGCTCTGAGTAAGATAACTGACAGCATTACAACTTTGTTGGATGTTAAAGTTGATACTGTGCTGGCCGCAATCCGTGAACAGACGTCTCGGATCCAGGCTCTGGCGACACGGGTGGGAGACGCCGAGATACGGATTTCAGGCGTGGAAGACACGGCAGGTGTATTGCAGGCG
The DNA here is from genome assembly GCF_900408965.1 of Simochromis diagramma. Classification (NCBI taxonomy): domain Eukaryota; kingdom Metazoa; phylum Chordata; class Actinopteri; order Cichliformes; family Cichlidae; genus Simochromis; species Simochromis diagramma. Next base: position 7,222,328 of record NW_024386835.1, on the reverse strand, counting down.
AAAGTGGCTCGACTCGAAAAACAAGTAACTGACATGGCAGACCACATGGATGATTTAGAGAACCGCAGCCGCAGAGGTAATCTTCGCCTGGTCGGGCTTCCCGAGGGCACGGAGGGAAATGATGTTGTCGCCTTCGTGGAGTCATGGCTCCCCTCCTATCTCGAGCTCACAACTAAAAATGGGAAGATCAAACTAGACCGCGCTCACCGCTCTCTAGCACCGAGGCCGGGCCCCAGCCAGCGCGCCAGACCCATCATTATGAAGCTTCACAACTTTGCTGATAAACAACGTGTGATGGCCGCAGCTCGGCGCCTGGCTACGCAGCCGAACCAACCAACAGGTCAGATCAAAGTCTCCTTCTTTAATGATTATTCAGCGGCGGTAGCCAAGAAACGCAAGGCTTTCGACGAGGTGAAAAGCTGCCTGAGGAAGAAGAATGTGGATTATGCGCTTCTCTACCCCGCCACACTGAGGCTGTTTGCCAACGGCAAGGAGAAGAGATTTAACACACCGGAGGCAGCTGCGTCCTACGCGGACTCGCTGCCCTGAATCCCCGTAACCACCGGAGTACTCCTTTTCTTCACACTATGCCTTATGAACCGGTGTGAGTACTTGCCGAATCTAGGCGTATGTGACTCTTTTTTTTTTTCGTCCTCGCTGCTTATAAGCGACCAGGTGAAATCTTCCACCCCATCGGGCACCGAACGGACTGTGTTTTCGTCTATGGGTAGGCGTGAGTTACGTGCGTGCATTGCCCTTCGGCTTTCCCGACGGGCAGGAGGAGATTGGTTTTTCCCTACATGTTTAGTAGGGCTGTTGCCAAATCAATGTTCCGTCACACAGCTCTTTCTTGCCTTTTTTTTTTTTTTTTTTTTTTTTTGCTGTTTTATTTTCAACCAGGGTGTGGTGAACCCTTTGGCTCAATATGCTTTGTATGATACATGAATAAGTCTAATAATGAGTAGGCTGCGAATATGTACGAGGGGTTCACAGCCCTATTAAGAGGAGGAAGATATTTACTTGTCTAAGAAAGGACGGTGTAGATGTTGCTATGTTACAAGAGACACATCTTGATAATAATGAGCACTTGAAGTTGCAACAAGGATTATATGGACAAGTGGTTTTTTTCATCCTTCACTACAAGAAGTAGAGGAGTGGCAGTGTTGATTAGGAAAAATGTACCTTTTGTAGTAACTGATTGCGTTAAGGATCTGAAGGGCCGCTACGTGATAGTCAAAGGGATTTTGCAAGGCCAAAATATTTTGTTACTGAATGTTTATTTTCCACCTGCCCACCCGACTACCTTTCTTACCAAAATGTTTCTGGAATTAGCCCCATTTCTTCCTAACTCTACCGTTATTATTGGTGGTGATTTCAACTTAATGTTAAATCCGCTTATGGACAGATTTCCACATAGCATTGCAACTCCCTCTCCTCAGGCCAAAGCGCTTCACGCTCTATGCGACGAGTTTGGACTTGTTGATGCTTGGAGATATACTCACCCCTCCGATAAGCAATACACATTTTTTTTCGGCTCCGCATAGGTCCCAAACTAGAATTGATTACTTTTTTCTCCCGAAAACTGACTTGGGTTCAGTAGTATCGTGCGACATAACAAGTATAATCATCTCAGATCACGCTAGAGTAATCATGGATCTCGATCGCTGCGCTTCATAGGTCCCGTCACTGGAGGCTTAATACCATTATTCTTAAGGATGAGGAATTTACCTCTCACTTCTCTGCCGAATTTAAAGCGTTTTTGGATATCAACACCCCCTCAGCTAGTACTGCCTCTGTTTTGTGGGAAACATGCAAAGCTTATGCGAGGGGCCTAATTATTTCGTATTCTGCGACAAAGAAGCGACAACGGATGGAGGAACAAAAATCTTTAGAGAGCGAATTGATGGATAAGGAGAAAACATATATTGCCTCCCCATCACCACCATTATGGCAAGAAATAACTGCACTCAGGTCAGCGCTGAATTGCCTTCTTACCAGAGATGCAGAGAAGAAACTTAAATACACCAGACAGAGGTTCTACGAGCATGGAGATAAGGCCGGTAAATGTCTGGCGTACTATGTTAAGAAGCGCGCAGAATCTAATACCATTGCAGCGATATCTGATGAAGGTGGCCACAAGATATATGAAAACAAACTGATAAACGACTGTGTTAAGAAGTTCTACAAAGCCTTGTACTCTTCTCAACAAGTCCCGGAGGGGGAGCAGCTGATGCATAATTTCTTTACCCAATTCGACTTACCAAATTTGTCAGAGGAACAGAAGACTGCCCTTAATAGCCCTATAACTAAGACCGAAGTGATTAAGGCTATTAAATCACTACGAAGTGGAAAGTCACCAGGGCCTGACGGCTTCTGTTGTGAATTTTATAAACAGTTTCGGGATATTATTGTGGAACCGCTTCTTGATATGTTCAACCACTCCTTCATTATGGGTGAATTCCCGCAGACACTGAAGGAAGCCAACATTTCCCTAATTCTAAAGAAAGGGAAGTGTCCTGATTTGTGCGGATCCTATAGACCTATAGCCCTCTTGAATGTGGATAGGAAACTGCTTTCTAAAATTCTGGCCTCCCGCTTAGAAAATTTTTTACCTGTGCTGATAAGGGAGGACCAGACAGGCTTTATAAAGGGTCGAAACTCAGCCACCAATGTTAGACGCTTACTGAACGCTATTGTAGCTTTCAAGCAAAAATCTATTGACGGCCTGGTGCTTTCTCTCGATGCGGAGAAAGCATTTGACAGAATTGAGTGGTCTTATTTGTTGTATACTCTAGGCAAATTCGGCTTAGGGGAGAATTTTATAAAATGGGTCAAAGTTATCTACAATAATCCACAGGCAGCAGTCCTGACTAATGGACTTAGGTCTGATTACTTCAACACTCATAGGGGAGTTATGCAGGGCTGCCCCTTATCGCCCCTTCTATTCGCTCTGGCCATAGAGCCTCTTGCTGAGGCCATAAGGGCGACACCCACAATACGTAGTTTAGAGATTGGACAGCTGTGTCATAAAATAACCTTATACGCGGACGACATCTTGATTCTTTTGACTAACCCTGTAACATCCGTACCCAGTCTCATTGAGGTGATTGACAGGTTTAGCCGTTTCTCTGGTTATAGAATCAATTTGGCTAAGTCAGAGGCCATGCCTCTCGGTACTCTTTTCACAATGCCGGCTACTGTTCCTTCTTTTCCTTTTAAATGGTCTCCTAATGGATTTGTGTATTTGGGGATCTTTATTACCCCGTCTCTTGACCAATTGTACAAAGCCAACTTCACACCCTATTTGGCAAACTCAAACAGGACCTAGAGCGGTGGGCGTCACTTCCTGTCTCCTGGCTAGGACGCATTGCCCTGATCAAAATGAATGTGCTGCCCAGGCTATTGTATCCTATCCAAATGATCCCCGTCTTGTTCTCTAAGAGAGTACTGAAGGACATAAATGGTTGGCTTACCTCTTTCATCTGGAACAAGCGCAGACCCAGGCTCAAGATGGCAGTGTTGCATCTGCCAAGCTCCAGGGGCGGCTTGGATCTACCTAATATTAGATTGTATCAGCTTTCTGCCCATTTAAGATTTGTGAGCGACTGGGTTAGGGGTAAAACCTCAATCTGGTCGGATATTGAGACAGCTCTGTCACAATGCAAACTGAGCGATCTATTATTTTGTAATGATTTTAACGGAATTAAGGCCCTTTGTACAAATCCTGTAACAATCAACACCCTAAAAGCGTGGCGAATTGTCCGCCGTCTTGAGGGAAGATCGAGAATAACATCAACCTTTACCCCTATAATGAATAACTCTGCTTTCCCTCCGGGTTCCTCGGACCCCGGCTTTCAACGATGGTCTGATAAGAATATTAAGTCTCTTGGTGACCTTTTCTCGGGTGGTGAACTCATGTCGTTTGAACAACTTACCAACAGTTACGGCTTGCCTAGACAGGATTTCTTTCGTTTTTTGCAAATACGACACTATATCACTCACAGTACAACCCTTGCTGAGCACCCTGAAGTATCTGATGTTGAGAAAATTTTGTTTAGGCAGCAGCTGAAGGTGTCTCTGAGTTCATTTTACCATGTGCTTAATGCTTTGACTACCACTGATGCGCAGGGGATTAGAGGTGTGTGGGAGAGGGAACTGTCGGTAACCATAGATGAAGATAAGTGGGATACCGTTTGGTCTCTCGCAAAAAGGATTTCAATTTGTACTCGGACAAGAGCAATCCAACTTAAGATTTTACACAGATTACACGTATCCCCTCACCGCAGGCACCTCTTCAACCGCTCTCTTTCCCCTGTGTGTCTTAAGTGCAAAACTGATGTAGGGACTTTAACTCACTGTTTTTTGGTCCTGTTACAAGCTTCAAGAATATTGGGCTGACATTACAGGTGAACTGGGGAAAATCTTCCACGTTGATATAGAGATGGATCCTTTATCCCTGATTCTAGGTCTTCCAAGTGACCGCCTGAAAGCGGCGGCCAACAAAAGATTGTATAACACTCTAACATTTGCAGCCAGGAAAAATATCCTCTTACAATGGATCAACGATAGGACTCCCACTGTCTGTGGCTGGCGCAAAATAATTTTTGAACTGATTCCTCTGGAATACCTCACACACGTTATACACCACAGTGTGGGTCAGTTCTACGGGATGTGGCACCCCTTTTTGGACTATATTGGACCGGACCTTTCCGCTATCTTATTCAAAGGACTACTACGCACGTGATCATCACCCGGGCGCTGTAAGACTGACTCACCACCTCTTGTATGTTATATTTTGTATTTTGTATCTTGTATTATGCCTTATTTAAGAGCTGTTGTGTACGTTTTGTGTTTGTACTGTTTTGTTGTTCTGTGTCTAATGTCGAGACACTGTCTTGTTAAAGGAAAATCTGCAATAAAAACAATGATGAAAAAAAAAAAAAACTGTTTATACATATTCTTTACTAGTATTATAATATAAAGGTTATACAATTTCCATAATTTATCCCGAAGACTCTAAATCTCTAAATGTTACTTTAAAATACATACTCTAGGTGTTAGAAAAATGTAAGAGTCATAGTGTGTGTCATAGTGCTGGTGTTATATAAAGTGCTAGAGAAGGCATACAGAGCTTCATCTATGCATCTAAAATGTAATAAACCACACAGAACAATAGCAATGCCTGTAATAAACACTCTTGCTGAGTATTCTGACAACAAAATAAAAATAAATTGCAGTAACATTTCGCCATCGTGCAGGAAATAAGTCATGAGGTTTCCAAGGCACAGATGCATGTGGTTCTGTATGTGCACAAACACAAATTAGTAGCAGGTCATAAATGTCAGAATGTGTTAGATAATTACTTGGAGCCAAGGATATATGACTGACTTCTTTGAATAGACTGTCGAAATTGTTTCTATATTTAACTCAGTGCCTCAAACGAAAGTCACGTAAAAATTGAGCTTTACTTCTCAGTTTGCAGTTTGTCTTTTGTAGGATGTGTTATATACATACATGAGTTAATTCTACTTCCTGAAATGAGTAAAAATAAATGATTAAATGACTACTTAGATTTTTTTTAAAACTTTGCACAGTATACATTCATCTTATAATTTATACATACCAGTGAAGATTAGGTGAGCATACTAACCTAATAAATAAAAAAAAAAAAAAAAAAAAAAAATGAGCCAACCGTTCCTGAGCAATATTTGTGTTTCCAGGACTATGCTTGAAGGAGCTTGTTGAGGAGCGGATGTGAGGGAGGACAGTAAAAAGCTTAGGGATCAGGAGAGGGCTTGATATAAAGGCTGACAGCGACAAGCTGACACTCAGACCACTGGAGCTCTGCTCATTTTAAAGCACACTTCCTCAAGCAACTAACCAACGCTGACACAACACGTGAGTAACTCATGGCTTCTTGTGCTCCTGTCTCTCTCTGCCTCTAGGTCTTTCTCGTTTGTCTTTCTCTTTGATGTTCTGTTTTCATCTACTCACATTTGTGCACAGACCTGTCTTGCTGGTTGTAAATATGACTCCAACCTCTTATCTATCTCTTATCTATCTTGCTTCTGGAGGAGTTTGTTGTTCTACCCCAACCCCCCCCCCCCCCCCCAGTCTTCTCCCTCCCTATCTCTACTGTATTTCCCAAAATCTGTATTACATAAGCATGAGATTCCTTGTGTTTCTTTGTCCGCTCTTGGTTACGTGCTGCATGTCATGTCAGATGTCGACCACAGCAAAATAGAGCCCCTTGGCCACCTTCAGACTGTATTGTGTGTGAACTTTCTGCTCTGTATATACCAATGTGTATGTTTCTAAGGGACAGAGAAAATTGAGCATGCGTGGAGCAGTTGCTGGTTGTGTGGTGCTGGTGTGCCTGATGGCGCTGCTGGTTCAGAGGACGGAGGGACACATCACGTTCTTTAGCCCAAAAGAGTTGATGCTGATGAAGGTAAGCAGCATGTGTGCACAGCTGGGGCTAAACTAGAGCTGAAAGAATTGGTCAATCCAGACCACAAAATCAGTCATGATTTTCAGTCATGAATCAGCCGTTTAGCTCATTGGTGTATGATCCCAAACTTTTCTGAAGGTTAGGATTAGTTCCTTTTACATACTGGTAAACTGATTACTACTGTTCCTGAAAAACCAAAAGGCTCTGTGAAATAACTGAAAATATTGTGGAATATTGCCTACAGACTTTTTAATGTAGCAAATAAAGAATTGGCCTATTAAGTTTTTGTTGTTGTTTTTTTCCCTAGCAAATAACAGAGTAAGTACAGTCTATTTGTGTAATGCTTTTTAGTGACAAGAGTCACAAAGGATGAACAACATTTAAAAGTTAAAATTAAAATCAATGGAGAAGCATATTAAAACAGAATAAAAATAGATAAAAGCATAAATAACTAAAGAAAGTCAACAAAAGGCCTCACTAAACAGAAAAGTTTTTACCTGTTTTAAAGGACTCCACAGAGTTGGGTAAACAGAGCTGGAGTGGTAAACTCTTCAAGAGCTTTAGTGCCACAGGCTGAAAGGCTGTGTCTCTTCCTAGTCTTTAGTCTAGTATGGGGACCAACTGGTAGAGCTTGTGAGTGAAGACAGCAAGCAGAAGGGCGTTTAACAAGAAGTTGCATGTAAGTGTGGGAATTTTAAAACAAATTCTCGACTCAACTGGAAGCCAACATAAAGAGAATAAAATTCGGGTAATTTATCTAACCCGGTAAATAAGGTGTTACAATAATCTAGGTGTGGTGACACAAATGCATGAACAATTTTCTCTAGTTCAAAGGTGTGGACCATACTTTGCGATTTAGAAATGCTCCTTAAGTGAAAGTAACAGGAATGTGAGATAGATTTTATGTGTGACTCAAAGTCTGAGGAGTCGAATGTTACACCATGATAACGAACACTGGTCTTCGCAGATGAGCGAAAGGAAGCAATCACTTGACTGATTCTTGAATGTATTTCAAGAAGAGCCATAATCATGGCCTCAGTCTTGTTAGTTTAAAACAAGGCAATTACCAAAGCCAGTGACTAATCTGTGATGAACAGTCAGCTAGGGTGGACATCTGAATATCATTAGCATAGAAATGAATTCCAGAAAAAAATTGAATCAAAGATCGATGCATGCTAAAGGAAGGATGGAAAAGGAAAATAATCATGGATCCAGGATTGCACCTTGTGGAACCTCACACGGTAGAGAAACAGTCCAAGTGGAGAATTTGCTCACTCACTGAGCTTATGTATAGTTTATGGCATCACTTTACTGCATTTTGACTGTCATTTTTCACTCTTCTCTAGAATTTTTCAGTTTTGTAGTTCTTGACCCTCAGGAAAGATATAAAACAAAATTTAGATTGAAATGAACTGCGATTTGTTTCACAAGATGAATAAAGGTTATTTTAAACTGTGACTTAAAGACAGAAGACAAAGCTTCTTAAGAAATTAAAAAGAGCAGCTTGTCTCATTTTGTTCATCTATGCGTGCATGTGTCCGTGCTGCAGGAGCGAGAAGGGAGAAAGGACATGGAGCCTCGATCAGAGGATGGCCAGTTTGAAGAAGTCACCGTCCAACAGGTTCCTCAGACAGAACGTGGTGGAAATCCTGTGAGCGCTTGCGCACACAGACAAACAAATTGCCTTCACAACTAGTGTAATATTTTCAATCCAGTCACAGTTAAAACACTTTTTTAATTCAACATAAGGCATTATTTTTATGTTTTATTTAACCTTTATTTATACGGGTAGTCCAATTGAGACTCAGTGTCTCATTTATAAGCGAGACCTGTTTCAGACATTAACACTTATGTGTGCATATTCTGCCCAGGAGAAGACCGTGGAGATTTCTGTCCGTCTTTCACCAAAACAGCTGGATCACGTGACTCCAGTGCTCGAAGAGATCATCCATGAAATAACCCAGGAGCGTCAGAAAGGTATTTGATTGGTGCAAGATAATTGGTGATAAGTCACATTTTTGAAAAAGCCACAATATGATCTTATCTAAAGAACCTTAATACATGCATGCAAATCTTTGTTAATCATAATGTTCTCTCACTGTCTGTCTCTGCAGCAAAGTAACAAGGCTGATAGCATGAGGGAATGAACGCTGTATAAATTCTTCGAAAAGCACAGAATGATTGTGTCTTACTGAATTAATCAATAAAGGGAAGTGATTGTGTCACTCATTCTAGTTTGCGCTGTAATTTCTGTGAAAGCATGTTGGCTTGTTGGCCACAGGGTGTCAGACTCTTTCCCAGGAGAAACTGATTTCTCTCAAACCTCAAGGAAATTCATAACCCTTTATAGCATGACGGTTACACAGACGTAATGCATATTCTGAAAAATCATTCAAGCTATTTAGCAATGATCCCAAGGGACACAGACACAACTTGTAAGATTTCACTAAATGTTCCTTTAAAAAGAAAGAATTGCACTGAGTGGTCACTGTTGGGTAAACTTTATTAATAAAAATACAGTTATTTAAAGAAAATGTGCATGCAAATTAAGGCAAAATAGTAAAAATCAGACATTGTGGTGGCAGAATTGCATAGGCAGTAGGTGCAGTGTGAATGACTTTGGAATTTGACCCCTCTTGTTATCTAACCCTCCCAGCTAGTGGTTTCAGAGCTTTGATGTCAGTCTTTCGCAGAATTCAAAGTCCTTGACCGCGAGGGCAGCATCCCGAGCTAAAGGGATAGGCAGAGTCAGGGAACAGTCGCTATCAACATACTTTCCGGTTACACCCTCCAGCTCCTCTGCTACAGCACAATAGATTGTGCTCACTGCCCCTGCTTCTGGTGACTGAAAGGGAGATTAGGAAGGTGGAGAGGAAACATGAAAATTAAGGTCAACAAACATCCTTAGAGCTACAAATATGCAGCTGGAAAACATGTATTCCCAGCCCTGTTTTGTGCCTAGTAGAGCCAGTTGTTGAGCACTGGATGACACTACAGATACAAGTCACAGATGAATAACTTTCCCTTACAATATATTGTAAGGTAATGTTAGGGGGTGCAAGTATATAATAATTCTGCCTCTACACACCACCACAGTGAATGCTAAGTCAATGTCCGACTGAAGTATTAATTCAAGGGGGTGAAAATCCTTGGACATTACCAAATGCACCAAATACTGCACTGGGTAGGCTCTTTAGAGGTTTTCTGGCAAAGCCGCATTTGGCCTTGCTAAAAGCTACCAGTGGTTTGTATTGTGCTGTAAACGTTCTGTATTTCCATTCCAGGTGTCTCTTGATTGTAGACTTTGACAATGATAGGAAAATGTAAAAGTCTGCACTTCAATCACTTCAGTTGTTTAATATGAAATCTATTTTGGCGATTGAGAGAGGTAAAGTTACAAAATTGGTGTCACTGTTCAAAAAGTTGTGGACCTAACTGTAGGTTTCTTTTCCCACTTTGCAGCAGATTATCCCATGTTTAAAATGTCAATATAAATGCGAGAACAGATGTATACATCTGAGAGACAAGGCTAAAAATGAAAGAGATGAGGATACAACCACAAGGGGAAAAAAGCAAAGAATAAGAACAAAGGATTCCTAAGATTCCTACAGCAGGAAAGCTTCATTTTATACTTAACCACAGATATGTGAAATGTTTTAGCGCTTGAACTTGTTATTCTAGTTTTAGCAGTTTGGTTTGTGCCATCATTGAAACCAGTCTGGATTTGGTATCTTATTTTAGTTTGGTTGCCTGTTTCAACTTACCTTGAAAAAGAAAAACCCAATAAGGTTGAAAATCCAACGGACCCAAAACGAATAGTGTCTCATTACTTCTGTCATCACAATACCGGGGTGGACGGAGTTTGCAGTTACATCTATGTAATGATAAAAGTACAACAAAAAACAACACTGAGATGGTCACTGAAAAGGTAAGCACTGAGGGTTTGATAGGATGTTGAGAAATTAATTTTATCCTAAGTATTAGAGGCTGGAGTGGGTGAAGCAGGTGGAGCTGGCCTGCTTTTGATGGTACAAACTGAAGTTCAGATGCGGACCTATATGAGACTTTTTCTGTAATCAAATAACATCATCCAACAAGTCACCGTTCAGCCTCTAATGATTGCTAGAGATTGACTTTCAGCATGATGCAAAAACTGAAAATGAAAGTTTAATACTTTCTAGAATCTAGAATCTCTCAGTATTTTACCAGCATATTTTATGAATATTCAAGGCCAGTTTCATCTTTCAGATTTCTTAGAAAAACAGACAAACTACTGTATAATGTATGGGGCAAACAATACAAATACAGAGAGGAGCAGGAAGCCCAACAAACAATGATCCTATGAGAATAATTTTAAAGACTGATCATCATCAGAGTGCATTATTATTTAAATCACATAAAGCCATGGCTTATGTGTATTTTTAAATCTGAATGTGATCATCATCCATCTTTTGTTACTGCTTCTTATTTTGTCATTTATTTTCTTTCAGTGCTCTTCCAATGGCAGAGATCCCTCCTGTACATTCATAATATTTGCTTTCCTGTAGCCTACCTGTGCCTTTTAGTCTGCGTGCTAGCTCGTTGGTACAGATGATATTGTGCAGCTTAGTGTTGTTGTAGACTTGATCCATGCAATAGCTCAGGTTCTTGCCGTGAAAATGAGAAAAGTCCACTTTACCCCTCTTGTGGTTGACTGAGCTGACGCTGACGATACGGGATGGAGACGAACTCTTCATCAGGTCTGGAAAGAATATGAAACACGTTGTGGCAGCAAGGATACGATGAGAAGAGGAGACACCAAAAAAATGGCAGATATTTAGGATGACCTGACAATTGCAGGCAGTAGTGTATTATGCATTTCGTTTTCTCAACACAGTACATCCCCTGTGTTAAATAGACCCCACAGTCTTACCCAGCAGCAGGTTGGTGAGAAGAAAAGGTCCCAGGTGGTTAGTAGCAAAAGATTCCTCAAATCCATCTTTGGTTATGTTCCTTGGTAAACCTGATTGATAAAAAGTTAAATCCCTAGAATTAAAAGTTGATCTAAAAGTTGACGTCATAAATCAGACTAGGTTTTCTAAGCTTGATGTTTAACACAAGGCTAGCACACCGTGTACCACTCTCTGGTACTCTGTGTGGTGTTTTAGTACAAGACAACTTCAGAAAGTTGGAACACTGCTTACATAATGCAATGATTTACAAATCTCTGCTTTGTTTGGCAATGGAACATAGAACATAGTGGTGCTAAAAAGAAACAGATGAAGGAACATGGTAACATGAACGGGAATAAAAATAGCATCTTAAAGAGGCAGAGTTTCTCAGAAGTAAAGATGGGAAGTGTTGAAAATATTTGGCATATCATGAAATTAGCAGCTAGAATACTTTATCAGACAAGAATGGGATAACATTCCTTGCCAATAAGTCTAGCAGCTCCGCAGTTTGATGCATTCGATGTCCCCAGACATTTATAGACTGTTGTTAAAAGAAGAGTGGATGGTACCCCCCCATACTTTAAATGTTTACGTCTTCTATCTTCTAAAATAAAATATTGGTTTATGAGATTTGCAAATCATTGCACTCTGTTTTATTTACATTTTACACAGCATTCCAACTTTTTCAGAATTGTACTTGTAAATATTTGTGTTGCTGCCCTGCAAAGTCTGCCATACAAATTCGAGATCGGAAATGTCAAATTGATTTTAGATCGTGGGACACATATGTGCCACTTTAATCGTAAGCGACCATCAAAATTCCCCTTTATGTCAGTGTAAAGTAGTTCAACTGCACATTTAATCTCTGAAATATGGCAATATAAGATAAAGAAGTGCTATTTAAACAGCATGTCTCAGTTTGCTTTACATAAAAAAGAAATCCTACTGTAGTAAAAGAAAGAAATCTGTAGAGTTGTAATGTAAAGTAATGTGTAAAATTACAGAAAAAGCTCTGGTAGCCCATTGTCTAAACTGTCCAGTAATTATAAAGCAGAAAGTTTTTGTTAATTCACAGACATTTGTCATATTTTATTTATCTATTTATCTATTTTAATGCGGACACACAAAATTGTATAGCTGTGAAAAAGAAACAGGAGCTTTTCTGTGGTTTATTGTTTATCTATTACTTTATTACTTTGGTGTGGTATGAATGGCTGTGGGGGAGATGTGTATAAATGTGTCAAATTGATGAAAATACAGTTCAGGTGCAAAATATATGCCATCCTTCAAATTTTCCAAAGACATCCAGCAGACCTGGTTGAAGTCTTTATTAGGCTGATTTTGGCACCCTGTTCTAGATTGTTTAGCTATTGCGAAACGTTGCTTTCTGTATCCAGTCACAACAATGATCCATTTGTTTAGGCCCCTGATTTCTGTGTGCATCTCCTCAATCCCTGCTGTCATGCTAGATGAAACTGTTGTTCAATGATTCACTCACTAAACAAAAAAACCCAAACAGACATGTTTTTGTGTGTTTTTGTTTTTGTTGTTATGCATATTAGAGCTGGCTTTTAATTTTCGACAAATTAAATTGAATATAGTCCCTGGCCAGCTGATGTGTTTTACATTAGAACAAGCCTTACTTGCTGTTTGCTCGCCAACTTTAGTAGAACTGCGTTTTCATTGATAATTTATAATAGCTAGCTTTTTTTGCTACATCTCACAACATTGTGTGTTAGATTACTATTTTAACACAAAATGTCCAAATGAAACGCTCAAATTGTTCCAAATTCTTCCAGGTTTGACCTTGTGATGTACAACAGTGTTGCTTTTATCTTGTAAAAATGTTGCCATTAATATTTAAAATTTTGATTTTTTTTCCATATTTGAATATATTTTCCCCAAACAGTTTCAAATAAAATAAGAAATGTAATTCATTTGCCTATTTCTAGTTTGTGTGTATGTGCTCATCTTCCTTTAGTTATGAGCAGTGAGCGTGATTTGGTGGTTGTGTTGAAATCCTCGGACCGGCTCTGCTTGTATCACCTGATACTCCAGCATTGTTGACGAGGATGTGCAGCGCCTTCTCCTCTTTAAGAATCCTCTCAGCAAATGCTCGGACAGAGTCCATACTGGAAAGGTCCACCAGACGCAGATGTACATCCAAGTTTCCTGTTTTTTCCCTAATTTCGTTAAGTGCTGCTGTGCCCCTTGCCTCGCTCCGACAAGCCAAGATAACACGAGCCCCACGACGTGCAAAGTCCAGGGCAATGAACTTTCCAATCCCTAGCAGAGTGGAACAAAACAAAATATTACTTGTTGAAATATGCTTAAATAACAGATTAATCAAAAGACAGATTTACATAAGGTCTAAAACCTAAAACAAACATTATGATTTTATTCTAAGTTTAAGGAGTTTTCACATTATCTGGGCATTTGTTCTGTGTTTGCTTGCAGATATGCAGCTTAAGCAGACTGAAGCAGATCTTTATTGCTCAGAAACTGTGACATGTTTTATACACACATATATGTATGTATATCGCATATTAGTGGTTTTAAAACATATACCCAAATAGGTGAAGACCCGAATCTTTCTAAAAAAAAAAAAAAAGCGAGGATGAAAGTGAGGACAAACTACTAAAAGATAGTTGTTCTTATCTCACTCACTGAGGGAAGGTTAACTGATATCATGAAATGATGCAATCTTTAAACAGTTCTCCATTACAACCAAACCCCTTTAACATTTAGAACTGAAAGGAAAATATTTCCTCTCCTAAACCTTAGAGGGAAACAGTTTTATTTGAGAGCATCATGTCAGGTTTTTGTTGCAACTAAATTCAACTTTATTATTTCTATAGTGCCATTTCACAACAACAGTCATCTCAAGGCAATTTGAACTGATCCTGGAGTGTCGAAAGAATCCCCAACAATAACACAACCACCTCCGAGCAAGACGTTGGCAACAGTGGGAAGGAAAAACCTTGTTTTATTATTAACCAGGTTCTGAGAGCTAGCTGCTGCATCACGTTAAGGGGGGAAAGGAAAGAGGAGAGAGCAGAGAGAAAGAGCTAAAAGGTAAACCATGGAAGAGGAGGTTATAGAGTTCAAGGTCGCCTGATCAAGCCCTAACGATAAACTTTATCAAAAAGAAAAGTTTTAAGCATAATTGTAAAAGCAGATAGAGCGTCTATTTCTCAAATGCAAACTTGCAATTGGTTTCACAGTAGAGGTCTTTACCCCCCCCCCCTCAGCTTTCTTCCCCCCATGTCATTCTATGTCAAGTCTTAGTGTCACATCTGTCTATTTCAGTGATGGCGTCCTATTTTATTTTGGTAACTGGTTGTGCTCTTTGTCTTTTTATACATAATTAATTCAAGCTGTTTCACATTCCCCACCTGTTTCCCATTACTACCCTCAATGTGTCTTCGTATAAACAGCCACATGTGTTTCACTGTATTGCCTGAATACTGTTACTATGTAAATGGGACATTTTAGTTTCTATTCTGGGTTTTTGTTCAGACGATCTTCAACTGAGATATGTGGCTTGCGTTTTGTTTTAGATTTGGTCTTTGCATTCTGCATTTTGGGTCTTCGCTTTACACACTCTAAATCACGTTTTAATCAAGTCCCAATTCTTACGGTTTCCCACAACTCTCACTTTCCACGAACGTCTGGTTGGTGGATGACTTTGATGTTCCGGTCAGGAACTGTGGAGCTGAATTATCTTTTCTTTTGCTGGATGATCCACTGCAGCTTATGGGCAAACTTGTTTTATTAAGCAACATTTTTTTTGTCATCTTCATGCACATGTTATCATCTGGGATAATTTACAAACGGGCCTCAATTTTGACACCACATATGCTGAACACGTGTGCTGAGAGGATTTTTAAAAAGGTACACACTCAGTGAGTTATCTTCCTTTGAAGTCATTTAAATTAGCAGCAAGGAAAACTTCCAAAAGACAAATCTAAACCACAAACACTTCCACATTTCCACTAATTGTCATTTTCTTTCAATTATCCATCATAGAGAGTGTATCAGTGTAGCAGACACACACATACACACACACACACACGGGAGAGACTTCTTTGCTAGCTTCATATTTACATTGTGTGGAATCAGTTTGTTTAAATTTAATTAAACACACTTTAGTCAGAAATATGTTGCTAAGTTTTTTATTAAATAAGTCATAAGCAACGCTACATCAGGTAATAATTGTCATCAGTAACTTTGATTTAGAGACTCCTATAATGACCAAAATTACAAAAACCACAATTAATACAGTGAGTCTTTCCCACTGTGTCTGATTGTTTATCTGACAGTCCGGTATTATTACCTTTACTGCACTGAACTAAATATTCTACCTCAGTCTTTTATTGTGGTCACAGTAGCATTCGAGCATTCCAAAGAGCTACGAAAGCACCTTTAACAGTGGCGTTGTCTTTGGGTCACTTTGTAAGTGCAAATTCAGAGTAAAACTGTTGGATAGACTCAATAAGCAGGTTATTTATATCACATCTCCCAGTTCACAAAGCGAGTATTACTGTTTTCAGTGCTTTCACTTATTCCCACGCTCTTATTCCCGCATAACTGGAAAATGTGTTTTAATTCCTCAGAAGCTGGAAGATGGGTGTTTAAGTATACACATATTTGTATATTTATATACACAGAGATAATCCAGTGTGTTAGACTGAAATGGTTGCAGTCTTTTCTGTGTTTCTACTCTCTTTCTACTTTGAAAGTGTTCTATTGTGTTTCTTTGACTGTATTCTAAAAAAAACCCAAAACATATTTGGGTAATGGTAAAAAATGAGGCTGTTGATAATCAGACATTTCCCAGAATTTTTTTAGCTCTTTGTGGAATAATCTTGTTGTTGCACACATACACATTTATGCCTGACAGACTGTGCTGAATTTGGCATTTTTTTGCATCCATTTAACCAAAGAAATGGTAACAGATTATATGGCTCCTAGTAACAAAGTGGATAAAGTTACAATTTAACCCTCATCCTACTGAAATATTTAACAGGCATAGACTACCAACTGCATAAACTTCCTTGGGACATCAGAATAAATTACCTTAAGAACAATAGCAAATAATATATAATAGTGTTTTCTTTTAAAATGACTGTACTCCCCTTGATACTGTGTGATGCTTTAGTTTAACATCCATGCCAAACATTAAGTGAAGAAATCCATCTTAAGACTGCGTAGGAATATGGATACTTTTGACTGAGGTCCTCAGGGACCCCATGATATTTGTATTTTTTTTAAAAACACAGAAAACAGTGATGTGATCACTCCAGACTGACAAAGTCATAAAACATTTGGACGTGTCATGGCCTCTGGGTTACTGATCCAGGATTTTGAACTCAAAACACAATGCCCTGGGTCACTGCCCTCTGAACAGTGTCTGGGAGGCTGTGGTTGCTGCTGCACGCAATGTTGATGGTGAACAGATCAAAACACTGACAGAATCCATGGATGGCAGGCTTTTGAGTGTCCTTGCAAAGAAAGGTGGCTATATTGGTTGCTGATTTGTTTTTGTTTTGTTTTTGAATGTCAGAAATGTATATTTGTGAATGTGGAGATGTTATATTGGTTTCACTGGTAAAAATAAATGATTGAAATGGGTATATATTTGTTTTTTGTTAAGTTGCCTAATAATTATGCACAGTAATAGTCACCTGCACACACAGATATCCCCCTAAAATAGCTAAAACTAAAAACAAACTAAAAACTACTTCCAAAAACATTCAGCTTTGATATTAATGAGTTTTTTGGGTTCATTGAGAACATGGTTGTTGTTCAATAATAAAATTATTCCTCAAAAATACAACTTGCCTAATAATTCTGCACTCCCTGTATACTGATACTGATAAGCACTCACTGACGCATCACCCTCCCTACCCCGGATCCAACGCCACCTCCAACGCTTACCTCCCCCATGATGTGGACATCGGGTCAGCTGGAGGCGCAGTCGAAAGATTGCAGCGGTCCCAGATCAGATGTACACACTGGAACTCTTTCCCATGTTGCTTGTCTGTGTTTATTGTGTTATGGTGTGTTGATACCTGTGCATTCCTGTATTATCCTTTTGTGTTGCACATTTCAATCTTTTTTTTCCTCGCTACCTGGCCTGACCTGTTTCCCCAATGTGATGTTTGTATTGTACACTCAACAAAAATATAAACGCAACACCTTTGTTACTGCTCCCATTCCCCATGGGATGGACGTAGAGACCTAAAATTCATTCCAGATACACAATATAACCATCCCTCCCAAACAGTGGTCACAAATCAGTCCAAATGTGTGGTAGTGGGCACATCTGCTATATTGAGATAATCCATCCCACCTCACAGGTGTGCCACATCAGGATGCTGATCTGACATCATGAGTAGTGCACAGGTGTACCTCAGACTGCCCACAACAAAAGGCCACCCTGGAATGTGCAGTTTTTTGCGCTATTGGGGGTCTGGGGACCCAGAACCGGTCAGTATCTGGTGTGACCACCATTTGCCTCATGCAGTGCAACACATCGTCGCATGGAGTCTATCAGATTGTCAATTGTGGCCTGTGGAATGTTGGTCCACTCCACTTCAATGGCTGTGCGAGGTTGTTGGATATTCGTGGGAACTGGTACACGCTGTCGTATACGCCGGTCAAGCACATCCCGAACATGCTCAATGGGTGACATGTCCGGTGAGTATGCTGGCCATGCAAGAACTGGGACATTCTCAGCTGCCATCTGCCCTGAACAATGTGAACCATGATTCATCCGTGAAGCGCACACCTCTCCAACGTGCCAGACGCCATCTAATGTGAGCATTTGCCCACACAAGTCTGTTACGGCGACGAGCTGGAGTCAGGTCAAGACCCCGATGAGGACGACGGGCATGCAGTTGAGCGTCCCTGAGACGGTTTCTGACAGTTTGTGCAGAAATTGTTTGGTTGTGCAAACCAATTGTTCCAGCAGCTGTCTGGGTGGCTGGTCTCAGACGATCTTGGAGGTGAACCTGCTGGATGTGGAGGTCCTGGGCTGGTGTGGTTACACGAGGTCTGCGGTTGTGAGGTCGGTTGGATGTGCTGCCATATTCTCTGAAACGCCTGTGGAGACGGCTTATGGTTGAGAAATGAACATTCAATGCACGGGCGACAGATCTGGTTGACATTCCTGCTGTCAGCATGCCAATTGCACGCTCCCTCATTGCTTGTGGCATCTGTGGCATTTTGCTGTGAGACAAAACTGCACATTCCAGGGTGGCCTTTTGTTGTGGGCAGTCTGAGGTACACCTGTGCACTACTCATGATGTCAGATCAGCATCCTGATGTGGCACACCTGTGAGGTGGGATGGATTATCTCAATATAGCAGATGTGCCCACTACCACACATTTGGACTGATTTGTGACCACTGTTTGGGAGGGATGGTTATATTGTGTATCTGGAATGAATTTTAGGTCTCTACGTCCATCCCATGGGGAATGGGAGCAGTAACAAAGGTGTTGCGTTTATATTTTTGTTGAGTGTATGTACGGTCGGCAAGGTCTGTCATCTCGGTTGTGAGCAAAAGACCTGCAGCTGACAAATAAAGGCTATCTCATCTCATCATCATCTCAAATATTAGGTGATGTGCTGGGCATGAAAATCCAAAGCATCAAACATTTTGACGGCACATAAAAGGTGTGTAGCTAACATTGAATGTCTCCTTCCTAATCATTGTTGCCTCTACCTCCTACATTTTTACTATACTGGTTTTAGTGCTTCTCCTATTCTCTAAACAACTCTGTTACCTTTAGATTTAATAAAGGCGCAAGAACTCATAGGTTAGATTGTTAGTCCTTGAATAAATGTTTAATGTAGGTGAAATTTTAGATGACACTTTGTTGAACACCCTTTGATCTGGAGTAATAAAAGGAATTTTTCGATTTTTTTTTTTAAACTTCCAAGTAAACAATTAACATGCTTCAAGGTCACCTTATCTATATTAGTGCAGCACTGCAACTCCCGAAGAATGAGATTTAGCATTTTAGGTTTAGAATGACTTTAAAATAGATGCATATAGATAGATGCATAGATCATGGTACTGGTCATAATGAACAGCAATGGGAACTATATTCTAAGACCACAAAAACCTCCTAATAACTTTAAACAGCAGGGATACTGAATGCACACATGTAAGTGTCTGAGAGCTGAGAGGAATGAAAGCTGGAGTTAGAACCACTCCATTTTACCACAGAGTTTTGCCTCGATTTAAGTCGCGGTCATGCAGAATCTCTGACAGATTTTTACACGATCTTAAACATCAAAGCATGTCGGCCGCTTTTCAGTGTAATATTTTTTTTTATTTTTTTTGAAGTGCAACAAATACAGCCTCTCTTCATGTTCTTGCTGCTACCTTGTTATTTCCTGTAATTCCTGTAAATGAGACCCTCAATTTAGTGATGACACACCCTGGGATCACAACAATTGGCGGATAAACCTTCATAGCCATGGAATGTGAAGCCCCCCCCCCAACATACACACACACACACACACACACACACACACACACACACACACACACACACACACACAATAAATAAAAAAATACAAATAAAATAACCCCCAAGCCCCCCAAACAAACAAACAAACAAACAAACAACAAAAAGACCTCAAGAATTCAGAATTTTAACAGCAAAATTCGCCTGCAGCTCTGTGTTAGTGGCTCTTAATATTCAACCAACCAGTATTGGCTCCCGTCACTATGGCCGTCTTCCCTGTCAGCCGCACGGCGCAGGCTTGTGGATTCCAGCGGTTTCGCATCTGCAGGCGCACAACAGCAGCCAGTAGCGCCGTCGAAACAGCCCAGAATGGGTGATAGAAGAAACCCAGCCAAGCCATCATCCTGCCGATGAGTCTAACGTCCGCGGGAAAGAAATAGACTGCTTTCCCACCTCTCACCGCTTTAAGTAGGCGTGTTATGATTCAACTATCCAAGCACGTGGTTTAATCTTATATCGGAAGAGGAGTTGTTTTGTTTTTTCTTCCTTGCACTGTCTAGCTTTTGTTATCGTCTCTCTATAAACTTTGGAGATTTGTAAGAGGAGAAAAAGCCGTCAGGTTTAGTCTGCAGAGCTAGCTCGGAAATTACATTTAAACAGACAACCTCTTTATCCATATTCAAACCATCTGGGCTGGTGAACGATGGAAGTGTTCATTTATTCAAATTAAGCTTGATTTTTTGGAGCCCTGATCGACTTGGAGTGGGGATCTCACCAGTTTGCAGAATAAGAGACAAGTAAGCAAAAGTTCAAGCATATGGATGTAATTGCTCTACCAGATGCAGTTTTAATGGAACACATTCAAGCTGAACACATGGTCCTATCCATAGCTCTTCCATGAGCTCACATCAGTGAGAACAAATACATGACCCACTTTAAATCATACACATTTGGCATTAGGTAGTGTGAGATTATTCTCTTATCATATGTTATCTTATATCTGTAGTTAAAGTAGTTGAATTATGTTAACTGCTGTAGGTCATATAATATCCTTTAGTCTAGATTGTGTGCTGTGTATGTAGCTTAGTTTCCATTATATTTTTGGGTTAAAAGAATGTGACCATTTTTGGATTTGTTAGACAGGTGTGCATTACCCTGTACCCTTGATCTGCGGTGAAGGTGTTACACTCTTTCTTGACATGTCAGACTGCTAAATCATGAAGAGAATGTTGTGTGCAGAGGACCTTGTGCCGATAATAGAAGAAACAGACCACATTCCATACCCCCACCTTTACAGAGAGCAGAAAAATAAGGAGCCGAGGTCATAACTTAGGCGCCGTGTGAGAGAAAGAATGTGAATGTTTAGGCTTTTACGACTAGGTGGGGGCCACTAAAGGCTATAAGAACTTGAGTAACCCTCCACCAGTTTGAGATTTGCTGTGACCCTCTTCATGCATGTCTCCCCATCCGGATGGCTTGTGCTCATAAGTGTTGAATTGTATGGGAATAAAGAATTGTTGATTGAGCATTTATACACCGAGTATTGTCCTTCCTTCAGCCCAAAGATTAAAAGAATTGGGAGATCTTAACAGTAGGTACACTTGCTCTTTAACAAGTTGTTTTGGGTCATTGCAAAGATGGTCCCAGACAAATATTTTAATTATGATTTTGCAGGAACTGAACCAACATAGGGATGCAAGGTCATTCAACTGCAGGGCTGTCAAATTCCTTTTACATCTTGGTGGGCCTCATACAGCCCACTTTGATATTAAGCATACCGAACCAGTGAAACTTTTTGATTTTTTTTAATTGAATTGAAATTTTTTTATTTCAGCCAACAACAACAACAACAACAGATTATAATTTTACATAAAAGTACTCAAACAGTAACCGAAAAAGGAATAGGCTGAAGCCTTATGGCTTATACTTATCCTATCCCCTTACCCCCATAGAAATAATCAAATCCTTAACCAAGAAAATAAATAGCATTGATAAATAAGTTGTATAACAGTTTGAAAAGAAATCAATGATAAATCAAGAAATTAAAGCAACACAAATTTTTTTTTAACAAACCAAATTTCTATAACCTTGTATAATACTAATTTTTAAAATCTTCCTGAAGAATGACAAAGAAAAACACATCTTCAGTTCATCATTAAGTCCATTCCATAATTTCACTCCCAAAACTGACACACATCTATACTTAACATTGGTTCTCACTTTAGGCATTTCAAACTTATAAGACCCCCTTAAATCATATTTTCCATCTCTTAGTTGAAACATACTTAAAATACAAATTGGAACATTCTTTTTCGTCACACGATATATTATTTCTAAAGTTT
This sequence comes from Simochromis diagramma, assembly GCF_900408965.1. Lineage (NCBI taxonomy): Eukaryota > Metazoa > Chordata > Actinopteri > Cichliformes > Cichlidae > Simochromis > Simochromis diagramma. The sequence goes on along the minus strand of NW_024386835.1, from coordinate 7,200,123 downwards.
TAGAATATATAACGTCCATGAATTTTAACATAGATGATCCTACAAAAAAACTGGTTGGTGGACTCCCTATATCCAACTTTATTTATTATTCTAATAGCTCTTTTTTGCAATTTAAATATTGAATCCAAATATGTTTTGTATGTGTTCCCCCAAATTTCTGCACAGTAGGTCATATAAGGCAAACAAAGGGAAGTATACAATAAATAAAAGCAGTTCTTATTCAAAAAATCTCTTGTTTTATAAAGAATAGAAATAGACTTGGATAATTTCCGTTTCATATGTTCTATGTGGGGCTTCAAACAAAGTTTATCATCAATAATTACTCCTAAAATTTTTTGTCTCATATACCCTTTCAATTTCAACATTATTTAAATTCAATTTTACTTTAATATTACTTTTACTACCTCCAAATAACATAAATTTTGTTTTACTTTCATTCAATGATAGTTTATTAAATACAAACCATCTATTTAACTTCATGAGTTCTGTTTCCACTGTTTTCAGTAATTTCTTTATGTCTTTTCCAGAGCAAAATAAGGTTGTATCATCAGCAAACATCACATATTTTAAAGTATCACTGGCTGTACAAATATCATTTATATAAAGTAAAAATAACTTAGGTCCCAAAACAGATCCTTGCGGAACTCCACAAGTTACTTTTTTAAGTTTAGATTTCATGTTATTAATACTCACATATTGGAACCTATTATTCAAATAACTATTTAACCAAAATTGTACAACACCTCTTAAACCATACCTTTCACACTTCTGTAAAAGTAAAGAATGATCTATCGTATCAAAGGCTTTACGTAAATCAATAAACACACCTATTCCAAACTGTTTTTCATCCACAGCCATTGCAATATTTTCAATAAATTCCATCACAGCTAGAGATTTCTTCTGAACCCATACTGATGATCATTCAATAAATCATATTTATCAATAAAGGAATCTAGTTTGTTTGCAAATAGTTTTTCAAGAATCTTTGAAAACTGAGGCAGTAAAGATACCGGTCTATAGTTTGACACAATCTGTTTATCACCAGTTTTATATAGTGGGATCACTTTGGCAATTTTCATTTTATCTGGAAAAATTCCAGTTTGAAATGATTTGTTACAAATATATGTTAACGGTTGAAGGACACTATGAAGAACTTCTTTAATTAGCGACATGTCAAGGTCGTCACAATCCATGGATTTTTTACTCTTGAATTTACTCACCACTTCAATGCCACTCTCACAGACTCCACCAAGAAACATTGAGCTACATTTACAAGAAGTAGAATCTACTTCATCATTTCCTCCTGGTACAGAAATCTCTTTTGCCAAGTTGGGACCTACATTAACAAAGTAATCATTAAATTCATTAACTATGCTCTCAGTATTATCAATCACTACATTACCTCTTTTTACAATACGTGTTGGAGAACATATATTGTTTTGATTTTTTAGGATCCTATTTAGTACACTCCAGGTAGCCTTAATATTATTTTTATGTTTTTGAAGCAGCTGTTCATAATATCTTTTCTTTTCATATCGCATAATAGATGTTAATTTATTTCGATATTTCTTATATTTGTCTTCATTTTCCTTTGTTCTATGTGTCAAAAAAATCCTGTATAACCTATTTTTCTTTTTACAGGCTCTTTCCAGACCTTGTGTAAACCATGGTTTTTTCTTTTTATAATTTTCAGAAAACTTTTTAATTGGACAATGGCTGTCATAGATTGACAAAAATATATCCAAAAACGCATTGTATGCATCATTAGTGTCTTCCACATAAACTTTTTGCCAGTCATAATTTTCTAAGTCTGTTTTAAAAGCTGCAATTTGTTCTTGTGTTTTTATTCTACCACTGAAATGAATTTGCTTTTCCTCTTGAAAATGAAGTTGATTGTTCATTTCAAACACTGAAAAGACAGGCAAGTGATCACTTACATCTGTGACTAACAGTCCACTATGTATCTTGCCGTCTATCTTATTAACAAAAATATTGTCAATGAAAGTGGCACTATCCATCATTATTCTGCTCGGCTTTAGAATCAACGGATGGAACCCAAAACTACACATTGTATCAATAAATTCTGAAGTCTTATTATGGTTGTTTGCCTTCAATAGATCAATGTTAAAATCACCACAAAAAAAAGTTACCTTCTCTTTGTGTTTTTCTAATATTACAGAAATTTCTTTGGTAAACTGATCTATACAGGATGCAGGTGTACGATAAGTGCAGCTAACTAATATGTTTTTAGATCTTTCAACCTGAATTTCAATGGTTAAACATTCCATCAAGTTATCAATCACAGCAGTCATATTGTTAACAACTTTACATTTAAGATACAAAATAACAAACATAGCAACACCTCCTCCTCTTCTATTCTTCCTATTTTGCCAAAACATTTCATAGCCCTCTAGTCCATCTTGCAATTCTTTATCGTCATTCAACCATGTTTCCGAAATTGCTACCACTGCAAACTTATTTTGGAATTGATCAAGATACGCTTTGATTTTAGAAAAATTACTGTAAAGACTCCGACTGTTAAAGTGGATTAATGAAAAACCTTTTATCTTGGGATCCAACTCTTCCCCATTATAATATTCACATGTCATATCAACATTCTGATAGAGGTGGATATCTGGATCAATACTATTGTCCAACTCATAAAATTTATAATCATGAGATCCAAAATATTCCATTTTTTTGCCTTTTTTTTTGTTCACACATTCACACGCATAGTTATTTTTCTCACCCTTATCAGATATTGTTCATATCACAGTCAGCAACACAATTCTTTTCTACACTGAACTCTATTTCTTTTGTTTAAATCTCTAAAGATCTGCAATGTCTCTGACAACAATTACTTTAGCTTGTTCTGGTGTCCCATTAAGTCTTATGAATACCTTACAGTTCCTAGTCCAGGTATCTTGGATGTGCCTTTCCTTCTTCAATAGTCTTGCCTGTCGTGCAATTTCAGCATTTCTCTTGGTGAGATGCTCATTCACATATACACCGGTTCCCTTTAACTTCTTTCCCATCTTTAACAGTTCAACTTTATATTTCCTGTTCACAAATCGTAGTATGATAGTTGGCATCTTGGTATGTTTTTGTGGAATAGTATGACATGCAGCTATGTTTTTGCTATCCAAAAGAATGCCTTTGTCTTTGAAAAACTGAATAACTTGCTGCTCAAGCAAATCCTTTTCAGCTCTTGGTGCATCTTCCCCCTCCTTGTCACCTCCTTGTCACCCCCTCCGTGCATAGGTGTAGTAATTTGTCTTCAGTCCAGAAATAATCACATCTTCCATTCTTGTATACTGCTCCAAATCTTCAACTCTTTTTTCCAGCGCTTCAATCTTCTTGTCTTTTTCCTTAATCACAATCTTCAGTTGTCTTACTTCTTCAGTTAAGTCCAGCAGTCCTGCTTGCTGTTTCACCACCTTACTCAATTCCTCTGACATGAAGTTAAGGACTTCTTAACTTCTTCAATATCTTCTGTTAGCCTCTTAGTTGTCATGTTTCTTGATCACCAATTTAAATTCTTAGAAGACAAAATGAATTCCAGGCTCCAGGTAATCCAATAAGCTAGGTGTTACTTGTAGAGCACATGTGATGAAAAAAGGGACCCTAAACTTCAAAGTTTGTGGAAATACTCACACAAAATGAAGCAGAACTTCTTTGTGAAGATACAAGTCTTAACCAATCTTTTGGATGTTAAGTTCTTTTCGTGATGTTTGTTGGATTGCTAAGAGTAACAAACACAGTTTTCCCAATCAGCAGCCAATGTCTGTCAGTGTAAATACACATTTACTCTAAGGAGCTTGGAAGGAAAGTGACTGGACTTCTTTACGTTTTGTGAAACCAAGCTCCTTAGACTACCATGAGCAGAATGACTGAGTATGTAGAAGATAGAAACGTGCATAGTAGATAGTGCAAAAACACTTTTCTCTTTATTAGTAGCACACACTCAAAAACCTATGAAAATACAGTTAAAACTCCAAAATCAGTGCATTCCTTTACACTGGGGTCTTTTCCCAGCTGATCCTGGCCCCAAGGCCTTGTGTTTGACATTACTAGTTTGGAGGAAGTGGGATATGCAGTTTGATTACCATGGCAGATCAAATGTTTCACTGCCCAAACTGCTGATTTTAGCTAATTCAATGTCATGTAATTTTGTTACAAAAGTGCAACATTTAATGGAATCTGGTGTAATGAAGTTTACTTGATTGTTAATAGCAAGTACATTTTCCCTAACAATTAATTATTTGAATAAATAAACCTTTGATTAGATATGTTTCAGTTTCATTTGAATCAAAATTAATAGTTCATGTTAAGAAGTGAATAATATTTTATTTTTATTTTTAGCGTGAGGGAGCTTCAGAGGTAAACACTATTTTCATAGGATTAAAATTTGTAAAAATTCTTAGTTTAGTGCTGGATAACAGATGAAACTATCCAAACATCCATCCATTCGCTTCCGCTTATCCTTTTCAGAGTCGCGGGGGATGCTGGAGCCTATCGCAGCTGTCATAGGGCGAGAGGCAGGGTACACTCTTGACAGGTCGCCAGTCTGTCGCAGGGCTAACACACAGAGACAGACAACCGTTTGTGCTCACATTCACTCGCGCATTCACACCTATGGGCAATTTGGATTAATCAATTAACCTATCCCCACAAGCTGCATGTCTTTGGACGGTGGGAGGAATAAAGAATCCTCCGGCAGTCCAGTATGTCTGGTGGGGTTTGTCCAGGGGTGCTTTTTTGCCTCTTTTTGTCTAACCTATGGGTTTTATTAGGACCTGAGCACCGAGAGTGCGAAGGCCCTATTGTATCTGCTCCGTTTCTTCTTATTATTATTCAGGTAAAACAAGTGCCTTTTTGATGGCTTTAACATGCTCAAAAACTCATGAAATTTTGCACACATGTCAGGTCTGGTGAAAAATTTCGTATTTTAAAGGTTTTACATATGAGCATTGGAAAATGGCTCTGGAGCGCCACCTATGTGTTGTTAAATGCAACCCTAGGAACACATAGTTTGAGCTACATGAATGAAATTGGGCCCACACGTGTATCATGCTGAGACGGACAAAAAAGTCATTGGGACCATTGATGCACACCCAACAGGAAGTCCGCCATTTTGGATTGAAAGTGACATTTTGTATCTGATTTTGCCATTTCCAGGCCTTGTACTTTTGCGAACTCCTCCTTGGGATTTGATCGTATACACTTCATATTTGGTGAGTGTCAACTACACACCTGGGCCATATTAAATTGCAGAGCTTTTGAGTTTTCGGACAAGGGTGTGGTCGTGGCGCCACGGTAAATTTTGATCATTTGCCATGAAAATCTTATTTGCTCTCATTTCCATATAAAGTGTCCCATCTGGACCAAACTTCCGACATATGATAAGACTCTGCCCCTGAACATATTTCACTTGCCATATTTGACAACGGCGATAGCGCCACCTAGTGGGAACAGGAAATGTCATGTTTTACACTTTGAGGTACAGTATAGATGTCGGTGAACCATGTAGCCTCAAATTTCTCCAGGAAAGCATTAAGGAGTTGGTCTTGGTAATACATAGAAAACTGTGAGTTTTTGTGAACTGGCATGACCCCAGCAGGATGGCGAACATTGATGTCTCGCCGTGAAGAACGAAAATGCCATAACTCAAAGAAATCCAGAAATCCAGTCTGATCATTACCAAATTTTACAGACATGATTACGTAGCCACCCCAACAGATTGATATGCCCATTGTCAGGAATACGCAGAGCACCACCTAGTGGGAACAGGATGTCATGTCTTTCACTTTGATATACTGATTTTCACAGGTTCATCAGGTCCACCTCAAAAGCGGGGAATATTAACATCAGTCCCTCATGATGCTTCAGTGACAAAAACTGAACAGCACACCTTGGTGGCAAAGCGGTTCACCATGAAAGATGAAGTGGCTGTTGGGGGGCTTGAAAAGTTTAAAAACTCTTGAAATTTGGCCCACACCTCCAATGTGATGAAGGTTTTCTAGTTATGTGATCATTTTCATGGAATATTGCAAAATGGCTCCACAGCGCCCCCTGCAAAATTTAAAAACATCAGCCTCTGCTCCGTGTTTCATCTATGAGTCTGAAACCTGGTAAGCTTATGTAGGGTACCAAGATATACAAAAAAGTCTCTTGGAGCAATATCCCAAATCCAACAGGAAGTCAGGCATTTTAAAATTAATGTGTAATTTTGGCGACATTTTCCCCTCTTTTCAGGCCTCATACTTTGACGAACTCCTCCAAGGGATTTCATCAGAGGGACATGATCTCCAGTGGAAGCATGGAATCTAAAGACCTTTGTGATGTTAAATTGTGAAGCATTTTACGTTTAGGGAGTTAGCACGTGGAGTTTCAATCACTCGCCAACATCAATCACTCGAAAACACAATGTCCAATCTCTCCCAAACTTCGCAGGCATGAGTCAAGAGTCAAGCTTGAAGGAAAAATACTGTGGCCCTGAGAGGCCAAACAGACTGCAACCTAAGAAAACATAAGCAAATAGAAAAACAGCGCAAAAGCACACACAATACAACAGAACACAAAGTAACTAAAGTTACAATTTAACCCTCATCCTACTGAAATATTTAACAGCCATAGACTACCAACTGCATAAACTCCCTCAGGATGCCAAGAGTAAATTACCCTAGGAACAACAGCAAACAATAGATAATAGCAAAAACAGCCTTTTCTTTTAAATGTACTCCCTACTTCCCTTGATACTGTGTGATGCTTTAGTTTAACACACATGCCAAGGAAATGGTAAATGGCCTGTATTTGTATAGCACTTTACTTAGTCCCTAAGGACCCCAAAGCGCTTTATACTACGTTCAGTCATCCACCCATTCACACACACATTCACACACTGGTGATGGCAAGCTACATTGTAGCCACAGCCCTGAGGCGCACTGACAGAGGCGAGGCTGCCGGACACTGGCGCCACCGGGCCCTCTGACCACCACCAGTTTGGCAATGGGTGAAGTGCTTTGCCCAAGAACACAACGACCGAGACTGTCGGAGCCGGGGCTCGAACCGGCAACCATCCGATTAACAAAGCTGTAAATTGCATGTTTCTGATAAAATAAGTAGACTGGTATATTAAATATTCCTTTAATTTGTGAGTATAATCATGCCATATCATAACTGTCTTAATTCATATAGAACAGATGAAAACTGAACCTTAAACAGATGATTTTTGCTAAATGAGTCTGACAGGAGTGAACAGAACAAACACATAAAATCCTTATAAAATATGATATAACACTATAAATCAACTTACCTCAAAATATATGCTGGTGTTTTCTTAAGTTGCAGTCTGTTTGGCCTCTCAGTGCCACTGTGTCAAAACCCCAAGAGCTATTAAATATTTAAACATTAGCTAACTAAGATATTCTACAATAAAGTGTACCAATCCAGAGCCATTATAAGGATGAACTTTGTCTTATTTTGAAGGCTGTAGCCATTAATTATTTTAGTAATCGAGTATTCTAGCAATTATTCCATTGATTAATCGAGGAATCTGATAAGAAAATGCCTTTGTTTTATTAATGTGCAATAATAAATATTCAAAAGAGAAAAATAGGTCTTTCAGAATGAACTACTCATTGGTTTCTATTTTAGGAATTGCATTTTTTTTTTAAGTTTAACTGCTTAAACAACATCTGTCAAATTAATTTTTTTTAAAGAAAAAAATGTTCTTAAATTCCAAATGAAATAAATAATCTCAAGTACAGTCAAGTACAGGGTCTAGTAAGTAAGTAAGTAAGTAAGTAAGTAAAGTTTTATTTATATAGCACCTTTATGTGTCACGGACCCGGCTCTGGAGGACTCGGGGGTCCTGAAGCAGGATGGACCGTTATTATTATTATTATTATTATTATTATTATTATTATTATTATTATTATTATTATTATTATTATTATTAGTAGTAGTAGTAGTAGTAGTGTTGTTATTTGGGGATGTGTGTTTTTCTGTACTATGCTGTGTTGTTCGGTGTTCCACTCATTATATGTCGAGGCAGGGTGTGGGTGTGTACATGTGTGGCTGGAGGATGGAGAACAGCCACATGCAGGCCTGATGGGTGTGGCCCTGCAGGAGGACTGGCCACACCTGATGTTCCTGCCACACACCTGTTGGTGGTCAGGGCTCGTCGGGGGAACTACTTAGGAGAGTGTTGGAGCTCCCACCAGTGTGGGATCATTGAGTTGACTACCCAAGTTAGTGTGTTGGTGTATGACGGTGCAGTTCGTGTATGCCCGCTGGGGTTGGTGTTGATGGCTGTTTTTGTGGTTTTCCCCCCAGGTGGAAGAGTGGACCAGAACGGCAGCACGCACAGGGTGTGCGAGAACACAACAGCGGGGAGCACACACACGGGATTCAAGGGAGCAACGGGGAGTTATTGTGTTTACAGCCTTCACTGTAAATAAAGTGCACTGTTTGCATCGCAGAACCATGCGTTTTGGGTCCTCATTCCCCCATATCCCCACGGTCTGGCTGGCAGACTGTGACATTATGGATAAAAGATCACAAAGTGCTTCACACAGAGATAACGAATTATAAAACAAAAACAGACAAAAGTTAACGCAATGCAATTCTAAAAAGATGTGTTTTTAGTTGTTGTTTAAATGAGACTACTGAGTCCACAGATCTTATACTCAGTGGGAGAGAGTTGCACAGTCTGGGAGACACAGTGGCAACAGCTCTGTCTCCCTTAGGTCTCAGCCTTGTATGCTAAATAATAAGTGGGTCACATGTGAGTACTTAGATGTTTTGGTCAGAAGCCTAGCAGCAGCATTTTGAACAATCTGTCCCGGTTCTGGGTCATTCAGATCCAGCATTTTCTGTTTCTTATGTTTTTGGTATTCTTCTGTATTATAATTTATGTTCTGATTCTTTAGCTATCCTGTGTTGATTATTATTATTCTATGTTCCAGCTTATTCCAGTTTAGGGTTTAGTTCTTATGCCCTCATGTTTAGTTTAGGTTTAGTTCTGTGCTTAGTCTTTTCTGCCCGTGTGTTCCCTCTGTGTAAGTCCGCGTTTCTTAGTCTGCGTCTTTGTGAATTGTTTCCTGTTTTATTTTGAAGGGTTATGTCTTATGTCAGTGTGTCTAGCTTCGCTCCCTGTCTCGTTAGCCCTAATCCCTCCCAGCTGTGTCTCCCTCCTGTTTTCCACTCCCTGATTACTCCCCTGTGTTTACCTTTGCTCTCTGCCGCGTCGTACCCTCAGATTGTGCCTGTGTGTTTCTGTTTTCAGTTCATGTTTTGTTTATCGCCAGCAATAAAGCTATGGTTTCCGCCTGCCCGCACACAGAGCTCTGACACAATCTGCAGACAACCCATGCCCCCCTTTAGACTCACCCCTGTTTGTTGCAGGTGTCACGGGCCACAGTGATAGAAAGTGGGCTAATTTAAACATGGTATCAGACTAAATTAACAGTTCATCTGCATATTATCAGTATTTCTTTTTAAAAACCAGGGCCTGCCTGGGCTTATTGTTGTCAAAATTTGTATTCACATACATGCTCCTAAATACGTGTTTATCGCAGGTCTATTTTATTCCCAAATGTGGGTGAAACGTTTATATAGAATTTAAACGAAGCGTCGAAAAATTTGCCTCGAGGACTTTTTTTTTTTTTTTTTATCATTGAGTTATTTGAATTATGCAATGAATCATTGCAGCCCTAAACTATAAACATCATTAGTCAGGCTGAGTGCACATTTAAGCATACTAAGACTGAACAAACATAGCATTGTTTTCAAAGATCAAAGACATTACAATTAACTTTTCAGGGAACATGAACATAAAATTTCATGGCAGTCCACACTGTCACGTCATTTACTACAGACTCAGGTTTGGTTAGGTTGTTTATGACTGTGTGAGCAAGCTGTGCGCTGAATTGCCCTTTTTTTGTGCGATCAATAAAATAAACAAATCTGAAACAGCTGAAATCAATAAATACGACATTTATACTGAAGTAACCAGTATTGGTGAAAATCAGATTTTGCAGCTGGAAATTGTTTGTGTGTATTGATCAACTTTTATCACCTACAAACTTCCAAAGTTGTAGCCATCGTAATCTACTTTTCAGTTTTTGTTGTTGTGTTTCTTTTGCTTATTTAGGGGAGAAAAAGCATGTATGGACTTTGTAATGCTACTGTGAAGTCCAGATAGTGTGTTACTGTAGCAGCCTTGCTTCAATCAATAGTTTATGCTGTTTTGACCGCACTTCAGTAATGTAAGGTGCAAAGTGTAAGTGTAGATGTAAAGTGCATTTCATATAATCAGAAGTATACAGAACATGTGCACAAAACAACATGGAACAATTAAAAAAAGTCTACATAATAATTTCAAGGTAGCTTTTTGTTGCTGTAAAAGCCATAAATAATAATATAAAAAAAATAAAAACATCTTATTCAGCCTTTTAGTAAGTTAACTTGTAATGAGTTTCAGTTCTGAATAAAGTACTCCACAGATGTATTTAAAGTGTTTTTATTATGACAAATTTGACAGATAATCAAGCACAGCAGGGTGTGTGTCACTGTATCTTTGGCCATTTCCAGGAGGAGGGGAGAGAAGAAGTGGGTGGAGGTGGGTGAGAGTGTGTTGAAGCCTTTAAATTGTGGACAACTTCCAATGGATGTGAGTGACAAAGAGAGACTGAGAAACACAATTAGGTAAGTGAGTGGAAAAAGGGGAACTTTTGAGGTCAGGAGACAAAAAGTTGGTCTTGTTTGCAAAGTACTGTGTGCCAGACACTTCATAAGTTTTTCAACCAAGGCTGAATGTGTAGTTTTTTTTTCTCATTCAAAAAGGGTAAAAAAAGTCCTGAGGTTGGAAGGAGAGAAGAAGAGGAAGAAAAAGTAGAAGAAGAAGAAATGAAGGACTTTGCGCAGTCAGTAAAACCTGGGGTTTTTCAGCAGAGGGGAGGTAAAGTAACTCGATCCAAAGTTTGGCTAAAGAATGAACTCATTCGTGTGGGACTTGCTGAATCACTTAGCACATATGTCATGATGGTAAGAATACAGTATTATCACAAGATTTCTGAAGTGTCATATGCTTTCAAATAATAATATGTAATATCTCATTAAAAACTGTAAAAGCACCTCTCAAATCCATGATTCCGCTGACATTTTGACTTTTCATTTATCGGGTCTTCTTTCTGTTTAGAACCTAATTGCTTATCTGTAGCACCCATATGCTATTAATCATTAATGTCATGCTCTTTATCCTGATAAGTTGCAACATTCTCCCAAATACACACACACATAAGCACTATTAACAGTCACATTGTCAGGTTCAGTGAATGAACCTGAGAGTCTAGTATTATTATAGAGTAATAGTCAGGCAGCAAGCCAGCTGAAGAGGTTTCCAGAAGTCACACGTCAGCTGTCAGCTGTTACAATAAACCTTTTACTTAGAAGCCTGGAAGAAAAACACATGCAGTGATAACATGATGAACATGGGAAGCATAAATGCCTGAATGTGAGCACAAAAGAATTGCACTTACTGTGTTTGTGATTAGGAATCCTGACAGAAACAAAATACTCGTAACTTTGTTTGGGGAACCAGACTTTTCCTGTTTCCTGATAGAATGGCTACAGTTTTTCAGTGTCAGCATTTTTTTTACCCTGATAACATAGCTGCTTGAGTTAAAAGCAAGATAATTCAGTAGTGTGGTGTCTTTTACATTTGTGCAGTACCATAATTAAAATTAAAATTAATTGTGCAACTCAGCCTTTTAACTTTTAAGTAAGAAAGAAAATGTTACTTATACAGTATGTTTAAAACGAAGGTACTTCTAGAAATAATTAAAACAAACAAACAAAAAAAACTCCCAAAAAACTTAACTTTTTGCTACTTACCTCTGTCAGAGAGGTTATTCTTTTGGTAGCATTTGCGTGCGTGTCAATCTGTCTATAAGCAAGACAGCTCAATTCTGATAACACTTTCTAGGCGTGTAGATAAGGTCATGTTAACATGCCATTAAAATTTGGCTTACATTCACTAAAGCCTTCTAGGAGACTTAAATTATTCATCGGTTGAAAAGTTACAAAAAAACCTTATAACTTAGAAACTATGACGCTTACAAGTGTGATGTGTATTGTGAACATATAGTACCGTAGTACCGTATACAGATTTAAAACATGTGAGAACAAAAATGTGTGCGAACAAAGAAAATAAACTGAATTATACTATTCTCTTAAAAGTAAATTCTGCCCAGAGAGTGAGCTGCGTTGTGGAGGTTTAAACTCTCAGAGTGCTTCTTGTTTACATCAAGTGCATCCAGAAAGTATTCACAACGCTTCCACATTTTTGTCATGTTACAGTGATATTTCAAAATGGATTCAATTAATTTTTCACCTAAAAAATTCAAAACACAATACTTCATAATGACAAAGGTAAAAAAAAAAAAACTTGAAAAAACTTGAAATGTGTCCACTGAGCCTCTGATGTTCCACTGGTGTTTCGACAACTTCCACCTGTGGTAAAGTCAGCCAACTGGACGTGATTTGGAGAGGCACACACCTGTTTGTATGATGTCCCACAGCTGACAGTGCATGTCAGAGCAAAAACCAAGCTATGATGTCCAAGAAATTGTCTGGAGACCTCTGAGACAGGACAGTTTCAAGGCACAGAGCCTCAATTATCTGGCTCCAGGTTATTCCATTTTGGAATAGCCATAGTTAGGAAGCTAATGAAGAACCCAATGGTCACTCTGACAGAGCTCCAGTGTTGCTCTGTAGAGAGAGGAAAACCTTCCAGAAGTACAACCATTTCTGTAGCACTTCACCAATCAGGCCAGTGTGGTAGTAACCAGACAGAAGCTACTTCTCAGTAAAAGTCAAATGACAGCCCACCTGGGATATACCAAAAAGCACCTGAAGGACTCTCATACCATGAGAAACCAAATCCTCTGGTCTGATGAAATAAAATTTGAACTCAGTAGTAAAATGGTGGCAGCATCATGCTGTGGGATGTTTTTCAGCAGCAGGAACTTGAATGAATGAATGTGCAATATACAGAGACATCCTGGATGATAATGTGCTCCCAAGAGCTCTGGACTGGATTGGGCGAAGCAGCTCTCTTCCAGCAGGACAACGACCCTAAGCACAAAGCCAAGATGACAAAGGAGCGGCTTTGGCACAGCTCTGCAAATGTCCTTAAGCAGCCCAGCCAGAGGGAAGGAACCTGTCTGAAAATGACTGTAGAGCATCTCAAGCTCCACCAAGTTGAATAAGGAGTGCTGGTTCACCAAAAAACAAAAGGCTTGAGGCTGTAATTGCAGCCAAAGGTGCTTCAACAAAATATTTTGCAAAGGCTGTGAATACTTTCTGGATGCACACTATATATTTGTTGAGTGGCTTTCCCTACATCATATCAAGCTGGTGCACAGGATTTTTTTTAATGTTTTGTTAGACAATTCCATTGCTGGAGAGGGAAAAGTTGTACAGAAATTATGTTTATGTTGCTTCAAGACTGTAACTGTGGTCCAACTCCTCGCATCCTGGCAGCATTCAGTGTAGTGGTGGCTGATAAACTGACATTCATATAAATCTGCAGTGCAAGGAGTAGGAGAATCATGTGATGAGCTGATATCTTGTCATATGTCAAAAAGACAAGGAGCTCAGGATGAGTTTGTTTTTATAGCCAAATATTTACAGTAAATTGAGATATTTTACAGGTGTTTTACAATCATTACTATTAGATTTAAAGTGGCAGAATAATAGCAACCAAACAGCTGACAGTGTTATACTATAAGATTTTTTACAGTGAGAAACTGCCGTTGTAGATTACAAAAGAATCTGGCTGCCAGCAATTAATCACAGTTTGCCTCAAACATTTCTTATATTGTGAAATAAGCTTCCTGGAAAGTATTTCTTGTAATCTATTTCTATGTTTGACTGCATAAATGATATATGGGTTCTCTTTGTCTCCAGTCATTGGGCTTGGGGTCTGTGGCCCAGGTAGTGACCGGTCAGGGAGCTTTTGGACAGTACCTCAGCATCAACCTGGGTTTTGGACTGGCTGTTGCCATGGGGTCTCATGTTGGAGGGAAGATCTCGGGTATGAAAGATGATGACATCAAAACCTATGAAATGCTTTCCAATTGTTGTTCAGCAGTCATATTTTGCTCTTTTGATCTGTTTCAGGGGCTCATATGAATGGAGCTGTATCATTCACAATGTGTGTGTTTCGCCGCCTCCCGTGGAAGATGCTACCTCTTTATATTTCGGCACAGCTATTGGGGTCATTTCTTGCAGCAGGGACAATTTATGCTGTCTACTATGGTGAGGAAACGCAACAGTATGTGTTAAAAGAAAAATAGGTATCTAGGTCACTTTAAGGTTCAAGAACAAAGAAACAAAGTCTCAGGAAATCGGCCCATGCATGATTTAAATTTAAAGCTTATCTGATGTTTTTCTGCATCTACACATCTGGAACACATTATGAAGAGGCCCACCATGCTGTATTGCACCATCACGTGTCCTAAGCGGCAAACTTCCTAGAAAAAGTATTATAAAAACCACATGGAAAACAACTCATACAGATCTGGAGGCACTGTTACTGAAGTTATTGTGTTTTTTGTACCAAAAAACACACACCAGTATTGCTGCGATTTCTTGGAGTCACACAACTATCACGATTTATCTGTTTGATACGTTTGCAGAAGCCATTCATGACTACTGTAGAGGAAACCTGACTGTGACTGGTGAGAAGGCCACTGCTGCTATCTTTGCCACCTATCCTGCTCCATACCTCTCTCTGATAGCTGGATTTTTTGACCAGGTAGCACTGAAAGTCAACTAAAGCTTCATAGTTACAACTCTCCATCATCAGACATAATCAGCATGAATGATTTCCTTTACTGGATGGCTTTCTACACGGTTATCTTTCCAGACTGATGTTTTTGTTCTATGTGTGTGTCTGGGGAAGGTATTTGGCACAGCGATGCTACTACTGTGCCTTATGGCTCTATCCGACCAGAAGAACAAACCAGCGCCAGCAGGAAGTGAGCCTGCATTTGCGGGTTTCCTGGTGCTTCTCATTGGCATTTCTTTGGGTAGCAACAGTGGCTATGCCATCAACCCCACCAGAGACATCGCACCCAGGGTTTTCACTGCCATGGCAGGCTGGGGATCTGATGTGTTCAGGTACACAAAAAGGCCATATCATTTTCTTTTGCTTTTTCCACCTTAATCAAGGATTAGTCAAGAATAAAACCCCCCAACTACTTTTCATTATTAATTAACTATTTACTTTTTTGTGGTTTACTGCCTTTATCTGTGTAGGGCTGGAAACGGATGGTGGTGGGTGCCTCTAGTTGCCCCCCCTATTGGAGGAGTCCTTGGAGCAGGGCTATACAAGGCTGTTGTGGAACTGCATCACCCACACCCCTCTGAAGCGGGTGGAGAGATGGTTGAAGAAGCTGTCCCTCTGGATAAAGAGATAAATACCATTGAAAATATGTGTGTGTGACACCCTAGCTAAGTTGACAGCTAAGTGAATAGCTCTATGAAGATGCAACATTCAATGAAGGTAAAGGGTTAAAAAGCCCAAAACTAACTTGTTAGATGGGAGACAGAAGATGATTAGCAAACAGGGAGTGAAATAAAGATTTGTTCAAATCAAAAATGCTCACCGTGTTTTACACAATTTCAACATCAACTTAACTCATTCACTGCCAGCCATTGGCAGTGAATGAGTTAAACCCATTGACTCATTCACTGCCATTGACGGCTATAGACGTCAATGGCAGTGAATGAGTTAAATTGGGTGTGGTGAGTTAATTTTCCCAAGTGGCAACATGGGAAACTGAGACTGTTGTGGAGGGCTGGACCAATAAGATGAACTCAGTTCTGCTCAATATTAATTATTCCTTTATAAGCTGCTACTGGTAAGAGTAGATGTTACAATTAGGCCCTAATTGTGGTCTCTTGGGAAAATTAATTGCCCATCCCTGAATTATTCTTCTAGAGTTAGTGTAAATGATAGACTACAATACATATAAAATATAGACTATTAGACATTTTGACTCACCGTACTCGTTACTATACGCTACAATAAAAAGTTTTGAGTCAAACATACGGTCACTTTAGAGATGAAAAATTGACAAAACCACACTCGCTCACTCATGTTGTTTTTATTACTGCAATAGCAGCTTATGTAACCTTAGAAGACATAAATATCATTCACTTTAACACTCAACAGGGGACTACTTCCACAACTGTGGAAAAACTTAAGGGTGTGCAAAGAGAAGCAAACAGCCCCCATACACTGGGATCATATATTTTTTTGAAAACCAAACACACAGTAGGAGATGACTCCTCACCGCTTGAAAGGACAGCGACAAAACCAAATACAGACATTTTTCTTTCTAGCGCATTCTTGTGCACAGCAGCCTACAGACAAAAAGTACATACTAAAAAGTACTTGAACCAAAACTGTAGATGTGAGATTGGGTCTACTGAGCTTTATACTTGTGTTACAAGAGCTATTATCTTAAGCGCTTACCCAATTTAGAATCGGTAGGTGGGGTCTGTGGCAGGGGTATTAGCTGAATTAAACTTCTCTGGTGATTCTTTGTAGGGTCGACAGGGGTTACCTACGTATGCGGCAGATATTCAGGCTTGTGCGTGGTGCGTGTGATCATGTCCCGATCTATTAGATGCAGTGCCAGCCACAAAAACATAGCCAGACATGCATAAGAGGAATCAGTGGTACTAAACGGACCATCTGGTGCGATGTATAGTTGCTTATGAAGGGAGGCGCACGTCAGGTTAGGGCAAGCACTACATTGTTGGCTTTCATAGAGGTTTGTTGTTTTGACATACCTGTGGTGAAGACTTAACGAAGTAGAAATCATGTGAAACAAACACAAGATAACCATTCACAACCTACAGCCAGTTTAGAGTCACCAGATAATCTGATGTGAATGTCTGTGGAAGAAGCCAGAATATCTGGTGAGAACTCGCACAGGCACAGGAGAACATGCAAACTCTGTGGATTTGAACGCAGAGACCTTCCTCGCTGTGAGGTGACAGTGCTAACCGCTGTACAACTGTGGCCCTGAACTGTTAAAATATACCTTTGATATTCATTCACTCATGATGAATAATCTGTGTTAGGAACAGTGTTCATTTATGAAGTTTACATTACAGAGCAGCATTCATGAGGCACTGCAGTAGTACAATGGCCAGTTAGTAGTCCTTTTATAATGTAACAGGTCACGTTTTAGGTTAGTCTTCACACTTATGTGGCTTAATGTTTGATAATGAAGCTCTAAAAGCATCTGTTGAGTCCTATACGTTAGTTTTCAACCTGTCAGTTATCAATACATATAGGGTGTGAGCTACACAGCATTACATTAAGTCTTCTTGTTTCCTCAAGTTTAAAGTTATTAATATAAAGAGATGTGTTATCTAGCCATTTCCGCACTTTACAGTATTACATGCTGCATGTAGAATTTACATAATGCATTCAGAAATCAAGCCCACTGAAAACAGCAGCACTTATAAACTCTGGTTCTGGTTACAGCAGTGGTACAGTTATATTGTACATCTGTCTGCTTTGATTTTATATGATTTTTTTAACCATAAGCTGTCAGTAATGAACATTACATTAAATGAGTTTATAAGTACTGAATATACACTGATACAACTCTCTGTTAATTCAAAGACTAATTACTCTGGCAACACTTGGCATCAAAGGGTGGATAAAATTCAGGATTGTGTCTTTCTACATGTGAGGGGGATTCATTTTTAACCATCTAAGCCAGGTGTGATGGAAATTGCCATCGTCTCCTCAAACATATAAAATTTAGAAACATTTTTTGCCTTCAACACTTTTAGTACTATAACTGTATCACCTTTCCAATGTGTCTAGCCAGCAACAACCCTGGCTACATATCAACTCAGCCTTGGCAAACATGTCAAACAGCACCAAGTCCAACAAACTGAGTCCAGCTCCTGAGGGAACTGGAGACATTTGGGCATGCTGACAGTTAAGGTGTCTTTAGTAGAAATGTCTTCATCGTACGGGTACCTTCTCACCGCTTTGCTCCACTTTGTCTTCCTGCATTGCTTTGGCCCTTGGCTGCGCCCCCTGAGTTGCACTGTGTCGACTGCTTCTTCTTGGGGGCTGGGACCTTGGCTTTGCCTTTGAAAGCCTTGGAAGGATCCAGCTTGTTCAGATATAAATCCCCAGCAGGATCCGCCAAACTGAGCTCACAGTTGAAAGTCAAAGGCTGGTAGAGGGATGCCCACTGCTGCAGCAGCAACCAAGATATACATAATTTAACATAATCTATGTAACACATGGGAAAAAAACAAAAAAACAAACCCACACCAAATGTGTTTTGAAAATACTACTTAATTTACCTGAGCCAGCAATGCTATATCTGATTCTGTGGAATGTATGGCACCTTATGCACATAATTATGCTCTCTGGAAGCAACTTAAAACTCAGTGCTGTGCTAACTTACTAAAATGTTACATTTGCCAGTATTGTAGTAGACTGTGAAAGAATCATCCTGAATAAAATGTATTCATACAACTGCAATGGCCTCACATTTTGTTAATAATATGAATAAATATTAAAAATACAATTTATGTCACAGCACATATTCTGAAAAAAACGGATTAGACACTTTGACTACCTTAGCCTGAGGGCTGGGGCCATATGGGGTGAAGTGATACTGCCACTCAGGCAGACCCAGATGGGTTATCATCAGTCGGTAGTAAGAGGTAAAGGTTGTGGTCAGAAAATGCCAGCACAGAGAGCGGTCTAGAAACCAGATTTCACTCCTCTGAGCAACCACACCTGAAAAAAAGCAAGGATATTAACTTAAGGAACTCAGATTTAAAAAAAATATTTTTTAATTAATATATATATATATATATATATATATATATATATATATATATATATATATATATATATATATATATTTTTTTTTTTTTTTATAACCTATAAGATACAATACACAAGCAGAGCACCTGGAGTGCAATTTTTGTAGACTAGGCACACTTTGCCATTCCCACCACAGGAATCCAGCTCGAAGATGCGGCTCCGGGAGTCGAAATGAGGTGCGACGGGCACACGCGTCGACCCTGACAGATAGCATTAATGAATCTTGAATAAATATTTACGGTCCAATCAAGAGCTCATTCATTAGCCTGCTTTCTGCACAACTGAGCACACGTACTGTAAACAAACATAATTGAAAGTGACGTGTTGTAATTGAGGATCCCACATGAGGATCCGGCAGGTGAATATTTACCACTTTCTGTGCCGCTCTCCTCCCAGTCTAGGTCAGCGAGTGATGGCGCATTGGGCAGAGAGAAGAGTGACACGGGCTGGAGCAGCGGGCACAGTCTGGCCACACTATTAATCATCATGCATCCTAAGGGAACACACTCACCTGAAAGACAGCACATCCACACAGTGAGGGCTGTGTGCCAAGAACATAAGAAAAGCTGCAGTGCTATTTTCATTTACAACATTGCTTTAAAATATTTTAAATAAAAACAGACTTTTTTTTTCTCTTTTGAAAACTGTGAATGCAGACAGACCACATCAGGACACCTACTGTCTAGTTTAACGCTCCATGTTAGTGTAAAGCCATCAGTTGTCAGATAGAAGTCTCTCAGGTCCTCTGGTAATATACACGTGTTTTTCTGGCAAATAAACACAAAAGATGAATAACACATGACAAAAGTATACTGTACTGCCATATCAATATCTGACATCTACCATGCATCTTCCTTCCCACCTGCTCCCATGACAGCAAACTCCTCTTCTCTGCAGGCTCTCTTTCTGCGAAACGCACGTCGACCACCCCAGGCATGTTCTCTGTCCCAGCAAGGACAAGTTCATGACATTTATTACAATCTATTTTTTCATAGAATTCAATGCTTTGCTAGCTAACGCTCTCAATGCATATCACAATCATACACACCAAGTATCCGAGTGATACCGAGCATCAGCCTATCGGCAATCTTGAAGCTCTCCTTTGTTTCTTCCATTTGGGTGATTGCGATCACAAATTTGTACAAAACCCAGAATGCATCCTTTGCAAATGTCTGTAGCGCATTCTTCCCCTTGCTCCAAATAGCTCATCTGCGGACGCAAGCGGAGGGAGAAGGGACGCAAAACGGACATGAATTTGCACCAATAGAAAGCCACCCTTCTACAACGCAACCAATGAGATTTTTGCTTGTAAGAGAAAGGCGGGACATCTATTCCTTAGCAACGCTTGGCTCCCTGGGAGTGGTGGCGGTTGATTCAACATGGCGGCAGCAGCGAAAAGAAGTGAAAATTCGGGGATATTTTGGATGAATGGCGGTACGCTGACTTTTATCGAGCTACATTAGCCTTATCCAACACTTCACAGTTGTATATATCTTACAGGAAGACATAAAGCTTTTCGAAGTAGAGTTATAGTGTTACTTTTACGTCCGTACTAGAAAGTTGTTTTCTCTGAGGAAGTGAGAGAGCTTGTAGCTAATTATAGTTAAGATAAAGACTGCTCACCTAACCACTTATTTCAAGTTGATTTTGGATAGTTTGTTATTGATGATAACGGTATTCATGCTACCTCTTACACTGAGTTAGTCCTGCTAGGTCTCCCAATACAGAACAGAGCAAAAATAACACTGTAAAAGCCATCTGCAGCTGTTTAATTTGAATGTTAATTTGAGTGTCTCCATCCTCTTTTTGTTATGCCCACACAGTGTCAGATGATGAACGGCCTTTGGTGTTTATTCCTGGTGAGTACAGTGATAAACAGTTTCTGAAAACTGTAAAACTTTATATAGAGTGGCTCTTATTGTTGTCTTCTTAACATCCTCAGGGGTGGACGGAGAGGTGAAGTCTCAGGCCCCTTTTAACCTGAAACCACTCAGTACCAGTACATCCAAGAAAAGAGGCCACAAGATGGGAGTGAAGAGCACTTCTGACTGCAAAAAACAGGCCAAGCAAAGGAGAGAAGTCAAAAACCAAAGTGATCACTCAGGGATTTATACTAAGGAGGACGTGTCTGTTCACCACAATGCTGCTGTGATGACACCTCAGACTTTTCTTCCGGTTTCACAGGTATCATAGGATTTTTTTTCCCCATGCGGCTGAACTTTTTTGATTAAATGGCAATATGTAATGCACTGAATTTAAATTCGTATAGTGCTTTTTTTTGTCTCAAATAAACCCACTGGCCACTTCATTAGTGACGCTTTACTAATATCAGGTTGAACACCCTTTTGACTTCTGAACTGCCTTAATTCTTTGTGGCATAAATTCAACAAGGGGCTAGAAAGATTCCTTAAAGATTTTTGTCCATATTGATGTATTAGCATCACACAGTTGCTTCAAATTTGCCACTTGCACATCAATATTGTCAATCTCCAGGTTCGCCAAAACCCAAAGGTGCTCTTTTGCATTGTGAGCTGGTGACTTTTGGGGCCATTTGAGTAGTGAACTCCTCATCATGTTCATGAAATCAGTTTGAGATTATTTGAGCTTTGTGACATGTCATGTGACAGAAGATAGTACACTGGTCATAAAAAGATGGACATGGTTAATACTCAGGTAGACTTTAGTGTTACACCACTGCCATCATGCTAATACAATGCAGGATGGATTCATTCTTTAATGTTATTTACTCCAAATTCTCAGACTACCATCTGGATGCCACAGAAGAAATCGATACTCATTAGACCAAGCAATGTTTTTAAATCTTCTATTGTCCAATCTGATGGTTTGAAACGAAGCAGGTCAACTAGACTGCATGAATTGCTGTCATATGATTGGCTGATTTGAACCTAACAAACAGATGCATTTGTTTAATATAGTGGCCAGTGAGTGTATATAGAAACAGTACTGCTACTCTTTATTATTAAATCTGTATGTTTAACTCTTACTCTCATATTCTTAAAGGTCATTTCTGAAGTCAGCAAAGCAAAGAGTGAGGTCTGTCTGAAAGACCTTTGTCCTGAAGATAAGCGACGAATTGCAAATCTCATTGAAGAACTGGCTAGGTATCCAACGTTATTATCTTTTATGAATTTAACAATTTATAGTGATGGAAATTAAAACGTATTTTATTAACTCCTCAACTTTTCCCTGTTCTCTAGAGTGAGCGAGGAGAAAGAAGAGTCGGTGCGGCGTCTGAAAGATGAACAGGGAAATTTTGAATGCAAGATTCAGCAGCTAGAGCAACAGAACCAAATCATAGCAGAGGAAAGGGAAAGTATCCTTTCAAAGCAAGCAGACAGCTGCAATGTATAATGCCCTGCTTTTCCTAATGGGCCATATGAAGTGAATTTTATTTTTCTTTTAAGTGAAATGATAAGGCTGTGGATGCTCTTTTGAGAGCTGCATTGGGTTATGTTTAGAATCAGTGAAAGCAGATCTGCTCATCTCGTTCTGTCTGAATGTTTGTCAGACAACTTGACCTTCTTTAATGATGTTTGTTTAAACTATTTTGGAACATGCATCTTCACGTGATAAGGCTGCTGCAAAGACACCAAAAAGGAGTTATTGTGCTAAAGCTGATGTTTAAAAACCCCCAAAAGTAAAATATATTTAAGAAAAGACATTTCATAAAGCCAACACCTTGTGGCTCATTATGGTATTTACTGTATATGATTGTATTGTGTGTGCTGTTCAAAAAGAAAGTCTGCAGGGGGCAGTGTTGTCTCAGGCAAGGCTATTTACAGTCTTTGGGCAAGAACTTTCAATCTGATACAAAAGGCAGAGAAGTAGAGCAGATGAATTTATATTACTTGATGTCTGCTGCAGTTGTCTTTTGTGAGTGCTTGTAGCTTATCCGCTGTTGTGTACAGAATCAATTTCATGGTTGGAGCCGTGCCCTAAACCATCTAAATCATCTTATCATCCAAAGATGAATTTTCATATTCACAGAGAAGACCACAGTATTTGCTTTTTACCATGTTTTTTTGTCACCCTCCCATACTATTCAGTGTTAGAGAATATCTCTCAGTTTCTCCTGTAGAAAATGAGATCAGACAGGTCAGCAGCTGATTCTTGTTGGTCTAACATGTCTAATGATGCTGGAGTTGTAATGCTACACCCCAATCTGCTGTCTTCATAACAATTCTGCTCAGGTCAAACTAGAGTATGGCCAGCAGTCAATTTAGGTTAAAAACACTGCGAAATATGAAGAGTAATTGACCCGGCTGGTAAATTGCACGATTGGCAACGGCGGCGGGGAAAATTAGGAAAGCACAACTCAATTAAAGGCACTTTGGCTTGGAGACTTGGCATTTACACCAAACTTCTAAACTCCATTAAAAAGGTATTTGAGAGGAAAAAGTGTTCGGATCCAAGCACCTCCGGGGGGGGAGAACGTAGTCTTTTAAAGTGTGTGCAAGAGTCACGAAGGCTCTTCTCAGGCAGAAGGTTTCGGCACTTCTCCGAAAGGTTAAGGAGACACCAAAGGCAAACACACTGAATGAGAGTCTTGTCAAGTCTAATTCCATTACGCCTTAGCTTATCTTATCTCACCAAGATTCAGGGATGTCAGGGGTATAAAGAATGTAGGACTATACCTGAGCCCCAAGCCAACTAGGATGAGAAGGAAAAGTACCCTTGATATTTGGGATGTTCAGCTGACATTTGGAGCTGACTGGCACACAGGGCTGAATTTGTGTTTCAGATAGAAAGGATGCTTTTTTACTTCAGGGCATGTTGGCACGAGCACAAGTCAAGGTGGCGTTAGTAACATGGTATACTGTTTTACTTTCTGTATCCAGAACAAGGCACAGCAGGTGCTACATGTAATGCCACTTATTGAGCTGAAACAATCGGAGGGAATCCTGAGGCCATGGAGAGAGGGACACAACAGTTCTGCTGCGTGTTACTAAAATGGCATTTGATAGAGGAATGCATTGGCATTGGCATTCCTCTATCACAGGAGTGCTAAATCCATTTCTGGCCTTAAAGGTTTTGATGTGTGACATTTACAATGCGGAAATCTAATTTTATCAAGTGTGCTTTTTGTGATAAGCATACATCAAATGCTTGCTTTTGGATAAATTAAAATTTGTTATGATGATTTGGTCTTGTTGTTGTGTAACTCACCTTTTATTCTTGGAAGTAGTGCAGTAGTCCTTTACAATAAATTACTACCTACCAGTGGGTAAATACGACAGCTTTATATTTGAATATATAGCCATTCTTTCTGCCGGAGTATAATAAAAGTGAATGGAACCAGTTGTGAGCCTAATGTAAAATAAATAATGCTTAATAAATGTAATTTTTTTATGGACCTTGTGTGTTTTAAGCTTTGGTAGGTGAGCCATTTGACATATTCCATAGCCACCAGCCAGTTTGTACTGATGCCAGGTCGTGCATCTGTGCCTCAGAACTGCTATTACTTTAGAGTTCTGATCAATGAGTCTCGAAGATGGCTGAGAATGGTTTTCTTCATCTTCACTCTTGGAAATTTCCAGACATTTTCTAAAATAACTGTAAGATGATGTGTGGAGTTATGTATTGGTTTATTGTGAGATTTGGCATTCATGTCTCTTTTTCAGATTCAGCAGGATTGAAGCAGTAATGTAAACCGTCTCCTTCTATTAATTCCCCGCCATTTCTTCCTTACACACATTCATACTCTCACACATATTCACACATCCGTCTCCGCCCCCATACCTCTCACATTCCAGCTCAGGCTCAATCTGTTTGGCACACTGTGCTAAAGCAGGTTTTAAAATATTCCCCCCTCCTGTGCAAATTTGTTCCACCTTGAAGTGGATTTCATTATTTCATTTGAGCTTCGGCCTGACAGGGAAGTGAATCATTTTGACAGACCCCGTCTGAAGTCTCTTCAACCCAAGCCCTTGATTCTGAGTATTTTTGGAGCAGGGGGGAGGAGTAAGTCATTGTTGGCACGTTGCAGCTCTGATGTAAACTAGGGGCTTGCTGAGAGCTTGGCCCCCATTGGCTGATGTCCAAGGCTGTAGAGGAAGCATGTTTAGTGTAGCGACTGGCTGAGAAGTGGAATCTTATCAGTGTTGCGCCACTCGGTTCAGATTACCTAGCACTTGCTATCCAGGGACTGCATTACCCTGTCAACACATTAACACATGTTATGTTCATCTATGCACTGGGATGATATGATGCTGCAGCCTGCTTGGGTGTTCAGCACAGATGGACTTTGCTTGTGTGTTTTAGATTGCGTGTGGTCTCTGCTTTGCATGCCGACATAAAGTGGGAATTGCCTTTTATTGTGGTAAAATATGCATTTAAAAAAAAAAAACCCTGAACACACCACACATTACCTTGGATTGCAGTGAGGTTTAGTTGTATAAGCATGTTCACTATCTCCCCTTTAGGACTTTTATTCATGCTGCATAAATAGACCTCCCAACACAGGTTTACATGATGTGATGTCCTTGTGATGTCCTTAAGTTCTGTGTATGGAACTGCTTCCATGGAGATCAGTGAGGCGGTAGAGGAGCCCTAGTTAGACGGAGGGTTCAATCAAAACATTTCCTTGCATTTTTCTAGTGTTTATGGAAGCTGTTGCATTGCTTTTGTCTGGTGTCTGGTCCTCAATTCAAAGTCGTCACCGCTCTCTTCTCTTTCCCTGTGTCTCATTTCCACAGCCTGATTGAAGTCTTCTAACAACCAAAGTGTTTTCTTATGGAGTGTTCTGCCAACTATTCCTTCAATAAGACTCTTCTTTGAACTTTGATTTTCTCTTAAAATGAGGGTTTCTTTTCCAAATGGATGCTGAGAAACTCATCAGCTGGGGGAGCAGGGGCACCATCATAAAAAGATATGGCCTAGAGGAACACACTTTATGGTCAGCTTGGGTGGGAGTGTGTGTACTACTTGCTTTATTGTAGTGTTTGTGTGCGGGCTGTTTACAGTGCAGGTGGGGAATTTGTGCTCTCGTGTCTTGCTGTTTTTATGTTTGTACTAGAGAGTCAGATTGACAATGATTATTGAATGTGTGCGAGTATGTCTGTGTGCAGTCTCTCCATTCTCATGCTCATTATCTTTGTATGTGCGGGTGTGGTGTGGTGCTGCCACTGTCATTAGTGGGGCTCCTGAGGCGCAGCAGTAGTCCCGCTCCAGATTAGTTTTCTTGTGTCTGCCAGCTCTCTGTCTGGCAGATAGCCTGGCGTGGCATTGCCCAGCTCAGCTCAAAACAGCTTGGCCCTGCCCAGATGGTGAAAGCTCTGTGCCACAACAACAACTTTGATTTTGCTGGACTCTTCCCTGTCTCTGTTTTCAGCTTTGCCTTTTCTCTACTTTTCTGGTCCAATGTGTAATTGATTACGGAAACAAGGTTTTAATTCAGATTGTCGATCTAAATCCAGCATCTTCAAAGTAGCACAGGAGAAACTTTTCTTTTACTAAAACTACTTCTCAGCAAAAATTGAACTCATCAAAGAGCTACACGTTAGGGATTTGTAAGATTTATTTATTTATTTTGAATGAAAATGAAAACTCGTTCCTATTCGAATCAAATAGTGAAGCCAGAATTTCTTTCAGTCACACAATTTGATGGAACTCACTGCATGATTTCTCAGCCAAATCTGGGGTGGTGGTTATGTTTTACTCTAAGGGTTTCTTTTGTTTCAGTTTAGCTGTTGTTCTACTTTGTTAGTTACTTAACCCTTGGTCCTCCAGGTCTGCAGCAGCAGTACAAAGAGTGCCAGGAGCTGCTTGGGCTCTACCAACAATACATTTCTCAGCAACAGGCAAAGCTCAATCAGTCCATTGCCCAGCTTAGCCAGCCATCAAGTCACAGCAAGGTAAGATATGGGATAAAATGGTTGTGTGTGTGTGTGGTGTGTGTTATAGGTTATATGTACACACATTTCCTTTTATGTTTCTATTGCAATGGAAAATGCACAATAAAATGACAGCCATTCTCCTATGGGAGCCACATTCAGGCAATAGCCCTGTTTGCCATCAGTCACATACAAAAAAATCCAGTGGAAACACATGCAAGAGGCATTGTTCCATGGCCAAGTGCCATAATAATTTATAACAAATCACTACAGTCCACAGTCACTACCTCAATATGACTACAACCTAGTAAAAACTCTCTCAAGGTGACACTTTAAAGGCGAAGATGCCTCTCTGGCTGCAGCCTCTGTATGAATGGATGACTTGGCCAACCTCATTGTCCGCAGTGGCTCTGAATAATGTGTGTTTGCCTGCTCTCTGACCCTCAGCAAATTAGTCAGTCTCTTTCTCAGTCTACTATAAAATGGGCTTTTCTCCTTATGTTTATCTCATAATGTTCATGATCTTTGCTCACCTGTCACTTGTGTTTAGCTGAAAAACACAGGTTTATCCCTTTTATATTATAGCTATACAAGGTCCATGGTGAAATCACCACTTTAGCACAGGAGGATCATCAGTGTCATCATCATATCATTTTCATTACCAGTGTCTACAGAGCACGTGCTCACCTACTACCTTTTATACGAACTGTTCTTTGGTATCTCTTAACTCAGTACACAGCCACAGTAATTATGTGTACAAATGGAAGGAAGTAGACCAAAAAAGATGCCTTGGGTCGCAGCAGCTCACATAGAGTGCAAGTGAAATGTGAGTTCTTGTGAAATTGCTCTTGCAAGCAAATGGGGAGCTTTTACGGCACATAGTAACGCGAGCAAATTAGGTTGCTAAGCGAGGCCTAATTCCGTATTGGTAAATTTCAGCTTTGCAGCCAGCTCTAAATTAAAGTTTTATGGAGCAGTCGAATGTTTTGGCTGAAAAACTCCCATCAGTTTTTCAGAGGCTTCCTTAATGGGCCAAAATACATTAATTGTCCTCTTTGTTCTCTGTCCAGGTGCACAGTAGTGAGGAACTCCCCAATAGGACATCTACAAGCAGAGCTAATAGCTCACTCTTTGATGGCTCGTACCTCAGTCACGCTGCTACTGGAGGACCACAAGCTCGAGCATACAGGAATGGTTATGGAAGAAGAGGAGCAGTACGGACATTTAGGAGCACTGCTTGTCTTTCTTGTGATGGACCGTTAAGTCCAACTCATGGGCCAGTCATACAGCATAATTGTCAAAAAATGGAGTGCAGGGGCCCACACTCATCCCACAGATGTGAGTGTTGTGAATGCAGGGATCAAGGCACTGTCTGTGGAACACAGCAGCAAAGAATTCACAGTTCCTCTCGTCTGAGCCACCATGATACCTATAACCAAGATGAGTGTAAAAGGTACAGTATTCAGCCATACCAGCATTACTTTCCTTTTTTCATGTTGAAAATTTTAGCAAGGCACAAAGGAGATGGCATGTAACATGCATTTGCACATAGGCTCCATAGTGGGAATATCATGGACTCTGGGGCCAAGGAAGCTCTGACCAGGCCTCTGCTGGGTCAGGAGGACTGGGAGGAGAAGAGGCACCAGCTGCTGCTGCAGAAGATGCAGTTAGAGATGGAGAGAGAGAGGCTGCATGCACGCCTGGCAGAGCAGGAGGAAAGGCTCCAGAGACAGAATCAGCAACTACAGCAGTCACATCTTGATTACAAAAGGTAGAACGGTATCTGCTGTTGACGGTAGTTACTTTGGTACATCCATTACGTGTCTGCAATCCTTGGTCTTTTCATATTTTGTGTCATCCTCTGTACTTCAGTTTATACCATTGCAGACTATTTTAACTT
This sequence comes from Simochromis diagramma, assembly GCF_900408965.1. Lineage (NCBI taxonomy): Eukaryota > Metazoa > Chordata > Actinopteri > Cichliformes > Cichlidae > Simochromis > Simochromis diagramma. The sequence goes on along the minus strand of NW_024386835.1, from coordinate 7,171,424 downwards.
GCTATATCTTTGTTAGATTTCAACCAGCTACTCAAGCTGAGGTCAGCTCCTCTAATACTAGGAGTGATGTTACAGAAGTGCAGAATCCTTCGCACCAAGATATACCCTCCAGGTAAAGCAAATTTTGTCATATACAGATATTGCACACCAACCAGACACATGTGAAAGGAACATTAATGCATTTTGTATGTTGTCAACAGTGTGTGTGATGATGCAGGAGTGCATCCTGGAGGACAGAGCTTGCATGAAAAGCATCCAGAAACTGTACCTAATCCTCTGAACAATGGCAGTGGTAAGCTTGTATTTTCAAGTAATCAATAAAGTGTTTGCACAGTTTAGCTTGAAATACATATTTTAGCACTCTCATGTATCACTAAAATACCTTGTTAAATTTTTAATAAAAAAAGCAAATATATCCTTTTCTTGACCTCAGAATATTTAAAACGGCCCACAAAGGACATGGCCACATCTCCTGCTGAATCACCTGCAAGCCTGAGGAAGCACACATCAGTATCTGCAATCCAAAAGACTCCAGACACCAGGTAACAAACATCAATAAACAATTTAATAAACATTTATTGTAATAATTTGTAAGTTCATTAAAGTGCTGTACAATGTTTATAAGGGTGGTCCATTTTTAGCAATTATATTGGATAATGTAGTTCTCAGAAGAACAGTCTGTGTGGTTGAATTATTTATGTTAATGTGTTAATGTGTTACAGTGTCCAGCATAATATTTTTCCCCTATACTACACAAGAAATACAAAATTTTATGTTATAAAGGTAAATCGATCAAATATTAAGTAACTAAAGGTTTAAAGTAAATGTAGTGGAGTAAATGCTATACCCCTTTTTAGACTCGCCCATGATTTGTGTATCGCTGGGCTGAGGTAGCTGCTGTCTGCTCCAGCAATCATTACAAAAAGTCAGCCAAATTTAAAGATTGTGGCAAACTAAACAAGCAGTTCATTTGCATATCTTGACAGCTTTCATTTGAACAATTTCTTAGTTTGTTTGTGCTGCTGTTGTGTAAAATGCACCAGTGGTGGGTTGGAGCAGCTGAAAAGTAGCTTTTCTTCACATTTAATCTAACTGAACATTTGGTGTGTTGTAGGACTTATTGGTATACTGACTGTAAGAAAAAACACTTCTCATATGTGAGAGTACATGATCACTGAAAAAGCCTTCACTGACCCCAACAGGCCAGCAGTTAGCCAGTCAACATACTTTATTATTATTATTATTATGTATGTATTTATTTATTAACTGACCCGTCGCCATCAGGCCACCAGTTATGGTGAATCTTGTGCCAGCAGATTTGTGATTAAAAACATATATGAAAAATCAACACAGTTCAAACATCTGAAGGATGTAAGAAGTCATGAATCTGTGTTTATCTAAAATTCTGAACTGAGGGTCCTTGGGTTAAGAAATGTTTTCCACAAGGATTTATGGGTGAAATAAAGGTAGCAGCTTAGAAACTAGGTGATAAATTGGAGTGTTTTATTAGTGGTCTGTGGCAGCGAGTGTCTTTTCCTCCTGTTTCCAACAAAAAGATTACAGCAGATTTAGAATATAAGTATTTAATTTTTTTTCCTGGGCTTGCTGTTGCTGCAGTGTTTGTGGTTAAATGATGACTTTTCTTAGTCTAGCTAACTTTTCGAGCTGCGAGAAGCTAATTGAAGCTTTTTACTGGGCTAGCTAGTGCTGCGGCCAGCCTGTCAGGAGACATGCTGCGTTCCATTAGTCGTCCTAGCAGGGATCCTGCAGCAGGTGTAATTGAACAGACTTCTGGATGCACCCCCCCCCCCCCCCCCCCCCTCTCGCTCAGCCACAGAAATGAGACGAAGAAAGCAGAAGTGAGGGAGAGATGTTAAAAGTGTGTTTGAGGGTGAGAGCATTGGATAAAGTGGAAAAATGGGAAGCGAGGAAAGGTAGAGCAGGTTCAGATGGATAGTAGTGGAAACGGTGAGAAAGATGTAAGAAGGGGGGAGAGGGGATTTGAAGATAGGGATGAATCACTGAGTGCAAGCATTTCCTAAAAATGCAAAGGACTGGAATAGTAATTAACCTGACTGTGTGTTGTCTTAATGCCTGTGCAATGTGCATGTTCAGTTGGACTCCAAGGCCGCAGTTGAATTAAATGCAAAAAAAAATATCAGATGCTAAAAAATAATTTGTGATTCTGCACAGCTTTCCTTTAAAGCCATTATTATTTCCACACTGGAGCAATTCTTTTCTGTAATGTCAGATTTCCTCTACCTTGTTGTAAATGCAGTGGTAGATAGCAGATACACTAGCTGTGAGACAGCCTCCCCCTCCTTGTTTTGAAGGATAGTTCTTCAAAACACCTTGAAGTTTCCAACTTCTGACGATTAACTCTTAAATAAAGCAGCGCCTGGTCCAAGTTGAACTGTGAGCTCTAGCAGATGCCCATTAATTCCAGCAGGGGATCTGGAGTATCAGATCTTATTACCATTCATTTTCACCTCCAAAGCCTATTAAAATTGTTCTACTCTTAGATACACAATGTCTTTTTTTTTTTTTTTTGTGCCAGTAATGAGGAAGTCTGTGTCTCAGATGCCTTTTGTGGTTTTCCTGCAACATGTTTTTTTCATGTGCATCTTTTCAGATATTTATAATCCTTTGGTAATCCACTGAATCGTATTAGACATATGTCTTTCCCTTAGCTGGTGTTCAAAATACCGAGAATAAAAATAGTTGTAAAAGAATTCAGTGAATGAAGTGAAGGCAATATGTTGTTGCTCTGAGCTCATCAGAAACCTGTCAGAGCGGCCTGACTTTAGCAGATCAGTAATGTGTGGTTTGGTGCTAGTTTTCAAAAATACTTATTTTCATCTGTGTGTGTGTGTGTGTGTGGGGGGGGAGAGAATCTTCAATCTTTTATAGCTTTGGTTAGTGAATCATGGGAACAACCACATCAAGTTTTGATATTTTAGGTTGTTTAAAGAAAGAATGGCTTTATTATCACTATTAAACTTGTTTTATTTAAATATCATTAAAGATAAAAAAAACAAACAAAACAAAACCAAACAAAAAAATCTTACTGAAAAATTCCCCATGTTACCTGAAGCGTTCTCCTTCACTTGGCAACAAAATAGCTCTTGTAACCATCTAATCTTAACCAATTCGATGTTGATGTGCAAATTGCACAACAAACTGAGGTTAACATTAAGTGACCTTTTTAATCCTTTCATGAATCCTGTGCTAGTTAGTAATGAGACAGTTCCAGCGCACACCGCCCATCTCATCTTGATCCTTCCTGCCATTGCCCGCCTGCTATTGATTGGCTGGGAAATTGACATGCGGGATATACACAGTGGCCATTATAGGTTTTTTATCTTACTGTTTGGACTGCAAATGAAAAGAGGCGCCGGGGCGAGACGGCTATCTTTAATGAAAGAGAAAAGCCAAACAAGCAGTGAAAGTTATGAGTGGGAAGGAGGTGGTGAGTAGCATATGCTGAAGAAGTTTGCTGAAAATTTTTATCTGGCCTCATGGAGCTAGAAAAGAGAAACAGAAGCTCTGTAACTGTTAAATTGGGGAAAATGAAGTCCAGTAGTTTTTTTTTATTTTTTTATTTTTTTATTTTTTTTTTTTATTGTACTCTGAAGACTTCTTGGTGTACGAGTTTGAAGCATTTAAAAAGTATTTGAAAGCAGAGCAGCGCACATCTACTGTTTCACAGTAGTCATTATAACACGTTTTTAAATTTCAAAATCAAGATTAAACTTTGTCCGAGTCTCCTTTCTGTTACATTTCCTGTCCTAAGGATAAAAGTACTAAATGCTTTATGTTGGCAACGTGATGTCTCCAGATGCTCTCAAAATGACCCGACATTCCAGGTCCAAGACCTTATTTTTCTCTTTATAAAAAAAAAAAAAAAAAACAGTGACAGAAATGTGTGTTGCTGCTACTGCTGTCCATGTATTTTATCTGTAAGCACACAGTAAAAATGATTCTGCCAGGACTCCCTTGGGAGATATAAATATCCATCATCAATTCACAACTTTACTTCATGCAAACTGGAGCCAAGAAATGAAGTTCTTTGTCGCACCGTATACCCCCTCTGAAAATCTATTGGCATTCTTCTCTTTGGCCTTCATGCAATCTCTGTGCCAGCAGCCCTCCCTCGCCCTACCCATTGCCACCCCCCCAATATTGCTGCCCAAACTATACCCCCTACCCCCCGCACTACCCTTGTTATAGATTGTGACCGCCGGTAAGTGATGCATTATTCATTACCAACATGTCGTTTGTTGATGGATGGCTGTTTGAGAGCCCTGTCCGTTAAATAAATCAACAAATAAAAATGCAAATTCTCACATTTCGAGCGAAGCAACCCAGCCAAAGTCCCTCCCCCACATTCCCTCTCTGCCTCCATCTCTATCCACAAAGCAGCAGTCATTTCCAGACTCTCTCTTACAAGCGGGCACACACACACACTCCTTCTCACTCATGCTCTCAGACTTTCTCCTCTTTTCTCCTTTGCTGTTGACAGGCAGGAGACCAAATGAGGAAGACAGATTTACTTAGTTGAGCTTCTTTTCTTGTTTTTTTTTTTTTTCTTCCCCCAATCAAATCCCTTTGCTCAAACATGTACATACATGAATTCATGTTGCTAAAGCAAAATATAGCCCTTTAAAAGCCTTTTCGGCTATTGATATGTGAAGCCTGAAGTTAGTTTGAAAACATGACATATCAAGGTCCATAGTTACGTGTTGAGGAACATAAATGCACCCTGATTGGAAGTTTCACCACTGCGTCTGTGTGCTGACCACCCGCATGCATATCAACAAGTACATTCCAAGGATCGGCCTTACCTGGGAGAGCTGTGTGCAGAGCCGCGCAATGCAAATCGATGCGGCTTTAAACGAGCAGAGAATTATGTTAGCAACATCAGTCGAGCGTGCTTTAAAGAATTCATGTTTTGTATCTGGAATGGCCGTCGTTCGACTGTGTATACACTGAATAATTTATCAAACCAGCCAGACTGAGGGATTGAATCTCTATTAGCTTAATCTCCCCTGTTTTGGTTTATTTATTTCACCGCACATTCCCCTCATTTCTATTCCAGGGGAGAAGGCACTGGGTTCTCTCCCCCTTGTTCTCTCACACCTGCAAGAAACTGTGTTTTTCTGCTGGGACGCCCCAGTGGTTTCGACTTGTTAACGCTGCTTGTTAGGGTTCAGTAGGCACTTCACCAAGAAAGATTTGTTAACACTTGTATGAAAATATTTGTCGTTCACCTTTCAGTTGTTAACACAGACCACAAGAAAGCAAAACTCTCACCCAAGTGTTTTTTTTTTTTTGTTTGGTTTTTTTTTGCTTTGTTTTTAGCTCTAACTGGATGTTGCTTTGTACATTTGTGATGTCAGTCTCTCAGCTTGCTCTGTTTATGTGCCCTCATAGTTAAGCAGAATGTAACTGGCAGGCTTTCTGTGCATTCCTCTGCTACAATGAAACCACGGTGAGAAAGCTCATTTAAAGTGTTGCCTCGGTACAGGGCTCATAAATGTAGCCTGTGTCAATTCAACCTTTGAAACAAGCTGTGGAGGCTAAAAAAGCAAAATGGGGGGGCGGGGTCTAGAAACCTAACCTAAAGTTTTTCTTTTTTTTTCAGGTTGGACTTTTCTCTGGTTGAGTTATTGGATATCTTTAGTCCTGTTTCTGCACCTGAGCAATGCAAGACAACCACTCAAAGAGCCAGAGCATTGCAACACAGACCGGCTCATACTGCCCCCAAATCAGTGAGCCGAACCATGCTTACCCCTGGTGGACCTCGTCCTCAGAGCACTCAGCAAGACCTGGAAGAAAGCAAAATACTAGAAGATATTTTCTTCATTTGCTGACAAAAAAAATGAGGAGCATGAAAAAGATTCAGTCACTGGATATTTACCAACTGTGTCCATTTTTTTTTTTTTTTTAAATAAATGTTTTTCATTTAACTTTTTATTGACTTTCTAAAATCAGAATCAATGTCACACGGTGTGCATAGATTGTGATATTGGTAGAATTTTTTTTAAATACTAATAAATGTTTATTTTTCAAGCCTCGTTTGTAAAAAATTGCCAATATGACATATAATTTTCCACTGTGCATCTGGCTAAAGGATGCACATTTTATAAATCTCTGATTTACTGGAAATATTATACATAGTGGGTTCCATACACATGTGACAACTATCCTGTAGCAGACAGCTGGTGCCATTGTGTAAACCCCAAAGTAACCAGGGGAATCTTATATTAAGAAGTTACCAATCAGCAGTAATTATGACACAACACAGAGTATTTTATTCTAGACTGTGCTTTATTATTGGGCTAAGCTGAGACGCATCATTCATTTAGAATTACAAAAGAAGAGTCCAGGGGACCAGAGAATGGTGCAGTCTGGAGAGACGGGGGCGGGAGCCTAAAGCGCGCTGCCCATCAGAAGCTTGGCTCATCAGGAACCTGGCAAAGCTTAATATGCAACATTCATCACCCCCCTCCATATGTGCTGAAATTGGGAAATAGATTTCCAGAACACTTTGAAAACCACATGAAGTAAAATGTGATTCTAGCAACACTACTGAGCTTTAGAAATAAAAATCACTGATAACAGCACCGAAAAAAAAAAATGATAGGAACTCAAATTTCTTTTGGATGAAATAGTGCAGTTTTCATTGAATTTTGTTCTCGGTAGAACACGTGAGTTGAACAAGATCAGAGCTCTGTTGAACAAAATGAAGCACAATGGGGAGAATAGGAAGGGAAGGGAATACAGTTTTCAAAAGTTGTTTACAATAAACCAGACATTAGTTCATTAAATATTAGCAGCAACTTATACTGACCTCAAGGCGTCTCTTCTGATTGAACAGTTGATTTAAGATGTGTTTAACTAGGGATTACTATTTCCCCCACTTTGCTTAACGGTGGCATCTTATTTTGAAACGATCTTTTAACAAAGCTTTTCCTTTTTTTTTTTTTTTTTTAAATGAACAGAACAGTATGCATTTATAATTACAAATATACATAAGGCTTTAGTGTTGTACTGCATTGTTGTGAGTAGTTTGCAAGCCACAGGAAAAATGTAGAAGCAGTCTTAGTAGTGGTTAAACTTCCAATACTTGAGCGGTAAGATGTGTCACGATTCAAGGTAACGCTTGCAAGAAAACAGATCAGTGTCAGTAATGAGAGCTCAGATCTTGGCTCAAACAGCACAAATAAATAAACAAATAAATAAACAGACAATGAAATAAATAATTCAAATCTGTCTTTGACATCACTTGGTCAAAAGGAGCGTTTTTCTCCATCATCAAAGAAGTTCTGAAGGCATGGTCCTGCAGACAGGAACAAGGATCATCTGGACCACAACAGTGGCCCATGCATGTCATATAAAAAACTATTTGGTCACGTACCAACTCATAAAAAAATAATGCCATGAAAGCATGCTTATCATTTCAGACATGACTTATAAATAAATATCTAAACAAACAGATAAATGAATAGAACCCATTAAAGTATTTCTTTTTTGTTTTTTTTTTATAAAATAGGTCAATGTGTGTCTAAGCTCTAACTGAGGTCAATGCTCTCCCTGACTGTATTCTGGATAAATGCCTTGGTCAGGTCCTACAGTTTGTACCGTATCCTAGCGAATATTTTTTTTTGTACCTGGTTTTAATGAGCATTATCATGTTTTCATTCATATATTTTTTTAAGTATTTAAATTACTTTATCCAGTCCTTGTAGATAGAAGTAAAAGTCCTATAAAATATGCAAACCTATGTACAGAGGAAAACAGAGCAAAAAAAGAAACAATTTACAGTATATTCATCAGTTTATGTATATATTTATATATATATATTTATATTCAAACTTCCTCTGTTTCTTGTTTTTGAACCACTAAACTTTGTTTTTCACTTTTCTCATGTAAACTTGCAGCTTAAAGTTGGAGCAAATGAAGATGAGGTGGTTGGCATTTGAGTTCTCGCACATCTTTCTGCGTCTGCTTACTTCGTTCGCCGTGGGAAAAAAATGACTGATTGCTCAAACAAATCATACGAGAAGCACAGACTGTGATGGCAGTTTTTTTTCTTTCTAATTTTCTCAGAGCAGCGGGGCAGTCAAAAAAGGGCACACAGTGCTGCGATCAGGGACACCAGACATATGATATTTTGCCTCGGATGTTATTGTTAGACAGAGACAGGTCAGGTTGATGAGCTAGAGGTTTCGTACTAATCCACCAAAGTTAGTGGAAGAAAAGAACAAAAAAAGAGATCTCGATGGTCATCTGGTTTAACTGTATGCCACGCTCAGGAGATTGTTAAGTGGCACACGCACAAACAGAGGCATTCTGGGATGTGCACTGGTGTCTTTTAGACTCACTGGATTTGGAAGGTAAATGTTAAATTATTCAAACTGCTAAAAAGGTTAAACAGAGACACTGGGGAAATGGCATAATGAGCAGTTTATAGGAAAACTAGTAACAGCACCCAACAGGAAGCATTGTCTTCCAAAGTGTCATATAGCCTTATAAATATTCATATATATAAATATTCATTGAGTAATCTCCACCAGCTCAATAAGTGTTGAATGCAGGGTCTAATAAATCCAAGTCTGTTGACCTTTTTCAGGTTTATAGTAGGTGTTTATACCATTTTTGTAGACTATTATGAGAAACTGTACGCTAAAGCAATATGAAACCAGCCTCGGTGATACAGCAGGCGTAATGGGTAAATGGTTTTTCACACTTATTGCTTCATTTTACAGTTTCATTAGAGCTTTTATCTTATATATATATATATATATATATATATATATATAATTGCATGAAGACTTAACGTAAGGCAATATAACAATTTCTAAAAGATATGCTTCATGTCAAGTATAAATCCTTTTTTTTTCTGTTCAAAGGGAAGCCAGCTCTATGACATATTCATCAATATCACATCTCCTTCACAGCCATTAACCCTCTCAGACTCAAACTAAGTTTTTGTTGCTAATGCACAAAAGAATACCTGCAGTGGTACTTCTGAGTAAAAATACCTCATAAAATATGTATGTGGGGTAATCAGGTTGTTAGCTTTTAACTGTTGCAAATCTGCAATGCCTGCCTTGAGAGGGTTAAAATCCTCCTGCTCGGTCCAGTAAGCTCAGTCGCATCCCTTATCAAGCCACATCGTGCCCATTTCAGCCCTGATTTTTACCCTTTATTACCTTCCAACTAGTGGAACTTAGTCTCAGGTGCCTTGCACACAACTTGAAAAGTTAGTGCCTGTGCTAGAAGGTTACCTAATGCCCGCTTTTGTTTGAAGTTTGAAGTGGTATCGCATGAATCTACATTAGACCTAAATGCTCCCCCCCCCCAAAAGACAATGATGGACCAACAGTGCTTGGACAATTTTTGTTATATTTGACATGCACTGAAGCTCTCTACGCAGCTGAAAAAATGATATGGATCAGGCTGTAGTTTTGACATCATAATAGCGCGCTGGCTACTTGCAGTAGTGTGTGTGTGTTCAGTTTTTTTTTCTTTGTTTTCTGAGAGCACAGTGCTTGATGGCAGATTCTGCAGGTGACAAGGCACACCTTGACATGGTGACAGCCCATACGCTACATGCACTTTACTGAATGCAAAAGAGAGCAAGGGTTGTGAGACATTTTCATTTTGGTTCAAGTTTCAAAGAGAAGTTTGTGTGTGTATGCATGTGTGCGTGTGTGTGTGTGTGTAAGCTCAAAAGATATGTTTGGAATAGAGTCGAAGATAATTGTCCTTTTCCTCTAAAATCATCTAGCCTGATTCTCTTAAAGCCTGCTACTGAGATTGGCTTTTTGCATTTTCAGATAATATGTACACCATATGTGTTTCATCACACATGAATCTTTTTAGCAATATATTGTGTGTCAGCATATAGGTAATCAGAGAAAGGAATGCCTGCAGTTTTGGGAGCTGCCAGATTTGCGATTCTTCCCAAGCAGAGCAATGCTTCAAACTCCAGCTAAAATCTACAAAAAAATTACAGCTCAACATAGTCAGTAGCCGTTCTATATACAGACACACATATATAAAATATGTGCATATAAATACATATATTTGTGATTAATATCTATTTATCCATATATACTGTATATATGAATACATTTGCTTGAATGCCTGTTATACATATATATGTACTGCAAATATAAACAAGTTCATATATTTCAAACATTTCTGATGTTATTCTATCTATGAGGTTAGGATGTCAAGTTAAAAAAGATAAGGCTGTGATACAGAGCAGCCCCTCCCATGCACTCGCCATCCCTCCCGAGACAAAATGAGAAGAGAAAAAAATAAACATTTTGAGTAATTGTAAACTAGCGAAGTGAGAGACCCCATTTGGTCATCTGAAATAGTTTTGCCTGTATTCAAAAAGCATATCAGCAATATATATGTATATATACATGTGTTGTATATATTCGTAATGTACACTTCTTTTAAGTGCAACTCCCCAGCCAGTTAACGCTGGCTGACAGAGATGCAGTGGTCCGAGTATATTAGAGCTACAAGTCCTCAGCAATAAAAATGTTTGGTCTTTTGGTCCCTAAAACAACTAAGGAATGATGGATAAGACTCCCTGGAGACTGTTGCTATGGCGCTCCTCGGCAACGGTATCCCCTGGAAACGGACAGGCACTCCGAGCTAAAGATGGCCATCCCAAATCGAAGCCAATCTGTGTCGTGAAAATGTCACATTCCTACTTAAGTTCTCTCTCAGAGAATTTGTCCCTTCTTGTTTCAAATCTTAAAAATTGGTCTTCAAAACTCAATTGCTCCACACCATCTTAATGAAAGATCTCCTACGGCAATCCGCTATTATGTTTTTTGTTTGTGTTTTTTTTTTGTGGTTGTTTTTTTTTTTTTTTTTGTTATTTTTATATTTTTTTTTTCAAAGTTTTGTTCTTGTTGGACTTTTGACATCCGTATTCCTTTCAAGAGTTCAGCGGGGTTGGTCATTGTAAGGAGGTTTGATGTAGTTTCTTTTACTTTTTTCTCCTCCTTTCTTTGTTCAAGTAAAAGTTTTTGTGGTCCAGAAAAGGTAGCTGTCATTCAAGCAGGGTTTTGTGGGGAAATAAGTGTGTATATGTGTGCAGAAGAGGGGAAAAAAAGTCCTGGGGCTAACCAGGCTGGTACAAATTCACTCTGAGTTCCAAAGTTTCAGTACATCCAAAAAGGAGGTGTCCTTGACTCGGTCATCGCTCTCTCTCTCTCTCCTCTGTTTTCTGAAGCAGCCTCAGTGGTCCAGATGTTGAGTTTGCACTCAGTGGTGGGTAGCAAATAATCAACAGCTCAACAAAACCTGAAAAGCACAGAAGAAAAAGGGACTGTTTGAGTAAAGGAACGTGTGGAGAAACAACACAAGGTTTCACGTTTTGCACCTCGATGCATTGATGCTTGCACTTTTCCACAGGATAGCCACTGGCTCGAGCTTTTCTGCAGATCGCTTAGGTTCCTAGAAGTATCCCACGAAAACGGCACTTTGATACCAGCAGCTGTGGGGTTTGAAGGTGTGTCTAGCTTTGCGGTTCATTTGTGCACTTGCTTGGATCTGATTTAGATAATTGAATGAGACAGCTAGGTCGCTTGCCATTGAACTTTCATTACACATTTCTACATTATACTGGAAAACAAGAAAAATGACGGGGAGATATTTGCTTTGATTTTTAAATTAATTTTTCTTTGGAAGCAATGACGTCACCAGTGTTGTGTGTTCCTTCTCTGTTGATTCTTGCTGTATTTACATGCAGATGGAGCGGTGCAGAATACTTAACAGGACACCTGCCTCTCTAAAGCGTCTTAGCCAGCACTAAGACTCTAAGTCCTGGTGTGGATAAACAAAGATCATTTTGCTGAGACAATTTTCAAAACAAATCAGTGCTCATCCTGCAGTGAATTAATCTGGCTTCCTGGCTGCAGCTCCGTTGTTATCTTCTACGAGATGAAACAAATTTTTCGTTTCTATTAAAAAACAAACTGTTCAATCCTGTTTTTGAAATGGTGAAGGGATTCTAATCGAGACACACCTTACCGTGTCATTAGATGTTAAATAAGAGTACTCTAGCTTGCTGTTTTGCCAACAGTGTGTTATTATTCTATTTTATTCTATTTTTATTTTTTTAGATGATAATACCAATAGTAAAGCTGGTGATGCAAGTCGAAAAGCAGCTCGCTAATCAGTTGAGAGCGTAATGACGCTCTGGGAAAAAAAAAAAAAGGAAATCAGAAGATGTTTTCTCCAACATTCAGTTAAAAAAAAATCATTTTACATATCAAAAGGAGTGGCGGCACACATTTGATGACAAATTCATATGGGATTGCTCTTCCACCTGCAGTGATTTGCCTCAGGACACTGTCTGGTATGGTTCAGTTAGTTTGTGAGTGGGTGATAAGTTGCCCTTGAATGAAGTCATCAGTAGTGAATGAACGACACAGACTAAACTCTCCATCACACAGATGAAGGGAGGAGACAAAGAGGAACAGCACAATTACCTGCCTGAGGGGTAATAAATGCCTCTCCCTTGGAAGCACTTTCTTCCCTGTGCAACATGCTGAACCATTTACCAATTATCTTTTACCTACGGGGTAACATACAGGGTCACTTACTGTAAAGTCGTTCTGCAAATAGAGGAGGCTACTCAAGTAAGTGCTTCTGCTATTTTTTTCTTTTTTTGGCCAGCCTGGAAGCTGACATCAAAACAAGGTTTCACTTTCAGTATAGATAGACACGTCTTATGGTTCATAATTACATTTAACATCTTATATTCTCAATATGTTTTAACTAGTCTGCTTTGCCCCCTGTGTGTGTGTGGGACATTTCCGTTAGCGCTGTGCATCACAGCACCCTTGTTTTCAGCGAATGATGCACGGAGCTAAGAGTGTTTTCCGCTGAAGAAGGCGATGTGAGCGACATTTGTTTGCCCGAGAACACACGGCGCTCTGGCGAGAGTGAACAGGTGTTGTTAGGTGTGTGTGCTGCACGTGAGGCACTGTAACACAGCTGTCAGCAGGTTAAAGCTGCAGGAGTTTTAGACAATGCAGTCGCTGCTGAACTCAGAAAGAAATTCCCTGAAATGTCACGTTTCACTCTCAGTTTGTCTTGGGAAATATCTGCATGTGACTAATGATAACAAAAAAAAAAAAAAAATCATTATTGTCATCTTCAATAAAGGGTAAGACAACAGCTGCAAAATTTCCTCTTGTTCTTTAGCAGGAAAAACGATTTAATCATTTCACTGTTCAATGAAAACATGAGCATGCTCAGTGAGTGCTTTCATGCACAACAGTGAACACAATTGGGGATTAAAAAGAAGAGTTTCTCAACGAGGCTGAATCAGAGGATCACAAGATACTGAAAAAAGCTGAAAACTGATGGTGACGCTACTGCATTAAAAGCATTTTGTGTAGTGGAAATCATTACTACTGTACAAGTATACCAGTGCATCATCCAAAAACGTTTTGACTATCATGTAAAGATAAAAAACAAACAAAACATTTTTAACATGAAGAGGAATAGTCCTGAATCAAAATCTCTAATTGTCCTGCATGGATGCTGCATTCTCTGAGGTAAATAGTAGAAGTGTAAAAGCATCTCAGATGGTATAGGTTTGTAAACGCTTTTGTACATCACATGGATAACTTGAACATCTGAGACTTGGTGGTAGTGAATGTTACAAAGAGGTTTTGAAGCAACATATGCTGCCATTCAATTGTCTTTTTGAGATAAGGCCTTGTTTACATCCTCACTAAACCCCATTCTGCGGGTATTACAACAGCGTTGCTTCATATTAAGAGCAGCTATAACTACCTGTATACAGTCTAGACCTGTCAGTTCTTTTTTCAAAAATTTATGAAACAAAAGACAGCGGATTCTTGAGCAGAAAATCCTTTAACAAGGAAGACTGGGGAAGATTTTGCTCTCTATAGGTGAACATTTGGTCTCATTGGTTCCCAAACACCTACAGAGTGCTGTTAAAAGAAGAGGTGATGCAATGCAGTGGTAAACATACCATGCTTCTAACTGTTTTTTGTGTGTTGCTGGCATCAAATTCAACACGAGCACATTTTTTTTAAACAAAATGTTTCAACTTTAATATCTCATAGGCTCTCTTTATACAATTTTTAATTCAATGTATTGGTTACATTATTTTTATTTATTTATTTTTAGAAAAAGGTTTGTAGTCATGGTCCTGGGAGGATTGTGGGAATGTCAACACCTGGTTTTGTTTGGTGAGTGTTTGCCAGTATAATTTGCAATAGCTGTGCATGCGCTCAAGAAACCACCTGTGAAACTAGACTGACAACAGGTGTTCCTCAAGGAGTCAACACTGATGCCTAACCTGTCTTTCCCTGTGTTCGACAGCTGCCCCGGCCGCCAGGGTGGCGGTGGCTGGCTGGGGCGCGGGCTAGTAGGGACGGTTGGCATCCTTTGGCCTCTTCAGTTGCACCTTGAGTCTTTTCATGCCGATCTGGAAGCCATTCATTGACTGGATGGCAGCTTGGGCACTACCTGGGTTGTCGAAACTTACAAACCCTGGGGGAAAGGCCAAAAGAGAGAGAAAGAGAAAGGAGGAGATATTGTTATATGAAGAAGCAAGGGCGGTTTGGGACACTAAAAACATGGAATGTGAAGATGAGTTCATTAAGATCCAATAGTCATTTACAGGTGTGTATGATATGAAAACTGGAACGATAATGAAAACCTTTAATCTGCACATAAAACTAAAAAACAGTTACCATTCATGAAACAACTAGTCGTAAGCGTTAATCTAATATAGCGTGATTATTAAAAAAAAAGCACATTAAACTAACATCACACAGATGTGTAATAGTATGACAACAACAACAGGATTACAGGATAATGGGGTTTTATAACTAAAACATCAATATGGTTGTGCAACATTTCAGTTTTGCTTTTTAACTTCCACTGTGATGTGGGGGGAAAAAAAGCGTCGAATAACAAATTAAAACCCGCATCACAAAAACGCCAACATGAATTGAGGAAATACATTAATGCAGCGTATTAGTGAGCGAAAGCTAATTTGCAAATGGGTTGCACCTGATGGACTCTCCATAAAACATTCTCCACAATCCATTTATAATTTGCCACATAATTATGCGTTCGACTACGCTGCACTGTCAGCAGTATGACGTGAGATGGCAGTTTTCTGTCTTTGCACGGCAGACTAACTGTGGGATTCTGAAGTTACGTTCTTGGCATGCATCCCTTTTTTTGTTTTTAGCTGAAAGGAAGCTATAGTCAGGGGCATGCGACTGAAAAACCCACATTTGTATTATACAAAATGTCACGAAGAGCACAGTCGTAATCGAAAGATAAAACGGGCCGCTGAGTTCTCAGATCTCAGCTGTCTGTAACGCTTGAAAAAGGAAAACAAAATATCCAAAATATCCACTCTTTCTTATTAGTAACAGCACACCTGCAGAGAAACGATCTGCTCTTTTGTTCATCTTTTTAAAGGGAGAGGTGTCGAGAGGTTTGGGGGTAGGGAAGGCGTGGGGGTGGGAAGGGAGTATTGACTGCAGTGCAAAAAAAGGGTGATTAGGAAAAAAAAAAGAATAATAATAATCAGGAATAAATAACCAATAATCGTTTGGTTTTGTTCATTTTTACCCACCAAAGCATTTACTTTGGTTTGTCGCCCGATCCACAAACACTTTGGAGGAGATGACATTACCGAATGGCAGGAACATCTGCATCAGCTCTCCATCTCCAAACTCCTGAGGGAGGTGGTAGATGAACAGGTTGCAGCCTTCCGGTCCTGCGTGGAAAGAAACGGAGAAAGGCGAGAGAAGAGAGGGGGAGGGAGAGAGAGAGAGATAAAAAGGCAAAGGTCAGAGAAAAGGGTCAAGGAAAGAGACAGGGAGTAAGAATGGGAAAGGCAGACCACGAGAGGAGAAAACTCTGTGATGACAGTAAGAAATTATTTAAAGCGTAAAGTAAAAGATAAAGAGGGTAGAAGAGCACATTGTTAGTCAAAGTGGGCTAAAAGGCAGTGGAAGTCAGTTGCCTCTGACAGCTTCTTATAAATGATGTATAAACTCAATTTTCTGCCAAAAATAGAATAATGTTGCTTATTTTAGAAAAGACCTACATTTTTTTTAACATAAGCTCTCACAGAAACCAATCAAGATGAACATTTCAACATTTGATTGCGTAATTTCATCAGTTTTCTTTGTTTTCTAGCTGTGTCGGTCCTATGTGGTAGTTAATCTCGCATGTTTGGATTGTTGTTTTGACTAAACTAGAATTTAAAATGCGTGAGAGTGAAAAACACAAAATAAATGTTCCAGTTTTCTGCATCAGACCATCTTCATGCCCAGTTTCACATTTAAATTTTTTCCTTAAATGTGTTTCTTAATATTTGCCTAGTTTTAAGGTTCCAGAGTTGCAAAAATGAAACACACGAATAAAACCCATAAAAAGTGTAGAGCAGTTTTCTCCAAGGCTTCAGTCACAGTTGAATGGTAACCTTAAGTTGTCAGGTGATTGCTGAATGTTAAGTATCATGAAAACTAACAACCTTCATACTGATAATTTTATGGCACCCCTTACTATATGACTCCCAAAAGCTTAAAATATGGCCTCTGGGTTGCCACAGCTGTGAAATCATCTGCAATTTTTATCTTAACTTCCACAAGAGGGCAGTAAGGTCCCAGGCATGGGTGTTGAGCTTGGCGGTCATTCGGTTCATGAGAAGGCTTACAGCTGAGTTTGAGATGCTCAGTAATATTCTTCTTTTTCTTTTTCTTTGACTCATTCTCCACTCTGTCCTCTGTTTTTTTTATATTACCGAACCAAAAAGCACCAATAATAAATAAGCTGTTTTGTATCAGGTAAACAAAAACACCCCAAAACACTGCTGAATATTTGTACTTTTCGTAAAAACGGACTGGCAACATTTCAAATCACCCCAAAACCCGGTACACACTTCAAGCGCCTGTACATTTTTCGAATGTGTGTGTGTAAAATTAGATGAAGAACAAAAGTAAGCGTGAGTTATTGTTCGCCAGCGTGTATGAGTATTTCAGGAGCGTGCCGTGCGTGAGCGTTACCTTCTCGCTGCTGCTGTGGGATGATAGGTGGAGGGTGGGGGAAGGCTTGGCTGATCTGGCCGTATGCAGCGGGGTAGGCTGCTGACACACACAAACACACACCGCGGATCAGATAACAGTCATGACTAGAGCGCACACTTGGATACATATAAACAATGTGATATATGCAGGGGCACAGCAGGCAATCGATCAGATAGCGCACAATAGAGTCTAACGTGTTGCACACCCGACGCGGCGCAGAGAACAAACTGATGGAGTGAGACTGAAACACTTAATGTTACAATATCAAAATTCAAATTTTGAACAAAGGTATGCTTATCCTTGTCCTGTTTTCCGTAGTCTGGCCTCCTTTCCTACTGCACACACACACACACGCATACATATGCAGACACACATATCATTGGTGCAGTGAGAGTGACAGACAGACCTGCATACTGCTGGACTCCTGTGTAAGCCTGCTGGAGAGGATCAGCTGCAGTGGGACTTTGAGCTGCTTCAACAGAGACACAGAGAAGAGAAGAAAAAAGAGGAGGAGGAGGTGGTGGTGGTGGGGGAGCACAGATGGATGGAGGTGTGTGTGTAGGGGGAGCGAGACAGAGGGAGAATGTAGATGGAGGAGAGGGCACGGAGGAAGGAGAGAGTAATATATAGCAGGGATGAGAAGGAGGAGAGCGATGGAGAGAAGAAAAAGCAGAAAGGTTAGCGAGCCGAACAGCGTGGAGTCAACTCACTTCGGTGTGTGAGGAACTGAATTCTGAACCTCTCCCTTCTCTTTTTCCAGACCCTTATACTTAAAAGTTTCCCCCAAAGCATTTCAAAAGTTTTCTTCTTCTTCTTTTTTTAAGAAAAGCAGGAAAGCAAAACTTTGATAAACCACAGTTAAGACCAAAACACACACACACACACACACACACACACACACACACACACACACACACACACACACACACACACACACACACACACACACACACACACAAAAAACAAAAAAAGAAAACAACCAACAACACATGGCTCCACCGTCACCACAACAAAAGAAAAAAATGTACCTAAACTTGTGCCTATCACAGAAAACCTAAAAAACAAACAAACAAGAAACACATTTATTTTTCACATGTACAACAACAGGACGAGCACAACGCACGTAACAGTGGATACGCCTGCTGCTTTCACTTCACATGTTCACAGATCTACAGCAAACTCTCCCTGCATCTGAACTACCGCCGGCACTGTGCCGCACCTTAATGCTACACACCCGTGCGTACAACGCATGCACAATAAATACACCACTGAGAACACACACACACACATATACACACACACACACTGATAAACATGTACACACTGATAACGCCAGTATCCTTTAAAACCAAAGTAACACCGAGCACGCTGTGGACTAACAGTAACACTGGAAAAACAGCCACAGATAGCCAGAAGAAAAGAAGAAGAGTTATGGGCTCAAAGAACCTTTAAAAGAAAACAGGTGAAATCCTGTTCAAAAATAATTCAGCTGTCTGTGTTATTATCATCCTTTGTAACACTGTGATACATTTTGCCAGGGGAATTGCAAGTTTGTGAATGTAGCAGCCACAGGGATAGGTTTATTCTAACAAGATGATTTGTATTTGTATACACTGCAAAGAACTTTTCTTTATGACAGTGTCTGGAAACACGAAGTCAGAGTCTTTTTCAGAGCATATTACAGAGCAGAAAATATTTCAGATATTTGAAGCAATATAAATCTTTACTGTTCACTCACAAACTTGAATTGTCCCTTTTTCTTTCCTTCTTTTTTAAAATGTTTTAAATGTAAAAAGAAAGAATGTTTGGTCCCAAATGGCTTTGAAATGATATCTTCCTGTCCCTGAGCTCAGAAAGAAAAGGGATGAGGGATGAGGGTGGGAGGGAAAGAGCGCTACCTTCGGAGAGAGATGAGAGGAAGCAGCCACCCTGAACCCCAAAACAACTCCGCGGAGCCACGCCCAAGCCGTTTTTCTCTGAGTCCTCTCTAAAAACCACCTCCTGCAACACTGGGGAGACAAGACAACCAAACACATCCAATAAGGTACTAACCACGGCTCATGACACAAGCGCATAGTTAGACTCCGGCAGCCCGAACGCCTTTGCCAAACGATAATCGCCTCGACTTGCTCGCTTTCTGTGGACTACATTCGTCTGGCCTCACCCCCCATGAACATGCTTAAAGGCTATTCTAGTGTGTAAGCCAACATCATGCATGCTTTTCCTGTTGATGGCTGCTTTACAGTGGACGTGTGTCTACATTGAAAAAAATCACACTTTAACATTTGAATTTTTGTGTGTGTGTGTGCGTTTGTCTCTGAGACGATCATATTTACCAGGATAATGGTGTATCCCGTTGGTAAAAACTGCTTCTGCGGGGGGCTGTCCATTTGCCTGCGGGGGCGGCATGCCAGTAAAACCATTTACACTAATTGGAGATGGGATGCTGGTCACTGTGGGGGCGCTGATGCCTGGTGGAGTACTGCCACCTGCAGCCATGGGGCAGACAGAGAGAGACAGAGAGAAACAATGCAATTTTTCCACCCCGAGGACATTATGGAAAAGTTTTACTTTGACTGGCCACCTAGTAACTCTTGCAAATGTCAGGAGGGCCGGTCCAGTGGGCCGGTGAAGACACTAAATGTCAGGGCTGATTTCTTGTCCAAGTATGGCCCTTACAGTGACACAACAGCCATTAGATGTGACCCTCAGATGTATTTTCTGAGACTAGTGAATACTGTGTTGATATCAAATGATTGCTAATTATGTGTTCCCAGAATGATCTTCTTTTACATTCCTTGGGTGTATCCAGAAACATGCATTTTCTTCCTTTCGGCTGTATCTTATTTCCACTGCAGTCTTAGAGTCGGGTCTTAAAAGAATAAACTATTTTTAGTCATTAATATTACACTTTATTAAACAGCTGGTGCTGCTGTTTTCAAAAGGATCTCGTACTTATATTCGATTTTCCACATCTTATTTTAATGCCTTCGATTTAGACGGCATGATGGAAGTGAATAAACAAAAAAAAAATCCTTTTCTCCAGACTGTTGTCTCATGCAGTGCAGAGACAACATGTAGGGCCATGTTAACACTTCAGTCAGCCAGTTTATGGATTGGATTTATATAGCGCTTTTCAAGGCACCCAAAGCGCTTTACAATTCCACTATCCATTCACTCTCACACTGGTGTAGCCACAGCTGCCATGGGGCAGACTGACAGAAGTGAGGCTGCCATATCGCGCCATCGGCCCCTCTGGCCAACACCAGTAGGACACAACGACCAGGACAGAGAACCCAGGGATCGAACCGGCGACCCTCCGGTTGCAGATGCGCTTCCCAACCCCCTGAGCCAGTTTTAGTGTTTGAGTAAATCTGTAACCACAGTAACCACTGAACTCTCACTGAAGCAGATGTTTAGACTAAAGAAGATGTTTAGACTAAAGAATCAACCTGATGTATTTCTTTGATGGATATGGTTATTCAATTTTATTGATTTATTTTATGTTGTATGTACTTAACCTTAAGATGACCTTTATGACCTGTAAAGACTTTTATGAGCACTCAGTAGCACTGAGTGCTCATAAAAGTCAAAAGTCTCATGTGCACAGATGGAAGGTTTAGGGTTTCAGATTTGGGTTCTTGGCTTCCAGTGACAACAGATTGTCTGCTGTCAGCCCCCCTCGGGAACATTAATGCTAGCTTGTGCTCATGTATATTTATGTATAGAAGTATAATCCACAATGCATGCACTGTGGTAGATGCACTTTCTGAAAAAACTCTGACAGGTACTTTAACAATTGACCTTAAACCAGTTACCTGACGTGGGAGTCAGCGGTGCTCCGGGGAGGCCATTGATGGTGGCCATGTGCTGCATCTGGGCAGCAGCAAAGGCTGCCATTGGACTGAGGTAGCCTCCTTGGCCTACAGATGCCATCAGTGCTGCTTGCTGCTGCACCTTCATGTGGTGAAGAAGAAGGGAAAGCAGAAAGTAATAAAAGTAAAGACCTGTGAGTCTGAGTTAAGCAAAGCAAGACAGAAAAAAGCACAAGTAGAGCTATAGCAGAAATGCTGCTATAGAGATGGGAAACAGCATATTAGGAGGTGAAAACCATGTATTAAACTTTATAGAACATCTATCCTTTAATTATGTTTTTTTTTTTAAATTAACATTTGACTTGATGACTTCTGCTTCTTCTTTTGCCTTTTCAAATTTAAATTTGAGCTAAGCTCGAGCGCTCTGTTTAATCTCTGTGGCTCACTGAATAAATAACTGTGGATAAAAAAAGGAGTTCTGTGGGGCATCTTGCCTGAGCGTAGGCTCCATAGGCTCCAAACTGCAGGGCCATAGGGTTGAAGATGCCCATCTGACCAGCCATCTGCTGCATGCGGCGTATGGTGCGCTCCTTATCCGTGTCGGCGAACTTTACCACCAGACTGGATGAGGCCCCCTGTGCACCCACCCATCCACCCACACACATACACACACACACACGCCAGGAAGTACATGTTAATGTGGTTCGATAGACGTCTGACATAAGCTTGCATTAGCACACATACACACATACTGTTTTAAATCTCTGGCCAAGGCAATGGCCCCCAGAGCTTTAACTGGTGCCCATTTTCCCCATAAAGTCCTGATGGGTTATATCTAAAAGGGACATTCCATGTTAAGTCAACCTTACATTCTCATGTAATTTTTTTTACATTTTCATAATTTCCTGTTGCAAGGCTTCCGTTATGAATATATTCCAATTATTAGAGCAATTTAAATATTTATGAAAAAAGTGCCACTTTTACAGAAGGGCAAAATTTTACTTTTTTGCCTAAATCATAACTCACAAGTTGAGTGGTTTCACAAAGCTGCTCAGCAATACTCCACCATTGTGCTTGTGGGAACAGCTGGATAATTTGTGTGGAATCTGCCAGATTTGGGAGTATTCTATGGGACTTTTGTCAGATACAGCAACAAACACAAAACAACAAAAAAGCAAAACATCAAGACAGATCTTGACTAGTTTCCCCTGAAACCTGTAAAAAAATATTACCAGTACTAAATACATACATGTACATGTGCAGGTGAACACATTGCTATGCACTCTGAATTTGGCTCATGTAAACAAATTCTTTTTCATAGCTCTTAGTTTTGACTGTCCAATCAAACAAACGTTTTCATCAGTGGCAGGCAATGTGAGCTCACTCTCATTGCACTGTAAGCTATAGAGATATAACAGGTACAATGAATAAAATATGAACAATGTGAAAATGTAATTGGTGCTTCAGATAAATTCAGAAATGCCTGTTGGACTCCTTTAATGAGCCACTCTTCAAACTTTTACTGCCAGCCCATTGCAGGTTGTAGGTACTATTGTAGCTGATGTAATGCAGCACAGTAAGCTGCAATGTAAAATATCTTCCTAGTGTACGAAACACCACATATGCAAATTACCCATATAAATACACCGTATCCATGAAGAATGTTTAAGATTTCAGATGCTAATAAGATCCAAATGGTTTATTCGAGGGCTACATGCCTTAGTTTGTTTATTTTGCTTGCACTGGAGGTTCAAGGTAGCGTACTGACCAGAGGTTGTGTACACTGTCGACATCAGGGGATGGATACGCTCAGTAACAATACTCAAGAGGGCTCTGGCATTTAAACAATGCACAGTTTGTACTAAGGGACCCAAAGCGTGCCGAGAAATTGAGCCTGTGTGATTTATAGCCTCAGTTTTCTATTCTTAGCTGACAGGGGTGGCACCTGGTGTGGTCTTCGGCTGCTGCTGTAGACCCACCTGCTTTGCGGTTCAACATGTTCTGCATTCAGAGATGCTCTCTTATTTGAGTTACTGTTGCCTTTTCAGCTCGTAGCACTCTGGACATTTTCCCTTGACCTCTGACATCAGTACTGAATATTTTCCCATTTTCCAGACCATTCTCTTTAAACTCTAGAGATGATTGTGCTGGAAAATCCCAGCAGATCAGCAGTTTCTTCAAAGTTCAAAGCAATTGATAATTATTTAAATGTGCTGCCTTTGTAAATTTAGTGAAAAATGTAACTACATCTGTCCCAGGCTGGACTTTTTTTTAAATATGTGAATGTTGGAGCAGTTTTTACCAGCTATTTCTTTTTAAACAGCAGAGCAGGATGACAGATAAAAACTGCTGCAAAAAACAAAAATAACAACGGTGCCTACCAAAATTATAGGTATACAACATTTCCCAGTAGTCCTAATCCACTGACTATAATTTAAGCAAATATTGTGCATATGATCACCTCTTCTTTAGAGGACGCTGTAACCTGAAAAATATTTCCTCTATGGGTCTAATATTTGAGAAATCTCATGACATAGATTCATAGATTCATCTTTCAACCCAGGAAAAAAAAAGTGTAAAAAATGGCTCAACTGAGATGGAAAGATCGAATAGCCCTGAGGACAAATTTCCTCACTGGGACTGATAAACTCCAGCCTGAGTTACATTTATAAGGAATATAAGCAGTATTTGAGTCATCTCTCTGTGTGACTCACCTCTCACACACCTACATGCACGCACGCAGTTACTCACAGGCATTGTCTGGCTCCCGTGTAGTGCACCGATGGCTGCCTGAGCTTCAGCATGAGAGGAGTATTTTACAAACGCACAGCCTTAAAGAGAACGAGAGAGAGGAGAACCTGAGTAAGGGGATAATGAGATCGCGAGAACAAAGGGGAAAAAAAGTTTCCTGAGAAGTATATCATACAGTATCACAACAAAGCATTTATAGTAACAATACAACAAGCAGACAGTCCCCCCCCCTCCTTTTTTTCCCACCTGGGATAAATTTTCTACAGTAACAAATATTTAGTGAAGAAAGCCTCCTTTGCTGCGGATTGCTACATCAATGTTGATCGAAGCTCAGCAGACTAAATGCACCAATCTGGCGTCATTAGCGACTTCGAGGATCCTCAGATAGCGCTCAAAATGCTACAGCGTTTTGGTGTCGCTTACTATTGACAAGCGCCGTTGATAAATTTGAGTGATCAAGTTCTCAGTAATTATTGAGCTAAAGCCCACTTAGCTGAGTAAGCTGGCTGATGAAGCCTTGTTAATGGAGCTTCACGGAGGAATCAGAATGATCAAGCCCACTGTAATCATCAGGCTTAGTTATCATCGAGTTTCATTGATTAGCTGCTAAGCCCACTGATGAACTTCATGCGGTGAACTTGTGTAGCACTCTGACAACATTTAAAAAGGGGCATTTTTCTGGCATGACATGAAGCCCGACGGTTAATAAGGAGGGTGACTTATTTTTTTTTCTTTATCAGAGCCTTGTAGGTTGACTCACGAGGTTAATGGGGTTCATCTGTAAAGAGCTGCTGGTTTGTATCTCTCGTCCCTTTGGGCGAAAGCTTTCAAATGGCATTTACTGTTGAAATTTACTGAATCTCCGGTATTCTTATGTAACGACTCCTCTGATGATTGTGAAATAGCCCGCTTTGACATCACTCAGCGCGGAGTGTTTTAAGAAGAACTTTGCAAAGTCACCAACTTTGAAAGGCCAAATCATTTCTGTGCAGTAGCCTGTGAAAAAAGTCTGCCGGCTCAAAGTCATAAACAGCTATAAACTCACCTTTGCTGTTTCCGTCGGGACCTCTGAGGATGGTGCATTCCTCGATGCTGCCGAAGGACTCGAAAAGGCGCCGCACATCATCTTCTGACTGTTGCTTGTTGAGCATGCCCACAAAAAGCTTTCTGTCTTCTAAAAGGAAAAAGGAATAGGTCACGATCAGGAGATCAGGAGATCAGGAGATGCTTTTTGGTATTCTACAAAGAGACGTGCTGTGTCGCTTAGACGGAGGCATTTTTGCTAAGCCTTAGATACACAAGCACCAGGTCAAATATCAGATACAGTTTTGTTTTGTGATATTGTCAATTGCAACAATTTTCAATACTTGAAAATCTGCTTGATTAATTTTCATTAGAAATTCAACTTTATTTGTGTTAAAAAACAACTGAGTTGAAGCTACACGCCAAAAAGAGAAAGTTATAGTAGAATAACAGTTCACAAAAAGTTCATAATGCTAGAAAAAATAATTATGTAATGTAATCTAATGCTCCAGTCCAAGTGTATTTCTAATTCAATGCTGTTCCTGAGCTGAAAGTCTGTAATGTGCATTTTAAATGGACTAGCTGGTTGGTGTATTATGTTATTATTTAGTATACAGTCTATTTGAGGTGCACAGCTGTTTCTGCATATTCACTTTAAAATGTATTAATACTGTTTACTGTTTAACCAGCTGCCCATTGCATATTTGCAGGGCACCATAATCAAGGCAAGGAAGCCCTTTTCTGTGGAGTCTCTGTCCTTTGGGAATATGACTACCCCATGGCACAGTATGTCTGATGCTAACAACAATGCTCTCTCTCATCACATTCAGTGCAGCTTGCGTGACACATGCTGTGTCTGTGGTAAATGTTTGCCACTGTATAAGTTGGCTATGCTGCTGGTTTCACGTGTCACGCCCCCTCTGCAACCTCAACTGCTTATGCAGCGGTAGTGCGAGAGTTTCTGTTGCCCTGGATTTAATTGCCAATTGTCTATACCTGACAAGGTGTGGCAGGGACACCAGACACTGTCATGCTCTCTCTTGGGTGTTGGTGTCGTTTTTAGCTAAAAATATTTAGTAAATTAAAATAAAGCCCATGTTTCTAAAAAAGAAAAAAAAAAAGCAGTGTGGAGTCAATCTCCGATTTATGTTGGAGCTTATGGGCCAGGTCATAAAAGATGCCAAGGAAAGATGTTCTCCAAGTTTTATGAACGCTGTTGCTAGGTAATATTTTCCCTACATTTATACTGAGAAAATAAGCTATTTTCTGCTCTGTATCTTTTTTTATATTTCTGGACTTCATCTGTTTCATCTTGCTTTGCACTACCTTGACAAAAACAGGTAGTGCAAATAACACTAAACAGAATATGGAGTATTAATAGCTATGATGTTATGTAGAAGATGTCTTTGTAGAGAGATCATCTTCTTCTTCTTTTGGCTGTTCCTTTTAGGGGTCACCAAAGCAGATCCTCTACCTCCACCTCATCCTATCCCTAGCATCCTCCTGTGCCACACCAACCCACTTCATGTCCTCCTTCACCATATCTATGAACCTCATCTGAGGTCTTCCTCTTTTCCTCCTGCCTGGCAGCTTAATCTTTAACATCCCTTATGTTGCGATGATGAGATATTTGACTAAAGTTACTTTCATATAATACCACTTTGTACCTCAAGAAGGGATAGTGAGTCAGTGTAGCAGCAATTTCCTCACTCAAGCGTGAGAAGAAATAGAGCTGCCCAGAGATTTGGTGGGTTTTTTAAAATTTCATTCAGCAGGAAAAACAGTCAGGGAATGAAACTGTAAACATAACTCTGGCAGAGTGACAGTTGAGAGAAGATTAACAGGAGTTACCAAGCGAGCTGGCCAGCTAGTCCAGCTTATGCTTCCTCTCACACTGCCCAGGCCACCAGTATTAAGAGATGATGGGGACTTGTAACGAGCAACGGGCGTACAGCAGATCATCACGGAGGCTGGCTGCAGAGCTTTTATGGTTTTGTGTTTTCTCATTACTTGTTTTTGTTTTCAATTCGGTTTAGTTTCACTTGGTTTCCAGAATGGCTTTGCTTTAGTTTAGTGTTCATTAGTTGTAGTCTTTGTTAATTATTTTCATACAGACGGTATTTGTCAGGGGGAAGAATTGGAAAATAAAAGCATAGATGTTTTCATGCATAAACGCTTAGTTTTGGTAGTAAAGAGGGTCCGACGCAAGTTCAGAAAATCATTTCAGCTAGTCTTGTTTTATTTTTGTTGGTTTTTGGTTAGTTTTTGAATGATTTCTATGCTGTAGCAATGTCTCACAAAGGCAAACCAGCACATCCATATGACATGGAAATAAAAGAAAGCAATACGAAGCACCACTCAGGATTCTGAGCAGTCACTGCTTTCTACTGTGAAGCAACAGTGGTCTCTTCTAGAGCGAGGTATTTGTGGCAAATTAAATGGTTTTGTTCATTTATTTATGACTGCCTCCTGCACACCATCCACCAGGAGTCATACTCTTCAGTTCCATTGTGGAAGGAAATTTCACCAAGTCCCTCGGTCCTCCCGAGGATTCCACAACATGTCGTAGTTTTCAAACCAGAATATGAATGATCTGAAAAATCTATTGAATTGAATGTTATTTGTGCAGATTCTACAGAAAATAAGCCACCAAGTGATAATCATCTTGTATTAAATGTTATGTGTAAATAGATGTGAATGCATAATGTGTGGTGAGACAACATCCTGTAAGCAGCATCCTAGTAGCTGTTTCATCAAATGTTTTTGTCAGATATGAAATGGCACGACAAGATAGAAACTCACAATGACAGTGTGACAATGCATGGGTCTTGCTTGTCACATCAGTCTGACATTTTTTCCCCCCATTGAATCAGTCATTTAAAATTACAACCTATAGGCAAGGAAGTGCGCCTGTCACAGGTGTCAGATATGAGAGAAGGCAGCTGTGTGGGTGTGCCTTTCCTCAGGTCAGAACATGATTAAAATTTAACTAAGGTCAGTTCCCTAGTCTTGCCAGTGAACTTTTCCTTTTTTTTCCCCCTTCCCCCCCAAAGAACAACATATGTATTGTCATTATTATTATACAGAAGTAGGAAGTAATATGCATAAGTCAAAGATTATGCTGAATCCAGGAGACAGCTGTATGAATGTGGGAGGCTATGCGCATATTTTTCCCATGGCTAAAGAAAAGCTTTGCTAAGACCTTCGAAACAGCATACCTACTTTCTGTATAAGGTTACAGCAGGTAAAGCGTCAGGAAAAATACTTTATCATTTCTCACGGCCAACACCTAATGCATTTATGGGTCTAATTCTCATTTATGAGCACGTAGCAATAATCCATTTGCATATATTAACTGCTGGCCTCTTCTTTGGCAAAAAGCCTCCACCATATTTATGCCCAAAATGCTGACGTGAAGTAACTTGATTACATGTAAAACTTACACGTAATTTTGGTACAAAACATTAAATTTAATGCAACTGGTGAAATTAAATGTATTTGATTGGTATACACTGAGTTTACAGGGAGTGCAGAATTATTAGGCAAATGAGTATTTTGTCCACATCATCCTCTTCATGTATGTTGTCTTACTCCAAGCTGTATAGGCCCAAAAGCCTGCTACCAATTAAGCATATTAGGTGATGTGCATCTCTGTAATGAGAAGGGGTGTGGTCTAATGACATCAACACCCTATATCAGGTGTGCATAATTATTAGGCAACTTCCTTTCCTTTGGCAAAATGGGTCAAAAGAAGGACTTGACAGGCTCAGAAAAGTCAAAAATAGTGAGATATCTTGCAGAGGGATGCAGCAGTCTCAAAATTGCAAAGCTTCTGAAGCGTGATCATCGAACAATCAAGCGTTTCATTCAAAATAGTCAACAGGGTCGCAAGAAGCGTGTGGAAAAACCAAGGAGCAAAATAACTGCCCATGAACTGAGAAAAGTCAAGCGTGCAGCTGCCAAGATGCCACTTGCCACCAGTTTGGCCATATTTCAGAGCTGCAACATCACTGGAGTGCCCAAAAGCACAAGGTGTGCAATACTCAGAGACATGGCCAAGGTAAGAAAGGCTGAAAGACGACCACCACTGAACAAGACACACAAGCTGAAACGTCAAGACTGGGCCAAGAAATATCTCAAGACTGATTTTTCTAAGGTTTTATGGACTGATGAAATGAGAGTGAGTCTTGATGGGCCAGATGGATGGGCCCGTGGCTGGATTGGTAAAGGGCAGAGAGCTCCAGTCCGACTCAGACGCCAGCAAGGTGGAGGTGGAGTACTGGTTTGGGCTGGTATCATCAAAGATGAGCTTGTGGGGCCTTTTCGGGTTGAGGATGGAGTCAAGCTCAACTCCCAGTCCTACTGCCAGTTTCTGGAAGACACCTTCTTCAAGCAGTGGTACAGGAAGAAGTCTGCATCCTTCAAGAAAAACATGATTTTCATGCAGGACAATGCTCCATCACACGCGTCCAAGTACTCCACAGCGTGGCTGGCAAGAAAGGGTATAAAAGAAGAAAAACTAATGACATGGCCACCTTGTTCACCTGATCTGAACCCCATTGAGAACCTGTGGTCCATCATCAAATGTGAGATTTACAAGGAGGGAAAACAGTACACCTCTCTGAACAGTGTCTGGGAGGCTGTGGTTGCTGCTGCACGCAATGTTGATGGTGAACAGATCAAAACACTGACAGAATCCATGGATGGCAGGCTTTTGAGTGTCCTTGCAAAGAAAGGTGGCTATATTGGTCGCTGATTTGTTTTTGTTTTGTTTTTGAATGTCAGAAATGTATATTTGTGAATGTGGAGATGTTATATTGGTTTCACTGGTAAAAATAAATGATTGAAATGGGTATATATTTGTTTTTTGTTAAGTTGCCTAATAATTATGCACAGTAATAGTCACCTGCACACACAGATATCCCCCTAAAATAGCTAAAACTAAAAACAAACTAAAAACTACTTCCAAAAACATTCAGCTTTGATATTAATGAGTTTTTTGGGTTCATTGAGAACATGGTTGTTGTTCAATAATAAAATCATTCCTCAAAAATACAACTTGCCTAATAATTCTGCACTCCCTGTATACTAAACTATGTTTTTCAATGATTAGTTTGATTGAATTTGAGTTAAAAAACATTTGATTTTATATATTTCAGTTGCATTTTACTCAAAATTATTGTGTCATGTTAATGAGGGCCAGCACTCTTTTTTTTTTTTTTAGTGAAGTAACTCATAATTAAAACCTAATTTCTTTCTTTTTCACTGCAATTTTTTTCACATATAAACTTACAGGCTGTCAAATACATTGCAGAACGTTATAATCGGATACAAATCGGTCATTCAGGGTCTCTAATAAAATATGGACAGACCAAGGTCCGGCATCAGTTCATTAGTGTCAGCACATGACGGCGTTAGTCGAGTCACTCAATGAGTGGTTGAGGAGAATTGTGAAGCTGAGAGCGAAAGTGTGCTGGAAGCGAAAGCAGCAGATGTGTCGATGTGCACGGCTGTCATCAGTTCCCACGTCGCAAAGAATCTGAGCTTTGTGGAAAAAAGGGGATGTATACGTTCGGAAACTAATGAGCCTCAGTGCAATTGAGGTTCTGAATGTGCTCTGCAAATTAATGTGTGTCTAGGTGTGGGTATCCGCGGGCGCCCGTGTGTGCGTGCATGCGTGTTGAGGGTCCGTTCCCCGCTGCTTGTGCCTGACAGGGTGTCCTTGCCAAGTCAACAAGACTAATCTGCGCTCTGGCCTTGCACCGGGGGAGGGGGCAGGGTGGGATGGTGAGTGTTTACAAGAGTGTAGCGCATATCAGAGGTGGACACACATATGCACAGGCACGCACTCGCAAATCTTGAAATGTTTGCACCCCCACACCCTCCTCCTCCTCACATCTTCTCAGACACATACACATTCATAGTACACACCTCAATGGTGGCCAACAATTCTCCAGGGAAGCCACCAATAAACATTACATCTTTCTTTGTGAAAGGACTTACACACACACGCACACACACTCATATTCAGCAAGAGAGCAAATCAATATACACCAGAGTCTCAATAACGATGTAAAGCCCCCTCTCTCTCTCTCACGCACACAGATAGTACATGACAGTGGCTCTCCCCGATCTCCCACTACAGTAATATTTAGTTGGCTCGAGTTGTACCAGGATACATAAAAAGTATTAGTTTCCAATTTCATTATTGATTTTTGCCACACTTAACAGTACTCCTTTTTTTTATCACTTGCGCAGACCCATCTTCACTAAATCAGTTTTCACACATGAACTCAGGGTCAGGGTAATCAGGTGTCCCCAGTTATCCTTTCTCACACACGTAGCGCACTGTAGCAGATGGCTTGCGTTATCTGCAGACTCAGTACTGGAAATACTGTTTGGTTTAGGTGAGGGAGATGTCTGACTAGAGCAAGCACAGAGCAGGATATAGGACACTCACTTGCTAGCTGTGAATTTGTTGGACAAAGCTGCTTTATTTCAAGATCAAGGCACATTAGTGTACCTGGTCATCAGGCGGTCTTTGTACTTGGAAGCTGGCAAGTTAAAGGTCTCTTAATGTCAGAACTGACTGTGTGGCACGTTTTCATTCTCACAAAGCTCGATCAGAGAAGTTATGACTGAAAGTAGCTTCTCCTTATTTGTTAACAGTGGTGGAAAGCAACGTGCTTATTGAATCAAGTGCTGTACTTGAATCTCATTTACTTGAATATTTTTCAGTTTTTGCTATCTTATTGTTAAAGTAATTTAAAGATGAAATATTGTACTTCTTACTCCAGTGCATCTAGTTTTATTTTTTATTAGAAAGCCATAGTCTTCAAGTTTCAATCTTGCATTTAAACTTATGACAAGCATTTAAAATCCAGAGCATTAAATCAGTGGCTCGAAACCTGTTGGCTTCTGGCACTGTTACAATAAGAAGCGCCTAGTTGGTGATCCATGCCAGTTTTTTAGATGTGAAGTATTTGCTACTATTTTACCCTGAAAAGGTAAAATAATAGTAAGTACGGTGGTGCAGTGGTGCCCTGCTGCCTCACACCAAGAAGGTAGAAATCTGACCAAGATTTTTGTGTGAAGCTTGCATGTTCTCTCCGTGTGGGTTCTTTCTGGGTGCACTGGCTAGTACTTAAGTTAACTGGTGATTCCTAAATTGCCTGTAGGTGTCTCACTGTGTTAGCCCTGTGACAGCAATCCGTCCAGGTTATACCCTGCCTCTCATCCTGCGGCACCACCAAGTGCTGTAACATCTTGTATCAACACTGGTTTTAGCTGAGTAATATTACACTGAAATGTATGTAACTGGGTCACAAGGGGCTAGAAGGTACCACCAGTACACTTTAAAACCAGTATATAAAAATTCAAATGCACAAATGTTAAGATTTTATTGATAACAGGTTATGATTATGTTATCAATATAATTGCTTTTGCCTTGTTTTTTGGCATACATTTGTTTCTTTATTATCATCACCAGTTTCTGACCCCTTATTACCCCATTACACAAACATACTCAGCTAAAACCACTTTTGATAAAAGATGATACCTACTGGATACTGCCATACTGGATATAGATTTGGTATTTAAGTGGTAATAACTTGCTATCTCCATATTATTACCTTCTCATTCCTTCCCTTTTACCCCATTATTACCACATTGTTGCTGAGCTGTAACAGAAAGTGCAACTGAAAGATGAATTATTCCTCCACCAGTACAATTTAACACTCTGGCACTATATTATATTGCTTTGCTTTCCCGTGTGAAAATATGGGATCAAGAAGTAAAGAAATTTCCTGGAAAACCAGCAGTGCAGGGAACTAGATAAGAGGCAGAGAAGTATGGATGTCTTGCCTTGCCTTCACTTTCCTCATTCTCAGTGTTGCCTCTTTTCTCCCCCTTTCCATCAATCATTCTCAGAGAACCAACAAACTAAACAGAAGAGGAAGTTGCGGTTTCCTTGCAGTTTTATTTATTTATTTATTTTTGTACAAACTAACACCTCTCTCAGTCTGTAGACATCCACTGCTTATCA
Source organism: Simochromis diagramma (assembly GCF_900408965.1). NCBI lineage: Eukaryota > Metazoa > Chordata > Actinopteri > Cichliformes > Cichlidae > Simochromis > Simochromis diagramma. The sequence continues at coordinate 7,138,662 of NW_024386835.1, read as the reverse complement.
ACCTTATCAACTAACTCCTTGCATGCTCCATTTCTTCTCCCCCCCTCCCCTCCCCTCACCCTTTCCATCTTTCTTGTGCCTGGAGAATCACTCTGGTGCCTGTTATATTAAAAACTGAAAACTTTGAAAGACTTCAGCCAAAATTGGTCAGACTGCATCAATCTTGTCTTGTACAGTCCATTGATTGATGTCAGGAGCAGGTCACTACTTGTCTAGACATAGAAAATTCGCTTTAAGCGGCCTTAGCTGTCAATATGGCGCACTGCACACAAAATACCAGACCGGAATTCACTTTCATTCACACAGACCTGTCATTTACATTTTCAGTTCATTTGGCTGACACAAGCTTGTGACATTAGTCAAATTGGGTTTGCTTTGTTTGCCTTGGTGTTTGACAAACAAAGTGACCTGTTTCCCCCTCGAAAATGACAGGTCATGCGTATCTCCGTGTATGCATACGCGTTTGTACATGCATCAGTGCATATGATGAGACTCAAGGAAAGGAGCTAGAGGCTACACTGGCCAGGAAGAGCTCCGTTTACATAATGTGTTCTGAAAACTGGAGGGTCTGGCTGGGCCGCGCTGTCAGCCCGCGTCGAGGTACGGGGCATCGTTTAATAGGACAGATAATGGTGAGGCTGATACGCGCAGGCAACATGCTTGAAGGGCTAGAACAAAGAATGGAAGTGGAGGGAAAAAAGGCAACAAAGAGGGGCGTACAGTACCTCCTCGACTCTCACTGTCTGCTGGCTTCACCTGGATCGGTCTGTTCATCTGTGACATAGAAAGAAGAAAGCAGGAGACAAAGAACCCAGTTAGTATCATGTAATGGCACATGCTTTTACCCCCCGCCCCCCGCCCTCCCCCCTCCTAAAAAAAACTTTTTTAGAATCACTCAGCCGAAATTGAGGGTAAAATGTATTGAAAATCTCCAAAGCTGCAGCACTTACAGCCATTGGGGGAATAGCTGGTTGGGAATATGGGTTGGAAATATTATTTGATCTGAGATGAAAGGAGAGAAAAGGGTTGGAAAGGGGGATAAGCAGAGGGATGAAGGGAAAGATAGAAAGAGGGGATGATAGAGGAAAGGTAACACCGGGTCAGCAGAGCTACTGCGAATGTTTCTGTCTCTAGAGGTTTGATGTGGCACCACAATATTATCAGTGTGGGCTTTGTGTTTTTATGTGATACATATGCACGTACAGCGCAGCCAACACATACAGTACATACTGTACAGTGAGACTCTATCTTACATGGGTTTTCAGACTCCTAAGCCTCATTGCAAATTGTTCTTGCACAGTCTTCTTTTAGCCTCACACACCAGTACACACGCGTGCGCGCGCGCGCACACACACACACACGCTGTCCCCCACTGAGACCTTTCCACACTGTGTCCGCCGAGGCCCTCCTTTCATTTCACTCCTGCCTGTCAAAATTTTCCTCTCCGCCTCGCCACCCTGCTAAACGCTCGCCACCAATCAATTTTTAATAATGCCAATCGCCATGCTGCCAGGAGGAATAGAAGGGAAGGGAGAGAGGAAAGGAGAAGAGATCAGAAGAGAGGAGAAGAAAAGGAGAGGAGAGGAGAAGATGGGGAATGTGAAGGATGAAAGGGAGAAGGGAAAGGTCAAGGTTCTGTGTGATGCAGAATCAGTGTTTTGCAAAATGTCATTAAAATCTTTTCTTTTGAATTTGCTGATACAGTCATCACCCTTATGAATCTGCAAGCTTTCAGATGATTCCCCAAAAGGCAAAAAACTTTGAGCACGAGGACACGAGGACGCGGCGCAAACACAATTAATGCTCGGACCTTCACCCTTTTCTGGCGCTTTTCAGCTGCTAATATTAAATCACATCATTCCCCACAACACTTGAGTTACCCATTCCCTCATCTCCCTCGTCTCCTCCCTCTCTTTGACAGCCAAGAACCCTGCTAATGTTTTTAATGTGCTGTGATGCATTATTTATCAGACTGGCTGTTGATATGGAAAAAGGACGAGAGGGGATAAAGAAAATGGGGAATGGAAAAAAAAAGGGAGTTAAAAATGAGTAAAAAGCGAGAGTACAGTCTTGTGAAAAAAAGTTTTCACAAGACTTCACAGGACTCTGTGCAATCCTGTGCAAAACTAAGTACACCCAGTCACAAACTGCTAATCAATTGACCAACAAAGTATAAGCACCTCTAAAATGCCACAATCTTCCCTGGAGTTGCTGGCTCAGCAAATTCAAACCAGGGTCAGATTATGCACCAAGAGCTACATTTCAGGCTCTACAGACCTCAGAAACATGATGCTAAAATGAACAAGTATGGCCTGTTGGAAGGGCTACCTTTCTATAAAGGACATGCCCAGTACAGCTAAGGTTTGCAAAGCTGCAACCGAACAAACCACAAGCCTTCTGGAATAATGACCTTTGGACAGACAAGACTGAAGTTGAGATGTTTGATAATGCACAGTGCAACGCTTTGCAAAAACCAACCACAGCATGTCAGCGCAAACACCTCACACCAACTGTCAAGCACATCAGTGGAGAGGTCATGATGTGGCCTTGTTCCGAAAACACAGGACTTGGATACTTTGCAGTCACTGAGTCGACCACGAATGCCTCTGCATACCAGAATATTTTAGAGTCAAATGTGAGGCCATCTATCCAACAGCTAAAGATTGGCCGAAAATGGGGCATGCAACGGGACAATAATTTCAAACGTAGCAACAGTCTCCAACATAATGGCTGAAATAGAAAAGAAAGGTGTTGCAATGGTCCAGACCTCAACCTGATTGAAATGCTCTGGCGGGACCTTAAGAGAGGGCCAAAATGTCTCCACAATGATGTGAGACATTGATAAATTCATGGAGAAAACAATTACTCAAAAGTATTGCTGCTAAATGTGGCTCTGCCAGTTACTCATCAGGGTGTACTTAGTTTTTTTTTTTTTTACACGATTGCATGGATCGCTGTGAAAACTTTATTTTCACATGACCGTATGTGAATCAAAAAAGTGTTAGGTAAACAACTGATCGCAGGAAAGGTGAGATCACACTGGGTGAGAAAAGTAAAAAAAACTAAATGAAAAAAGTGAAAAAAGGGTGGCGATGGAAGGAATAAATGTAGTGATAAAAAAGGGAAGTGGGATAGGGAAGAAGAGTAAGGGGAGAGGGAATTAGGAAAACAGGACATAGGGGAAGAAGAAGATATGGATCAGAGTATGGGACAACGTCAGCTCAATGCTCCCGAGGGGGTCGGGGGCGGGGGTAAAGGCCTGCATACATATGAGCACTTTTACTATGATTCATACAAATAGTTTGACCTCAATCTTATCTAATTGTGTTCTACCTCAACTAGTTCTTTATGCAAGTGTCAGCATTAACCTGCATGTTATATGATAACACGGACCCACTGAGATTTTATTTAATTACGCAGGTCTTCATTTAAGTCTTCACTTGGAGTTTAGAGAAGCTACAAAAAACTATTTGGGGATGGCGATGGCAACAATATACAGTATGTGATATATACTTGATCTCTTATATGTAATAACATATAAAAGGCTAGATTTTATTAAAACAATAATTCCTCACTCTTAACGTGCAAAATCCCGTGAACCCGGATGAATTGGTGAATCCCTTAAATCATCATTGCCACTTGAGCACCAGCATGCGAAATGTCTGCTCATAAATTTTTAGATACCGTTCAAAATAATGTTAAGTGGTTAAACCATTATTTTCTTTTTGTCACTGAGGGCTGAGTGCTGTTTCATGGGCTCTCTATCAGTGGTTTCCATTACTCCAGGCCCATAAACTGCTTCAAGGTCAGCTTTATCATCCTGCTCATAATAGGGTGAGTTAGCACCAGCCCACTGGACAACTGATCCCAAAACAGTTGTTAAACCCACACGCTGACTCGCACAGATAGCTCCCCTCGGATGTCTGTGGTAGTGCTAGCTAAAGCCAGATGGCAGCATTGAGCAGGAGAAGCTCTCTTTAGCCTAATACCAGTGAAAAATCTCATTTACACAAAAGAGGCTAAAATCCATACATGCATACATATATATACACACAGACATGAAATAAGAGTAAGTGGCTAAGCTCACATGACTAGACATGGATGCTTATCCACACAAGTCTGGCGCGTACACAGAACATGCAACAGCACAAAATAGGCCTATGCAAGTGTGCGCGGGTCGGGAAATAAATAAGTGTAGGTATGCACAAAAGATATGTAAATGTAGCTTTGTGAGTCAACATGTGCAGTGCCTAAATTGGCTCATCTCACAGCACGCACACCTAATACCCTGTTTGTAGATCGCTTTCTCTCCTCATCCTTGTAAGTGCGGTCGCCTGTTTTTCATTTCATATGCCTAAAAAAAAAAAAAAAAAGAATCACACACACACATGCTAAGCTCCATTCTTGCTGAAAGTCAGCAGACTTGTGTTGAGAATGGCCTTGGTGTGTACCACATGATTGACAGCTCAAGAGGAACTGCAGCTACACAAATGCATGGGGGCACGCACACTCACACACATTCTTGCTACACTCCTCTGTTGATTATGTAACTCAACGACAGTGCTCTGCCTCAGTGCTGCCATAGATTCCCTGTTAACTAGAAGCTGAGGGAATACATGGTCTGCATGCAGTCTGTGCTCTACCAAACTGGTGAGTCATTCTTCTGAATCAGTGTGGCTTGAATGTCTAGCAAGGCCCACAAGATTAGCTCCAAGCAGTGTGGGACTCAAGCGTTGCCTTATTGGATTCTCCTTTGAAATGGGACAAAACTGAAGTCCTTGATCTGAGTTTTGCTGCTTACAGTATTGATTTCACTGTGTGCAAAGCACAAAAATGAAGTTATAGGAACAATATTTTGATGACAACTCTACGGGATTTCTTTTCGCTGAATTTCTTTATAGTACCTTGTTATGTCAGATGCACTTCAAATACAGTTTATTACAAGTTGCTCAAGGCAATGCCAGCATCACAAGCCACACACACACACAGACACGCACGCACACACACACACACACACACAATAATGCATGCACACAGAGCTACATTAATACACAACACTCGCAAGGACACGAAAGTCCACAGTCACTCATACTCCCATCACTCTGTGAAAAAGAATATTGAAAGTATGCTTTACGAAACTCGGGAGAGGAGGTAGGATTTTCTCATTTTCACCCTCGTCTAGCAGATGTGTTTTTGAGAGAGAGTAGAGCAGTGCAGGCCAGGTCATTTCATTATCACAGTGAGAAAGCACTCCATGAAACTCTCCCAGGGAAGCAAGGAAGGCTGCTCGTAATATTCCTCCCTTACTATTGTCAAAACTTGCTCTATTTTACATTTTACAGTCGAAGGCCTTTTTCTTATTACATTCCAATTGCTTTCGTTTTGTCTTTATCCCATTTGAATGCTGAGATGTTTGGGGTTCTTTTGCTCTCTGCTCATACATATAATTACTGGTTCTTAAGTGTGGTACACATAAAAGCATCTACAAAAAAAAAGAGAACTGCTCCAAATGTTAAAATTATCTGCAGGAGCAATGTCGCTGAGTGCAACTGTAACCAAATGCTGGTATTCATGTCAAATGAACCACTGGCACTCGACCTGGACCTGCTTTCCAAAGTATCTCAGCATGCATAACACTCATCTTGGGATGGAAACGCGCCAATGGAAACATTAGCTGAACAAATATGGTTATAACCCTGAGATGCTTTTGGGAAACTGGGCTGTTGATGGCGAGAAAAATCCACTCTCAATGGCAAGATTAGCTTGACTAGAAACATTAAGCAGGTGTATATTAGATTTTACACGTGATCACAACCTATTTTAAAAGCAACAATTAAGATTTGACACAAATTAAGCTTCTACAGTATATGATTTTTCCTCCTAAGTTACAAGAATGTTTTATAATGCCGAAACAAAATCTCACGCATCACCGTTACAACTGCTTCAGGTGACGACTGAAACTGGCCTTTGCTTGCCACAGCATCAGATGTGTTCGTTACAAGCCATTCAGTCACAAACTGAACAGCTATATTTGCAAGTGCCTGAACTAATCTGTGCAACAAATGTTTTACCAGTGTCATGTAGCAGGATGAGCTGGACAATGTGTAAAGTAAATGTTAACAAATGCTTGAATTTAATAACTCCTGGAGGTAACAGGAAGAACCACTATCAGAATTTTACTACAGCTGCTGTTAGAGGGATTTTAGGGCATGCTTCCCTTAAAGTTGTTTGAGTACATTAATATTTCAGGTGTGGCTTGAGTGCACATTCTTCTTCGGGTCATGCCACAGCACCTTAGTTTGGTTAGGGTCAGGACTCTGACTTTTTCACCCCAAAACCAGATTTTTCTTTGTTTCTTTTTTATTGTTTTGAATTCAAGACTCTGAAGAAGGAAAGCAGCTGAAACAATGACGATCCCTCCACCATGCTTCACAGATGGGATGGCATTTTAGCGTTGGTGTGCAGTGCCTATTTTGTCATCTCAGCAGACAAGTTCCCTTTTCATATCTCCTTTACCCTACTAAAGGAAAACAAATATACACTGTAATTCACTGTAATTTTTAAAATCATTCTTGTCTTCTTATCAGGAGTGTGGCACTTTTTCAAATTCTTCAGTCAGTATTTAGTCGTGTCAAACTAAATTCTGTTACAAATACTTATTTGTGGATCACAAAGTTACATATGGGACATTATTAAGCTCACTTGAACCATCACCTCTATGTAAAAGAAAAATCTGTGTGAACTAAAGAAGAATTGTTCTTCTAGACGTAAATTTGGCAGGAGTTTTTTTTTAAAACATGGTCACTGATTTCTTGAGTAAAATAAGCTACTTTCTATATGAGAGCCAATCTAAACTCAACTCATCCAGAATAACTACCTCAGAAGTAATATACAATGATATTAGTTTGGCAATTTCTCTCAGGGCTTCACAGCATACAGAAGGGGGCCATAAATTCTAACAGCAAAATGGTCACTACCTCCAGAGCAGATGTCAACAGCAATATATTCAAAAGTCTTAGGCAGCGAAACAGCAGAACAGGACCACCCTGCAAGGAGTCTTTGACATTAACCACTGCTCCACCTCTTTTAGATTTCTTGTCACTACAAAAGATCGTGTAATGCTCTTATTGGTATTGATATCTGAGACTCTGTTATCTAGCCGAGCTATGAATCAGGCAAAAATCTCAGGGTGGCATTTATGTATCAAGATGTTAACAAAGTCCACTTTTTAAAAAAAGTGCTCCTAATATTTAAATGTAATAATCCAAGCTGGGATTTGAGTGGAGATAGTTGTAGTAAAGATGTGTCGTATCTCAGGAGGCTGCATGTTGATCTTTACAAGATCATACTAGGCATTTGTCAGACACAATTCTGTTACCAACAAACAACAGCCACCATGATGTTCTACTAGTTCCTGAAATGCCAGAAATGCAGTGTGACTTGATGTTGCCCCAGGCTCCAGTTCTACCGGGGCACAAAAGCATGCCTTGCACCCTCAGTTGGAACTGAATAATAACAAAGGTGTATCAGAGACAGGCGGGGGTATTACAGTAATGTATAGTTTTTGTTATTGCTCTTTAATTCGTTAAAAGCAGCTGCAGACATATATAAATGGTTGTAATCTGTTTTTGGCAGGTACCTTTTTGGGTGTCCACACCCAAACTCATTTCAGATGGATCCTAAGTCATTTTGTACTGGAACCAGGCCTGCCTTGGTTTGACAAGAACCTTTAGGTCTATTCTATAGTAGTGTTGATAACAGCTTATAAATTGATGAATGTTTAAATCTCACTTGGCTTCCTCTCAGGTTTAATCTCCACTAATGTCTACACATCTCACTGAGTATTTCCCCCCCCAACCACCGCTGTAGTTCTTCATTCTGACATACGGCCAAACATTAAACCTCTCTTTTGAAGTGAAACATATTGCAGCGAGATCAGGGTCTGCGTGTGAGGGTAAAGAGGGCTATAAAGCAAAACATCACAATCGCTTCCCTTTTGTTGCATTGTCTTCTTCTTTATCCCCTTTCATCTTTACAGACAAACGGAGATGGGCAATCTGTTTCGCGTCAGATCAAGAACGAGAAGAGAATTTCCTGACAACAGCACAGCCTGGCCCAGTTGTTTGGGGTGGGATTGAGTAGCATGCTGCAGTCAGCCGGAGTGGACAGGAACAAAATAAATATTAAGAGAGAGAGAGAAAGGGGCGAAAAAAAGGCATCCAGATGAATTATGAATTACTGGCACAGACTGTACTTTATGTGGCTGTTGAACCGCAGCGCTAATGTGGCTAGTAGAATGACAACTTGGCTGCAGTATGCACTATGTCCCCCCCCCCCCCAAAAAAGACTGATCAGTATTTCTTAATGTTCAAAATTCTATAAGATCACGAAGCAGCTCGCTTTCTCTGAAGAATAATATACATGCACAGTGTTTTTAGGGCTAGGTTTTGAGCTGCAGCTGAAATAGGTTTAATGTTTGGTGGTGAAAGATGTATTTGAATGGCGGAAGTTAAATTCCCAAGCCTCCCTTGCAAAATCATCCTAAACAAATTCAAATTTAATATAAAGCTGCCTCTCTATCTGAACTGAGAAATCCCTCTAAAGCCACTACATAAATGAAAAATACCGCCACCTTCTTCCCCCTGCCTGTTTCTATATGCTGCTGCTTGCTCTGTGGTGCTGCTGTCCCAGTAGTGTCTACGGAGATCACTACGTCTCCACAAAGGCAGATGAAAGGGAAACACACAGAGATCACAAAAGAAGGCAAGCCTCCCTGTCCGACCCTCTGATCACCCGGTGATTCCTTCATCAACACGGCTTTTAAACACCGTTCAAGCATGCACGGAACATGAAGACAGAGGATGATAGACAGGCACACACACGCAAGTCGTACACAAGCATCCAAATCAAATCACACCCTCGAGCACGGAGCATCATTCTCGACCTTGGGAATAATGTGTGTGTCAGAATAATGACAACTCAAAAGGTCCACTCGGTCTATTTATGCTCAACTTCCATGCAGATCCATCCTTTCCCGGTTAAAGACAATTTCTTTGAAAATTCTTTCCCCAACTTTCTGACGACATGTTGTCAAAAAAATAAACTAGTTACAAAACACAGACATTTTTAAAAGCTGCAAGTTATCGCACACCCCCACTCCTCCTCCTCCTCCACTCCTTTTTCTGTTTTGCCCGCAGTTGGTTGAGAGCAGCGATGCTTTTTCTCACATCCATTGTTTGATCCATTTCACACCAGCCCACCTCTTCTTTTTATCTCCTCCTGTTTTCTCTTTCTTTCACTGGCAAGCAGCCTGAATGCTGGCAGTAGTGGGAAGGCTCTGGAGCAATTTTGAATGAGAGGTTAAAATGAAAATGTAGTTCTCTCTCTGTTTTTCTTTCTATTCTTGTTCCTATTATTCCCCCCTTATTCTTCTTCCTCCTCTTCTCTTGTATGAATTTGTTTGTCGAATAGAGTAAATGAGTGTTAAGACCTATTTTTTCCCCGCAGCAAGTTAATGCATGAAAACAGTGTTTTCCCCTCATTTCCTCCACGTTTTTTCAGTGCTCCAACCTGGATAAGAATCTATGTGGAATGAGAGCAGACAGGGTTTATGCTTCCCGCGAACACTTTAATAGGAATCGACAGTTGAGAATTCTGTTGTCACAGCGTAACAGGATAGAAAAAGCACATCATCTGCACCCCCAAATGATTTTGCCCTGTCAGAACCTGTTATGGCTCCACACTCTCCTGTGACATGCACTCGTACATGAGCTACGCCCCGACTCACTAAAGACTCACGCAAATGAGATGCGCTCCCAAATGATATATCATATGTCAAAATATTCTATTTTAAGTTTACATAAATGTTTCATTTGTTTCTTTAAGGCACAAAGCATCACAGCTGACTCGGAAGATCTTTTTTAAGAGCCCTGAACACAGGTTGATTATCACACTACAGCTTGATTCATCATAGAAAGAGGCATCACTAATAGAACAGTGCCAGGGTGGGAAACAAAAAGCCTGCAGAGCACGCACACACCTTTTGTGAGTTATATAATTAGATGTACAGCACCTTGGCAATCAACAACTCTGATGTTGCCATAGGGACAATAGCTTTGACTATAAAAAGAATGGATCTATATGTGGAGGTGGTTGAGGGCGGAGGTGCAGAGTGAGGCAGCAAGAGAAAGAAAGGAGAAGACGCGGAGAATGAAGAAAGAAAAAAGTGTGAGAAAATTGGTGCAAGAGAAGCGAAGGTGTTGCCGAGGTGCGGAGCAGCTCTCGGTGCATGTGTGAGTTTGCGTGCATGGTGCACCTGCACGCGTGTGATTAGGAGCGTTCAAAGCTCGTGGGTGTGTGTGTGTGTGTGCACGCGCACCTGTGTGTATGTGCTGCTGTTCTTGTGTATGAAAGTGTGCAGGAAGGGAGAAGAAAAAAAACAACAAGGACAAAATGTGATAGAGTTGGTAAGTAAGTGAGAGAAAGAAAAGAAAAGAGCTAACTACAGAAATTGTAGAGGACAATTTTCAGCCTCTCTCTCGCTCTCTCTCCCCCTCTAAGCTTGCTGCATTGCTAAGGCTTTGCAGCATATAGTGAAGATTAGGCCAGATGAGAAAGCCATAAATTCTACTTTTCTCTTTCCAGAGGTGAACATAAATCATGGCTGGTACTGGCATGCCATAACTGGGTTTTTGCTTTTCACTTATCTAATAAATAAAATAAAATAAAAATAAGTGTGCGGGCTGTCATTGTCTGAGCCGAGCAGACTGCCTTCACTTGCATCCCTCCACAGTTTTTTTTGTCCTCCTCTCCAGCCATCACCGAGGTACAGAGACGATGAGTGGGTTTCCCATAATTGCTGCGGGAGCACTGTATTCATGAGCTGACTATCGCTAGACTGTGCGTGTGTGTGTGCACACGCGTGTGTGCATGTGTGAAATGCGTGCAAGTGAGAAGAAGAGAGCGAGAGCTGACTTAAAAAGCCCCATGCATATGAAAGACACCTTACAGCATATGCAAATGTAAATATAGACACAAATAGCAGCATGGGCAAACGCGCCATCGTTGCGGCTCGGGAAGGAAATGCAACCTCTCTCGTGTTCAAGTAGACTGAAAAGCCTGCACACGCACACTCACACAGACATGGAAACACACACAGCTTCTGTCTCATAAGGTTAGAGGGGTTAGAAGACGGTGTTGTAATGAGCTGTCACTCAAAATAGCCAGCTTTTTTGTCCTGGAAAACCCCCAGAAGGGTGGTGGTGGTGGAGGGGGGTGGGGGGTGATGTAAGGAAAAATGAGTTGTTGATACTGATTTCCCCCCTCCTGTCTTAATCTAATGAGTTTGATGAGCTTAATGCCATGACACTGTAACAGCTTAAGGAATATGGTTTCCATCTATCACTGAGTGCTCTGACTGCAGACAGAAAAATATAAAACTAGAGTCCTTGGGAAGATTTAAAGGAATAGACACTGGCATTTTGAAGTTATGAAGTCATTACTGAAGGATTTGCCAACAAACAGAAGACGCTTTAAAGAAGCTGCCCAAAAACATACAAAACATAACATGTTGATTGGAAGCATTTGTTGGGTGGATTTCATCAGCGACGGCCTGCGGTTAGTGGAGAAATGCTTCTGTCTTACTCTTCTAAGACAGACAGAAAAAGCATCTCACAACTTTCCACTGTTGCTTCTGTCAGCTGTAACTGTTTCTACCAGATCAAAAACAACACTGCCCTAACATGGACATAATAAAAGTCTGGAGACAACCTTGACCACAGGATGACTCTCTTCTCCCATGTCTTAATGTTAACACTAGATTATTAGCAACAGAAAAAGTACATTTAAGTGTAATGGCTATATATAAATATTCTGTATTTTATAAGCCAATTTTAAAAAATGATTCCAGGGCATTTTAAATTAAATACATCTTTTCTTTTTTCTCCCTTTGACATGACTGAAAGCACCTTGATTCTTAAATTCATGACTATCCTGTGTCTATGTTAACATGGCCTCAACGCTCCCCTGAATGGAGAGAAACAGGGGCTAGTAGGGGATGTGAGGGATGCTAGTATAAATAAAAAAGGCAGAGGGAAATTGCATGGAGGTATCATTCACGGGTGCATTGTCCATCTAAAACCCTGTAAAGCCTATTATGTAATGTGTAACCTCTGTACTCCTTCATACTCTCCAAACGCTGGACTGCCCTTAAATGCCGGGAGGGTTTCAAAGGATTCAGAGAAATAAATGGCAGCTTGTCTCTCATGTGCATGCACGCACACACACACTCCTTCTCTTAGCTGCATATTTCCATCAAATAATCACTAATTCCGTGCTCCCCGCCTGATTAAATATAGAAAAGCCAGGAAGAGAGGAAGACGAGCGAAAGAGAAAGAGTGTTGGGAACAGAGCAGTGTGAGAGAGAAGAGAGGAGTTAAGAGTGGAGGAGGAGGAGGATGAGAAAGAAGGGAGTGATACAGTCAAATCTGCCTCTTAGGCTCCGCCAAAGAAACAACAGGGAGTTTTTCAGTAAGACAGCTCTGTTGGCTCCAAGCTAAGCCCAGGTGGGCGATGTGAATGTTCTCTCACTCCCACTCACTTACTAGTCAAAAATATGCACATGCACATGACTGAATGCAGTATAAAGTACACACAAGCGCTCACAAACAATGATGCAGGCCTGTATGTTTCATGCAACTCACCGGTCTGCCTACATTCATACACACTTGCTAACAGAGTCAAACGTCCATGACTTTAGAGGGCATTACACTGACTTAACGTAACTAATAACCAACATAACTTCACCCTTACTTTAAAACACACCTCCATCTCTAACATGTCTCCTGACTATGTGACTAAGTTTGAGAAATACCTGAGACCACACACTCACAAACACAAGCACAAGCACACACAGAAAAAAATCTTCAAGGATGCAACAGCCAATGTGTCAGTCTGTCTTTGTTTTTCACACACGCATTTATTCCCACATTCACATTGATAGTTTTCACTTTTCAGTGGCCTGTAAAATTATCAAAGGCTCACTCTGTGTAATCCTGAAAACATGCAAAGAGACAAAGAAGAAACGAAGGAAAGATGGAACGGTGGCTATGCCACCCCACTTGCTTTCCTCATTTAAAAGTGAAGGTTTATACTGAGGATAAGAGGAAGTCTTAAGCAACTAAGTGAGAGAGGGGAAGTTTTAAGTAGCAGCAACAGACCAACACCAAGTTCGTTCCAGAGGGAAGTGAGAGAGAGGGGAAAAGAGGGGAATACATTTCATTATTAATGAAGGAAAAGTTTGTTCAAATTGAACCTGTAAAGTATCTCCAGCTGCTTTTCTTTTCAAACATAGGGAGGCAGGGAGAGGAGGTGGTGGAAGACCTGAATAAGGAAGTGGAAAACATTAGTGAGCAAAATGAAAAAAATTGTTTCCTCCATTTTTGTTGGAGTTCGGTTAATTTAATTTATGAATATTTATTGTCTTAGTTTTAATTTTTACCCATCCATACCGAAGGACAAAGTAGTCATTAAAGGCATTGTGAGTAGCGCCAGTGACACGTAAGGCCTTTAATGTGTGATATGAAGTGCAATAACACAAACCTAGCTGAATTACAAAATACAAAATGCAGCATTGCTTAGTTGAATACATTAAGGAGTTTTCTGCTACTGCGTGTTTCCCCGGTAGATAATTTTATACAGATATTAATTCATTATTGTGCTTTGTGTAGTTTCTTCAACCAATTGTTTCTTCACGCTTTACTTTCCTAAGAAAACTACTGAAATGGGAATTTGTGACATGCTAGAATAGCGTGGCTGAAGCACAAGTAAAGAAAGACTACAAGGTAAGCAAACTGAATTTGTAATGTTAGTCAGCAAACGATACAGCTGCTGTCTGCCACTATAAACTACTCTCATAACAAAACCAGCTGAGTGTAGCAAAATGATTGACGTGGTGGGACACGGTGTGATGGATGTTTATTTTTGTTTATGGATTTTATTTGCTAAGGAAGATTATGTCAGTTTTCCTCCACAGTTAAAGAGAATTAATGTAACCATTCCCCTCATGCACATTAGGGGTGGGGGAAAAAATCGATTCTGTGTAGTATCGTGATATTTTGTTTGCTAATAATGTATCGATACAGGGACAGCAGAAATCGATATTTTGTTACAAAAAAGGTTTTTGTGCTCTGACTTCAGAGCATGTTGATCCTTTTTCTGAGCAAGAATCCTGACATTCCTTCACTGTCCAAATGTGTTTAACTTTTTTTATGGCAGCAATAAACATGACAGTTTACTTATTTTAATTTAAGACATGTTTTATTTTAATTAAGTTTTTAAACTTTTTTATTTAATGTAAAATTATATTTTGTTTTAATTTACTTTCAAATTCTTCAGTTGCTGAAGGGGCTGCATAGTTTTCATAAATTGCATAGTTCAGAATAGCTATAATTGTACCAGATGGTTGCATTCAGTTAAGTTGGACTAGACTGTAATACAAACCGTCCAGTTTGTCAACAATAAAACTGACTGAAATGAGAGAAAGACTGAGTGCGAGACTTTGTTATTAGATAAAATGAATATTGATAAAGTTTACCTTTATGTACAATAATATATGCAATATATGTGCAATAATGCAATAATATCGTATCGTGCGTTAAGTATTATGATAATATCGTATCGTGGGATGTATAGTGATTCCCACCTCTAATGCACATCATCACTTATGTGCTCTTTTAGCAGAGGAGCTCCTGTTCACATGCCGAGCTCCCTTGGTGTTAATTTCAGCCCTATGCTTTGATGTACTTTGTAGGAATGGTGCCAAAACACAGCAGTTTTTCATATTTATCTCATCATTTGAAACAGACGCCCTTACCCCCAACACACACACATATGCATACACATTGACACACACCCTCAACCAAATGACCAAATGATCTTTATTTAGTACACACTGAACTTAACATGCAAACATGTGTACAACAGATATACTTAAGTAGGTGATCTATCCACTTCTAGGGTGCTTTTGTCTCTATTGCATCATGTAAATTCAGCTAAATAAAAAAATAAATAAAAGTATAGCTTTACAGTCTCTGAGAAAGCAAGTTGTCAGATTGGATATGTGCAGTATGAATGCATTTTGTGAAAGAGAGAGAAGATCGATTCAGTGTGAATCACTGAGGTGCATTTTAATGAAATGCAAAATAACATCTCTATATAAAAGAGACAAGCAGGAGAGCTCTTTGCATGCTGTGGCTGTGAGTGCTAAGATCAAGAGTTACATCTCCAGCATGTTATGGGACCCCTTCCAATTGTAAGCCCTCCACCTTCCACATCCAACTTCCCTTGGGATATCCCATATGTCAGGAGTAATGTTTTACGTTGTATGAGCTAAAGTTAAAGCTCTTATGCAACTCTGCAGTGGAGTGGCCTTTATTTTCATTACCTGTCAGGGTGGGTATTATGTCATTCTTATGACAGCGCTGGCCAATATGTCAGCCTCTTTAGGCTGAGTGCATCCATCTGTGTTACTATATATCTGACTGTAATATCTTCCTGGCTGTTGGCCAGCTGAATCTTGGTCTGCCAGAGTTGCTACTGTATCTCGCAGCGCCTCTCCTGCTCTCTCCTCACCACCCCCATGGACCTAAAAATATTGGACTTAGTGATAGGAAGGCATATGCTCCAGCCAACTTTTTACACACTTAAAATCTATGAAGAGAACTGACCATTTGTACACTTCCAAGAATTTCTGTGAGGACGCAAATCCAAATCTATAACTAAATGCACGAGTTTGTACTTCCAGTAGCTGCAAAGGCGTTTTGCAAGAAGAAATCTATAGATATTCGAGTGAACACCCTTATGGAGTGGTGCCTGGGAATGCTGAGGCAGAATGACTGATTTCAGGCGATAGTTTCTCCCCTGCAGAGTTAAGAGGGCCCACTGGCCCTTGGGAGCAGCCTGTCACAACTAGAGAAACTCCTGCTGGGGCCACTCTGTTGAGGTTTTCAGCCAGTTCCCAGGGGGTCCCCTCCACCACTTACCCGTTGAAATAAAAATCAATGGCTTAATGATCCAAAACAGGAAACAGAATAGGAAAAAAGAAAGTCCCTTAAACAACAAAATGTCTTTTGGCAAGGGACATTCTGTCCTGGGCCTTCATTTGTTTGTTTGTGTTGAAAGAAATTTGCTGGGATGGTAAGTGAGTGTATGTGTGTGTGTACATGCACCAGCAGCTTTGAGAGAGTGAGCTTACCCTAGCTTAGTGGCACAAAACATATTGATTTATTGATTGCCTGTTTCACCCCCTCGCCATCTCTCTCTCTCCCCCTCTCTGTCTTTCTCTCTCTCGCCCTCTCTCGCTGCCTGTTATAGAGGCTCCGGGGACTTGAGACCGCAGTGGGAACTGAAAAAGGGACGTGAGTTTAGGAGAGATGGAAGAGGAGAGAGAGTCAGGGAAGGAGAGAAAGACACTGAAAGCCAGGGAGGAGTATCCCATTTGAGGGTTGATCCAGCGGCCTTTTAACCAAGGCCCCTACATCATTCAGATTTATGAACTAAGGTCATGACCAAATCAAAACCTTGACCTATCTGTGAGGATGTCGATTTATAAGCACCTTGTAGTGGGGAGTGGTGGGGACTTGGCAGGAGGACTTGGCCCTGCTTTCCTATGGAGAGAGCTGGATCAGGGCTAGAGGAGAGGCTGGCTGTAATTTGTGATTAGCAGACAGGTTGTGCTTTATCATATACTAGTCACAGCTGATGCAACTCAATGTATTTTTTTAAGTCACTGTCAAATACCATATACAGTAATATGTGCTGTCTCTCTATAAGCAGAGCATGGTGGAGCAAGTCATGTTGTAACCATCCATGCTATGGCTGTCTCTGTCAAGATCTGCAAGTTCCCATTAACTGATACTTTTAGATGAGTGGCCTTAAACACTCTTTAACCAACTAAACATTGCCACAAAGTGTCACTGACACATAACATAACACTTAATGGGGGCATATCTGCAATGATTACAATGGCAAAATGGCAGCAAGCACAGTGAGTAGCTTACAGAAAACACATGTCATCATCGATTTGCACTGTGCCCCCTCCAGTTGCTTATGACTCTGGGGGATGCTTATGACAAGTATCCCCCCATGTTAGTGCAATGTCCCTTCCTAAACCTAGCCTCTCCATAAATTATGGACGGGATGAAATACGAGTCATGCAGCCCTTTGTTTTCCCCTCCCAGGGAGACCCAGCACAAAGCAAAATTTGTTGCTATTTTTTGTTCCTCACGCAACAGAAAAAGGAGGAGAGGAACAGAAAGAGACGCAAAGAAATTAAACAAACTGAACAGCCCCTTGCACATTATGTAACAGAAGAAAGGAAGTGCAAAGTCACAGAGGCAGGAGGGCTACATTAAGCCTTTCTTTTTTTCTTTCTCTATTTACCATTTCCCTCCTGGTTGTCATGACGACATTTCATCCTGGGGTTGGTGCTGGTCTGCTCCCCATGGAGAAAGCTTGAAAAACCAGGTAGAGGAGGGCCACAGGGACCAGGGCCATTCTATTCTTAAAAAACAGCATCAGGCAAATACAATTACAAACCCAAGAAGGGCCAGAGTATAATCTAATAGATGCTGCATGGTGCATGTGGTGAAAGCCTCTCACTTTGCGCGAGATGGCACACCCAGGCACAGAGTGCCATAGGGGGCCGTGGCACTGGCAGACATCCTGCTATGTGGAGTGCTGGGAGAGACTATGTGTACGACTGTTACAGAACACACTACAAGAACGATAATTTTATCTTCAACTCAAACCCACTGACTCAACAGTTCATCTGTGAGCTGTTGATTAGCTGTGATTAAACACAGTGTTGGTAAATTCTGGCACTTTTGTTGTGTAAGGGAAACACTTTTTGGACTTTTTCATGCCTTCCAAATTTGAGGTTATTGTACAGGCCAGTGGCTAATTAAAGGAAAACCCAACATAAAGCATCTCAGTGAAAATGCTGGGCCACTCAGCGATCGCACAGAGCAACTGCGTATTGATTTGCAGTGGCCCTTCCCTCTACGGGTAAAAATGGATCCAAACCATGCCAGTAAAATGCCACCAGATCTACTCAGTCAAGGAGTAAATAAAAATTCCTCATTCATCTATATATTTAAGACATAAAAATCTATCTTTTTAACATTTAAAGTGCAGCCAGCTTATAAAAAACTACATATGTCCATTATTTATAACAGTTTATGCTCAGATTTCCCTGCTTTCTGCACTTCTGCAACAATGTTTCCTGCAGCACTGTGTTTGCCCAAGATGATGAGTCAGACAAAATCCATCTACTCAGAGGGGTTAAAGAGTCCGTTTGAGTCTTGGACGTCAGCTTGTCAGCCACAGCCAACTCACTCAGATTACAAATGAAAGGATCTAATGGTGTCGACTGCGGCCAAATTCCTCTAATTAAAATCACAATGGCTGAAAACGTGGTAACACTGGCATGTCTTTGCTGAGGGATGCCCATTTTGCCCTTAATAAAGGATACCTGGAGAGGAAAGGTTAATAGCACAGAGCTCAATGATACAAGCACTAGTGTAATTCTATTAACTACAGTGTGTGAGGCAGTTGTGGGAGAACTCTTTTTACATGCACAGCTAGAGCTTAAATGTTCAAGGCATTAAAGATGAAATAAGGAAAGAATGATTCAAGAGTTTTATTTAATCCTGTTTTAAAAAAAAAAGGAAAGACTAAAAGCCATATTTGGTGTGATCTATGCCTTCAAAAAGGCTAGAAAGTTATAGTTTTTCAAGGTATGTTGCTCCAAGCACCTTGGGAACTTTCCCTGCTCTTCTGTTTTTAAATATACTGACTGAATGACTCCATAATAGTCAGTCCAGGCAAATATAACTAGTTGTTAGCCACTATTAAATAGTTTGGTCTAAGTAATCTGAGTCAGCATTCTAAATGCAATGTAAAACAGGAAATTATATATTGATGTTTCCAAAGGGAACTAATTTCCTTCTTTCTCTCTTAGTGTAGCTCTTCGAGTTATCTAGTTGGACCACAAAGGATCTCTGCACTGATGGGAATCAATTATTTCTTGCATGGTATAGGCAGCTGAAGGTTAACTCAGCAAGCTTGCATCAAAAAGGTAAATATCACTCAGAAATCACCATTCAGGTCTGACTGATAAACAGATGTACACAGGGACAGACTTACTCAGTTTTTTTTATACCTCTTTTCAAATGTATGCTGTCCCTGGAGAAATCCATGTTATTTATCAAACAAGCTCACTGGCCTGGAAGAGCAGTTTGCTTGTCACCTGCAGCCCACCTTGCATGTAATCAGTGAATTGTTCCTTTTTCCTTTATGCATATGTATTCAGGGCAGGATTACAGAACTAATTAAAAAAAAGATATGATAGGTGTGGCTTATTATTTATTCCACTTGATTTGCTAGTGTTGCGATTTGTGAACCGCGGTAAGTTTTTGTGTATTCTGTGTTTATTACTGCAAAAGCTAAAAGTTAAATGTGCTGTTACATTTGGTTAGCCTGATGTAAACTTCTCTATGGTTCAACAGTTATGGGAAGCACAGTTTGGGCACTGTTACTTCTCCAGCACATTCCCAGTAAACAAGTGCATATTCAAACTACAGAGAACGGGAATGATCCCGGAAACATGTTCTTCAGTCCTCTGTGAATTGTACACATATGCACACAGTTATTAGTTAGAAAGCTCCCAGTGGTAACCACAATGCACGCAGCAAACATGAGTGCTAGCTCAGCCATCAGTTGATGGTTGAGCTAGTGCTCATGTTTGGAAATAATGCAAACTGACACCAAGTTTAGGTATAGGTTATTGTGCAGTAAACATTATTTAGAAATGTACAAAGTGTGAGCCTATTATGATTAAACTCAAAACAATTATTAGAAAAAAACCCTAAAACAGCCCTATTTATAAGTTTGTAGGTAAAAATAAAAAATAAATAAAGCTGTCAGACCCAATTTAGTCAATTTAAGTCCCTATAGTGATTTTAAGTTTATCAAATACTGTGGAACTAAGTGGCAGCCCTTTGGGGTTATTCCTCTGGAAGTAGGCCCACTTTGCCTGCTTAGAAATGGCTACTAAATGGATTGTATTTATATAACACTTTTCAAGTCTTATTGACCACTCAAAGCTATGCAGCCCTGACATCCCAGAATGCATCCCGTAGGTATAGAGAAGTGTTTACACCTGGAGTTTTTGGCTTCTCTGGTTCTATCAGGACCACTTTAGTCAAAATAGGGTTGCTATTTGAGCTGTGGTATATTTAGTGGTGTGACTTTGTTATAGGGCTTCTTGGCCCTTTCATGCACAGACATGGAAAGCCAAAAGGCAGGGAGAGCAGCAGAAAGATTTGATCACAGAGTGACAATGGACGGAACACTGTTTATGAGAGATATAGCATCAATAGCAGGAAATGGAGGAGATTGTGGGTTGCAAAGCAGCTTGCAGAAACAGCAGCATTTGTACACTGGCTGCAGTATGTGAAGTATCTATCTGGATCTGCTAATGGGATGTGCAGAAGGGTATCAGTTGGTTCGATGTGGGCAGCCACTGATGTGCCAGGATTGCTGGCTAAAGTTGACCTCATGGCCATCCAGTAGTGCTATGCTCAATTTTAAGCTTGTAATATCATCTTCCAAGTATCGGGGAGAATAAAGCAATGACATTTTTGTCATATTTTCATTTTTCACAACATGTAACAGCAGGAGATAGTCTGCTGCTTCAGACATGTTCTCGCTACTGGACGTATGTCGTTTTGATTAACAATTTACCCAGTCGCACAATTTACCCAGTCGCCTGGGTAAATTGTGCGACTGGGTAAATTTATTTTAATCTTGATGAATAAATTTAGTAAATTCAGTTACTTACATTATTGCCATGTTGCCACAATCAGACGTCACACAGCATTTGTGTCTCATGCAACTACATCAGACATTTCCCTGTCATGTCTGATAAGCTCAGTACTGCACATGTTTGTAAAAACGAGTTCTATGTTTAAAAAAATGTATTTATGTATTTTTTTTTACCTTTTTCATGTAGCTCCTGTGCCTCCTTTTATGTCTCCCTCATCTCTGCTTTGCTCTCATTGTTGTTGCTTCCTGCTTTATTTTGAAGTTGCTCACCTTGTGTTTCCAGTGTCTTTGCTTACTCCAGGGCTGTTTCCAAATTACCTGTCTGTGCATTGAAAGTCCTGTTTCTTCCTCTTCTTTGTTATCCCTGCTTGTTGACCTTCCCTGGTCCCTTCCCAGCATTTGTCTTTGTGTTTCTAGTATCTTTAGTTTCTTTTTTTTAATGTTTTACTACGCACTTTGTTGTACCTACCTTGCCTTAAGAGTTTTCTCTCCCTCCCTCCCCCCCCCCCCCCCCCCCCCCTTTATTTCTTTGTTTCTAAGGCCTACAGGATCAGTATTTTTTGCTTTTACCTGGCTGTCCTTTTATGTCTGTATGTAGATTTTCCTTTGACTTTCAAACCAAGACAGGCAATGTATTTGTATATTGTAAAAGTATAAAGTCTCTGAACAAGTAACACATGGAATGAACCAGTATCACAACTGTGCAGTTTTCTGTCATGTCTGAGAAGATTTGTAGGTTTATGTATTTAAAGAATTACATTAATAATTTACTTGTTATTTCTGCAAAATTAAAGTCAGAGTGTTGACATTAGCACCTCCTATTTTGTTGGCAGTTGCAAAGACCAGACAATGAAGACTAAATTAAAGAGTGAATCACACAGAAACCGAGAGAGAGGTTACTTTTCCTAACATATAGATACAATTACATTTCAAGCAAATCCCTGTTCCCTGTTCAAAGAGGTCAACTAAAGTGTATCTTTATTGCTCACAACTACAGCAATAAAAATAAACTCTGTCTTGCCTCTGTAGAAAACTGTGATTAAATATTATTTTACTTCCCATTATTATGAGACTCATTTGAACCATGGGATTTTATTAAACACTGCATCAGGTAGAGTGAATATAGACAAAGACAAACAGGAGGAAAGCACTCAGGGGAAAGAACAAAAAGCACAGAGGAGGGTGCACATGGAGCTGCGGCTGACATAAGATGACACATGCACGGAAATAAATGAGAGATACAGTGAAGCAGAGAAGAAAAGAGGAACAGTTCTTTCTACCAGACACAAGACAGGAGCATTGTAAGACTCAGCAGAGTTATGCTTAGTTGACTTTGAACGCATTTCGATATATATCTTAAATTTTGGATGTTTTGTTCCATCAGTTTTCCTTAAATCGGCATGTAATCGCAAAAAGCAGTCTAAAGCTGGAATTTTTAAGGAGTGCTTAAACAGCAAAACTTGAACAATGAAATTCTCCAACCCCGACTAATTTAACTAAAAGTGCAGGATAGAAGTAATCCTAGCCAATGCTCACACAGGAGGGCCAAGCAGCCAAAGAGCTCCCTACATGTGAGCCAGATGAACCTGCTCTCTTGGAACCTTGCCTGGACAAATAGGAGAGTACGCTTGTAAGGTCTGTGCATCAACACACCTGACATAAGCCAGCACTGCTCTGTTACACATGTAGGTTTGGCACAGCATTGGGAAATTTAGCATAATGTGATATGGAAGTTTTTCAGTTTTCTGAACGTCTTTTTAATAAAATAGCACACCTGGTTTTTAACAACACAAACGCGGCACTGACATGATTGCCAAATTCAAACGGGGCTAGAATTGACGTGTGTAGATATTTCCGGCTATGATAGCTTCACAGAAATGGAAACAAGCAAGTTGCACCAAGGACTTGTCCTGACTGCTATGCTGGCAAATTTTCACAGATGCTATAAAATTTCATGCGCTATCATATTAACTGTTGTTTAAGTGTTTATTAAAACCACAACTCTTTAAATGTCTGATGTGTGAAACGCTGATGAAAGAAACGCTGAATGAGAGACTCCTCTGATTTATGCTAGCACAACAGAAGCTAGCAAAGGTGTGACGTGTGGGATTTCTTATATGTGAGTTTTTGCACACTGTATTAATTTACACCAAACCCATGTGATTAATTGTTCCGTGCAGACATTTATATTGACTTCTAGCTGTTGAACACAACCCTCTCGTGTAAACACGTAGAAAAATATATGTATATAAGAATAAGTATAAATGTACTCTACTACTTCCAGTTTGGACGCTTTTTTTAAGGGTGATATAATTAGGCCACTAAATACTTAAAAAAAAATCCCCCAAACATCCCTCGACTTCACCGGCGATCTTACACAATACCCTAAGGAACGTTTAGGTTTTGCACCTATCTTCTCACCTGTCCACCCCTGCTCCTTTGTTCCTCTCCTCTTGTCCTCCACTCCCCTGTTGGCTCCCCCTCTCCCCCCTACCTCTTCCCTCTGCTAATGAGCAGGGTAATTACTGTTGGCCCAGGCCAAAGGGAGAGGGGGAGGAGGAAAAGACAAAACAGGAGGAGAAGAGGAGGAGACCCTGCCTAGTCTAGCCTGGTGCTCCAGATAGCATTAGTTCTCTCCCTCTCTTTCTGACACATAGCCCTACGCTTAATTAAACATGCCTCAGAGGGACGCAGAGAGAGCGAGAGAGAGAGCGAGACCCACACAGAGTGGAGAGAGAGAGGGGAGAAAGTGAGTTCGTGTTGGCAATGAGTTAGAGAAGGGAGAGGGAAAAGTGAGGGTGATGCAAATGCAGAGAGAGAGGCAGATAAGAAACTGGTGATGGAGTGTGAGAGAAGGGGAGGCGGAGAGGGTGAGACGAAAGGTGGGGAGATATCGAAAGGAGGCTTGAAGGGTGAGTGAGGCCGAGAGAGAGAGAAAGAGAGAAAGACGCTGGAGGGGGTTCCAGCGAGGTAAGAGCCGAGGAGAAGATGAGGACATCTTCGGTAGAAAAAAAGAAACAAGTGAGGTCTGATGGAGACAAAAAGGAATTAAAGAGTGGTGAAGAGCGCGGGGAATAGGATTACTATAATATATGAAAATAATAGCAAATTGGCTCCCATGAGACTGTGGAGTGCCAGCTCCACAGAAACCAAAGTAGTGAAAATGGTGGATAGAAACCTGCATTTTCTGTTCACAAGGAAATATGAGCATAATCTAAAGCCTTGCAAGCATCGCAGAAGCTGATGAGTTTACTATTCTAAAGTGCGTCATAGCTGCATTACGAAGCACTGTGTCATTTAACTTTTACCTACTCTTCATATTTCATGTCTTGGTCTGGGTCAGTTTTGACCCAGGCTAACAATTCCTTCAAAATAAGAGTCTGCTCCAAGTTTGGAACTGCAGATTTGTTTAGAATGTATAAATAGCCTATGTGGCACAAACAATTGGATGGTTAATCTTTAATTAATGTTTCAGAGAGCATGGAGAGTGCATGTTTTATGTTTTACAAAAGCATTTGTTTATCACACAGAATCATGTAATGTTTTACCCAAGTCATGAAAACATAACAGCCATAATGATTTAAGTCTATCAGCAAAACCCTGCAGTGACTTTTGAAAGTCTCGATTCTGTATTTAGACGTGACTTGAACATAATTCTGTCTGGATACAAAATTTTGATTACTGATAGGTGACGTACGTTGAATGAAGACACACGAAGCAAACGCAAAACACAACGTTACATTTGGGGGGCAACAAAATTAACCTAAGGAAAATGAATATATATATACATACATATACTAAAATAATTATAGTAAGATGTTATTTAAAATGAAAATGGCAATAGCAGCCTTAAACTGTTAGGATTTAATATATATAGCTAATTATAACCATTAGTTAACCACAGTGCGTGAGTACTGGACAGCACACTTGCACTGCCGCGGTGTATGTGCAGGGCCCTTTATGCTGTTAGGCTTAGCATGTTTTGTTCAAACTCCATGATCCTTCAAGCTCAAGGCTAGCAGGTACCTGTCTCTGTCAGTCTAGGCAAATGTAGTGAGAACGCAAACAGTTCTTGTGACCGTGTGTTTGACAAGGCGCTCCTTAAAAATCTAAATTCCCGAAAACCACCATTTCCCATAATTGCCTGGCCGCTTGCCTGTCTCCCTGTCTATCCATCTATATGTATGTATGCATTTATCATGTTATTGTGCTACACTATAATGTTACAATGATGGATGTGCAAATTAAGTGTAGGCAGAAGTTTAGATTATGAGGTCAACCTATGTAAGTGTCCACTTTAGCCATTAGGTCAGGCTTTAGGCTACTCTAAATGCTTGGTTTCTAATAGTTTTTTTTCTACTCTTGGTCCCAGTTGAGGTCAACAAGCGGCAATTTTACATATAGAGCCACACACGGAAAAAGCTGCTCTGAGTAAAGCACCCCCAACAGCCTGCTCGGTCTGACTCACAGACTTTTTCCATTGATTTACTTTCTTTAAAAAAAATGTACTTTAGGTTTTGAAGGAAAGTTACATCTGAGTGGCTTTTCTAAAGGAGAGGCATAAGAAAAAAGTATCTTTTGAAACCAAAGCCAAAAGTGTTTGTTTTTACACGCCACTTCATGGAAGAAGAGGCGTGAACGGAGCCCAGTATGAGGCTAGGTTTTGGCTAGGCTAATGCTAAGCACAGCAGCTGCTGATGAATTGAAACCACAAGCTGTAACATTACATCAGATGTTTGTCTTGTATTGATAATTAGATCAAAATGTCTAATTATCTTTACTATGACAAAGACTAACTCTAAAGTTCGGTGGCAAAGTTTGCAGGGAAAATAGGAAACACAACCTTGCTAATTGGGCCCTGAATGGGGCGCCACCATACTTCATTCTAGTGCTGCATAATACTGCAAATTTTGATACAGATATGATACCAAGTAAATACTAGGCCAGTATTGCCAATATCAAAATGGATACTTTTAACCTATGAAAGTCATTATGTATTTTGAAACTGCTTCTTTGGAGACGTGGCATGTAAATGTGCCTGTCTGCACTTTGGATCAGCTTAAAATAGACGTGATAGTCAGCACAAAAAGGTTGCGACATCTTACATTGATATCATATCGAGCTAGTATCCCTCCGATACCAATACCAGCGCTGGTATCGATGTTATCAATATATGGATCGATCTGCCAACCTGTACTCATACCTGATTCTGTTTAAATGAACCCAAGGAGAACAATGAAAGCAAGATGAAGAGGATTTGTGCTTTCTGGAGAGACAAAATAAAGAGGAAGAGGAGAAAAAGTAAGACAGATGTGATTGGAGCAGATGATAATGATTAAATATAAGGGTCAGTAACTAAATGCTGCCAGTTTAACACTGACTTTGGGAGAGCAACACTCGAATAACATAACTTCCACCTGCATTGCAATGCTGGTGGAATCACTGGACACTGCAGAGGTTCTTGTCCATGCATTTGTGACTTTACGCATTGATTATTGTAACACTCTTCTTTCTGGGTTACCGAAGAAAAGTCTTAGAGGCTTACAGATGGTACAAAATGCAACTGCTTGTATTTGAACCAAAACTGGGAAATGACCCCATCTCTTCACTGGTTGCCTGGTCAGGTTCGAGCAGATTTTAAGGTCCTGTTGCTCACCTACAAGGCTTTAAATGGTTCGGCACCTTCATATATCTCTGACCTTTTGCACCTCTATGTTCTATCCCGTGCCCTCTGATCTCAGGACACTGGCCTTCTAAAAGTTCCTAAAGCTAGAAAAAAGACTATTGAGGAGCGTACTTTTCGTGCCCCATTTTTGTGGAACAACCCTGAAGATATTAGGCAGGCATGCTCTGTGGAGGTTTTTAAAGCTAAGTTAAAGACACACTTGTTCACCCTATCCTATGTGTCTTAATTTTATGCCTATTAGTTTTTAAATTGTTATCAGTTTGTAAATTGTATAGCTTTTTTCTGTATTGCTTTTATTTATTTATCTTTTTATCTTCAAATAACTGCTCAGCACTTTGTTTAAAAGCACTTTTTAAATAAAGTTATTATTATATTATTGTTTTTGTTCATGTTGACATGTAATATTAATTAACGCCTAGCTAAGGGGTCCATTTTTTTGTTGTTTTCAAATTGTTTATAACATAATGGTGATGAGCGCTGGTTGGAAGGCCCCCTGTGAATTTTGACCTAACAGACTCTGGAATCACCACTGATTCCAGTGACGGGCCACCTATCTGACTGAACATCACCCACACAACCCAAAAAACAAGACTTTTTTGTTCAAACTCCATTTCTACTTCTTTAGTATTCTGCCCCCACAGAAAAAAATCAACATCACAGCAACGTTTCAAGTTAAAAACAAAACATGAAGCTTTAAACATACATTTCACACAGAAAATGAGCGACAACATGCTGCGGACCCATGCCAATTAGTGGGCTTTACTGTTGTGAATAATAAACTAGGCTAATAACAGCACAATTATGAATGTGTAATCACATTAAAGGGACATGGAGACTGGTTTCAACCTGGTAATGATGACATGTAATTAGAGCGCAACTGTTATCTCCAGGATCACATCAATAATTCATCACCACACGCATTTTTGTGTTGCACAAAGATGACATCTAATGATTAATAACGGATACATGGTTGTCTATCTGTTCTGCAAATGCTGACAGTTGATGCCACATAATTGGACAGAACTGTTTTCCCATTTTTGAGAAGGACTGAAAGTGCTGGAAGACAAAAAAAAAAACCCCATACAGGTCAAACAGTCTCTGAATTTAATGAGGTTATCAGACATTTTGTAGCATTTACTAAGAAATATCTGTCCCTGTGTCGGTTATGAGCTGCTAAGGAAGGCAAAATAAGGACATGGATACACGTGTGCTTTTAGAAAAGGATTTCAGAAAAATAAGGCACGGTGACCTCGTGGTCATACGAGAATAATTTGTTTCTCATTATGACAAGAAAACAGGCATGCTTGTACAGTTTTCAAAGAATTTATAAGTAGGCAAAATCGGCTAAGTTTGTGCAGTGCTGGCAAACATGGCAGGATAACTGTGAAATTATCACCCTTTGCTACATCACTGCTAATGACTGCATGAAGCTGGATATCTTTCAGCCTCCATTTAAAGAGATTTATTTACCATCTTTTGCTGCCAGGGCTACGTTATGTAACTTTGTCTCTTAAAAACACACCACTGTTGATGAGACAAGCTATGTCTTTGGAGGGTTTGGAATGATTTTTTGGTTTTGCTAAGACTAGGGGAAGGAAAGATGCAAAACAACAAAGAGCCGACACATTTACATCCACATGTAAAAGGAAATTGTCAGTACAGCTTGCGCAGGAGGAAATGAAAACAACTTTACAAAAGTTTAATTAAAGAACAGAAGCACTGTCGTCAAGAGTCAACTGCCAGTCTCAACATCTGGGCTCCAGCTATTGTCGGCAGACTTTCTCAGCAGTCTGCCTCATTGGTGAAAGAGTAGCGGAGCAAATAAAAAAAAAAATTGCTCTTCCATAGCATTGCGCAGACAAAAATAAATAAATAAATAAAAGACGTGAAGGAGGGAAGAAAGTGGAGATGCGGAGAAAGAGCCAAACGGGTTCTGCGCTAGTCACTGCGAGTGACTTTGGATTGCATTGTACTTTTAAACTTTAATGAATACAGCCCTTGAGTCATGATGTAATGAGATCAAGAGAAGAAAAATAACGCAGAAATCCCAAAGAGGGAGGAAGAGATACAGTGAGGGGGAGGACAAGAAAGAAATGCTGTGT
Source organism: Simochromis diagramma (assembly GCF_900408965.1). Taxonomy (NCBI): domain Eukaryota; kingdom Metazoa; phylum Chordata; class Actinopteri; order Cichliformes; family Cichlidae; genus Simochromis; species Simochromis diagramma. The sequence continues at coordinate 7,109,991 of NW_024386835.1, read as the reverse complement.
CATTATTGCTGACTCAGCACTCATTGAGTAAACACACCCGAATCATAACGTGCTCACGCTGTCCAGTATATGCACATACCCAGCTATAACTCACTGTTAAATTGCTATTGATTTACCAGTGCCACTGCCTGCATAGAGCTTGCAACAAAAGGAATTGAATATCAAAGTTCAGCTAGAAACTCCAAAAGGCAATTTTGGATATGAGAATAACATGTGAAAACCACCAGGCACTTAAACGCTCAGATGGTCACCCACCAGATGTGAACGATTATAGTGAATATTCAATCAGGAAAGCATTTGGTTGTTTTCTTATTTGCTTAAAAAGTCTTTTAAGGAGAGACATCTGTGAAGGATGCATGTATGTTCCTCTTCACTATAGCTCAAATAGAGGCTTTACAAATTGGCATTGTAGAAGGCTGCTGAAATGCTCAGCAGCCTTGAGGTTTTAAACTACACATAATAATAGCCGGTCCTGAGTGGGTAGCTGTTCTAAAAATTCTCTGGTGTGCTTTAAGTAATGGCACAAATACAAGTAGAAGTGCGTAGTTGGTATGAGTAGAGGCAGTCACCAAGGCTGAGTGGAATAAGAACAGAACGCCATCTGCAGAAGCCCACACTCAAAGTATAGAGAAACATTTGCTCAGAGGGGCTTAAAAGGATAACCGGCTGTCCCGAAATGCTTAATTCTGAGTTAACACGAAAATTACCGTTCCAAGACGGAAAAACAAAAGCACAGCGATGGTGAGTGAGTGATGCAGGTCTCGTGCTCAGACCAGACTGTCAGTTATTAGAAGCAATTTCACTTTGATTATATTGTTATTTTGGGTGAGTGCCTAGATGGAGATGCAGTTTTTTAGATGTATTGTTAAGCGCTAATGTACTGTAGGTCCACTGGCAACTTTTACTAAGCAGCAAATGCCTTTAGTTAATGTGGTATTATTAGTTAAGCTTTTAAGCAAACAGCAGCATGTCTGAAGCAGTGACATAGTTAAAACGTCTTTGTGTCTGATGTGTTCATACAGTGTGGATATGATTGTGCCCCTCTAGACAAGGTCACTCTTAGACACCATCCTAAAATCTGCCTTTGTATTTGCCTCACTAGTGTCAGTAGTTCATTTCATGCTAGCTTGTTTTGGGATTAAGGGAGCTGCTGTCAGAGTTGGAGTACTGGTAACACAGAGTCAAAGACGACACTGGGAAATGCAGTTCAAGAACACAAAACCACTGTCTTCTCACTACCGAAAACAGATAAACAGGAATTTAAGAGATGATCATTTAAAACGTAATGATGTGAAGCAGTGGAGTTTTTTAATTATTAGTGTGCAGAGAAAGCTATTCACAGAAGCCATTAAAGAGGGAAATATACACTAGGCAGCTTAGAACTAAGTGCTTCTGCAAGAGCCATGTCAAACTTTTAAGTCCTTTACTACTCAGGCAGACGTGTTACTGTTCAGTAAATGAATTATTGGTTGGCTGGATCCTTGCCAAAGACAACCTTGCTGTGGAACATGATTGTTAATTAGGTCTAGATGTGCTTAAGGGCTAACAAATGTGCACAAGCACCACACCTCCAACATCCAGCTGAGATTAAACTGTTACTACAGCCTTATCTTTGCTTCCTTTAGTAACTTCACAGAGCCAAACCTGTGACTAACTAAATTAAAATGCTCTGCCCTTTGGCATTAAAAGTGGTTAATGCATGAATCAGTTTAGCCATCTTTCATGCAATGCTAATATTCTGTTTTGCAGCCAGTGGGGAATTCATTTGTCTGTTTAATTTCACAGGTGCCCTTAACGCACTGATCAACAACAAGCGCTGGTTGTGAACAGGCGGCACCATCTGTGTGCAGGGAGTGCCAAGGGCCCTGAAGTATTCGCTCTTTGCCACCGAGCACTAAGACTCCATTAAGAAGTCTGGGTCCATGCATCTTTGGCCATCATTTATTTGGCAAAGGCAATTAAAAAGCTCCCCCCACCCAAAGACAGCATGTGCGGTAGAAGCCACGTCTCCTCTCTTAATCACTGGTAGTAATTAGTTTCTGCAAGCGGTATCATTAGGTATCACCGCTGGCACTGTTGTCACAGCTAGCGCACGTCTTGGATGACAAAAGGAGACGGAAGGAAAAGAGGAGAATCGCCGCTGTAACAGAGAATCTGGCCGAGTTAGACTCCTGTCCAAAAACGATACAAGGTTGTCCCACGAGAAGCATAATCCATCAAAGTGATTTTTCTTCTCTCGCTTTCTCCTGTCCCCTCCTGTTCTGCCCCCCTGTCTTCTTTGCAACGTAATCATTTTCCTCTCACAGTGTGTGACATTCATAAAGGAGGCTAGTGCTGGTCCGCATCTTGCCAAAGTTTGGGATGAGTTTTAGAGGTGTGTCTACAATGTGGGGTTGCCAGAGGTAAGTTACCTTGCTTCTTGGCAGACTTTAACTGTCCTTCCTGCCTATTTCTTTTGCCTCGCTTTGCTTTCTCTCTCTTTTTACCCTTTTGTCCTGCCCATCATTGATCAGGCATTTAAGAGTTGAGTGACTTTAGGAGGCCAAGTTTTCCGTATTTCCAGAGAGCTATACAGAAATTTATAAAGCAGCTAGGAATATAGTCAAAAGTAGTAATTTGAATGAATTAAAATTGTAAAATTGCCTAACCTGTTGTCCAGAATATTAATTCCTGATCTTCTGGTCAGTTTAAGTTTAATTATTAATAATCTAACCCTTCTGACTTCAATCCAATTCAGTTTAGGGCTTTGAAAGTGGGTCTTCATGACACTTACTAAGCTAAGGAACATCACCAATCTGTCTTTAAGCTACTCTCTAATAAGTTTTAGTTATTCAGCAGGCAAATAATGTCTACAGGGAAATGGAGCTAGAGCTTGTGCTACATTTTCTTGGGTATACAGATCCACAGGAACGCAGCTGTTCAGTCCCTTAACCACCTTTAGTTTTCAGTAGAAGATCCTTTATTCAAACTTTCTAGGGAACCTCAGAGGAAAGGCTGTTTACTCACAGTCTTCACAAGCATACTAACAAGCTGTCTGAACATACAAACCTTATTATCACACAAGGCTTGGGACTAACCCCCCCAGTCGTCCCCCCCCCCCCAGTCCCCATTCCCCATTCCCCACCACACATACACACACATACAACCACTCTGTAGATTTTTGTTTCATTAATGACGCTGCAAAATTTCAGTCTGTTGACATGTGAGGGCAGTGCATCTCACAGCACTTTGTCAAATATGTAGACAGCATTAAAACACACAGGCAAAAAAAAGAAGAAAAAAAAACAGGCACGGGAAAGGGGGTGGAAAACAAACATCATCTGACAAGTTTGTGGCACATTTGGTTCAGACAGTGTGATTCCCTCTGGATCTAAGAGTGGTAGCGAGGAGAGGAGGTGTGGGAGAGGAAGGCAGAGAGACAGAGTGAACTCTGAGCAATTGTTCTTCCATGTGGAAAGGTGACAAAAGAAAAGTGTGAAAGGGCTCACCAGATACAGGAGGTATTGAACAGAAAGGATGGAGAAAAAGAGGAGGGATGAACAGAAAGGAAAAGGATGAAGGTGAGGCTGTAATACGATTAGAAGGTTGTAAAGATTTTGCACTGTTTGGTACAATCGCTTCTTTAAAAATAACATTTAGATATTTCATGTCTGTTGGGAGAAGTATTTTGTGTACCTCCCTAACAAAAAATCCAAAATTCCCTAAAGCTAACATCAGCTGTTGTTTTGGTATTTGTTGCCAGTGTTTTATTCCTGTAGTAAAACTACATGGAAGAGTGTGAAGCACAAATCTCTTGTAAATCTCTAATAAATAATCACACAAACAGATTAACAACATAACTTCAACTCATTACGGAATTCTTGCAACAGTTGTATTTCTTTCAGTATTTTAGAGGTATTTCTTTTGGTGGTAGAATCCACCTGATCCACTGTACAGAGACTATTGTGTTGTAGAAAGCTGAACATGTAACCTACTTTTAGAACAGATAAACTAATGTGCAGACTGTCAAATTTAATTAGCACATTTGCTTTGCGACTGGGACAAATTAAATGGCCCCCTCTGGAAATCTCCAGAAGTTCCCAGTGGCCACTCTCGTATTGGTGATATGTTGCCTGACAAATGGACTGCCTGGGCATGCCTTCAGAGCCGTAATCATGGTTACAGAAAAAAGGGGTGGGATTTGTTAAAAGGGGGTCAGATGTAATACAGAAGTAAAGTAAAAACACAAAACTGTGTATAATTTCATTTGTTAGCCACACTATGTCCTATGACTATTATTCTATGTTCTATTATTACTTGCAAATATCAGTTTAGATAATCTAACAGTAAGCCACAGCAAGCTATATCTACTCCAATAACAGCTTTTAAATTAAATAATCAAAATGTGATAACTGAAAAGAGTTTTACAAACATTTTTGTAACTGTTAAATTTTCAGAGGCTAAAAAGTAATTGGACAAACTAACATACCTTTCAGATATAAGGCTTGTTTCCTCTCTTGAGATAATTTGCCAGGTGTTTTTTGTAGCTATCTTTAGTCTTTAGTAACTGAAAAGCATGCTCTGCTGGACTGAGATCAGCAATCAAACAACCCTTCAGTGTCCATCTCTGAGGGGTTGTTTTTGCACTCTGCTTTGGGTCATCATCCATTTCCACAGTGAATCACTGTTCAGTCTATTTTGCAGCGTTTGGCTGAAGCTGAGGAGAAAGTCAAGGATTTCTCCAGCCACTTCTATCACATCCTTAATAAAAAGTAGTGGCTCGGTTTCACTTGAAGCCATACATGTCCATGTCATGACATTGCCTCCATCACGTTTGACAGATGATGTGACTTGCTTCAGATCATGAGTTTTTTCTCTGCTTCACTATACTGTTATCTTCCTATCATATCATCTCATCCTCTCACGTTACCCTTGAGTTCATCCGTCCAAAGATTTCTTTCTTTTCCAGAACTGTGCAGACTCTTTTGGCAAAATCTGGTTAGAAAAGTAAACTCTAATCTTTCACTTTTAGCTGTCATCTGTGCTCTTCTGTGTTTTTGAGCTGCCCAGTGCATTCATTCTTTTTCAGTATGGACCAGACTGTTGATTTGGCCCCACTCCTAAAGTTTTTTCTCTCTTTCTGATAGGGTTATCATCAATTTCCAGCCTAATGATGGTCTTCTTCACTCGTGTTGACATCTCTTTGGACCTATACTAAGAGTTCCAGTAAACAGCTACCAAATGCAAGTTCAACACTTGGAACCAACTCAAAATACTTTATTTGGTTAATTTGTCATGGAGTGACAAGGGGCCAGCCCTAACCTGGCCATGGAAATGTTTGTCTGCCTACCGTCCGATTGCTTTTTAGGCTCTGAAATTGGGGCCTCTACATTTAAACATGGATAATCAGTTAGTGCAATGCTTTTGTCTAACCCCTAAAATTTGCACTTTAATTACATCTTGATTACTTTACATAAAATCCAGTGTGTTGGTGGACATAAGCACGCTACATTTACCAAGAAAATATGTGTGATTGTCTAAAATCTTTTGGATCTAACTGTACTCAGGTAAGTCTTTCTGTGTATCTTTCTCACTGTCGTTCTGCCTGTTTCTCTATCACTCGCTAACACATACACACATATGCAGACCTTGTTGTGTCTGCTGGTTGGAGGTGATGCTCCCAGCAGTGGCATATCAGACCATAATGAAAGCTCATTGCCCATGGTTTGGCAGTGTGGACAAACACTCTTTCCATTCCCTCCTTCACTTGTCCACACACATCCTGAATCACAAACACACAGTGAGAAACGCTTAAGTGGGTGAGTCAGACCCGCGCTCTTCCTGTGTCTCACACACATGAACACTCACCCAGGAGAGACGAGGCAAACAGCAGAGCCCCTGCCAGGTTATATGGAGGGACAGAGTGTTCTGAGTTACTGCACAGTGCAGCCACTCTCCACGGCAGCACCATACAGAGTCCATAAAGCATGATGGATGGCCTATCATCATTTACCTCTTTGGTGACTTCTCAATGCTGTCACACCCCGCCAAGCACATGCAAGAGAGGTGAGACACACCAAAGCAGACAGGCAAGCAAAAGGCAGAGCCTAACGACAAAAACAAACAAACAAAAAAAGGCAATGCGGACAAAATGATGCTAAAATGAGCATTACAGAGAGCGATGCAGGCAGGCGGGGAGCGAGAAGGAGGGGAAGAGTTAAACAGAGAGATGGATGAGGGAGCATTTTTGATGTTTGCTTGAATTAATGCACACTTAGTTGCATAAGCAAACAGTCGCACACACAGACACTGCAAGAACACACCACCACAAAAGAAGTGAACCATCCCCTGTCCCTTCTCTCCTTTGATGACAGCACCCCACACACGTAGAGGCTGTATTTAGAGCATGCAAAATCTACTGTCTCCTCCACTCTTCTCTCTTCTCCTCCTCCTCCTCTCCATCCCACAGCAGAGGGGAGCAGGAGGAGGAGAAGAGGGAGAGAGCGAGGCAGATACAGAGAGAGAAAAGAATGAACACCAGATGCAGCGAAATGACACACTGATAGTTTACATGTCAAACTATCAACAATGGGAGAAGGAAAAAAAAGGAAGGAAAAAAAAGAGAAAAATAACGGCTAGAACAGTAAATAACTTCCATGAGAATGAGTGCAGCCAGAGAGCCAGAGGGGGCCACAAGGCTCACAGCCTGCACTGCAGGCTGGATACTAAAGCACCGTGCAGTGGGTAAATCTGAGCTCTTGTTCTGTTTCAACGTTGGGAACCTGAGGCTTCAATTTACTCGGTTGTGTTTCAGTCAAGTGTGCCATATATTGCTAACGTATAGGGACCTCCAGTGATGAGGTATGGCACTTGCGAAAAGCAGTGGGGCAGAAATGTTGGCTGTATGTTTAAAACTCCAAAATACTAAAAATAAACTCAAAGCTACTTTGGCAGCCAACTTGATATTATTAATTAAGCTATTAGGCTAAAATAACACATAAATTTTCATTTAAGAACAGGTATCTTAAAATACAAACAGATCTCATTTTCGCACATTTCCAGAAATAATCTCTGTGCACTCATGCTCACGTAAACACATATCAGATAGCCTGCTGCCATGCTGCTCACAAAAAAGTTGATGTCGCTCTTCACGCCAGCTGCTGCTGCCGTTCATATAGAGTTACAAAAGACATAACAATAATCTGCCCCTACCAAACAGAAAACGGCTCATGTGAACACGATCAGACTGAAACATGAAGCTCAAATAAAATAGCAGTTCTGTCTGATTGAATTGAAGGCATGCAACTGTTTTAACGGGCTGGGCTCCAGCATTGCGAAACAACATTAGGCTACCTGGAAATGGCAGGAAGCTTGTACTGCACATTTTTTATTTAAAAAGTGTTGGAAGGGGTTAATGTGCTTAACAGGTGCTCGCGGGTCTTAAATTATTGTCAGTGTTTTGATGCTAAGTGAATGAATCCTCACCGTGTTGCTGCACTGAGCACTGGAAGAAAATATTTTCACTAGACATCCAACCTTCATAGACACAGAAAGATAGAAAGCATAAGAGAGAGAGCGAGCGAGAGAAGGAGGGGGTCTGCCTCTCTGGACAGTGCCTATTGATCGCCACCCGGCACACATCACCACAACTTTCACAAATTGCTATTGAGAAGTGACCTGTAATGCAATTACTGGCCAATCCGGGGCCTTGGCTGCCATCAATTATTAAAAGCTGCCTGAGTCGTGGCCCGCTATGCCGTCTCAGCTGGTGCGTTGTGTCATTATCACATCTGCCGGCCACCAGCTCACCAGCTGCTTCCGCGGAGTTGGGAATAAGATTTCCAAGTGCCACTTCGCACTCTGCGGAACGTATCAGAGGATATGGGCCAAACGAAGAAAGTGAAATTGCCACATTATATATTCCAATGGCTACAGCGGAGGTGAGGTGGTGAAGGTCACGGAATAAAATGGGTTTTGTTTTTTCCTTTGCACATTTCCACTGAGCATGAGAATGGTATTTACAGAAGGGTAAAGCCCCCTTTGTGAAATCTGTGTGGTTACTTTATGCTTCATAAAAACTTTTCTAAGTAGAAAACAACATTAATATTGCAGCGTGGTACCACTGGCTCCTAGTATTAAAAACTTTTAGTACTGTAGTCAGTGCGAGTAACAAACCAATGGGCAATGTTTCCATCCACAATCCAACACTTTTCTAATTATTTTCTACATATTTCCGCTTCACTTTGCTAGCTTTTCGGAAGTTATTATGAGAGATTACATCAATGATAGAAGGGGTGCATGATGATTGCACTTGGCCTTGAACTGGCAGCAATTTTTTCTAGATGTTTTCATTATAAAAGGCCTTGTTCAAACTGGGCTTTTTTTTCACTGCAATCACAGTGAAATTATTTATTGGCTATCTCGTTCACTGTAAAATACTGTTACCGAAGAAATCGAATCTAGAATGCAACTTAGCATCAATTTTTAAACACTCGAACAACTTTATTCCAAAAATTCTATAAAGCCATTTTGGAGAACGAGTCAAAACTAATGTTCATTGCGAGACTTCAAATAAAATAGAAAGACTTAAAGACAATTAAGCTCAGTAAGCTTTCATTTTATAACAGCAGTTGGTCCGCTTGAGGAAAAAAAAAAAAAGGGAAAGCGCTGATTAACAGAAAGGGCTGATAAAAAGATGCAGAGCATAGTGGGCTTCATAGTAAAAGCTACAAGAGCGCTGTAAAATCTCAGGAAAAAAAGAGAACACTGAATGAAAATGTTTGCTGCTGTTTAAAAGCATCTGCTCTGCCCCACATTAACAACTGAGGTAGGACAGACTAGTCGCTGGTGCTTGACAGAAAGGATAGGTGTGCAATGCGAACTGTAATATCCTCCAATGATCAATAAAACACCACTTTAATAGATAAATTATATTGTAGGCGTGACTGATTTATTGCATTTTATTGTTTCCAGTTATCTTTCCACTGTTCTTCAACATTTAATGTGCATGGTAAATTACCTGAACAAGCCACAATAAAAGAAATCAGACAACACAGCACTCGCTGGTGTGGAAAGACACATTGTACTGTATGCGTGAGGAGGCTTGAGAGCATGAAAAAGACAAATAGATATAGCAGTGTGACATACAGCTATTCGGGGGAAAAAAGAAGTCCCTGTCCTGGCAGGAAATTTCAAAGCAGCTGGAGTCAGGCGAACTCAATACAGCAGCAGCAGCAGGAGGTAAAACTATGACAATGGCAGAATGACTATCACAACCAGCTTATGGAGACACTTAAATCTGTGAACTATATGCACACCCAGCGCTGAAGCCAAGGCGCACACTGGTTAGGATGCTATTACAGCGTGTTTTTTTTTTTTTTTTTGAATAGCTCCAGCTGCAGCAGCCTCCACTTCTGTCCTCTCCCCAGCGACAGTCACAGTCACTGCCAGCTTTGTATCTGTAAGCAAGTTCATGGCTTTGAGGGTTTACAAAACAATTCCAATCAAGCAAGAACTGGATGTGTGATTTCTCTGAACAGTAACTTGGGCATCACAGAGCGTTTTTTTTCTCTCTCAAGATTTTAAAAGTGAATAAACTGCGGCTGGATATTTTTTTTTTTTAAAAAACCTCTTTTCACTTTGGTGAGTGCAAGGAACAGCCTGAAAATGCCAGTTGTGACATTAGCACTTGTAAATGCTCAGTGGAGCAGGCTGTTGAGGACGAAGACTCATTGGTGCGCTTTAAGACCGTGCTTTCGTGGATCAATACAAACTCGAGGAAAAGACAAGATGATTTCAGACTGTGACAGGAGCTTGAGCCAGCTATAGACTGAGATGCTGGAAAAAAAGAGCATCCCACTTCTAAAATTTCTGAAGTGGGGGACATGCTTTTAGTGTAAATAATGGTACCTCTTAAAGGTGTTTAGAATCGCTCAGACAGTTCAAGCCATTTCGTTGGAGAGCATATCATGGTTTTTAAAGCTGCTCTTGGCTGAGGTCTTTCTTTGTCTTCCTCATCGTTTCCTGCGAGCAGCACCGTAGTAATCTTTCTTATGAGAGTAATCTGTAATTAGAATAATGATTCATATGGCAACAAACTTGAGTCAACACATGTCACGATGATGATTGGCAATGGGGCTGACTGGAACAGTTACACTGGCGAAAACCCAAACTGGATTAGCGATATAATGCTACATGTGCTGCAGTATGGCTCAGTAGTAAAAAAAAAAACCTTAAAACGGAAAGAAAAAGTGCATAATTTCACATATGGATCATCAGTCTATTGACCCAGCAGGTAGCATGCACCACCTCTGAAATTAGTTGGCTTATTGGACTACAGTGAACTACTGCCTCGAGACAGATAAATTTTTCTCATTTGTACAATCTGCTCAAACTCCACTTGGCAATGGGAGGTTGTAACATCAGGCCCGGAGCCCAATGATAATGGGACCATTCAGACTTTATATGACAAAAGATGGTGTGTAGGCATGTAATGATCTTTGTTGCAATTATGGCACCATTCATGCTTTACTCCTTAAAGGGGTTCAGCCAAAGCCATCCTATATAAGCCAAAAGTATGCGGACAACCAAACACCACAACCATATTAAAAAAAAAAGTTCACTTCAATTTATGTTTATATGCTAGATTTTGCTTGCGGCAGGTGTAGGGCTAAAAAAAAAAAGCTGAAATGACGTCCCACCCTGTTCGTAACAACCTAACTGCCAGAAGAATAGCGGACACTTTAAAGGTGAGGAAGATTAAAAATTGAAACTAGGAGGCAGGAGAGAGGTGCAGCCTTGTCTTTCTCACCCACAGCAATGACATGGATGTGAATGTGAGACTGTCGGCTTTGCAAAGTTGTTTGGAAGATCTGGGGTGAAGGGTTTTTAGATGCTGCTCAACTGTCAGTCAATCACTTTGGTTGGATTGGCTTATACAGTAGTGGCAGCTTAAGCCCGTATGGACCTAGCTCCATGTAGTTCAGGGCACAAATCAATCAGTTAATCAATCAAAACCAAAACCAATGGCATTATTCTGCTGCTCTGTTAGCCACCATTCTTCATTGGACGTTGAGCTGGGAATCCGGCTGCAGGAATATGGGCCTGTTTCGCCACAGGAACATTATCGTTACTGGTGTTTGGGTGATAAGGCCTGGCGGACAGCGACTTTTTCAGTTCATCCCAAAGACATTTATGGAGTTTAGCAGTTATGTTTTTCCACAACAAGCCATGAACAATGTCTTTTTGGCCCTGGCTTTGGGACATTGCTCCATTGAATGACAGAAGGTGCCGATCCCAAGCTACTGCCAAAAAGTTCGACCCACACTATTGTCCTAAATATTATTGTATGCTGAAGCATCAAGACTGAAACTGAGAGTGTAATCCAAAGAACAAAAAGCCACAGAGCATAAAAAACAGACTATAGCACCTCTAAAACGTAAATTGTTAGAAATAAAAACTTACAAAATTAAGTTTTTCAACAAACTGAAATCTCTGTTTACCTCTGAATTTATTTACAGAAAGTCTTTCTGCTTTTCTACTGTCTGTTTGGGGAGACTCATTTAAATTTTTATTGCAGGCTTATGACCTGCCAGATTCAGGCTGCCTACCGCCTCACTTAAAAGCTTTGCTCCGGTGTGGACGCTGGGTACAGTCTACTGTTTCTTCATCCAGACTACTGCCAATGCATGCTGCTATTTTCTTTTTCATCTTAGGCAATGTGAGACTGAAATAAGTTGCTCATTATGTCTATGAGTTGACACAAATCTGTATGTGTGTGTGTGTGTGTGTGTGTGTGTGTGTGTGTGTGTGTGTGTGTGTGTGTGTGTGTGTGTGTGTGTGTGTGTGAGGAGAAGTCGTTTCAAGCTAAAACTTGCTTGTGCATCACCCCGGCATTCTTTCAATGACTGTGCATTCATTAAATGGAGCACCTTATGGGGCAAATGGTTTTCTTTTGGATAGGGGTGATTAGGATAGTTGATGAGGTGATAGCTTGGGGAGAGAGCGGGGATATTTTAGCTCCAGGGTCTGTGGCATTATTCATGTGGACGTGTAGCTATGCCTCCCGCACGCTGAGCCATAAATCTAAATCTACAAGAAGGACTGAACTACAGTACTTGTACACAAATCATAACTGAGCACCACCAAAAACCCCGCCATCCAAACACCTCTTCACCCATGTCACCTGGGGAGCTTGGCAGTTATTGACCAATGAGGGCAACTTATTGAGAAAAAGCTGCCATGAAACTGGGTCGCAGGAGCCAATCAATGGCATGGATTTTTTTTTTTTTTTTTTTTTTGCCTTGGCATTATCTCGACTGAGAGCAAGGACTGAAAGCGGGGGTGGTGGTGGGTGGGTTGAAAAAGAAACAGACACAAATCATTCGGTATGGAGGCACCCCGACTATACCTCTCCTTTCACTCCCTCCATCCACCCACTCTTTCCAATCTGCTATCATCCACCCCTTCCTCTTTCCTCCATCCTGCTATTCATTTGCTTTCCTGTGATTTCTGTTGTTTGTTTGCCCCTGGGCTGAAAACTCTGTGTGTTTATGTGTGTGTTTGTGTGTGTGTGTGTGTGTGTGTGTGTGTGAAAGCGCTCTGAAATGACGCATTGATTCACAGTGTTCTATATTTTCTCATCTGGCTCACTATTACAGTGAGAGTCAATCGACGCCGTATTTCTCTCTCTCTCTTGCTCTCTCTCTCTCTTTTACTTTCTCCCTATTTCTTTCGCTCTCTCTGTCTTTCTGTGTGTATCGGAGTATCATGTTTTTGAATGGAAGTGCTTACGAGGGGTGTTGTATTGCAGTTACAAGAGAAGTGTTTGGAGTGTGAGTGCATGTGTGTGGGGTGTTTTGTACCTGTTTGTGTGTATTTGTATGCATTATTTTCTAACTTTGAGCTCAGCGCTATGTATGCGAGAGTGCGAGCTCCCTCTGTGCCCTGTGTGGGGGGCACTTGGTAGTGCACTGGCCCATATATATATATACACATATATATATATATATGTATGTATGTCTTTTCTGCGTGTGTTGAGGGTGTTAGTGTTTTTATGTTTGCCAGAATCTGCTGGCGAGTCTTTGTGCAGTGTTTCATGAGCACATGTGCTAGTGCTAGCGCTGCAACTCCACCCCGTGACCCACACGTAAATGCACACCCGCATGCACGTGCGCACACAAGAATACATCTTCCCACTCATGAGGGCTCTTCTTTTGCTAGAATCAATACAGGAGCTTTTTAATGTTTCTTGCCATAGTACGAGTCTGAAACTGGAGCGCAGGATCATAACTGTGGCAGTCAGGGCCTGGCGTTTGGGACGCGCCCCCCCCTTTTTTTTTGTTCTGTCCATTTATGTGCTTGTTGTCTGTTTACCTCAAAAAAGGGAAAATCTTTTTCACAGGCATATTTCCCATTATGTTGAAAATGTAGCCACATTGAACAAGAATAGTCAAAATCTGGAACAGTCATAACTACATGGTACGTTTGCATTTATGGTAACTGTGAAAGCTTACCGTAATGCTAAACTGCTGCAGATGGCCTGCTGTTTCACGTGGAGATCAGTATTTTTCTCATGGTGTTGATTAATAAAATTCTGACACAGCAGACCCACACACTGTGGTACTCATGCCTAAAACAATACCTAAAGTACCTGCAAAATACACGCTTTGTAGTTGAATGTCAACAAAAAAATATTAAATTTAACTGATTGCTCAATCAAGTTTGAACATCAAAAGCAAACTGATACACTTTTTACCAAAGTGTTTGCTTTTTGAACCAAAAATAAGAATATTATATACAACACAATAATCAATAACAGTCATTTCTTGCTCCATGACCTATTGACTGTTCAGTGATCCATCCACGCTTCAAGAGAGTCTTTCACTCTTTACTTGCTGACTTTGCTCCCTTTGCACTGCGTTGGTTTATCATTCCAATACTGGATCCATGTCTTGAATATTTTGAATGTTCAGCAGCGCTGGCTTCTGTGTCACTTGTCAGTAGAGCTGATTTAATTACGCTAGCAGACACATATTCTCCATCAGCATAATCCTGTGTACCTGTAGTTTGTAGTGCTATAATGGAATGAGCAATGTGAAAACAATTTGTCATCTATCACCAGTAGTACAATGTCAGCGTCACTTTAACATCAGTATTTCTGCTTGTCACTTGTTTACCCAAAGTCTCTCCTGACACTGCACCCGCTCGGTCGTGCGCACACGCACATGCTTACGCTCGTGTGTGCGTGCACATTCACATCAGGCATCCCTTAGTACTTTGTCTGAGCTACACCAACAGCCTACAGCCATGCTTACAGGGCATTTCCACTAGGAAGTCAAATCCCCTCTTCTCTCAGCTCACCTGGCAGCACGGAAAGAAAAAAAAAAAGGACGGCAGAAAACTTTTTAAATGTAAGAGCTGGGGAGCAACTTTGACGGAAAAAAGCGCATCAGGACACAAAGTGAAGGGGAAAGAGGCTTTAACAGGGTAGAAAGGAGATTTCATTTGCCGGGTTTTGGTTGTGTTGGCCTGTGAGTAGGGGGATTGATAGAGGATAGAAGGAGAGCGAGTGAAGAAGGTAGGTAGGAAAAAAAACAACACTGAATGAAGGAATGGAAGTAAGAGGGTGTAGCCGTGCGCCATAAAACGTCCCACTGCCTTTCCCAGGGCCAAGTCCTCGCTCTATTTCTAATGAACTCATTTATTCTGTTTTGCTGGATTTACCTTCACCAGCAACAAAAGACAGTCTCCTGGTCTGCCTGTCTGAATTCTCTGCTTCAGGGTTTGTTAAACATCTAGGTCTGTCCTATAGCCTGCCTGTGTTTATCTAGCTCTCGCCATAGGTCAAACACAGACTGTCCTAAACTGCCAAAGGCATCTCTAATTGGCATCTTCCTTCTAAAAACAATATTAATTACAAGCGACTGGTTACAGTAATTTGCTGGTGATGCATTTCTATGTAGCATGTGAAGCCAAACATAGTCCCTTCAAGATGGAAAGGCAGAATCCTCAAAAAATGTTTTTGTGAACCACATATTCTGGTCTGTGTCAAACAATAGCAACAAAGGCAAAAACATCAATCGGCAGCACACTTTGTGTGAACACAAAATCGCATTCTGGTTTTGGCCAAATATTTAATCTCTCCTCCTCTCTCTCCTCGTGTCTCTGTCTCTCCCTCCCTCTTTCTTTCTGAATAATATGCCACTGGGAAGTAAAAAAAAAAAAAAAAAGACTGAGAGCACGGATCCCCACTCCTCCGCTCTTCTTGACTGCACGTCTGTGATGTCATAATCACTCACATCAAAGGCTGTGCGCTCAACACGGCGACTGTCAGCTTCCCTGGAGGCGTCATTAAAAACGAACAGAGCAAACCGAGCCAGGCCTGACAGAAACGCATCAAAACTTCCTAAGACTCACACACACGCACACATATGCGTAGCTAATGCGTGCTACGCATCCATGTTCACGCTCACACGCAGGCATCGGGGAGCATGCATGTACTAATCAAAGCGTGTGACAGAGACAGACACATGCACACACACACATATGTAATCATAAAATCATGTGTGCGCCAAGGGAAGAGCTCACATTGCTGATAAAACCCTCAGACTCGCATGCGCACACTACTACAAACTGAAAATCTGCATGTTCTCTGTGACAAAGTGAAAACTTCCTCATCCTGTCATGCAAAAATAGAAGTCGAGCATTCAGACGCGCATGTTTTGCTTCCAGCTGCATGTGCGTGTGAACAGCAGCGGCCGCAGCACGTGGACGGACATCTGTCGTAAAAGATGTGCTCTCTTGATATGCATTCACAATGCACTCCTGTTTCGCTGCCAGCCTGGGACATAATGCAGAGTGTGCACATAAATGTAGAAAGAGTCTACATCTACCAGATTTTCATTCCTCTCTCCTTCTCTCTGTCTATCTCTCTACACACTTGCCCACACACATGGGCGCATGCACACGCACAGACACACACTCATTTACACAAACTGGAGAAAGGACTATAAATAGTATGCCTATGATGTGATGCCGTGTGGTTTATCCCTATGGGTTTGTGTATGTGTGACTGTCAAAGTGAAGAGAGAGGGAGGCAGTGAAAGGAGGGGGGGGTGGCAGATGAAAAAAAAGATCTTTAAGAGAAAGAAGTGTGGTGTATAGCCAGTGATAAGCACTACATGGCAGGCATGGCAAAGACAGAGACTCCTCTTTGATCTGAAATAAATATAAGTCATTATATGTTAAAATGAGCATCTGTGTTTGTGTGCGACTGAATCCAAGACGTGTTTATGTAAGATTTCGCTTCTGGCTTGACATGTCTTTTCTTGTGTGCGACTTACTCCTGGCAGGGTCTTCTGCTCGTGCAATGCATTCTGGGCTTTCAGGGCTGACTCTCTGGCACAGTAGGTGAGGAAGGCACAGCCTGAAATACAGCAAGAGAGAAAGACACAATTATGTTATGTGAACTGGGGACAGAGGAGAGACAGCTACGAGAGGGGGCTGCACCAATCATCAGCAAATAGCTAAAAACAACACACACACACACACACACACACGGAGTAAGCCTGCAGCCATAGCTCTGAAACTCTGTCTACATGGCCGCAGAGGGAATTTGTTCGTGCTTGTGTGTCCACAATAAACAGCATTTCGGTGACTGAACAAATTGAATATTTCTGCGACCGCGAATGCAATCCACTTGCATGCAGAAGGGAAATAAGTGGGACTAAAATTTGCGTCAACGTGTGACGATTTGTATATTCTGTTGCGCGAGAGCCACCATGCCCCCATCAACACATCAAATCTGACTGAGCTTTTTCCCTGGCAGCCTGAAATAGCAGTTATCCATTCGTCCATCGCACTCTTCTGGCTGTTGTGACAGGGATAGACAGCCTGACAGCTTCTTTCTCTCTCTCTCTTACCCACCCTCCCGCTACTTTACTCCCTCCACTCTTCATTTCTCCATCTCCCTGCTCCATATGTTCCAAGACTACCCACAATCCTCGGTTTTGTTAGCACCTGGGCTGACATGTGGGGGTGGAGAGAAGATGGAGACGCAGGAGGCAAGGAAGAAGAAGCCGTGGGGGAACGTGCGCGCTGTTCCCTTGCCACCCCCCGCTGACAGTGAGGCACACACCACTGTCAGAGAGCTGACAAACTGTCAATCTACAGATCAAGCCTAATGATTCATGTGTTTGACAGATTAATAAAACGCTCACAGAGACAATTGCACAATAGGTTGATGCGCAATTTGAGCTCATACTGTACGCACAGGTATTTTGGGTGTTTGCTCAAATCCAGGTTGTGGGAAAAATGTAAATATTCTTCATTTACACTCATTTCAGTCCCAATCAGGGAAAGAACCAAATGTGCACAATTAGCCTTTGGACTTGTTGCATTACAATATCTGGGAATTTTCCAAAAATCATTATATCACAGCAGCAAGAAAATATTTCATAGTGCATATAATATATTTATTGTTATTGCTGTTTCCAATCTGTAAGAACAAAGGTACAAAAGAACCAGAGTTTGCTTTGAGAACATCAGCACCTAAGTCTGAGATGATTATCATAGACCCCTACTTACAGACCAAAGACCAAAACACAGTGCATTTTAAATAATGCACCCCCTTCTCGAAGCTCTTTGTTCTTTTTAAATACTGGGGGCTATTTGTTGTTGAGGGTAACATCATGTACAGTATGTGGAAGGAGAGCAGCTTCCATCCTCTCTGCTCTGTGTCTTTAACCCCAGGTCGCCCTGATGGTGGGACCCCAGGGAGCTCTGCTTGTTGGTGTTTTTAATTAACGTGCCTCTCTCTCATTAGGCGAAGTGGGAGCTGGCCGCTGACAGCTTGGCTACCTCCTTGTCCTCTCCGGGCCTGTCGTGTTAGCACTACATGCCGTTGCTGTCCCAAAGGAAGGACACGCAAGCCTCTGATTCACACGTCTGACGCTCATTCACATGTTTGGAGCACAGTCACCTACAGCAATCAGCGTATTCAACATAGGAAGACGTACTCCTCTGGCTTACTTTAAGCAAGAACAGAAATACAATGTTAAAAATGAATTTTTACTCACAAAATACACCTAAGTAGCAAAAGCTAAAATACTCATGATGACATTTTACATTAACATTTTTTAATTATTAGCAGTGTGTGAATATGTAACATTGCGATGCAGATATGGAGATTATTTCATATTTCAGCTAAACAGTTTGCTCCAGAGGTTCCCAGAAAGTTTTGTCTGTTTCACACCCACAGTGATGAATTGCATTTACTGTATATAGAACAGAATGTGCAACATTAGAAGACAGGCTGCATAATGTTAGTTATGTATTTGTTTGCCTGCAAAGACACTTTGGCATGCAGAGTGGAGGAACTAGGTGATCTAATCACCAATAAAATACACCACTTAGTATTTTATTCCCAAACAAAAACAAAATGTAAATCTATTTTATTTATGAAATCATAATTTCCATTTATTCAAATGCACCTGCCTTCCCCACATTTTATAATCTACCCAATCACAACAGCAGATGTAACTCTGAGAGTAAAAGCAACCAAAGACATGCTGGATTACTACATATTAACCCGTGTGATCACTGTGCATTTTGTACATAAAAATTTAACCTGGAAATAGCTACATATTATAGCTGTCTCGTATTAAGTAGAGCATACTGTAATATAGAAGAAAATGAAAGATGTGCTAAGTACATTTATTTAGATCCACTCACGTATGAGAGATGGATGCTCTAACATAACTAAATACACAAACACATACGCATGCACGCCAACACACACACATGAAAAGTGACAGTCAACAAATGTTCAATTTATCATCATTGTCACAAGTCAGATGCTGGCAGCAGCTCTAGTATCTGACTAAGACCCATATTGGCCCAGGAGAGAGAGATAAGCTGTTTGTTTCTGCTGTCAATGCTGCCAATTTGGTTTCCCATCACTTCAAATTCAAATCAACAGCAGCGCAGAGGGGGATCTGAGAGAATGTATGTGTGCGTGTGTGTGTGTGAGGAGAGGAGAGAGAGAGACGATGGAAGATGGAAAGAAGGGCAAAAAGAAAGAGGGGGAGGAGAACAGCAGAGAGGAAAAACAGAACAGCGAGGGATGCTCGGTAAGAGACGGAGAGGGAGAGAGAGTAGATAAGATCACCTAGCTTCTGTGAACACCATCCCCCTGTGTCCTACACTCGCTTCTTATCTCAACTGCAGCAGACACCCTAAAGGGACACACACCCACTGAGAGGGAGAGAAACAGAAAACGAGCGAGAGACAGAGAAAGAGGGAGGGAGGGAAAGAGAGAGAGAGAGAGAAATATGGGGAAGGAAATGAGAGAAGATGAAAGAAAGCAGCAGGGGAATGGTGGAGGCTGAATACTTTCTGGTGGAGGAAGAAGAAAGAAATCTGCCATCACCAGACCTTATTTAAACGACAGCTGTGTTGGACCACATGGAGCTTTGACCTTGTTGATTTGGAAAACCCAAATTTGATGAGCTGCCTTTGCCAATGGGTTGCCCAACAAGTTGCCAATGGGGACTGATTCACTGTTTGTTTAAACATTCTGTTGTAAAAGATAACTCAACGAGGAGGGATCATTGATACCAAAGAACATTATCCTGTATATACATTATATATGAATCTAGAGGAGTTTAGCGATTAGATACCGATAATGCAACATAGCAGAGCGGTGTCCTGAACAAAAGTAGGAAATGGGACAGGACCCCAGAGTCTAGATGCTGGTGATGGAGCAGGGTAAGCAGATGGCTGATGGAGACTTCGTGTTACTCTCTGATTATCCAGGATGAGGTGGAGATGGAGCGGAATGCAAAGACAGTTGAAAGGCAGGAAGACAGAAGAGCTATGTGCAGAGAGAATAGGGATGGTGGACTGATCGTCTTGGATAAGAGGGCAAGAAAATCATTGGACCGCAAAGTTGCAGTGACTTTGACAGTAAAGTGGAAGTGGGAAAGTGGCAGTGAAGAGGAGAATTGCTCAAACATGTAATTGCGCACATTTGTATGGAAACAGATTCTCCTTATTAAGCTAAGCTTCATTTCAATGACTGATGCCGAGTATCAAGTCAGGACTTTGGCTAACATTACCCCCGATTTGAAATGAGTGCTTCAATCCAACTTGTGTTATGCAAATCAGATATTTGATTTTTTTGGGTTATATTTTAGCTCATGAGGAGCTAAGTGCTGTAGTCTGTTGCTAACTTTTTTTTTAAATAGAAGGAATCCACACAACCTTTCCTGGTTTTGAGGATGTGGTGTGTTACATGTAGACGTACATATGTTGCCATTTCATCCAATCTAACAGTTTACCTCTCGTTAGTAAGTAGCAACATAGATTTATCAGTTTATCAGTCCATTCTGATCCACTTATCTAATTCAGGGTCCCAGCTACTATAGACAACCACACCTATGGGCAATTTAGAGTCACCAATTAACTCCACCAACTGTGTGTCTTTGGACTGTGAGAGCATGCCAGAGTAACTGGAGAGAACTCATGCGACATTGGAAGAACACGCAAACTCCACACAGAACGGCTCAGGACAGATGGTGGATTTGAACCCAAGACCTTCTTGCTACAAGGCACCAGAGCTAACCTCCATGCTATAGCAATTCGAACAAATGTTAAACAAATACTAAAACATGTATCTATATGCTACTTCATTATTTATTTTTTAATAGCTAAAGACCGTCGACATATTTAACATGTAAACTGGGTGTAAAGGTAATTAAAACCCTCAGATTCCCAGAAACAATATAGCGACCGTGATCTCTGTGACATCCATGGCCCCAGGTTGGGGACACACCATTCTTCAAATTCTCCTTTGAAACTAATTATAATCCTACTAAAATTAAAAGGACTAATGAATTAGTGCTCAGCACTGTTACCGGACACATGAATCACTTTTTACCAGCATACACTGCCTGATGCCACCCAAGACTAAAAAACTTGAGGGACAATGTTATTGTACAGAATTCTCTAATTATCTTCTGCCTATTAATTCAGGGATTGTAAAAGGCGGACATAAAAAGTTCCCTCCTCTCGCTCTCCCTCTCTCTCCCTCCTTTTATTCCCAGCTACAGATGAGGAGAAACTCCCAGTGATCATTTAAATATTTCAGAACAACTTGGTAAGAGCCTAAAAAGAGTCAATAGCATTAAAAAGCTTTATCCACGGCACAGCTGAAATCCCTGGAACTCTGCCTTGAAAAACTTTGGCATGAAACTTTGTTTGAGGCTGTCCAATTTCAGTCAGTCAATAGAAATCTCCACGTCTCCCCCTACCTCACTTCTGTTAGCACTTATCTTCACCTGAAAGGGTTGACCAAGGACAGACTTTGCTCAATAAACAGAGGAATGTTTTTTTTCTCCTTTTTAAAAGATTGACCTTAAGACAAGAACGTTCTGACTGGATTTCTGTGAGTGCTGAGGCTTAGATAACGCTCTTCAATTCACTCTTGAAATGGGTCAGAGTAAAGACAAAAATTCTTGACTTATTGTGTTCAGAGAAATGGCATATAAAGCCTTGGTCTTTTAGTCGTATGGTGAAAATGAGTAGCACTGAGTGCAAAAGTGGAATACTAATAAGTGTTATATTAAAAGAGTTTCTCAACGATACAGTTGCCCTTGTACTGCTGTAACTGGGACACTCGGTATGAGCCATACAATTGCTATTCAGTCTGTATCTGGTTTTCAAATGCAATAAAATTAAAAGAGTAAAGTTAATACTTGCAATGCAGAGGAAAAAAACTGCTTTAAAAAAATAAAAAATAAACACAGCTATTAAAACCATGTCTCTATAGCTATAATCCCATCTTATCTTTATTCGCTGCAGAATCATTCTCGCCATTTCTCTAATGCATATGTATACAGGGAAATGTTTAGGATGACTTAAAGTGGCAGACTTGAGAAAAAAAGAAAAAAAAAGTCACATATCTCCAAGTAAATCTGATATCGAAGCGTAAAAGCCCAGACAAGCCCCCTCACTTTTGGTTCTGCGAGGAATAGTAATTCAATAAAGTGAGCAGCAGCCGCTCATATCCCCTTCACCTTTGCTGACCTTTCAGATCATTACTCACCAAGGAAGAAAGAGACAGAGGATAGAGGCTATTTTAGGGGACACAGCCAAGGTCTCCGGGAACACGCCAACTTTCTCCTGTATCGTCTTAAAATCTTTAATTGGCTGCTGTAATCGCTGATTAAATGAAAAAAAAAAAAAGAGCACTTTGAAGCCCACAGTACGAGCTCAGAGAACAGAACTGAGTGTACGAGTGGAAAAAAATAACTCAGTTGCTCAAATCGAGCATCTTTTTTTTCACTGTGTGAAAGAGGCCTTAAAAATTCAGGAGTTGTTTCAGGGGACGAATGAATGTTGGTCTTGATTATGATATTATTTCAGCAGAGTGAGGCAGAACTAAGGGGCAGTGTTATGAAAGAGGAGGTGAATTCATTTGTAATAGAGTGTAATAGCAGTCTCAGCTCTCCCATAGGCAGCTATATGCAGATCCCTCAGCCCTCTCTTCGGGGGGAACTGGAAGAATCCATAATATAGAAACGCACAACAAGCGTACCACTGAGGGAAGCAGAGAGCAGGAATAGATAGAGCAAATGTTAATAACCAGGTGATGGATGAATCTCTGAGGGACGGCACTTCTGTACGTCTGTTATATTTTTTTCCATTCTTAAAAGTGCAGGACATAGTCATTTTGAACAATAAAGGGGACTCCGGTTGTAACTAAATTACTTTTGGAGATGAGGATATGAAGATCGTAAAATAAAAGTCATTATACTGTATTCTGTGTGAATACTAAGTTCTGATTGACTCGGGGTGTAAAATAAATTTTAATAACTGGGCATTTTCTGCAAAACTGTTAAATCATCAAGGCAAATCAAAGCTTGCTCATGGTTTGAATGTGAATTTTAAGCAGCACAGTGAAAAATACCCAGAATAAATTACTCCCAGATTGCCCTGAAAGATGTGGGAATAAAAACAACCTTATTTCAGATAATAGAAGCTTTGAAAACCAGGTAACTTTACATTTCAATGTGGTACCTTTAGGGGGATAATAAAGGGAGACAAACGCAATCGACATTACAGATTCATGCAAACTAAAAACGTTTTTTCCCCGGTGCAACGTCGTTTTCAATGAGCGGGGTAGTGATTTAGACTTCAGTAGAAGTCCCTACACATCTAAGCAGTATGACACTGTAGGAAAATGATTGGGATTGTCACTGTCATGGGACTTGTCAGCGTCTCCAAGGATACGCAGGAGAAGCAGCAGATGGGAGTCTGCCTTTTAACATCTGGTTAAGGTGGTTAAAGGGTTGTTTTCATGTGTTCTTTTTAGGGTTCTCCTACATAGAACTTGTGTTTTCAGGTTGAAGGCCATCTGATTTATAGCACCGACTCCTAATCTAACCTTTCTATGCTTCAATGCTTTTCTACTTTGAATATTAAAAAACAATGACAGTAAAGGAACAGTGAACAGCGATGCATCAGTATGTAATGAGCTGGGAGTAACGATGAGCTGACCTGATGCCTTCTAACATTACAATTAAAGATGAATAAAAAGCCTTTTTCGTTTGTTTCTTTTGTTTTCATTGTGACATACATGTGTGAGAAACAATGAGAACTTTTAAATGGTTTGTGCTTGTGTTTGTGTGCGCGTAAGTCCCTGAAGACAACAAGTCCCATCTCTCGCCCTGCTTGCCAGAGTTGCCGTCTCTAAGCTGTGCTAATCGATCGGTGAAGGAGGAAAAAGGGCCAGCTTTAATGTGTTGCATGTGAAGGATTTAGTGGAGAGCACAGCCATTGAATCAATGGAGTAGAAAATGCATCATTAGGACAGTGTCAACTCCCTCTGCCCCCACAGACACACACAGTTGCAACAACCCTCACTCAACCTCCACTCCCCCCCCCCTTATCCCGAGTGCACTGAAAACGTCCACATATTCATACAATCGCATGACGTGAGGCGTGCACAGAAAAGGCACGCATGTGATGCTTCAGCTCTCATAGCACAAAATAAAATACCATCTTAAACAGCACTCACTCTGAGTGCATCCCATGAAACATGGATGCTCGAACACCCACTTGTATGAGCTTGTTAAAAGCTCCCCTGATGGCAAAACACAGACGTTAAATGTCCCAAAAATCCAGGCAGACGAATCACCTCACTCCCATCCTGCCGCTGCCATTTTGTCAGGAAATGTTTTGGGGGGGACTAAATTTAGCTTTTCGTGATATGAATTATTAAAACTGCAGTGACTCCTATGACGAACTTAAAGTCTGAACCCGGACATACCAGGTCAGTCACTGTGGGAAATTTATTGAGGCAGAGACTAATAAAACAATGTGGGACAGATAACAAATGGGCATTTTTGAGCTCATGTTACTATAGTTCAATGTATTATATGGGAATATTATACTTTAGTCAGTGGAAAAACCTCTTAAGGAGTGTTTGGACTACTGTGGGACACCAAAACGCTCCTTCAAAAACAGCACTACACAGCAGTATATGATTTATAGATGGTGATGGTGATTTTTTGGTTTCTTGTGTATAAATACCATTAAGAGACAGACTATACCAGCCCAGTGTGTGTGACAGTTGTGTGTACAATGTTTTTTCATCATCTGTAGTCTGCTTTACTAAGAGATTTTGTTATGAAATGGTACTTGTAGGTTTTTCTTAGTTGGAAAAAACTGACAGTGAAACACGAACCATGAGTCACACCTGCTCACGCTGCACTCGCTTAATGGATCTAAAATTAACATGTTCAAAAGTTGCTGTGTGGATTTGAATGGGGATACTGACTGACTGAAATTAACTGAACATAAATTCAACATTCAAACTGCAGCAAAGTTTATTATACTTTTTTCATAGATAGATAGATAGATAGATAGATAGATAGATAGATAGATAGATAGATAGATAGATAGATAGATAGATAGATAGATAGATAGATAGATAGATAGAGGGTCAACAGTCAGACAAGGACCAGGCAAAGCTGATTAATCAAGAATCCATCTCCGGATGAATCATGTATCACTAAGAAGACAAAGTGACAAAGTGAATTCTGTCATGGGAGTGGTCCCATGTCTCATCCCCCTGGTAAAACACTTACAGGATAAAGACTCCCATTAATATTCCTCTGAGCTCCTCTCCACTCCACCTGCCTCTCTCTTCTCCTTTCCTCTCCCTGTCCTATTATCCTGCCTCAGCGGACATCCTGTCCTGTCCCGTCCGCCTTGCCAACCTGCAAGATGGAGATGAGAGGACGATCCAAATGCAGAAGGGGGAACATGAATCATTACACTTCCTGTTGTTGCACACCGTCCGGGGAAGGAAGAGAGAGGACGCCCCCGGGGCTCCGATTGATTCCGGAGACTTAATTGGGTTTATTAGCCAAGATGTTGGGCCCCGTGAGGAGGCTCCCAGAGGCCGCGGAGTTCCCCCCCCCTCCTCCCCCCATCCCCATTCCCACTCTTCTGAAGGAGAAAGCCTGCGTAATTGTTTTCCCTCCATCTTCTGTGTCATTGTCAGATGGGTCCTGCGGGATTATTAGCAACCCCAGGTCCCTCAATAATTCATCCAGAGCTATTTATACACAGATGGAGAGTCCTCTAAAGTCTCCCCCAGTGAGATTATCTGACGCTTAGACAGACAGACAGAGAGAGGGAGAGCAATGAAGAGAAACCGGGCTACAAAGGGAAAAGCACGAGAGAGACAGAGAGAAAATGGGAGAGACGTACAAAGAGAGTAAGAAGGATGGAGAGAGGCAATCACAAAAAGAAATGCAAAGACGAGCAAAGCAAGTTTGACAGTGAGAATGAGAGACAGCGGTGGTTTAGGTAGGCACAATGACAATGATTCTGGTGTGCATTGAGTTTCAAGGTGAAACTCTCTGCTCTGCTTTGGCAAAGTGAACAAAAGCACTGTCCCGGGAATAGCATATCCTCACACAACACACATTAATGGCTTTTAATCTTCCCCCCTTTTTCCTTCATTTAACACAATTAAGATGTTTGCAAAGCTAACATGGACCACTAGTCGCTATAGGAAGGACAGATGAAAGACACTCAGGGATTTCCATATACAAAGTAAACACAGTTATCCATCCTTTCTAACGTGTCAGTGCGTAAGACCAACAAAACAGCAGCCAGCCATTTCTTAAATCACCTAATAATTCACTAACATAACATTAACATATTAGCATATTAACATTAGCGCATTAAACAGCTTCTAATCCCAAACAGATAGTGGCTGGGCTACACAAGGCGGCGCGACTGCTGGCTTTTAATAGCTTTGCAGATACCTGTGTCTTTCCGCCTGCAAGTTAAGGGGACATTTTGTTGTCGTCAGACTAATGAAGCCTTTGGCGCACAAAGTTGATTTTCAAAGTCCCTTTGTTGGCGCTCCAGCCGCAGATAATTATATATATTCATCCCCTTTGGCAGTCACTTTTATCCAGCTCATTTAGAAAGCTTGGCTTCCTCTTGGACAAATTGGGACATTGAAAGGCAGATTGGAGTGATAGTTTTTACATTTTGCATCGATGGCACATTAATCAGGGCAACTATGGCTATGGGAAAAGTCTCAAGCGCCCTCTGAAACACAAGCCATTTATCTGTAACAAATAGTATCGCCGTTAAAGCTATGCCTTTATCTAAATGCATTGTTTCATTCTGTATGAATATCTTCCGAAGTAAAATTCTAATTTCCCAAAACATGAGAGCTTAAACCTCTTCAACCTAAATCTAATAAACTGCAAATAAAATCTGGGTTTTGGAAATGGATTTGAAAGCCTAAAGCAGTTCACACACACTGAGGTGTGTCAGCGAGAACATCACCTCAAAACATAACTGCATTTCTATGGATGCTGTGAACAGCAAATCTGCTCAGTGAACATTTTACATTTTGCTGTTTTCTTTTTAAGATAAGTTTCAAAATGTTTTCCCTTGTATAAAAAATATTAGACAGAATTCAGTATCTTTTATACATGAGAATAAAAAATGTTTGGATGGAAACGTTTTCAGAAAATGCCAATGCAAACTAATTTGGTAACTTTTAATCAATGACTAACAATCAATGGTAAACTGAGTATGTCACTTACTTTTCATTGCTGTATACAATTAAATCATAATGAATAATAACACCTAGGTTTATAACACCTGCTTTAATGGACATAAAAATGATGTGGAGGAAATTCACATGACTGAACCTTTGGCTTATAAAAGGCATAAACTGTAACACTACAAATGACTAGTGAATATACTGTTTGGTAATTGTGAAATAACCATTCACTTGAGTTCAGTTAACAGTTTACTATTTATTACTGATGGTTATTATGGATTTTTACCACTAGTTTGACATTTCTTCTAAACTACTGGGAAAGTTTTTGTTAGCTTTAGGTAAAGCCAATGCCAAATTAATTGCTGCTGCCCGCTGCGTCCTTACAGTATTGATGAACAGTCTATAAAGTAAGAACACTTTTCTCTCTCTCTCTCTCTGCTACACACACACACACACACACACACACACACACACACACACACACACACACACACACACACACACACACACACACACACACACTTCTGTTGCTCCGGGGAAAGCAAAGCTTATCAACTACCCAGTGCTCACACACTCTCACACACACACAGACTTCACTGTCTCTATCTATAAACCCCATGAAATCATTCCACACCAAGTGAAGCAGGCTATGTATAGGTTTGGCCAGGGTTCCATCTCCTGTTCTGTGATTAAAGGACCAAACTAATAGGCTCTGTCTCATTGGGAACCTGTGTGGGGCTGGGAGAGACCTCCGAAGCCATTAAATTGCAAATCTGTAATAATTTGCTGAAGGCTTTCTGTCCAGATCATTCCCTGGGCTGATTTGTGCATTGAGGTAGCGTTCTGAATGGCCAAGCACAAACCCAGCTGAGCCCACCAGCTAGCCAGCCAAGTTAGTCTACAAGGGGGCACGCTCCAGATGTGCATGTACACACACACACACACGCACGCACGCACGCACACGCACGCACACACACACACACACACACACACACACACACACACACACACGCACGCACCATATTTACTTTGCAAGAACCACAATACAAAGTTTCACAGAGTCTTTTTCACTTAATTTGCACCAACAGTCTGCTTCTAATTAAAGCCAAATTAAATAAAGGCGTGAGCTAATACGCTTCATAAGTCCATGCAAGTTCAAACCTCCTTTTTGAGGTGCAGATTTGTGGAATGAAACCTTCTTAAAGACCATAAAAGATATTTTCTACATCAGCTTACATGTGATGAACACGAACGCTCGGTTATTTTTTCCAGACAGCTATGTTTGACAGGGGGCTTTAGATTGCAGGCAAATCCCACGTCCCAACTTGTTAACTTGTTATTTAACCCTATAACAACAAGTTACATATTTGATACCAGAGTTTTTGTGAGTTTTTGAGACCACTGTGATTTCTTTCCCCCTGAAAACCTTAAATAAATTGCACAATACACTTTTAAGCAATAAGTTGCACAGAAGCAATAAGTTGCACAAATTTTACACAGTACAGCAAATACAGATTTCAACTAGTTTTTCCATAAAGAAAGATCTGGTGGTTCTTCAGCTTTAACAGCTAGTCAGTTCCAAACTAAAATGAAACATCTGCATTACAAAAAAAAAGGAAGAAGTTTGTAAATTTTTACTGTTGTTACTTTTGGCACTTGAACTTCTTTCAGAAAAAGAAAAAAACAAACAAACAAACCGTGGGTTGTCCAGGATTTCTGCTGCATGAGATGAAATACATATTGCATTAAATTTTGATGCAACACAGCTGAAGCATGCCAATGACAATAGAAAACCTCTGTAATGCAGTAAAAAGTTGTTTCTGCCCACAAGCGACCTACGCAGCTGCACCCTCACTGAGCAACTTTAAATAGCAGTCAAGATCAAACTTCAAAAAGTAGCATGTGAGGAAAATCCACAAACAGACACACACACCACTGACAAGTATACAAGTCCAATTAACATGTTGTCAGAGATCATGCTAATATGGAGGGCACTTGCTTATTTACCCCTGGGGCACCTGGGCGCTGCAGGGGTCTAATTCTGCTCCCATCCCAGGAAGGTCATTCTCCCTTCTCAAGCCATGATGGCCACAGAGTAGTGCTTAAATCTGGTAAAATGCAGCCTATAAATTACAGCAGAGGACAGAGGGGTCAGAGCCTGGCATGGAACTGGGCCAGGAGCTATCAATCTGCCGGGGCCAGCGAGGGCGACATCTGTCTCTGGGACTCCCTCACTCTTTTTACTTCTATCTCTGCCTGTCGTTTCCCATCCCTGCTTTTCGGTCTTTTCTTTTCAGCCCTTTCCGTCTTCCCTTTCGTTCCTTTTTCTCACTCTGTGTCTGTCACTGAACAATCTCTCCATGCCTCCATTTTTAGACTGCACCTTCCTTTACAATCTCCGCTCTCCTTCTTTTATATCGCTCTGCCTCTTGATATTCTCTTTTTGTCTTTGTGTGCAGCCCCCACCCAAGCACTCTCCTCCATGGATCTCCCTTGCCTCTTTTCACGCATTCTCTTACATCATCCCTGTTTCAACATGTCTCTAATTCTGCTTCCCTCTCTCCTGCTCTCTCCCCCCAGTCTCTCTCGCTCTCTCTGTCTAGAGCTCCTTGTCGTTTTACGCACTCTTGCACCATCTCCCTCTGCAGCGATATGTTTTGGTCTATCTGCTCTCCAACCAGCAGGACAGAATAAAGCCTTGATGTACTTTCCCTCAATGTGATGCCAATATCATTTCAATGGTAATATCTGATGGCAAAATGCATATTTTGGAGGGAATGAAAATGGACCCAGTGGGTATTCAGAAACAAATACAAATTTGATATACAAATTCAAAGCTGATGTCGTTCAGGATTGTGCAAACTACACATTTTCCCCGAACAGAAAGCTGAGCAGTTACAAATCTTTTCTGAAGCAAGTAGCTAACTCATGAAACCACACTTATATATTACAAAGAGAACAAGTAGTTTTGATATGAGGCTAACTCTGGAAGTCAAAACTTGTCAAGCCTAATTTACAACAAACATGTCTGTTTGGTTGATGCTTTTCCTAGTTTTGTCAGAACATCTTGCACTACATTTGCTACCCAAACCCTCGAAAACTTCCACATAACTTATTAATCATCCTCCATTTTCTGAATCAAACTTGCCTTTGAATAATTGAGGGGGCTCTTTGAAAAGCCCTAACCTCCATTCCCACCTTCCTTTTACAAGTCAACGTGGTGCATTTTTAATTGGAGGGGGCATGAAATAGGCATGAAGGGAGATGGGAAGAAACGGAATTGGAATCAGGGACGCTCAAAATGTGGCAGTCATGGCGCAGCGTATGAGGTTGTATGCAAGCATACAGAGAAGGCTAAATATGCATCTGGCCTGACAAGTCACACATGCTTGACAGCCCATGAGGTGTTTTCTGCGTGCAACGATAGCACACGGCTCATGTAATCCCTGCCTTAGAATATCCTAGCAGATGGACCTAGATACGCCACTTTGAGTTATGCTTAGCAATTTGGTTGAGAATAAACATCAATTCAACTTCCTATAAAGCATAAATCTCCAAAGCCGAATGATTTGTTTAGTCTACATGAAACAGTCTTGTAGGGGCTAAAACGGTAATTGAAAGTACATGCATTACAGTCTGAAAAAGCTGTGTCTGTTTGCAAGGTAATAGCAATGATTTGCTTTTGTGATATTAAAACCAAATTTAGCCTCGAGAATATAAGAAAGGGTCAAAACAGAAACAATATTAATCTATTTGAACGGGGACTGAAAGGAATGAGAGTCCTTTGGAGCCGGATATGTAACAAGAATTAATGCTTGCAGGGTATGCATTAATGGGCCATTGCCACAGTTGGCTGTGACAAACTTTGGTTCTATTTTTCATATTGCTGCTGTGTCATGCTGCTATTTCCTTGTGGAAAGCCTCTGCAGTAGAGAGCTGCAGCTGGGCCCATTTTTATGAGCATACTGAGATTTTGAATCAGGTTTGGACCCAAGATATATTAGTAAGCATTAAAAAAAGTCACTCTTGAGCGCTACCGTGGCTATGATTGAACTCACAGCACTGTAAGCACATGTGGCACTGTGTTTTCTTGTATGCTGATACGCACAGATCACATAATTCTAAACTGTATGCATATAAAAAGATGATCAGATGACAGATATATATAGAAAATGTATGTATACCTCGCTTTAAATACACAGGTGCACAGACACAGATATGTGTATTATAAAATTTCCGACCATAATGCCTCCTGACTGTGCAAAGCTTGATAAAAGGAGCCAGAAGTTCTAATCGAAAAGGCAAAACACCAGCTTCTAACTTCAAAAACAGAAGAGATTCATAATCCTTTGACTGCTGAACAAAAGGAACTATTGTTAAACCTTTTACACTCAACAACCACATATAGAGCGGAGTGCCTGTGTAGTTGTATGCCACAGATAAGTATTCTAGAAATGAAACTAAAAAAGACAGGTTATATTTTTTATATTAGCACACATGCAGCTCCATGACCATGCTTTTATATATCATCTCTATCATTTCGAAATACATTAAAATTTTGAAAAACTGAAGGAAACCTTCATAAGCTAAAAGGAAAAACAAAGCTCTTCCTCACAGGAAGCTCTATGATTAGCACTGCAGACTTGAACACAATCAGCAGCAAAACAAAATGACACTCAAAAAAAAACATGTAAGACTTTCCAACATTTCAAAATGATTGCATTCTCCATCTCCACAATCGGCCACCGGTGCTTGAAGCAGGGGGCGTTGAAGTAGTATTAAGGGTAGCTAAAAGATTGAGGAGGCCCAAAGCATCAACTTTTAAAAAATTTACCACGAAGCACAATAATATTTAACTGATGCAAGAGCCTTGAAAACCGAAAACATTTACCTCTCCAAGGAGCACTTGTCAAAAAAAGGTTGGTTTTATTTCATCCTCTGAAAAAAAAAGCACACGGGGGCAATGAACACAGCAATAAGAAAGCAAGATTAGGAAACAAAGACAGAAAAACGCAGATTGTGGCGCAAGCATCTCAGCAATCTTTTTATGAAAAACTAAAAAGCCAAATGTTGTTGAAAGATTTAAGGCATGCTTTATTTGAACTCAGCCCTGGGTTAACTCTGTCAAAACACAAGAAAGCTTTTATAATGTACATACAAGTCTCCCAAAGAGTCACCTTAAAAAGTGTTGGAAACATCTGTCACCGCCACTGACCGCTGTTGGCCACAACTTTATCATGTGGAACAGGTTTGAACCACAAGGCAGTTGTTTTTAATTTTTGAATTCTAATTATACAAAATGATGTGCATTGTGTTTGTGGAGGAAAGAAACAGTTATTAGAAAGTATGCTGTTGTTATTAACAAAAATTATTAAAAGATAAAAAAAAGAAAGTTTGCTGGAGGTTGAATGCTTAGTGTGTGTCAGTTGATTTGCATCAATCTTGAGGACATGAAATGAGGTGAACAGGCAGGTGCACAGCCTTCTCTTTACATAATCTCTCTGTGTATGTAAAGGTCAGTGGTTTAATGAGAGGACTGCCGAGGTCAGGGGAGCCAGAGGGCTCCACCTCTCTGACAGGCCACATAACTCCAAACCTGCTGTTAGCATGCTAATCCTTGCACAAGCTCCATGAGCACTGCCTCCTTTGGCTTGGTCAGACCATCTCTCAGTGTGACTAACTGGCTCCCCGCTCGGCCATAAGCCAGCCCCCATCTGACAGTCCCCTCCAATAATAATGGACAACAGAGGCAGCACTGGTTTGACAACGGTCCTCGTGACAAATTAGACTCACTGTACTCCTCATTCTGGCTCCGCCTCTCGATTTCTTCTTGTTGCTTGGCAGTTCTGGGCTCTGCCAGGGCAGTGGGCGCGGTATGGCACCGGTTGTTGAGTTTACTTTGGTATGAAGTGCCTTCCTCTACGACACATGTTGCCTTTCTCCCTGACGAAACACTCGAAATCGATGCGTCTTCATAAATTTGGAGCACAATGTGAGACCTGAGCGTGCATTCTGAACGGCGCTGAGTGGAACACGGGCCAAGGAGACAAGGAGCACATAAACATACACACTCACTCACACAGTCATCCAAAACTGAATGCGAGAGGAGGAGAGGGAAGGATCCCACAGAGAGGATGATGCAACCGGAGTGAAATTTTTCGGCCGGAACGCATGCTGCATTAACGCAGACCTGCAGGACGAAAACACACACCCATACTTCGTTCTTTTTTTTGTTCAAAGCTAAATTTGGTTTTATTGCCCCATTTTTTAAAAATAAAAATAAATAAATATTTTTTTTTTTGCATCCAACAACCTGTAACATATAATTTCCTGAAAAAAAAAAAGATCCTTTCATGTTACTGGCATCATGACTTTCTGGCCTCACTGAGAATGATAAGCCAAATGAGCTGTTCTGTTCTAAATCTGCTTGCCTGACAGATTCAGGTGAAAGAGCTATAATATCTAAAGTGAGGGAATTCGAGAGAACCATAACTCCCTTTATGACCTGCACAGATTATAGTCCCCATCTGCAGCATAAGGCATCTGCAGTATGGGTAAATTTAAACAAGATTACAGTCGGTCATTACACTACATCTCTGCTTATTTGATTTCAATCATATTCCATCGTAAATATTCAAATAAATTTCTGCAGTATTGATGGACTTATAAAATGGTTTAACAGCCAATCCATTTCTTTTCATTGGGTTAGTAGTGTCTTGTGTAAGTTGAGAAAGCCTTATGAAAGGGTGTAGTCTCGGCCAAAGACCTGTGGCGCCTCGCTTACATCACTTCCCAGGTCAAAACGGACAATTTGGCCCAACTCTAAATGAGTTTTCAACACCTGCCTTGACTTTGAGCAACTCTCTGGCTTTGTAACTACTTTAACTGTCGGAGCCTATGGCGAGAGCCGCTGCTAATGTATTTAGTTTGACCAAGGACAAATATATTACTCACATTAAATAAGCACCAAATGAAACAATGGCCCTAAAACAAACTTGGTGACAGTTGCGTTTGCTAAGAGGAAAGAAAGATGCTGACAATAAAGGTTTGCCAAGAAATACAATGATGATGTGACAACAGTAAACAGTAGATAACACCTTTGGTTATTAAATGTGCTCCCCCGTATCATCACAGCTCAATTGCCCCAGTGATTATTACACGAAATCAGGTTGATGAATAGTGCTAGCAATCACATCTACACCTGCTCTTCTTGAATGGATCTCCACCTCCCATGCAGCATTGCCAGAGAAAAGAGAAAGGGTTGGCTCTTTGTGCTCGCCGTCCCGTTGTGCTTGGTAGCAGCAACAGCAGCAGCAGCAGCAGCCGGTGACCATTATAAATGGCCTCTATTAGCATGGCTGAGTCGCAGAGGGGAGAGAAATAAAATCATTGGGAGAATGTAGGCCTGCACTGGTGTCCCTGCGCCCGCTACCAAGCTCTGTCGACCTCCGTCCCAAGCTTCCCTCCTCCCAGCTCCCTCCTCCCCTCCATTCCAAGGGGACACAATCCTAAAGACTAGATTACTAATGATACATGGGGTCATTATGGGGAGGGTTATGGCAATAGTATCACAGGCACAGCTGACAATAGCAATAAGAGGGGTAGCTTTCTTCAGCGGTAGCATTACCATAGCAAAGGCTGTTCTTTATGCCTGTTGATGTATAGCAGAAAAGGATGAGGGTCTTTTATTTCCTGCCATAGCAGAAAAAGCTGTGTATTATCTCCCTGAAAACCATGCTTATGTCTTTGTTACAATGCCATGTCTCTGCGAGTAATGTTAAATGAACACAAAAGTATCCCCAGACAAGGCATTACCATGTTAACAATAACAGTTACCAGCTACGTGCTACATGGAAAAGCAGAGGTAGAACAAAATTGTAAAGTAAATGGCAGTCGATCATCTACAATCTGTGGTTCAAGCTGGGGCTTTGTACTACCACAACCATTACAGAACAAGATGCACTGTCACCGAACACACAAGGTGTCAGTGCATAAAGTGAAGAGAAAAGAAGAGCGAAGGAAGGGAAGGAATGAATGGAATCAAGCAGAGTTAATGAAAAGGAGAAAAGATGGAAGAGGACTTTTCTGCTGGACAGTTCTATAGACTTCACTCCACTGGAGCATTTCACACCTTAAAGGGTCATCATGCCCTCAGCTTGATGCTCTCTATTCTGTAAGAGGACAAATGCAAACAGTCTGAAGAAACTGAAAGGACAGGGGAGAACCACACATATGCGGAAAAGCTGACGGGGAAGCGTAGCAGCTTGAAAGCCAGTTTAAACGTGTTCATACATAAAACTGCTATCAAATTCGTTCAGATGGATTAATTTCACTTTGATTTCTGCAGATCAGTAATGGTGATCTCTTTAGAAAACAGATTCTTTGTATATATATTTTAATATTTGCGAACTGCATTTATCTTCCTGTGATGGCTTACTGTACCTAGTTCATGCAATATTGTGCAGTGTTCAATAAGCCCAGTGTGACGACAGTCGGTCACTTTGCCCGTTATCCGTGGGATGTACTGTCTTTTACTGCCAATTTGGGCATCTTCGACGGAAACCTCAGGGTGCGGGGGAAACGTGGCCTTCAAACAGCTCGCAGTGAGCCAGTGAGCTGGTAAGCCAAGGAGTAGCTGGTGCCTCGAGCTAGTTAAAATATGAGCACAGCGGGGGCTCGCTAATGAAAGCGGGGGCTCAGCCTGGGAAGCAGGACCGTATATCGCAGTTAGGAGACAGTTCTTAGAATCAGCTGGCGAGCCATGCCTATAGTTCTGGGGCCACTGGTGATTAACCGTCCAACAGGGAGTCTCTACTACAGCTGGGCTATTAATAAAAGATACACCCCCCTCCTCCTCCTCCTCTTCTCCTGCCTCTTTGGTTCCCTCAATGTCTGCACACACTCTCTGTCCTCTGGAATTTATTTGTATATCATAATCATTTCCTGACACATGGTGGATGTCACATATTGTTTGCACGAGGCAAAGGTTCAGGGTGGGGGGTGATGGCTTAAAAGGCAAAGGAGAGGGGTCCTGAAAAGTGGCAGCTTACTTTTCACCCTGCGATGTGTCCTGCAGGTATAGCAGATCAATTTGTGACCTCTCACTAGATGGTGATTTCCACAGAATGACTATTCCCGTGAGAGTAGAAAATAAAATGCAAGGGTAAGGCACCATCATTCATGCTGGAGCACTTCAATTCTTTATATTACACCAGAAGGGCATATAACACTGTTGCATCAAAAGTTTATGATGATTCACTGTCGTCAATTCTATAACAAAGGCAACCCTGACAGGGTCAGTCATTGTTGGTACAGAAAAAGCTATTAAGGCAGTATTTGATTAGAATATTTCAAAACTGGTTAAAATAATACCTCTATATGCAATCTCCACTTTAGTGCGATTTCTTCTTTTTATTTTTATTTTTAAGGGGGAATCACTTCGATCACCCAAACCTGAAACACTGACAAAGGCTTAAATGCTGCACAAAATTACAACATGCTCATAGTCCTTCCACTGTTGCACACGTTCGTGTACATGTGCACGCGCACACCCTCCCTCACTCACTCCCTTCCTCCCCCGCCAACTCATCACAACCCCCACCCAACTACCCCCCAACACACACACACACTGAGCGACTTACAGAATGTATTGCTTTGAGGCAATCAAACAGCCTCCCTGCTATTGCAACGTGAAAACACCAGGTTAATAATCAGGATTCAGCAGAGTGAATGAAAGCACGTTTACAACCGCTGGACTAGATGTGTGAATACTCCCGTGCACACTATAGGAACATTGGTCCTCCTAAAAATCACCCCCCACACATATTCATGCCGTCGTGACTCCCGATTCGTGACACTCTTATGCTTGCATATGTGTGTTTAATAGGGTAGAAAATGAAGCACTGATTTTGGGAGCCAGTGACAAGTCAGACGCTGGAAATAATGTCCCCCTCTACGTGCCACAAATGAAACAAAATGCGAATAAACATGCAGAAAAGTAATTCAAGCTCCAGCACTATAGAAACAATTGGCCAACAATTGCGCTGCTCTACCTATTAAATCCCGCATGATTCAGGCTCCCCACTCTCACCAAACGTGTGACAGATTTCACTCTGGCAAAAACAAATAGAGCCATAGGTGTCGCGGGGAATATGGGCATAACCCACCTTTGTGCATGCCCGTGAAGCGGTCTTTGAGCACAGTGAGCTCGTAGATTTTGCCGAACTCCTCGAAGAGGGGCCGGAGGTCCTTCTCATCCAGGTTGCGGGGGATCTGACCGATGAAGAGTTTGATGGCATCGTGGTCCTTCATGGGGATGGTGGCCGGGCATCCCGCCGGGCTGTGGCTGTGGTTTAATCCGTTCACGAGCCCGTTCGTGCTGGCGGAGACCACACCAACACCGTGCACCGTGCCGTCCACCTGCCCGTTGGTTAAAGTTGCCATCTTCGGACCGGCCAGTGAGTTGGGATGGGTACAACAGCAGCAGATGGTAATGGTGGAGTCTCGTTTTACGTTGGAAAAAAGCTGGTGGAAGTCTTGGTCAAAATTTGGTTCCGAGACCAAGCCGTACCAGGGATGGTTCCGCTCTCGTCCTATCAAAGCCAGTATTTACAATGATTTGAAAACACATGAAGCATTTGGCGAAGACGCATATCAAAAGCGCGCAGTGCCGTTGGTCCCGGTGGAGGCTTTGATTCCTTATATTTATGTCCTAACCAATAACTCGTTCATTGATTTCATAAAAGAGAGAGAGAAAGAGAGGGAAGAAGAAGGGGGAGGGAGAGAGAGAAGAGAGAGAGAGGGAGAGAGACCAAGAGCGTTCACTGTCTATTTACACCCACGTTCCTTCGTCCCAGCTTCTTGGCACCCTTTTATTTTTTTGCATTGAGGAGTCTGTATGGGTGTCTTCTCGGTTTAAACGAACAGGGTCGGTTCGATCTCTGCCAGAACAGAGGGGAGGTTAGAATAATGGGGGGGCGCTTTAAACTCGGCATATATAAACCCAGCATATTTCTGTCCCCCCCTTTTCTTCGGCAAGTAGACAATGGTACATTCCACCGAGGGGAGAGGGTCTATAAATAGAGAGATATAGAGAATACGGTCCTTTGTGCTCCTACTCAGAGCAAATAACTACACTTTCAAGAACTTAAGAATGCAATACTTGAGTGACTGACACACACTCACACACACGCAGATACACACAGACAAAGACTCTCTCTCACACACAGTTTTTATCAGGAGTAATAAGCCGTACAGCTATTTTCAGAAATGTAGCTACTATTAAGTGAAAATAAACATTGACCACAAATTGGTGGTGTCTGCGGTTAATCGGAGGTTTATTTATTGTTTTGTGTGCTTAAGTCACTCTGCATATCCTTCATCCACCTTCCTCATCCTCGATGGCAGCAGCAGCGAGTCGCTGCATCTTCGCTTCGCTCCAGGACCGTGGACAGCTCCGTGGTGCTGAAACACAGCCTTACGGGCGAAGCTCAAAAATACACGAATGGAGAATTCCTCGCACGGCTTCGACTGTTCGCTGTTATCAAAAGCAAGCACAGCTTTTTTGCAGCGGTTTAGACTACGTATTATTATTATTACTTTCTTCTGCCGTTTCGAAAGTCACACCGAATAGATTATTTCATTTTCAGAAAGGGGAAGTCTGTGAGCACCGCCGAGTGGCGTAGAGAGGGGGCACAAGGAAGAAAAAAAGGAAGAAAAAAAGCCATTCGGGTTATTTCAGGTAATGAAGACAATGGGGTGGGGGGGGACTACATTTTGATTCCATTTACACCAGAAATGAGCTCAAAATCATAAAAAAGAAAGAAAAAAGATATTTCCTGATCATTTGTTGATCATTTGATGAGCTAAACATTCACTCAGCTTCTTCATCAAATCGTTTTAGCTTACGAGCCTGAAGGCATCAACAAATCTGAATTTAAATTATTCTGATTATTTTGGCAATCCTTCATTATAAAATTGACAGTTTGAGCGAGTTAGGTGTTTACACATTTCCCATTGAAGGCATGCACCAATTAAAGGCGTGCTTATGTCTGTGATAAAAAAAATGGACTAAACAGAATAACCTCTGTTATATAACAGCAAGTATCATCTGATTCAAACTACCGCAAACGGAAATCTGCGACGTTACACGGGGAAGGTGCAACGGCGGTGGATTTGAACATTCACTGTAACCGAAACCTCAGCTGAATATAAGATCAGATTGTTAAATCAGCTTCCTATTAGCTTGGACAGCGACCTCTCAGTGGGATAATTGCCATTCCTGGTTGTTTCCTTTGGGAGTAAGTACATGTTTATCTGTATCCCCAGAGGAGAACAGCAACACCCGGGGTCTTGTTAGTGTATAAATGATAAGAATGCTGATAATCCTGTTTGAATCCAATCTGATGAAAGCCATTTTAGCGGTCAGCAAAGCAGAATGTTAACGATGAATAACTCACAGTGAAGTTAAGCTAGCTGGCTCTTGGCAGTTGTGTCTGCTGGACACTCCTTTTAAATAGAATGATTCAGACCCATTACCTCACAGTGGGCCCTTGGGGGACTGCCATACGCGCAGCCATATGTACGCCGAGGTGCCAAAGTAAGGCCAGGGTATGATTCTTAAAATTCGTACTGTGCTACTTTGTTTTCCTCCTTTTTTGGGAGGGGAGGGGGGGGGGGATGTGTGGAAACCCCACCCGACACCCCGCCCAGAAATTTGCTAACCATTAAATAACAAAAGACACACTCTCAGGGCGACACAGCGCCTCTCTCACCTCTTTCCGCTCTTCCGCCAGCTAAATGGCCCGGTAATGTCATCCCGTTCTCACGGCATGACCGAGCCCCAGCAGTTGCGGGGGTGGTGGTGATGGTGGTGGTAGTGGAGAAAGGAGGGGGGCCGGGGGGTGGGACTTGGCTTTCTTTGGCATGACACTGTGCTCTGCTCTCCAAGCTTTCCCTCGGGGCCACACTCCATTCACCACAGCAGTCCTGTCTGCGCTCACGCCTGAGTTACCTGCAGCAATATTTTTTAATACAAGGGTGAAATGGGAGGGCACAAATCATTGTAATTATGTTCAGTGGGTACTGTCGCGATGATTACGCAAGGTATGGCGCCACAACGGGTCCCTCGTGGTCTGCTTCGTCACACAACCTACCTGAGAGGTAGTAGAGAGGCTGCGGTGGCTGAGCCCATCGGACTGATGACACGCAGTTAGCGAGAAAGACGTGTTACAGCGTGTCTGTGCACTCCCCAAATGGCACTTATTCCAGTCCATTTGGGTATACTCAAATACGATTGTGTAGCTCTTGCAAATCCTTTCCGCAATACTCAAAACACCCAGTCTGTCAGACAATTTCCACATTTATTTACTGTTATTTTATACCCCCCTTCATATTTGTTTGAAGCAATGGAATTATAATTAAGTTTTCAGTGCTCATTAGCAAAATAAATCAAGACTTGGACTGTTAATATTTACAGCCTCACAGATTGCAATTGTTTAACAGCAACAACAAAAAGGCTTTTAAACACAGGAATGCTGACTGAGATAAGCCTCTATCCACAGTACTGAAACTAGTGGGAAGGCAAGCAAAGCGTGCCTCTGTCTCTGGTGCTAAATTTAATACAGCACAACGGTGGCAAGTGTTGCTCTTTAATAAGACAAGATGCCCCGATAAATTCTCGGTGACAAAGCTTAAGGCCTTGGAGAAGAATCTATAAACAAGGTGTAGATAATCATATGTAGAAATGCCATTTCTCTCAAAAGATTCCTCTGAGCTCAACAAAAGAGGTCACTCTATCCCTCAGAAGATGGCTATTTTGCCTAGGAATATTGCTTCAATTTTCAGTTTCAGCACTGTAAACGGTTGCAGCAAGGCAAATAAATGAAAAGGGAAATGAAGTAGCCAAGTTACACAAATAGATTGATAATCTGCATTGGGCACCGTAAAGTGCTCTGGCGTTTTCAATATTACCTATTCTGCATAGTAATGTCTTTTCTCACCTCTCCTTCATATGGGACAAAGTTCTAAATCTCCTTTAGCCTTGGGACACTCGGGCTGTATATCACCTCTCAGTAATTTAGTAGGAAGAGCACAAAGGAATGAGGAAATGGCAGGCGCATGACTGAATGCTCAAAAAGTTTAGAGGGACAAGAAGGGCAGGGGGGTCCTCTTTAACTTGATTAGCAACAATTTGTTAGAGATTGGAAGGGATGTGCCAGGAACAAAATTACTGCAGTAGTTTCAAATGTGCATCTTTTGAAAATGACACTGTGTTCTTGGCATAAGCCGGATCTATATCTACATAGATGCAGATACCTATAGCTATAATATCTATAATATTATGATTGTTTAAAATGTATTTATTATATGAGAAGATTCCAATCTAACTTACACATAAAACTATAGGTTTACTATGTGATAAATAAGGGGAGCTATAAATGTTAAGCACTTGTTATGCAAATGCATATATACAAAAATAGCTGCTGATCCGGAGACAGAGAATTTGTTAATTTCCAGAGGGGGAAGAAAAGCATTTTATTGGGTCATGTGTGGAGTGAACAGTCTTCCAGTGGAAGTTTGTTGACACAGGGATAAGAGGCGGTGACTTATCTCCCCTTAGGCAAAAACAAACAAGGCCACAAACACATTCAATAACACATTAAACCTTTGGAATTATCTGCAAAGCGGCCTTGCAGCAGATGTGTGGCCTAAACGTGTCTTAAAACCTTTGTTTAGTTTAATACACAACGTGAAATTATGATCTTGATATAAAACTACATCCACATACATTTAGACCTTGTTTTGCATAATTAAACACAATAATGTAAGAATGCGAATCTCATTCCACTCATCATTGGGTGATAAAAACCAAGAGTTCAGCTTAGTTTATACAGTGCCAGTATACTTGATATGACCAGGAATGTAATCCCTGTTGCTCTGTA
The DNA here is from genome assembly GCF_900408965.1 of Simochromis diagramma. Classification (NCBI taxonomy): domain Eukaryota; kingdom Metazoa; phylum Chordata; class Actinopteri; order Cichliformes; family Cichlidae; genus Simochromis; species Simochromis diagramma. Next base: position 7,067,970 of record NW_024386835.1, on the reverse strand, counting down.
AGAACTGGAAAATTAGTGGATTACACATATGCCATCATAATCTCAACAGGGTGCTATTTTTTTTATTAAGATAAATCCTGTAGATTTGCGAATTGCTGGATCTCAAGGGGCTCTTACTATGTGGAGCAATGAGGTGTGTGTACCTCATGCCCCTGCAGTTATACCTGGCCTGCATTGGAAAGAGATTAGCGCTGTGACATTTGACATGGGTAGGCGTCTCTGCTTGTGCCGAGCACCGGCTGCACAGATCAGCCATGCTGACAGCTCCTCTCCTTGACTGACTGGCTGCCCTGAAAACACACAAGTCTCTTTACAAACACCAGCTTCTTGACAACATCACCTATACACTCGATTGCACCGTGCACATTCCTACCTTTGACACCCACGCACACGCACGATTTCGCGCTCATAAATGTGACATATAATTAACCTAATTCTATTTCGTGTTCTTGCTGACTATAAAACTGGCTTGTTGGATCTGATGTCATACATGATACATACAGTCAATCATCATAGACAGAAAATGACTTCATTTACTCGCTGCTGTCTGAATCATGCAGCACCAAAATCCCATTTCCACCACAACAGATCAATTCCACAGAGAGGTCACGAGGTGGGATGAACTCTGACCCCTGGCTTTGTCGGTGCACACTGATGATACTCCGAGGGCTTGCCCCGGTTGTCAGGGTGATGTGACACCTCAGTTCTAGATAGGCAGCCATTTTGGGGCCACAATTTCCAACTCCAGTTTGTCATTAATTGCTCTGGGAAGGAAAACAGGACTCATAGGGGAGCACGATAACACCTGGCTGTTTGGTATACCCATGGGCAAGAAATGTCTTGAGAGAAGATGAGGTGTAGTGTATGTGTTACTGTGTGTGAGAATACTTTTTGAACATGTGGCCATTTTTATATTGTATTTTCTACACATGCATACATTTAAATATCTGGAAATATCACGCTGGTTGCCAGAGAATATGAATATAAGCCTAACATGCCAAAGCAAATATGAGCCTATGGCACTACTCCCTTAAATTAAACCTAACCTTACCCTAACCTCAAATCGAGGGAATTCGTGAATTCGATTTTTGCCATGTTTTTAAGAGAATTTTAAATAATTCGTTAAGTGTACACAATGTGATCAAAAGTATTGAGGTCATAGCTCTTAATGTTTGAATGGTTGGTGTATAAACTCTGTACTTATCTATTTCTTTACAAATTTCTAAAAGAATGATTCATTCCCAGGCAATTGATGACGCCTTATTTTATAACCAAAGAATTCTATGGTGTTATACACATTTTCTTTTTACACTTTTAGCACCAGTAAACCAGCAATTAATATGCTGAAACAGCAGATATCTGATTCAACAGGTCAAATAATTCTGCATAATTACAATGCATGTCTAACCTCAGGTATTAAAAAATCCAACACGGGTGAAATCTTAAGAATTATAACTTAAAATGTCAGCTTCAAAGGTTTCAGTCTTGGTTGATTTGGCACAACCTGTAGTTAAGCTACTGGTGGTAAAAGCAACAGCACTTTAAAACAACAGGTCAAACAATTCTGGGGGCAGCAAAACAAGCTAGTCCACAAATTATAGCCATTTTTCCATCATTCGGCGAACAACTGTGATCTGATTTTATGCTGCACACGGCATGAGCCTGCGAACAGCAAAGCACAGTGAAAGTTGGTTACCTCACCGAGACGTCGCCTGCAGCTCTTCATCTAACAGCTCGCTGCGGTTTCTCCCTCTTGTTCCATTACTCCGTGCAATATTTCAAACTGATCTGCTGTCAAAAATCGCAGAAAGTGACTGTTGTCTTGTTTTGCAGTCAGTGGCAGATTACTTAATAAAAAAGGTCAACTCATGTTTCCACGGTGAAATGCTTTTAATGTGAAGCTGCAGCAGTAGGAAATATTTGGTTTACATTAGCAGTAACTTAATACAGCATTTCCCCCTGGAAAGACACCACAGACATGCTGCTCATAATACTACAAATGCATCAATATTGCAGTACTTTCATTTGCTGGCAGCTGTACACTGTTGTTACCTCATTCAGCAATAAACAGTGTCACATGAGACACCCATAGTCATAAGACTGAAACTTTAAAATATAGTGTTTCATATTAGATAATCTCCCACTGAACCCATTTAGCATGTCTAAAATCATATATACACTCACCAAACATGATATCAGTTACTTCCTGCTAGCACTGGGTTGGGCTCCCTTTTGCCTTCAGCATTGTTTAATTGTTTGTGGTATACATTCAAAAAGTGATCAAAACATTCCTCAGAGAGTTTGGTCCATACTGAAATGACATCATCAAACAGTTGCTGCAGATTTGTTTGCTTGCATGAAGCAAGTCTTCCCTTACACCTCATCGCAAAGATGCTCTTTTGTATTGAGATCTCCTTTTGAGTACAGTGAACTTACTGTCATGTTCAAGAAACCAGTTTAATTGATGTGGTCAGTTAAGAAACTCAGGTAGATTATAATCTTTATGCCAAATTATAACCTTACCGTCTAAATTTCGCAGAAGAAATTTACACTCATCAGATCAGGCAATGCTTTTCCAATGGCAGTCAGTGTGGTCTTGGATGTAATAAGTGGTTATTTCAGTTACTGCCTTCATATAACCTCTTTGGAGTTCAGCTATTCTCTGACTTTTGGCATCAATAAGGCATTTTTTGTCCAAAGAACTGCTGCTCACTTGATGTTTTCTCTTTATTTGGACCATTCTCTGTAAACCCTAGAGATGGATGTGTGGGAAAATCCCAGCAGTTTCTGAAAAAAATCAAACTAGCCCATCTGGCATCAACAACATATCAGTTCCAGCGTCAGTAAATCACCTTTCCTTCCTATTCTGATGCTGAGTTTGAACCTCAGCAGGACATCTTGTCCATGCTACATCTCTATATGCATTGAGCTGGTGCCTCTGGGTTGCCTGATTAGATATTTGTGTTAAGCATCTCCAAGGGTGTACCTAATGATTGGCTGGTTAATGTATGTTTCATTAGAAAAAAGACTTAAATATTTATAAAGGTAACTCAGATCACAAGCATGCAGTTTGTGATAAAAAAAAATGTGATTGTGAAGTGGTGAAGGCAAAGTAGGGCATTTTAATTGATTTAGTCAAATTCCGATCTTTACCACAGAGCTCCCATTGGTGATAGGTGGGAAAAATATTATTTTATTAATAATACTTAGGAATATAATGAATTACTTGTGGCCACAAGATGTGCTATCTGATGTGTACTAAGCACAACAGGCCCATTATCACGTGCGGTTAAATTGAATTCATTTTTTTTTAAAATTAGGGATGGATGATAATGATATCATGCAGTTGTTGTTGTCGGGCAATTATAACAATTTGCCTTATCACATAAAATAGTATTTTTGATCAGGGGATGTAGTGCAATCAGAAGAGGGTATTGCTCAGTGGGTCTAGGAAAACAAAAAAACGACACAATGCATCAAAAAACTGACCTATTGGCGTTAACTACTAAAATTAAACCAGCACCATCATCACAAAGTATTATTTAATTTAATTTACTATGGAGAGCGTTGACAGAAATATCACTGTCAATAACATCTCGTGGCCATGCAACAATTTTCCCATCCATGTCATCAGAGTGGGACCAAAGTCTCACAGAAGACTGTGGTTTGGCTGAAGTTCTCCACAATACAATGGCAGCAAGAAGTCTAATTATAGCTGCAAAGAGGAAGTGATAGTGAATATTGACGGCACAGTAAATCCCTGGCACAGAGAAGAGCCCGTGATTGCAATATAATAATTTGGCGTTTGGCTAGACAAAAGAGGCAGCAAAGACATATTTCTGAAGACTTAGACAGAAAAATGACAACAAAAGAAATAATGGTGTAATTGAGGTGAGATCTCGCAGAGTTACTTGTGTGTGTGTGTGTGTGTGTGTCTTTCGGTGGTCCCCACAGCTTGCTCCTGAGTGATGTGTAGAGAGCCTTATCGGCAAAGGAGAGGAAGTACGTGTTACATTTTTTTGGTCTGATAATGACAGATGAATGGAGGCAGACAGAGAAAAGAATGGTAGAGTGATAGAAAGAATTGCTAGATAAACAGGCAGGTGGAGCGATAGATAGATAGATCAGTTTTACAGTACTGTCTGCCAGTGAAGTTTGAATGTGCTTAGGAGCATGTCTCTCACAGTGTAGGAGTGATTGTCGGTGTGTAGGCTCTGTGAATAGAATATCGAGCCTGGATGAGCACATTTAAGATGATTGTTCAAACACACAAGCTCACAACGACGCACACACGCATTCACAGCAGCACACACACAATGCACCGTGTGCACAGTTGCTTTTTAAGATCAATTAGCATGAAAATGCCTTCTTGATAAAATCGAAAGAGGCAAATGCGAGATGACTGAGAGAAGTGGATGATTGCACGTGCTGCCTGTCTTCCCGTCTTCTTGCACACCGTTCTTTTTATTTCTTTCCTCTCAGGTAGAGACAGACAATGCAAATAGCAAAACACCAGTCTGCCTTTTCTGACCCCTAATTTGTGTCCAGCATGCCACTCTGAACTTTAACATCTTGACCGTTATGTTCGTACCATTCTTTACACAGTGTGTGGACTCTGCGGAACAAATTAAACAGTATTTGTGCGAAAGACGCATACCAAGCATCGAAATCCATCAGCCAACAAGTCTGAACAAGGCCGCAGCTTCCCCAGCTCCTGGCAGACACCAACACGAAGGGGCTTCCTGGCAACAGCTTTGCTCAGGTAGAGAAAGGTCATTAATAATGAATACTAAATCAGCATGTGAAAAAGGTTACCATTTTCAAACGCTGCACTCGCTTCCTTGTACCTCTCCCATAGCATTTATTATAGCCTTTTCACTTTCCTTTCACTGTCACCTCTTTTGTCAGTGAAAATATGAGCTATGGCTTTGCTCTGGTTCTGTAGGGGGCAGGAAGGGAGATGAGAGGAAAATGGTAGGATAGTGTGATTCATTCATAAAGATCAAGTGTGATGGCTCTAGGAGTTGTGTTGGACTGTTTTTTGTCACTGTGTAAGGCTTTTCATAGTAATGTGTTCTTAAAAACCTGTGGAAGGGTGTACGATTATAAAACTGTGAACTCTTTAAACCAATAACTATACAATGATTAATTATTTACTGGTCTGCAGTGCTTGCTTGCTTACTTTGCTCATGTATTAAAGCACAAACATGTGTGTTAATTTCTCTTCTTATTCTTTCTTTCTTCATTATATCACTGTATACAGTCAAACAGAAAGAAAGGTACGGCAAAGGTACAGCAGTTCTGAAACACAAAAAAGAATAATAAATACTTACATTTCTTCTTCTTCTTCTTTACAAGCTCCATATTCATTGTACATGACAAAGTAATCAATCACAGGCACCATTAGCGTCACTGGTTGATGAACACTTATTTGCAGATATGCATGGCAACACAATCTAGTGACATCAAAATAACGAAGCATTTTTTAAGCAAAATGTATTTAAAAACAATAACATGCACGTAACGTATGTGTAACATTAAGAATGCAGACACACCCATAATGTACACGTAATGTTATTCTTTAGCTCACAGTGCTACTCACATGTGACCTATGTAAGGAATCTTCAAATGTAAATGCGCACAAGGATAAAATGAGTTCACTAGCTGGGACCACATCCTCGGTAACAATGGGCAATGAGGGATGAGGAAGTGTGAACTGGCGCTGCAGTTTGGGGAAGGCCTCGAAGGGGACTGGTGACGGCTCCCGGGCCGGGCAGATCCCCATGTACTAATGGGAAATGAATTAAGGAAAGGAAGAGAGGAGAAGAGAGGGAAAATGGGGGGGGGCATGAAAATGAGAACAGCAGGTATTGGAGAAGGGGGGCTTTTATAGCCTGGGGCGTGAAGGGGGAGTGGTCCCGCTCCTGAAATTCAGATGATATCTCCACTACAAAGAAGTTAATAGTGTTACAAACAGACTTTCAGATCAGCTTTTGAGGGCCTTTAAAAGGTGTGAGCTTTGCAAAAAATCAGACATGAGCACATTGGGACATTCCTTCCCTCCTCTCCTCATCTTCGTTGCTCTAATAGTGCCTCAAGAACTTTGCACAAACCATGACATACTTTGCCAGTGTTCATGCAATGCATTGCCTGATCTTCAAATACATCACCTAGTCTTCTTGCAAAGTGCTACTCTCTCACGAACAGCTTCCCTTGATCCTTGTGGAGGACTCCTGGAGGACACTGTGGTGTCATGCTGTGAGGCTGTGGCCACATATGTGTGCACCACATGGTTCCCCTGAGGGAACCGTCTGATTGGATATGGGTGCTGGAGCCTGTCGCCTATCTGTGAACTCTCCCTTAATCTGGATATAGTAAGCCCACAGGGAAAGACACATCACAAGGGCTAAGTTCACTGTTGCCTTCACTATCTTTCTTTCCAACTCACTCATGCAGCTGACAGAAAAATGTATTAAGAGGACTGTTATAAACTTCAGCTTTTATATACTGACTACACTCAATCCACATGGTGAAATCACATTTTATAGTGCTGCACATGAACAAGATTTGATCAGGTTTATGGGAGCTGTTTGTAGAGTGGAAATAAAACAATATGCTTAAAATGTTCTTCCCTTTAGTAACACTTTGCATATGTTTTTGTAACCTAAATGGTGATAGCTCATGGTTAATATATTTATATATTCATCTTTTGAATACGCCTTGCATAAACCAGAGTTCTTCATTTGTCAAAAAAATCTGAGAAGTGTTATCTTCTTGTAATTATATGTCCTGCTACTAAGAGAGAAAAAAACCCTCTGATGCAGGGTTGTTGTTAATTACCCACCTAGACCTCATTACTGAGGTGTTGAATCATTAGGCAGTAGGAAAGTTAACAAGGGTGATGCTGCTAGGAGATGTTCCCAAGGCAACTTCATCTTACGTAAATGTGAATACGCATCCAGAATCTGAGCTGATGTAGTTCTGACATTATTGTTAGGACAACATAAAAATAAACTGTATTTTCAACTGATTTTGCCAACCAAATAAAGTTGAAATCTCTATAAAAATTATTAAGCGTAAGCTTAGACGTATATATGTTTGAGTTTGTGTGTGTGTGTGTGTGTGTGTGTGTGTGTGTGTGTGTGTGTAAGCGAACCTCTACACACACATGCCTAATGGACACAGGTGTGTCGGCCTGACTCTAGGTGGGTGACCTCTCCCTTTATGTTAGAACCTCATGTCATGCAGAGGCAGAGACAACACTTCCCAGGGTGGATCGATCTCCTCTACGCCGCAGTACTCTGCTCCCCTGTCTCAAACACAAAGGGAATGCACCTGCCTGGAAGTGCGGCTTTGACATAAAGCCTGGAGGGAACCAGATGTCTCTGAGGCATGTTGTGGAATTAATGCTTCCACCTCCAATCATTTATATCACACTAAAATAAGTGTAGTGCAAATGGATTAAAACAGGAAACCAATGCTATCTTTACTTTGTCTAAAAAGAACCAAAATCAAACAAAAAAGTTTAGTTAAATAAAGATTCTATGAGATGGGGTTTTAGTGCTGTTCCCCAGCCTGGGCTTTCACAGTTCTTTTCCATGTGCTCCAAGTAGTGAAGATGCTGAAGACTTGGAAAACTTTGATCTCCGGGAAGACTCAAGTCAGGAGTTTTAGGATGACACGGAATCTTTCGAGAGCAGCTGCTGACAACAACAACAACGTCTGCAGTGCTTTGCACATACACTACAGCTTGTTATACAACACATACCGAAGAAGACAAACGTTCTGAACACTGTCATGGCAAGAGTGACTAAGTTCTATAGTTTACTACATTCTACTTGTGGACTAAAAGAAGCATTTGAGATGGTGTCTGTGGAGCCATCCGGCACATCCCTACAGCTGTATCAACAAGATGGACCAGCACTTTACGCTTTGTAGAGGCAGTCACTGACTGGAATCCCCAAATTTTTGGAGGCCCAGGGTCATAAAAGGCTCAGCTTATCAGCAAGAGAGTTGGGTCAGCTCAAAGAACTTGTGGAAATTTTGGGTCCATTCATTCAAGACAAAGAGACCTCATTCAACTTAGTAACTTAGTGCAGCGCTTCTATCTGTCACTTACTCACTTACCAGACACCTCATTAGGATGCCAAATGCAACCCATTCACTTGGTGTGTTTTGTAACAGCACTGCAGAAGTCTCTCCAACTGGGATATTTTTGATCCATCATTCTGCTTCTTTTGACTGGTGCAAGATGTTCAAGGGCCAGATGGAGTCAAACGGGAGGTGAAGGAGATGATAACCAGTAAGAACACACCCTTTTCAAACATTTAATGATTCTATCATCTATGTGAATTTCATTGTCATTTATTTAATTAAATAACAATGAAATATAATGTATTATAGCTATGTTATAACTAATTGTGAGTTTACTGCAATGTTTCAGAACTTCTGTTGGTAGAAACACGGAGTCTGAGGACGGTAAGTGACGGACGTGACGGGAGGAGGTAAGCGAATTATGCTGTAGGTAACGTCAGATGCCTGAGATTTGGCGGAAAAACGCAAATCATAGCACAGAATTTAAAAACGCTTCAAGTATTCCAAATACAATAATCAATTGTCATTTAACTAACCACATCTGTCCAACTATCTCCAACACCCTGGAGGATAACGAGGAGAGTTTAGACGCTCTCCAAGATTTCATCGACCGGTGCTTCCATGACCTAGTAATGAAGAAGGCCCAGAGCGCGTCTTCCCCAGCCAAAGTTGAGACGCCGTCATCTAAAAGATGTCGCCCAGCAGACTCCCTTGGCACACCATCGCCTGCCGGCAAAGACGTTGTAGACATCCTGGAGTCAATCGATAAGCGATTGTCCAGTTTTGATGCGAGGCTGTCCCTGGTGGAAATCTTACGCCAGGAATTTAAATCTCTAAAGGAATCCCTGGAGTTCAGCCAGCAGCAGGTGGAAACACTTGCTGCGGAAAACGCCACGCTGCGGGATTCGGTCAAATCTCTAGCCAAAAAGGTGACCCAGTTAAACATAGAAAATAAAAAAATAAAAGAGACCGTTATCGATCTACAAGCCCGTAGCATGAGAGATAACCTTGTGTTTTCCAGAGTCTGCTGGAGAGGGCCCGGAAACGACCGTGAGAAGCTTCATTAAAACCCACCTGAAGCTGCCGGAGGACACGGTGAAAAACATAGGGTTTGAAAGAGTGCATCGCATCGGGGCTCCGAAGACAGGAAGCGGGAGACCACATTTACAACAGCCTCACAGCACACACTCAGATGTGCTCACACTTGCTCATATTAGTTATTATGCACACACATAATCAGACCTATGGAGCTTCTCGACGCGCATTTTTCTTCTGTGTTTCCATTTTCCTCACCCATTTAAGTGAGACACACAGCGTACATCATTCGCCATACACACACAATTATGGGCACACTAAGGTTTGTCACATGGAATGTGCACAGAGCTGGCTCCAGAGAAAAAAGGTTAAAGATATTTAACCAACTTAAAAACCTACAGGCAGACATTGTTTCATTACAAGAGACTCACAGGCCTGTCACAGGTCTGAATGAACTTAAAACACCTGAGTTTCCTAACGTGTTTTCAGCCTGTTATAATTCTAGACAAAGAGGAGTAGCAATTTTAATACATAAAAATATTAATTTCCACAATATTCGACACAGTTATAGATCCAAAGGGCAGATTCCTAATCGTTAAACTATCTATACTTAATCAAAAGCTATGTATTGTAAGTATATATGGTCCAAACAGTAGCGGTTTTAGATACGGGCGACACGGGCGGTTGCCCGGGGCGGCATCGTGGTGGGGGGCGGCATCACGGGCATCGGCAAAAAAAAAAATGCTGATAGTCATGCTGCACCGACGTCAGCCAGGAAATGTCATAGGCACCGATCGGTTTTCTATCGCCCATTTCCTGTGAGTAAGGGCGCCCTCCGTTTGCGAGGTGTGCCTGCTGCTTGCGGCACAGGGAGGAGAGGGCGGGGCGGCGGGGGATTCTCTGGCTGGCTAGAGCAGAATATAATAACCAACTCGCAAAATAAAGCAAAATAAAAACAAACCAACAAACACAAAAACACCAGACATTATGATACAGACTTATAATTTGCACCGATGTTTTTTTCGAAATTCTATACACGAAAAGTGAGCGCGAGAGCCCTCGGTGCGCCTGCTCGCTGCTGAAGTCAAAGTAAACTTTATTGTCATCTCCGCTACATACAGTCCAGTATATAGAGACACGAGACGACGAGGCTCCAGTTACAGCAGTGCAAGAAAACAAACAATTTTTTTTATTTTATTTTATTTTTTTTTTGCCTGTCCGGTTTGGCTCTTTTGCCATCAGAATTATTGTCTAAAGGCAAATAAAGATGCCCAACAGATTTACTTTACCAAATTGACCATCCCAGCCTTGCCATAATGGTCCATTTGATTCACCTTTTATTGTTTATTTTATTTTAACTTGCTGAATACGGGACAGACTTGACTGGAGGAAAGAAGGGGAGAAAGAAAGAGGGAAAGAGAAACAGCTGAGAAGAGGGACGGGGGAGAAGGGCAAAAAACAAAAACCAACAGAATGGGCAGGAAGAAAAAAAAAGAAAAAAAAAAAAAGAAAAAAAAATGCATATATCGATCACCTGGATCACCTGTTGAGAAAGAAAAAAGAAAACAAGCAGAAGAGAACAAGAGTAATAGAATAAACAACACCACAATGATATATGGGAATATGACAGTAAATACTAAATATTAAACATTATTGTGCAGCACATAAGATCAACAGAACACAGTGTGCTTTGAGGTAGGAGCCAAAAAGGGTGTAGTTTGTGGGTGTGATCACCCGTGTGTACACCTGTGAGCATGGACGCGCTTGTTTTTTTTAAAAGGTTCCTTCATGTAATGATCTGCTAGAGGGTGTGGGGGGGCCACAGCCCCGTCCTCTAGGGTATGAAGCAGGTATGGAGGAGATCAAAACTCCAGACATCCAGAGGCCCTCAGAACACAAGAGACCAAGGAAGACCAACAGAGGGGCAGCCGCGCCACTGTCCCAGAAAGAGCTGAGGAGAGTCCCAGATGAGGGTTCACTCAGCAGCCGCGGAGCAGAAGCCAGGGGGAGTTGCAGTGACGTGCCCGTGAGCTCCGCCGGCAGCCAGCTGTGCCTGAGTGACCGAGCCCCAGGCCGAGAGGCCGGGGGCACCCCACCTCCGAAGTGGCCCGAGTGAGCCCCAGGCTCCAGGCCCCGATAAGCGGCCGCCAAGGAGTGAGCCGGTGTGTACCTGGATGCCCATCCCCAGACACAAAGAACCACCAACGCACCGATGTCTGAGGGAGTCCGCCACTGGCAGGGGAAGTGGTGGTGGGGGGAGATAGACCTCCAAACCTTGGAGGGCCTGAGATGTCCCCAGAGAGGTGGCGTCTGATACCCAACCTGACATATAGACACAGACATACAGGCACACACAGATACAAACATCCATTCCCACCCTCATGCTCTCATATGCACTTACTCCACACTCAACCAACGTGGAGACAGACATAAAGAGACGCTGTACACACGATCACACTCCCCAAGCGTACTCTACGAACCGGGTCTAGGTACCCTTGCCCCTGGAGGGGGGAACTGCACCCAGACCCAGGTGGTGTTACCCTTTTCCCTGCGGTGGGGAGAGGCAGACCGCCCCGACTCCGCAGCAGCAGGGAGGCCCCACACTCCAGACCGCAGTCGGACGGCCAACTCCTCCTACTAGCCCCCCCGCTCCAGCAGGTCGCAGAGAATGGGGGTGAGAGAAGACTCCAAACCTCCCTCCACCCGCTCATTGTAGTGTTGATGCATGTGTGTTCTAAGGTGCATTTAAAACCCAGGAGGGCATGGAGCTACCTGCCAGAGAGCAGCAGGTAAGTGCATAGTCCCTCCTGCTAGCCCTCAATGTCTACGTGTATTTAAAATTGAGAGGTGGGCAACGACGCCAAGGGTGAGGTGTACACCCTGATGGTACTTTGGATTCCGTGTATCGTGCCCACCCCCAAGATCCTATATGTATGTGTTATGTGAGAGTGTGAGTAATGTGAATGTCTAAGTTGTGGGATAAAATTGAGGCAGAGGCAGCCAGAAGGGGACAGAGGGGGGGTAGCCTCCTCTGCACCCTGGTGACATACCCCTACTCCAAGGCCCTGCATGTGTGGGTGGTTGTGGTGGAGCGGGAAGAGTGAGGCGGCTGGAGATGGGGAGGGAAGGAAGGGAGGGGCAAGTGACCCCACCCTGGGGCCAGCTCCCCCGCTGACCCCAGTAGGCACCCCATACGACCCGCCAGGGAAAGGGGGCCCAGGCCCCTCCAGACCGGGGCCCAGTGCAGCAGCGCCTCCCGGCCCCACAGAGCCCGGGACAGTCCACCCAACCCCACCACAGAGAAAACTGCACCCACCCCACCATCCACTCATCTTCCAGACTACATAAGACAATAGACGCCCAGGCTGAGATCTTCCTCCATCTCTCCTGTATCTCCCCTTCCTGCAGAGAGAGTTCCTGAAGAGAGGAAAGCTCCTCCTCAAACAATAAATATAAGAAGAGTAAGAAAATAAATATACGCTTTAGGACTCGGAGTAAAGGGATCAATAACAATTTAAAATTTATAATTTACAGTTGATTTAAAGTCTCACACACAACCCGTCGAAAGGGGAGGGGCCCTGCTGCTTCCAAATAGAGCACATTTCATTTATAATGTTGTTAATCCAAGCCCATCATGTATTCATGATTTGAATCCTGGGTTGTGTGAAATCCCAGAAATAAACCCTAGACAAAGCATATCTGTGAACTAAGGTGTAGGTCTTTTAGGTTATGTTGTGGTAATCCTCGGGTTGAGGGAGTTCATACTGGAGTGCAAAATTAAAAGCAATGGAAGATGGACAAGAAAAGTTCAAAGCCATCAGGTGCTCAGTTTAGAGAAAATAGAAAAGAAGAGGAGGAGAAACGAGCCAAAGATACAGGTAAGCAGATGTGTCATTGGAAAATGGCAGGTCATCCTGAAACAATCAGAATCAGAATACTTTATTAATCCCTAAGGAAATTATGTGCGTTACAGTTGCTCCAAGAAGAAATGGTAAAAATAGCAACAGTAACAGACTAAACTCCAAACAATACAATATGTTACAGATTTTAATATTAATTAGTCATTGTCAATTCTTGATTTGTCCTGTTCTCATTGTATGACGAATTATGATGGCTGTTTGGTATCCATTTGCATACTGCATACTATGCATACTCTCTGTCTTCATATATGTGTGTGTGTGTACAACAGTTTTATATTAATGTACAATCCTTAATATGTTTTGTGTGTGTGTGTGTGTGTGTGTGTGTGTGTGGGGGGGGGGGGGGGGGGGGTGCCAGAGGGAGTGTTCGCCCAGGGCGCCAAACAGGCTAGGACCGCCACTGGGTCCAAATGTTGATGACCCCTCATTCTTCCACAGTTTTTTTAGTACACTCTCTGAACACCTAGCTTGCACACTTGTTCTTGGGGGGGCGACCTCAACCTGGGGCTAAATGAAGTAAGAAGCGACTTTGGTCTTTGCGATGCATGGCGCTCCCTTCACCCCAACAGTAAGGAATATACTTTCTTTTCACATGTCCATCACTCCTACTCTCGTCTGGATTATCTCCTAGTCAGCAGCTCAGTGCTGAGTGACATCTCAGACACTGAGATTCACCCTATAACTGTCAGCAATCATGCTCCTGTATCTTTAACACTAATACACAAGAATAATACTACGCCAAATAAAAACTGGAGATTTAATACATCACTACTCAAAGATGAAAAGTTTATCAAATACTTTAAAAAAGAATGGACTCTATATTTAAGCTATAATGACATTCCTGGAACATCAGCATCTGTCCTCTGGGAAGCAGGGAAAGCTGTGATGAGAGGTTAAATAATTTCTTTCTCATCACATAAGAAGAAAGAAGAAAATAAAAATGTTCAGGAATTAGAAAAAAACATCAAATCCTTAGAAAAAGCCTATGTGTCCTGCCAAGATCAAGAAATATTGAACAAAATACGCAAAACAAAACTAGAATTAAATGAAATTTTTAATAAAAAGACTAAATTCTTAGTACAAAGACTTCGCCTGCAAAATTTTGAAAACGGTAACAAATCCAGACAATTTCTAGCAAACCAGTTAAAAATCAATAAAGAAAAAACAACCATATGTGCTGTTAAAGATTTATCTGGGAATAAAATATATGACCTTAAAAAATAAACAAAATTTTTAGGGATTTCTATGAAACTTTATATACACCACAAATAAACTCTCATAAAAACGAAACTGATCAATTTCTCGACAATGTAACTCTTCCAAAATTATTAGACACCCAAGCAATGGCACTGGATTTGCCACTGATGCCAGGTGAACTCCAGGAAGCTCTGATAAGTATGCCCAATAATAAGGCTCCAGGTCCAGATGGTTTTCCAGCAGAATTTTACAAAGAATTCTGGACGATTCTGGCACCAGTTTTTCACAGAATGTTGAAGGAAATAAAAGAAAATGACTACCACCAAATATGAACTCTGCAAATATTAGTCTCTTACTAAAACCAGGCAAAGACCCTGTATTTCCTTCAAGCTATCGTCCAATATCCCTTATTAATGTAGACCTTAAAATAACCCCCCTCTTAATTCATCCTGACCAAACTGGTTTCATAAAAGGTATAGGCACTCATCAACAAATACACGTAGATTACTTAATTTAATAGACTACTGACGCAGTAAAAACATTGAAACCATAATATTGTCTCTTGATGCAGAAAATGTGTTTGACAGAGTTAACTGGAAATTTCTATTTGCAACTTTACATTAATTTGGTTTTGGAAACTCTTTCGTAAGCTGGTTAAAAATATTATATAATCCCCCAACAGCTTGTGTCAAAACAAATGACCAAACATGTCCAGCTTCTGTCTCCTGAGGGGCACCAGGCAGGGATGCCCACTCTCCCCTTCACTGTTTGCAATTTTTATTGAGCCACTAGCAGCAGCAATTAGACAGGCTACAACAATTAAGGGCATAAAATGTAAGAACGTAGAACATAAAATCAGCCTTTATGCGGATGATGTGTTACTTTTTCTCCAAAACTCACAAACCAATCTCTCTGAGGTAATTGCATTGATAAACTCTTTCTCAAGAGTCTCAGATTATTCAATTAACTGGTCAAAATCTACAGTTCTTCCGATTAATTGCTCCTTCCATAATTCTTCATCTACCCGACTGCAATCTGGAAATATTAAATATTTAGGTATACCTAAGCTTTCAGAATTAACTAAATTAAACCACATCCCACTTTTAAAGACAGTAGAAGGCGATCTGGCTAGATGGAAATCTCTACCCATATCACTCATGGGAAGGATCGCCGCTATAAAAATGATGGTTTTGCTAATTTGCTAAACTATTTATTTTCAATGATCCCAAGTAAGCTATCACAAGATTGGTTCAGATCTCTAGACTCGTATATTTCTAAATTCCTTCGGAAAGATAAACCCCCGCGTATCAGCTTAAAAACATTACAAAGGACCAAGGATAAAGGAGGACTAGATCTGCCTAACTTTAATCACTACTTTTTAGCCAACAGGCTTCAGTTCATCTCTAGATGGTTCAAACACACCTTCTTAGATGAACCCTGGATAGATGTAGAACAGGCACTATGTAATAATCTAGAAATTTCAGACCTACCATTTATCAGCTCAAACATCAAACGACATGAATGCTTTAAAAGCATCAACATCAGCTCTTCTCTGACAGCAGGCCCGTGCGGGGGACCTCTGGTGCATTGGCCCAACTGGAGGGCTCTCTAACTGGTGGGGAGGCTGTTACTGTATATCTTTGCAGGAGGTCTCTTCTCTACAGGAGTTCACTCTGCAGGTTCACTGCAGAGTTCACTCTGCAGGTGGGGGAGAGATATAGGAGAAGTGGAGAATGAACTCAACCTGGGTGTCTATTGTTTTATGTAGTCTGGGAGATGATTGGATGATGGGGTGGGTGCAGTTTTCTCTGCGGTGGGGTCGGGTGGGCTACCCCAGACTCTGTGGGGCGGGACGGTGCTGCTGCTGCCCTTGTGGTGGGTTCCAGAGTGTTGGGGTGCCTACGGGGGTCAGCGGGGGAGCTGGCCCCAGGGAGGGGCCACTTGCCCCTCCCTTTCTTCCCTCCCAATCCTCAGCTGCCTCCCTCTTCCCGGTCCACCACACCCACACACACACGCAGGACTTGGGGTGCAGGTGTGTCACCAGGGTGCAGGGGAGGCACTCCCCCTCTGTCCTCTACTGTCCGCCCGTGCCTCAATTTTATTCCGCAACCTAGACATCCACATTACTCACACTCTCACATAACACATACATATAGGGCCTTGGGGGTGGGCACGTATACAGCGTCCAGAGGATGCTGTATACGTGTATTCAAACCCACCTCTGGCGCTGGTGCCCTACCCTCAATTTTAAATGCATATAGACACTGAGGGTTGTCGGGAGGAGCTGTGCTGATCTCTAGCAGGAAGCACCATGCCCTCCTGTGTTTTAAATGCACTTTAGAACAGCACGCAGCAACACTATATATAAGCGGGCAGAGGGAGGTTTGGGGTCTTCACTCACCCCCTTCTTTAACCGTCGGGGCTGGGGGGCTCGGAGGAATTGCTGGCTGTCAGATTGGGGTCTGGGATGCGGGGCCTCCCTGCTACTGCAGATAAAAAGGCGGTCTGCTTTCCTTCACCCCAGAGAGAAGAGCTACATCCCCTTGGTCTGGGTACGGTTTGCCCCTCTGGGGGCAGGGGTACCCTGACCTGGGATATAGAGTATGTTTGGGGAGTGTGAATGTGTGTACAGTGTCTATTTGTGTCTGTCTCCACGTCGGGTGAGTGCCAAGTATTTGGTTGTGCATATGGGGTGGGAATGCACGTTTGTGTCGTGCGCCTGTTCGTCTGTGTCTATATGTCAGCTTGGGTCTTAGACTCCACCTCTCTGGGAACATCTCAGGTTCTCCGAGGTATGGAGGCCTATCTCCCCTCACCACACTCCCTGTCGGTGGCTGATGCCCTCAGACATTGGTGTGTTGGTGGTTCTTGGTGTCTGGGGCTGGGCGCTCATGTATGTACCGACTCACTCCTGGTGGCCGATTGGCGGGGCCTGGCGCCTGGCTGGGCCCCTTCCGGAGGGTGGGGTACCCTCAGGCCTCAAGCTATCAAAAGAAAGCCAGCAAGAAAAGGGTGGACCATGACTCATTGGTAAAGGCTGAAGTTATTCGGTACATCCAGGTGGTATCTGATGAATACAAAGTTGACTGTGTGGAAAAGTAATGAAAAAAGTTTTTCCAAGACTTTATCATGTAACTATGAAAATACTTGCTCCGGCAGTCACCAGGGCACCAATGGAGCAGGTATACAGCCATAGAGGCACTATTATGTGCCTTCACATAGCCAGACTTAACACCAAGACACTGTCAACACTGATATTTTTTAAGTCTAACCGTTCTGTTTAAAATATTCCAGGACTGATGTTCAAGTAGTCAACCTGTTGCAGGCTTGCAATTTTTAAAAAGTTATTTTATTTTTATATATTTCCATTTTTTGCTGTTATTGAATAACACCATAGTTGATGTAAGAACACTTTCAAATGTATTCTCCAAACTTTAAACATGGAAAAATTTATGAATCAGAAGGTTGAGCTACAAACTAAGTCAGTTAACATCCTACATCCAGTTGTAACAAGCAAAGAAGTTCATGAATTTATCGACTTCAATTGAGCAGTTTTTCATTTTCCTTTATTGCAGCAGTCCTCTTAAGTGAGTATGCACGCATCATTTTAAATGTTTATCAATAGAAGCTATATAACATAATTCATGACATATAACAAAGTGTTATAGGGAGACTTTTATAGTGTTTATCTGACAATAACACATCAATTTCAGCCATTAGAGACCTGAGACTTGGCTTGGACTTGCAAAAATGACTCTCTGCCTCTAAGTCATAACCGTTGAACCAAGAGTGGGAATGGGAGGTGAGACTCACCAGGACTGAAGGAGTGACTTGCAGTCAGTGAGTGAAAAGGGGAATGGGAAACCCTTCTAGGCTACTGCTTAGTCAAAACTCAACAAGAGGTACTAGTGATTTTCAGCTTGCTGTTCAACACCAGTTATGAACAAATTGTTAAACTAATCTGAAGACATACTGTATTTTCCCAGTAATGGACGTGCTAATTTATCAAATCAAATCAAATCAAATCACTTTTATTGTCACATCACATGTGCAGGCACACTGGCACAGCACATGCGAGTGAAATTCTTGTGTGCGAGCCCCACAGGCAACAGAGATGTGCCAAACACAACAACACAAACGAGCAAAATACAAGAATGGCCAACCTGAAACTAATAAATATATGTACAATATATAATAGTGTATGCATTTCTGGATGTGTATACTAAATATTTTCCTACGTGTGTGTGTGTGTGTGTGTATACACATTTTTACAAATTAAATAGTAAAAAAAAATCAAAAAAAAAATCAATAATAATAATAATAATAATAATAATAATAATAAAATATATAAAATATACAGAGTTGAATATGTGCAAAACAAGTGGCATTTATATACAGTATGGAGTGCATAATGTTAAAGTTCCAGTAGTGAAGCTGAGGTGTCTATGACGTGTTCAGCAGTCTGATGGCCTGGTGGAAGAAGTTGTCTCTCAGTCTGCTGGTACGGGACCGGATGCTGCAGAACCTCCTTCCTGATGGAAGCAGTCTGAACAGTTTATGGCTGGGGTGACTGGAGTCCTTGATGATCCTCCCCGCTTTCCTCAGGCAGCGCTTCCTGTAGATGTCTTGGAGGGAGGGAAGCTCACCTCCAATTATCCGTTCAGAGCACCGCACTACTCGCTGGAGAGCTTTGCAGTTGTAGGCGGTGCTGTTGCCATACCAGGTGGTGATGCATCCAGTGAGGATGCTCTCAATGGCACAGTGATAGAAGGTCCTGAGGATGCGGGGGCTCATGCCGAATCTTTTCAGTCTCCTGAGAAAGAAGAGGCGCTGCTGCGCCTTCTTCACTGTTTTGTTTGTGTGTACTGACCACGTAAGATCCTCAGCCAGATGTACTCCAAGGAACCGGAAGCTGCTCACTCTCTCCACAGCAGCGCCGTTGATGGTGATGGGGGTGTGTACTTCTCTGCACCTCCGGAAGTCCACTATCAACTCCTTTGTCTTTGCGACGTTGAGGGTGAGATGGTTGTCTTGACACCAGTGGGTCAGGGCGCTGACCTCCTCCCTGTAAGCCGTCTCATCACCGTTGGTGATAAGACCCACCACTGTAGTGTCGTCCGCAAACTTCACAATGATGTTGGAGCTGTTAGTGGCTGTGCAGTCGTAGGTGTAGAGTGAGTACAGGAGAGGGCTCAGTACACACCCCTGTGGAGCACCAGTGTTCAGTGTGATGGGGGATGAGGTGATGCTGCCCAGTCTGACCACCTGGCGTCTGTCAGACAGGAAGCTAAGGATCCAGCTGCAGAGGGAGCTGCTCAGTCCTAGATCCTGCAGTTTCCTGTCCAGCTTCGAGGGAACGATGGTATTGAATGCTGAGCTGTAATCTACAAACAGCATCCTCACATACGTGTCTCTCACGTATTTATGGTGATCAGATTGAGGATGGGAATGATTTATTGATGTTACATTTATGATGACTTCAGAATGAGATACCTCATTTTCATGTCATTGTTATGTAACTCAAATGGTCTGCTGAACATGTCCTACCCAAAAAAGCTATATATTTTTATTAGACTTTCAGCATGAACATCATGTTTATTGTAATTCTTCAGGAAAGGAGAGTGAAAATACCTTAAAGTGACAATCAACTCAAGATCATTAGCTGAATGAGGAGCTATCATATGGAATATTTACATCAATCTCTATTATTACTGTTAAATGAACTGTAACCAAGAAAGCAAGGGTATTGCAGATCTCCTTTTTGATTGAGAAATAATATAAATGACCTCCATCAAAGACAGGTAAACAGATGAAAAAAAAGAACAAGGAAACACACACACACACACACACACACACACACACACACACACACACACACACACACACACACACACACACACACAGTGGTGTCTTTAATGGGTGTCCAGCCCTCTAATTTCTTAATTTCTTTTTGTTGTTCTTTCAAAACACAGTCTCACATTTTACAAGCGTAATAGTGTAAAAGCCAACAAATAAGAAAGACAAAATTAAGAATAAAACGTAATCCCATATTGCTATCCAACCAATCTTAGTAGCACTTGCTCCACTGCTGTCTCTGATCCTGGACAGAAAGAGGATTAATGCTTACCAGTAACAAAATTACAAGGAAATCAAAAGCACATGTGAGACTGCACCATGTGTAGTGGCCCCTCTCGCTGCCCCCTCTACCACACATGCGCGCGCGCACACACACACACACAC
Source organism: Simochromis diagramma (assembly GCF_900408965.1). Lineage (NCBI taxonomy): Eukaryota > Metazoa > Chordata > Actinopteri > Cichliformes > Cichlidae > Simochromis > Simochromis diagramma. Next base: position 7,047,484 of record NW_024386835.1, on the reverse strand, counting down.
ACACACACACACACACACACACACACACACACACACACACACACACACACACACACACACCTGTCTCCGTTCTAACACATTTCAAATCCAAAAACGTCAATAGTCATTTCAGTCACAGACAAGGAAGAATGAGTGTGTGTGTGTGCGTTTGTGTGTGTGTTTGTGTTATGGGGTTGGTGAGGTGTGTGGGGGCTACTTGTACTATGACAGACGTGTGGAACAACAAATGAACAATGCCTCGAGCAATATCAAAGATATCGATGGGAGGAGATTTGAATGGCGTGTCGGTGGAAATGTTGATTATCACTCATGTCAATTGTTGAGACAATGAGTGCTCTGGGGCATCTGTCTCTGTTTCTAGCTGTTTCTTTTCTTGTCATATCCAGGAGTTTCAAGGTAATGAATGTTCTTCTTTTCTGCTGGCTAATGTCATTGAATAAAGGGTGATGTACACATGCTGTGCAGTGTGAAAACCACACAAAGGCCATGTAGTCATATTTTCTAAATGCTGCGCAACTCTTGTCACAAACGCATGACACTATAGTTGACAAATTAGACACTATGTTACCAGCTTGCTCTTGGATTTACAGACTTTAACTGAAAACAGCTTCCCGCATAGGGTGAATACAATTATGCTATTTAAACTGAAGCCTAATAAAACAGAAAGACAAAAACATTTCACAAGATAAACATGTATATTTAAAAAAAGACAAGAACATAGGTTGACAGGCAGATAAACATAGTGAAAACAGACACACCAGACAGACAGTGATGTGACTGGTAGAATGGGTGATACACAAGCTAGTAGGGGTGGAGAGGAGAAAGAGAGTGGCAGATAGAGACAGCCAGGCATGTACAGTAAGATGACAGGAAGGAAAACATGGAGGAAGACACAGAAGCAGATCGAAGGGGAAAAAAAGAGATACACATGTATACACACAGGTATACAAGCATAAAGATGGACAGAAAGTTATGAAATATAGGCAGGCTTGCTGAAGAAAACTGGCTCTCCGAAAGGAACACATTAAGATGCTGAGACTGCCGCACATGACCAGGTCGACAACCCAGAAGCATGTGATCAGGGAGACATTTGGAAATTCTGGGTGGAGTGTAGGCTTTTTGATGGAGAGACTAGCAGACAAACAGACAAAAGAGAAAGTGAGAGTGCAAGACAGTGTTGTAAATGGGCAGGTGGAGAGAACACACACACACACACACACACACACACACACACACACACACACACACACACACACACACACACACAGGCAGACAGGCAGGGCCAGAAATGAGCCTGGGCAGAAGATAAGATTCCTGGGTGGCTTTGCCATGGGCACCGGTCTGCAGAGCACAGCAGCTTGGGGCAGAAGGAGGAGTAGGGGGAGGCAGCGAGAGGGGGTGGGGATAGTGTTATCAAGCCAGTGCAGAGGCTGGGTTGGGCAAATGGGCAGTCTGGGAATCCCACCTCTACTACTACTCTCCCTCTCTGCCATCCAGCAGCTGTGGTGAGACAGGGAGAGGAAAGACAGAAGAAAGACCAGAAAAAGGATCTAAGTCAAAAAAAAAAAAAAACGAACCCACGCATATACACCTTGTACCCGAGGTGTGTATGCATGAATTCATAGGTGTACAGTTGTCTCAGACTGATAGTGGCTTCAGATGAGTGAGGAACACAATGTTCCTTTATCACTTTATTCTGTTGGGGTTTTTTTAGCAAGAGGAAAATAGACAGAGGGAGAAAGCAAGCGAGTATGCAAAAAGAAGTACCGGATAGTGCAGCTTTGATAATGATGTTTCTCTGTATACAGGAATGTTTACAAAATGATATCCACAAAAAGTTAAAGGCACGGCTATGTGACTCTGACGAGACTCAGGTGAAACTATAGATGTTGCACATACAATCTTTTCTCCTCCCTTTCATGTGTGCTACTGTCAAGAATCATATGTCTCTGCAGTCGGAATAAGACTCTCCCAGCATGCATGCGTATGTATGTGCCTATGTTCACAGCAGGGTATGATCTGCCCAGTAAGACTAAGGATTTAAATAATGTGCTGGATGCATTTTCAACAGCGACCACACAAGCAGCTAAGCAACACTGTCAGTTCACGTTTTCTGTAATTGTGCACCGCAGTGCTAGGCAATATAGCAAAGTTAAAGAAGCAACTTGTGCAGTAGAAATGTCTCATTTTTAAGAAGATACTGATGTAGAGTTTGCTGAATATTTAATCAAAATTTTATGTAAAAAAAGAACAGTTATAAAGTCTTGGTGCAAATACTGCCACTGTGTGGCCACTTATTAAAGAAACCCTTTAATACATAGATACATAAAGCATGACGGCACAAATATTGCTAAAAGCATGCTCCAAATACATATCTGAAACTATGGATAGGTTTAAGAGAACATGATTCTGGGCACTGGATTATTGATCAGGACATCTGAATGTTACTGGTTGACATTAGTGGAGTCTAATGTTGTATTCTGCCATTTTTTTTTTTTTAAAAGAGAGGCCAAGAGAGGCTTTGAAGGAAGTTTGAGGGTAGTTTGGGTGGAATAAGCCTACAAACTTTCTGGTGGGTTGTTATTTTTTTAAGGTATGCCACAACCCATTAATATATTGCCAGTGGTGTAAAAACTGGTTTAATACATTAAAATTGCATACATTTTTTAAACTTATGCATCAAAACACATCTAAATAGAAAAATAGGAAAAGCACGTGCAAAAAGAACACATACACATATACAACGTTACACAGAGGGGCTCAATGCTGCAATAATTTTTGTCTAGAGTTCCCATTATGTCACTTTATTAAGTTTACATATTTCAGGAGAGGGAACAATTTAGATTTCTAATATCTGACCAGTTTATGGCTCAGATGTCAATAAATGAAATGAGCAGAGGCAGCATTGTCTAGATCTATCCATCTCCTTCTTTCAGTTGCCCCTATTAATGATTATGGCATCATCCATTTCCATCTCTTCCAAGCCTCTTTATATTCTATACTCTGTCAGGGCAGTGGAAAATCTCCGTTTGTCCTTCCTTTTCCCATATGGCCTGTAGCTCCATCATCAACATCCTTCTGCCGATACACCTAGTTCCTCTCATTTCTCCTCTGTCTTATGTCTCTTTTAGTTTGTACCCTAACTGTCCAAACTAAGATGATATAATTATTTCTAATCCCGAGTCTGATTTTTCTTCTCTCCAGAGCAGAACTTCACTCACCTGCTGCCTGTTCTCATTATAGATTACAGTGTCATCTGCAAACACTATAATCCCATATGCCCTCTTCTCTGGTATCATCCACAATCCCTTTATATAAAGTCAGTACATAGTCAATTTCTGTTTACATTTAATTTACCTTATTGTTACCACAATCCCTCTCCTTTGACTCCATGTTGAACTCTTGATGCTACCAACTGAGCCTCAGTTCTCCTTTCATAGAAGGCCTTACAGGCATCTGAAAAGTAAAAACTAAAAACTGGGAATAGCCATAAAGTTTCTTTTAAAAAGCAGACATTACTTAAGTAATGCAAGAAGAAAGAAAGACAACTTTTTCAGGCTGCTAATTTAACATATTCTTACTGTAACTTCAGCACTGCACCAGTCTTTCCCCTTCAGTCTCCACCACACTGCTAAAGCAGCCATTCTCTATCAATTGATTGCCTTCATAGAGACCTCAGGCTCAGCCAATTACATGCAAGCTCATAGTCACACACACAAATCTCACAATATTTTAACGAGTAAATAAAGACTGCTTAAATTTTACATTTTCAAAGCTGTTTCAAGGCTGATTAAAATAAACCATTTTAAATGTCCATTATTATACTGGCCCCCCATCTGCTGTAATATTTCAAATTTTATAAGATTTTTTTAACCAATAAATAAATAAAAATGCATCTTATAAAAAGTTGTTTCAAAGCTGATTAAAACAAACTGTTGAAATAGATAGTACTTTTTGCATTTTTGAATATCATAACTAACCATTGCAAGTGTATTGTGAGCCTATTTGTCATAGAAAAGTTAATTACTCAAGGCAAATCTATCCAAACTACAATTTATTATTGTATTTTTTTAATAATACCACCTCTGATCCATTTATACCTGACAAAATCTTAAAGTGGATTCAACATCTTTTTTATGAAAAAGACATAGCTTCTTCTGTGGCAGTGATGGTCGCTTACTATCCATATTTGTATAATTCAAAGCATTTTCATTTACATTTGAAAGCTTTTGCCAGTCTGGGGGTCTCTGGGTGAACAGCCAGGCTTCCCAGTCTTGTAAAACTGGCAGGAATTCAAATCACATGCACGCTCCTAACAATACGCTTAAGTTTTTTTATGCTGCCTACAAATGTCTGTGAACAGGTATTAATTTGCAGTTTGTAACTGTCTGATATTGTAATTGTGTTGTAATTGCATGGTTTGATATACCATATACACAATATTAGTCTTGTAATCATATTTATCAGAGTTTGGGGTCCCATGGATGCCAAAGTAATTCTTTAGTTACAGGATTTTTGTTTGTTTGCTTTTGTTTTTTAAAAAAATTTCAGAATATTCCAAAGTAATAAACTGAAAATACAAAAATTCGGCAACCCTCAAAAGATGGTATTGATTACATCTCAATGTCCTCTGTCTGTAATGGAGCCACTGAAATGTAAGCAACAAAGTGCAATGCACTGCACCAACTTTTTCAGTTCACCAGTCTGCGAGGAAACTTGTACCATCATGATAAGTATAGGATTCCACTAAGATGGAAAAACAACACCAAACTTCTGCAAATATACTAGAAAGTATATTAAACGGTATATTAAGTAAAGAATCAAAACAGTTTAAAATGTCGCTGCAACACAAATTATTTGAGGATGCACACAGGAAGGGTAAGAATCTCTTCCCCATCCATCTTCCTTTTCCCCATGTCTCAATCTAGCTGTGATAAAGGAGCGCCTCCTCTGCCAGACACATGGCCAATTACAAATTAACCAGTTTGTCAGAAGGATGGGGGTGGGGGGATCGTAATCAGGCTTCAAGAGGTGGAGCCCCTTGAAGATTAATTGGAAATGGGCCCCCGGTAAATGTCAATGGCAATCAAGGGTTTGTACAGCTCTGATTGACTCTATACACAGACCCCTCTACCCAGGATAAGCTTTCTCCAGCCGTGACATTGCTGGCACCACTCCCTTACTCTCTCCATCTCCGCTGAAAGGGAGAGAAGACAGGCACAAAAGAGACAAGGAAAAATGGCGTTGTACGACAGCGATGGAATACCAAGGAAGGGAACAAAAGAGGAACGTCTGACATTTCGAACCTCCTGTAGTGTTCATGTTTAGGAGCTTTGGTTATGATTTGAAAGAGTGCGGTGCAGAGGCACACCAAAAGAAGCAATTTTCCACCCTGGGACTACATCTGAAGTGAAAGTCATCAAGAAGGCAATTTTCTTTGCTTCCAAATATGGCCCTGGAATTTTTTTAAATGCATTTTTCCACGTCTTTTTAATGCCTGTGAATAACTCAGGTTTTACTCCTTGATAATATATTTGTCAAAATATGCAACTCACAGAAATAAAAACCTGAATGTTCAATTATTTTTATCTAAATCAAAATAACCAATAAAGAAAGATTATATCTTAAAAACTGAACTATTTAACTTTGAAGTGTAAGCCAGAACCTCATCTGCTCGGTGAGAGATCTGTGTTATTCTAAGTGGCATTGCAATTAGGAGATAAGGTTCTGAATTTAAGTGTTAAGCAGCTGCGGTTAGTAATGAAGATAAAGCTTAGAAAATACACTTTCTGAAAATTATAACTTTATATGTTTATGGCATATTAGGTGTATGGCAAAGTTGATTAGCCATTCACTAACTTCTATAGTAATTGTTGTTAGCAGCTACAATTATAAAGCTTCCTATTCTACCACATCAGTAATGTTGTTTACAATGAATCTGGTGGCAGATTTATGACTCACGATACTTGGAAAATGTTTATTATTAGGTGCTTGACTTCAAACAGAGGTATTAAGTTTTGCTGATTAAAAAGAAAACTGTCAGAAGAAGATTCAGTTGGTTTGAGTTAACCTCATAAGCTCCAACAAGTCACAGGTGATCCATGGAGACTTAAGGTTAGTTTTTGGTTTAGCCAGAAGACAAATAGGAAATTTTCTGAAACTAGAAGATGTCACATATCAATTCCAGTCTCATATATTTTGCTCTTACAGTTTTCATGGTAAAAGAGTTTTCATTGGGGTATTCAATAGGACAGGCGCAGCAGTGATGTAGCAACAAGAGCCATGGAGTATGAGTGGATTTCTGTAACTTGTAAAATAGACGGGCTAAATGACAATTAGCCAGGTGAACTGGCTGATGAGAGAGTTATCTACTTAGAATAGAATAGAATAATCCTTTAATTGTCCCACAAGGGGACATTTGGTTTTAACAGCAGCCAAAAAGACACATATACATATCTACTATAACTTTGAGGTGAGAGACTGAAGCAACTACCAGTGTGACCAAAGGGTTTTGACTGACTACATATAAAGGGGATTGAACTATATTAGAAGGTTATACCTATTACAATACAAAGTATGGCTAGCAAAGACTCAGCAGTTACAATGTGACAACTGTTTGAGTGTAAATAAATTTTACTTTTAACTGAATTCAAAGTACCTTCTCTTGCTCATACACCTTACCATTATGGAATTTTTTAAAATTTATACAATAGTAAATTTCCGTTATTTTCAGGTATTTTTCTGGTGCCCCAGCTGCTGTAATGTCACAGTTTTTATATTTATTATTATATAAAAACAAGTATTATATGTATATGTATATGTATGTATTATATTATATGTATATGTATTATAACATTGCTACCTCTGATCCATTTATAACAAAGCAAATCTTAATGTGGAGTCAACAGTTTTTGGGAAGGAGTTCTGGGGCATTGATGTCCTCTACTATCCTCATTTGTATAATTCACAGCATTTTCATTTACATTTGAAAGCCTCCCAGTGTTGGAAGTATCTTTCTTCCACTCGTGTTTTTGACACCTAGTTAAAAGGAAATACTTT